>NC_040906.2:50456620-51061620 GCF_004126475.2 Phyllostomus discolor | reverse complement strand
CCCGACCCGGGACGAGCGCGGAGCCGGAGCCCCGAGGCTGGAGACGGTGCTTGCAGTCTCCGCGGGAGGCGCCAGGGGCTGCTCCCGGAGACCTGTCTGCGTCTCTGCTGGAGATACTGTGTCTCCCTAGCCCCGCCCGGCCTCAGGCCCCAGGGCGGAATGTAACATCTTGTAATGTGACAATCACTGACAAACCGGTACCCGAGAGGGGAAATCCCGCCGAGGGTGCCTAGGAGGGACGCAGCATCCGGCAGCGCCCGGGGTTCGGGGAAGGGGCGGGGCAGCGGGTGAAGCTTGCAGGTCAGCGTCCCGGTCGGGAGGAGGGTCTGAGTGGGGGAGGCTCTCCTGGGGCCCGTTTGGGCGACACGACCGTGCCAGAGCCCAGTCTGACAGAGCCAGGGGCGCACCCCACCCACCCGCTTCCCGCACCTGGGACCCCAAAGTCCAATGCAAAGGGACCTGTACAAGGACCAGAAAATTTGTAGCTTAATTCTCAAAGAGGTCTCTGACCCCACAACAGGTTTAAAGCGCTGGCGGTCGCTGTTTCTTGGCGGGAAAGGAGCTGGCTTGTGACTTGGGAGCAAGTGCTTGGGACCCCGTGGAGGTGGAATGAGGCGGGAGGCGGTGTTGGGGTGCGGGAGCTGTTCTCGCGTTTTACAGTCAGTGTGGAAGACTTTCCTTGAAAGGCAAAGGGTCCTTCTGCTCATCGACATCCTTCTCCTTCGCGGGGGGGTTCTAACGGTGCAGGGGGCATTTTACCACTTCCACACTCTTTACCCCTCTTCGCCCCTCTCTCCCTTTCTACTACCAAATTGTTTGTAAACAAAGCTGCAGCCTTCTCGCGCTCTCTCTGCCCGCAGCAAACCTGATACTTCTCCCAAACTCGCCCCACCACGCTCGGAAATCCTCACACAGGACGGATATTCACAATTTTCACAAGTAATCCAGAAAGCAGGCTGAGGGGAAGCTTCCTAAACGGTCCCACATTGCAGCCGCGCTGATTAGGCCGGGGATTCTTTCCCTTTTTTCTCTGCCCTCCCCTTCCCGCGAGCGGCAGGGCGGGCGGCTGGAATTCTGGGGGTGGCCGGCGGCGGGCGGGAATGGGAGGAAAGGGGAGGCCGGCGCGCCCCGGCTGCCAGCCTCCGCAAATGGAAATTGGTGCCAGCGCCCGTTAGGAGTTCGGAGCAAACCTGCCAAGAGGTGGAGCGCAGAGGGTCGGGCACCCCTCACTCTTCGGCTTCCCTCCCCCGGCTTCCCAGCGCTTGTCATATCCTGTCTCTGGCCTGATATTTCACGCGAGCAAATGGGAGGGAATTGCAATGAAGATTTACGTGTGCTCTGAGTGTGACTGGTTTCCCAGTGCAAGGAGACGAGACCGCTGCTTCCCGTTTCCATTTTTCACTCGCGCTTTGGGGAGCGCAGTAGGGCGCGGGGGGAGCTAGTCTGCGCGGCGGCGGGCTGATCACAGGGCTCGGTGTCTCCCAGCGGGCCCGGAGACTGTGAGAAAGGCTTGCCAGAGCTTTGCCCCCGAGGGCTGGAACCGGCCCCCGCCTACCCCAGCCGGGCTTTGTTTCTCCCCTCTCTCACCCCTCCCTCTCGCGCTCCCTCACTTCTATCCGGCGCATCCTAGCTTTCCCTCCTCTCGCCCCTCTCCTGTTCTTCGGAAACGCCCCCTTCCTCTGGCCCCTGCACTCTTCTGCCCTCTACTTCGCGGGTTTCCTGGGGACGGGCGCGCCGTGGCCCGGCCCGACCCCGCCGCCGCCGGGTGCCAGGTTAGGTGACTCCGGCGAGTCTGTGGGGCCTCAGCCCACCCCAGAGCCGGGGCCGCCAGCCCTCCCGGCTCCCAGGCTCGCTCATGCCAAGGCCTGTTGCGTGATTCCAACTTGGGCTGACATTCCCTGCCCCGGGCGCTCCGGCGTAGGCCTCTTAATCATCTTGTCTGCTGCAGATCCTCGACACCAGCCAATTTACTGCCCCGTCTCTCCTTGCTGGTTTCAGGAGGGGGAGGGGAGAGCTCACAAAGGAGGGGAGCGCACAGTAAACCGCAGGAGGAAGGCTGGCACCAGCTATTGGCACTCAAAGAAAACCACGGAATTTGGAGTTCGGGGGAGGGAGAACAGGAATGGAGGTCTGCTAGGCAGCGGCTGCTTAGGGAAACCAGAATCGAGAGGTCAATGGGATTCAGCCCAGGCCACCCTAGCCTGGGAAACCACCCAGGAATGCAGACGGACACAGAGTTGTGTAACCTCCCTGCCTTCTGCAGAGCTCCAACTCTCCGGACCATACTCTGTGGTAAATCACACTCGGTGCAGTCCCCAAAACAACCTGGCCAGGAAAGTTGGGGTTCCTCTCAGGATAAGGCCACTGAGCTGAGGAAGTCCCTCCTGTCTGATGTCTGTTTTCGTGGCAGAGGTGAATTGAAGAGACACAACAAGTATGGCCTGATGAGCATCCTGGAGAAGAGGAGGTCTGGCTCTGGCAAGCAGGGTTTTCTGGCTTGCCCCTAACCTCCTCTGCAGCAGAGCCCCCTCCCTTCAGAGGGGTTGCCGGAGGTTCAGGCTTCCATGTTGGAAAGGCACAGCGTCTCCCAGCCCTGGAGAGCTGCTCTTCCACACAAGGTGAGGTTGGAAAGGCTTCTGGCTAACTGTGAGCCTCATGATTGTAGGCAAAATAAAGCCTCCTTGTTTGGGGGCACCGGGCTCGAACAATATACTACACAGTGAAAATGTATTGAGTGCTTACTCTGCACCAGGCACTATAGTACATCATTGCCCAGTTACATGCTTATAACTCTGAGATAGCTCTTTTTATGTTTCCTGTCTTATGGGTCCTCACACTGCAACAGAGAGGTGAAATGGGTAGCCCAACGTCACACAGTGAATTACTAAGGCCTGAGAGCTGCTACCAACTGTGGGCCCCAGTGCTTTCAAAAGAACTTTAAGTTCAGGTGGGCATTACTCACTTACCCCTGGCCTTTGCAGGGAATGTGATAAAGCAGGGTCATTTCCAAAATTGGAAGCTAGTTGGGTGAGACCCAAGGTGGTAAATCGAGCTGAATGATGTGTGGGTCTCTCCTCCCCACCCCCGGAGTGTGAGGTGGAAAGGTGCCATTTGCACAGTAGTGTGCATCAGTCTCCATGTGAGTGTGCCCATGTGTGAGTGTGCAGATATGGGTCTGTGTATCAGTGTGTGAATTTGTGTCATGTATGTGAGTGTGTCATTCAGTGTGAGTGTGTGACTGTGTTTCTGAGAGTGTAATAGTACAGATGTGGCTGCAGGAGTCACAGTGTGTGACTGTGTGTGTACTAGCGAAACCCTGTGCGCCAAGGTCGCCCTGCATTCCTGAGCAGAACCCGGGTCTCTTGAGGGCCTGGGTGACTCAGTGAGTTTTCGGCTCAGCCATCCCCAGAAAGGCTGCGGGGCGACGGAGCGGAGAGTCCAATGTAGGGGCCTGACCCGGGCTGCGGCAGCGTTCAAGCCCTGGCTGCGGTTTCCCTTCGCGGCTGGGAAGCACTGTCCCGCCAGCAACGCGGGTGCGGAGGCGGCAGAGACCGCCCAGGCGCCGGTGGGGCACCGTGGGCGGAGGCTGGAGCCGACAGGCGCTGAGTGACTCACCGCACCTCGCGCTGGGGAGCCCCGCGTCAGGACGCGGGTGGGGGGGTACAGAGCGCACATTCTGCGGGGCCCCCGAGCCCAGTGAGCCTGTCCCTTCACCTCACCGCACTTCGCTGCGCTCGCAGCCTTCTGAAGACGTGAACGTCGCTCTTGGCTGACCAGGTTCGCAGCCTGCACAGCGGCTCGAGCTTCCAGGTGTTGACACCGAGGTAAAAACGCACACGTCCCATGAAAACAATAATTTATTTAAATAATCTCTTCATATTGTAAAATCAACATTAAGAGCATGTTGTTTTCATAATAAATAACCCCAAAATACCTTTCATTTCAAGAACAAAGACTTTAGGATAAGATATAACAAACCCAAATCAGTAGCTTAGTTTAACAGAAAATTTTCTGAACCGGAGGGGCTTCTGAGGTCACTGCTAATCCGCAGTTTTCACAAGTGGGGGCTTACAAAAAAGTCTGAAAAGATGAGTGTTTTTGTACAAATAAATCAGTGGGAAAATCTGCACAGACACCTTTATTTACAAACTCCATGTCGAAGTCCAGGCTAGTAATCCTGAATAGGTTTTTAAAAAAGATAATTTAAACACATTTTTTTGCAGTGTCCACATATTAAAAAAATCATTTTTCCCCAACATCAAAATGAGGTCATCCGCAAAGGCACCTAAACTTTTAAAAAATAAAAAAATAAAAACAAAACTCCACTGGTCATGAATGAGGAGAGAGCTAAGGGGCAGAGTTCCTGGCTGGGAGAGAGCTAAGGCGGGAGAAGGATGGGGCTCCAAGGGCTGGAAACCGCAGAGAGGGAAAAGGCGGCGGGCCGCCCGGGTCACCGAGGGGAGTGGGGGAGGGCGGGCCGCCAGGCGGGATCCAGGAGGTCAGTAACCCGGGCGGACCGCGCCGAGCCTGGGGGCTGGCGAGGAGAAAGGAGCTTCAGAGCGCCTGGGAAGCCTCGCGGGCGGGGGAGGAGTCCCTTTCCTGGACTCAGCTCGTGGCCCGAGGCGACAAAGGCGCCGGACAGCCTCGCCGGGAAGAGAGGCGAGGGGAGGCAAGTCTGAGGCGGGGCTCAGGTCGCGAGGGCGGCCGTGGCCCGCGGCAGCAGCCGGGGGCCTCCGAGAGGAGCCTGCACATTCCCAGCCGCTCGGTGGCCACGCGAGGGAGCAGGGCTTGGGGCAGGCCGTCCCGGGCCATCACCTCCCGTAGGGGTGGCATGGGGGGCCAGCTGGAGGGACCTTCCGGCTTGGGTGCGAGCACTATCGGGTCTCTGCTCTCAGTCTTTGGCGCAGTCTCCCTGGGGTTAGAAAATCGTGCCGGCGCTCACTGGGGCGCCCCCGCCGCTGTGGTGGTGGTGGTGGTGGTGGTGGTGTGGCTGCGGAGTCTGCGCCGGGTGCAGCAGCGGCGCGGCGGCCTGCAGGTGTGAGGCGGAGCCGGAGGTCTGGTGGTACCACGGGTAGTTGCCCAGGAAGGCCGAGGCCGCGCTGCTAGGGCTGGAGCCGGAGCTGCCCGCGCCACTGCCTCCGCTGCCCGGGCCGCCGCCGCCTCCCATCCGTTGAGGCGCGCCGAAGTCCCAGGAGGCTGGCGCGGAGACCGGCGGCGAAGCGCAGGGTGGCGAGGAGCTAGCCCCAGGGTGCTGCTCCGTGGGGATCTCACCGCTTTTCCACATCTTCTTGAACTTGGATCGGCGGTTCTGGAACCAGATTTTGACCTTTGTGGAGAAGGGACCCGAGCATTAGTGGAGGAAACTCAGCACGAAGCAAGGAAGGGGAGAAAGCTTAGAAAGACCGACAGCAAGAGGTGGGCATCGAGTACCCTGGGCACACTGGCGGGTCGCGTGCCGCGGCGTGGGGGGCCGCGGTGATTTCTACTCCATTGGGTGGTCATCTCAAAAAGCCTAAGACCGCTGGTGTGCGCGCACCTTGGTGATGTTGACACAGGGAGGACGTCAGTAGAGCCAATTATTTTACCCGCTTAATCAGTAGCGCAGAGAAAAAAAAAGAGACGTGGTGCCGGATTGTGCCCACCCTGTCCTTACCCTGGGGGATTTCAGTTTCAAGTGTAGAAGTTTACACAGCCCAAGGCGCGGGCCTCGAAATCCTTAAGATTATTTTTTAAAAAGATATACTTAAAACATTGTCCTGAACCCTCCTGCTTTTCAGCCATTCCAGACCAGCGCGCTCCTCATCCTTCCTCCCCCACTCCCAGCCCGCCCGCAGCCGCGAACCCTCACCTGAGTCTGGGTGAGGCCCAGGGACGCGGCCAGCTCGGCTCGCTCAGGCAGTGCCAGGTATTGGGTCTTTTGGAAACGCCGCTGAAGAGCCGCCAGCTGGAAACTGGAGTAGATGGTGCGGGGTTTCCGGACTTTCTTTGGCTTCCCGTTCACTATCCGAATTTCAGGCTCGAGGTCCTCTTTCTCTGCAACGAATCGGAATCGTGAGAACTGCGCAATGTGGGAACTCAAGAGTTCCCGCGCGTGGAGAGGCCCGGCGTGGGACTTGGCCGGAGCCGGGAGACGGATTCTCAGGCGCCACTTCGCAATGCGCGGAACGGTGCCGGCACCGACCCCGGAAGCTGGGCCCTCCAACAAAGAGGAAGACAGGCGCGTACTGGAGAGAAAGGAGAAGCAGGCGGCCAGGGAAGGAGGTTGCCACGAGGTATGCACCGCGCGGCCCTCAAGGCCACGCGGCCCGACAAGTTGAGCGCTCAGGGACGTACCCAGTGACCCTCGGCAGATTGGAGGTTAAGAATGGCGAGGGCGCGGGGCAGGCCGGGCCGGGAGCAGGTTGAGTGAAAGCCCAGGACTCCGGAGGGATCCCCGCCCCAAACGTTTTTATCCCACCCATCTAGTAGCTAGACCGACTTGGCACCCTTGACACCTGCGTTTTGCTTACCAGGTTCGTTGTTGGCCGGGGACGAACTGGTCCCATAGGGTGCGTAGGAGGTGTAGGCGGCGGTGTATCCCAGGTCGTAGCCACTCTTGGCGGAATAAGGGACATTGTTGAGGCCGCTGGCGTGGTATTGGTAGGAACCCATGTGTGCGTAGGGCGAGCCCCCGCCGCCGCCTCCGCCCGCCGGGTGCTGCTGGTTGGTGTAGTAGCTGCTGTCGGTAGCTGTGGACACCGGGAGGGTTGGCGACTCCTGAGGCTTGTGGAGGCTGCTGACGTTGCTGCTGCCCGGGCCAGCGCCACCACCGCTTGGGGGCTGCTGGTGCTGGTGGTACGTGCTGGAGGCCGTAATCTGGGTCGAGTGCATATCAGCCACCAGACTGTCAAAGACTCCAGTCATCCTGGCCCGGGACGGGAAAGAGCAGGGGTGGCGGGCTCGACGGGGGGAAGCGAGGCGCCTCCTCCGTCTCTCCTGTCCCCTCCAGCAGCCAATGTAATTACGGGGGGAGGGGGTGTGAGGTGGGGAGGAAAACAAAAAAAAATGTGGCAATGGTACAGGCAACTCCTCCTCCGGGGGAGGCAATCACCGTGCACAGCTCCGGACAGTTGCCGCCGGCCGCATCCTCTCTGCACCTCTCGGCCTGCTCGGCTTCTTGCCCAACGCCGGCTCGCACGGGGGGCGGCAGCGGAGGGGGGGCAGGGGTGGCGGGGCCGGGCCGAGGATCCGGGAGGCGGGAGGAGCTGAGCGGCTAGCAGCAGCTTTACGATTGTCTGCAGGGCGGGCTCCTGCAGGGTGGGCATTTAACACTCATCACGTGAGCGCCGGCGACGTCACCTAGCAACAGCCAATCAGAAGCGCGGGCCCGCGAGGTTGCAGGCACAACGGAACGCGGGGCGGGCGGGTGTCGTGGGGCGGGCGCTGCGGCTGCTGTGGTCGCGGGTGCAGACAGGCCGCTGCTGAGTGTGAGCAGCGAGGGACTGGGGGTCGGGTGGGGGAGTTAGGGTGGCCTATGGCTGGCGGACAGAAGGCACGAAGACGGACACTGGCATTTCCCATTCAGTGTACAAGTGCCAACCAATCCCAGTGATTCTTACCAGCAAGCCTGAGGTCAGCTTTCAAACATCAATCAAAATAAAGCAGTCCCGAGAGCCGGGCCAATCCTAGCTACGTTTTTCCTCAAAGTGTCTGGCATTTACTCTTCTTGCTAGCCACTCGGCACTTGATATAGTCAATTGATGTAAATTATTCTTAAACCACGTACTGTATATTAATATCTGCTCCCTAGCTAACCCGCAGGGAAATCAGGACAAGTAATTTGATAATATTTAAATGATTTTCCTTGTTGCTTTAGAGAAAAGCTGTATAAATTCAAAGGTATTGTTACTAACGATATACTATTTAACATCACTTTTCCTTGTACTTTCCTGACACGTGGAGATTGTGTGTTCGATGGCCAACTGACAGCAGGAAAGCTATGCCGGGGATTTTCTCTCTAGGTTGGAAAGCTACCAGACTGACCAGATGGTCTTCCAAGTTCATTTTAACTCTAAATTCTGTGGTTTTACAAAACAGGAAGTGGAATAATGCTTAAGAGGGAGAGTCGTCTCCTACTTCAAGTTTTGGTAAACTTACAGCAACAAATAGAAAAGTTTTATCTCATGAGTTTAACCCTATTTTGAAGTTTTTCACGTTAGGACGCTGTTCCTCCCTACCTTTGCAATTTCTTCGTTTAAATCGGAAGTAGAGGCTTCCTTTATGCCTCTATTTCCTGGTGGTTGGAAGCTGTTGTCTGGAGTTGGGGGACGCTGGCCTTAACTGGACTCCCAAGTCCGCAGTTCCTGCGGCAGTACCTACCTTGTAGCGACACCTGCTGGAGGTGTGCATAGTTGCGGGCGGGCCCAGTAGACAGTCTAATCACGCTGAGGCGCCAGCTTCTGAAACCCCCCAAAAGAACAAAATAGTAATTAAAAGCCACAAAATTGTGGTAGTGCGCGCCATCTGAAGCGCCCCCTTCCTAAAGACATAACGTGTAGCTGGAAGAACTTGTTACAACAACTGCCTAATGGAAAACAAGTTGATACTTTGAAAAATATGATCTTTGGTTTTCTTCCCCAGAAAAAGCAAGTGTGTAATTAAAGCTACAGCAACCACACAGCTCAGCCTCTGTGGAATAATGAGAAAGGTAATCCGTCTTTAAATCTGCCTGGATTTAGTTCCCAGCCTTCCTTCTGGTTAATGGAGAAGAGCAAGATGTTTAGAAACTCTTTGGGAGGTGGGGCTCACCACCAGGGGACCACACTGTGGCATCTCTGCACTCTGCCTGCTGCTTGGGGGGCCCCAATTACAAAATTAAGCTAGAGATAATTTAATCAAGATTTCTTGCTTATGTCTTGACTCCAAATTCCAAGTCTTTCTGTCACCACAATGGTAGCTGTTTTGACCTACTATAGAAATCTGTCCCCCCTGAAAATGAAATATAATAGATTCCATTGCAACCCTCCGGTTCCCTTTCCCATCAGATCTGAACACCGGCCTTGGTGGTCATAAAAGGAGGGAAAGTAATACTGATGCTGGCCTCACAGCTCTTTAGCATGTGGGCTAGTTTTAAACAAGGTTAAATAAATAAATAAATAAATAAAAAGATTCCATTGCAATCCTCTTGCCTTCTCTGAGTTCCTTTACTCCCACTCCAAGCATGTCCTCCAGACTTTTTCATAGTGGTAAACGTGTTGTATTTTCTTTTCTCTGAGAACTTCCATTGACAGCCTTAAATCCTGGTTAACTGAGATCTAGAAAATGGCATCTTCCTGGAAGGAAATATTGCTTAATTGGAAAACAAGGGGCTGTGTGTGTGTGTAGGAGAAAGGGAGAGATAGAAAAAGAGAGGCAGACGTTGCAGGTGCATTTGTGGAATCAAGACTTGAGATAGCAATTCTGATGATCCAGTACAAATTTGGGTTTGCCCAAATCTGGGCAAATCTGATTGCTGCATCACAATATCCAAATGATTTCCTCACTTTGGTCTAAGGTGGGAGGAGCAGTCCCATAGAAAACTGATATTCTCATCCATAGTTCAGAGGAGACTGATGGCCCTCTCTACAGTGCTGTGAGAAGAGTTGAGAGGGAACTCAGAGTGCGTTCGGGTGAACTGAGGTGCCTCCTTTCTCCCAAACTTCCTCCTGTGCCTCAGGGCAACATCTTTCCTCTTTTCTGCTTTAGGCTGTTTCTTCCAGCCCAGGCATTCTTGTACTCCACAGGGACCTAGGGAGGATGGGGGAAGGAGCAGAACTCACTGTCTCTGCTCTCGCCTTGTTATGTTTCAGTCCCATCGCTGAGACACTCTTGCTTTGGATCCCGTGTCCACCAGTTTGTTTCCACAGCACTTTTATCTGGTCACTGAGTCTCACTGTCTCCTGACAAGGGAACCTAAGGCAACCTTTATCAGGTAAGGACAGAACAGTGTGTGTTGGGGGGGCGTGGATCATCATTCCAATTGAACCGAGGAACACTGAAGCTGGAGGGCAGGCACAACTTTCTTTGAGTTAGGTAACCTTTCTTTCTCTGTTGCCATAGTGCAAGCCACAGGTTATTTACTGTGAGCCGTGGTTGAAGAGCTCCTGGTTTGTAGACCACAAGTGGCCCTGGAGAACAGGTCACTGCTTTCAGCTCCCTGCCCCACCACTGGCTTTGGGTCAGGATTTCAGGACTCAGGCAGTGCACTGTCTCTGCTCGGTCATTGGGCATCCTCGGTTACACAGAAAGCCGACCTGAAGGGTGTGGAAGAGGAGAGGTTGCCCCCCACCCCACCCTCAGGGGCCGGCAGGGAGCTGTGGGGGGCCCACCGGGTGCCCTTCATGTGTAGAATGACAGGCCCATTCTCACGGGCTTACGCCACTGCGTCCAGTGGGTTGCTGGACTGCCCTGTGTCTCCACTCTGCACTGTCATATGGAGGGTCCCAGAACACTGGGTTGTGGGGCCATGGGTCTGAGAGGCACTCTTTCATGCCCCAGAAGAGTAGCTGTAGGAACCTGCACCATTAGAATCTCTTTGGGGTTCATTCTAGAACTCAAAGACATTGGGAGAGGGTGGGAGTTTGGTTTGCAGGAGCTTCCCATTTCCACCTTTCTAGGACCAGACCAGTGTGCTGTCATCCCTTCTTCAACGGTCTTTGCATCTTCTTGGAGCCAACTCTAGCCCAGGCCTTTCTCATTGCTAGTGTCCTCAATCTGGTTTTCTCTGCTTGCCAAGAGAGTGGCCTCCAGGGACTCAGGGTGTGGTCAGCTCCTTCCAGCCCCTTTGATCCTTTAGGCAGACGAGATGAGATCCCTGACTTCGTGGTCTGAAACCTTGGGTTCCACCTTTTTTCTTGCATAGATTCGATAAGAGGACATAAAGGAAACACACCTGTGGGGGAGGGCTTGAGGAAACTCTGCAGGAACCCTCCAGGTGGACCCACAGTTTTGTGACAGCAGGAACCCACGTGCAGATTGGATGGCCCTCAAGCCCTCTGCCTTCTACTTCACTGGTGCGTCCCCCAGTGGCACCCTCAGGGCTCCTTTTCCTTCAGCACAGATGCTGTCTTGGATTTCCCCATTTTTATCCATCCCTATGTATCTCCCTCTCCATCATCTCTCCCATGAACTTGAAGGTCTCAGTCAGCCACTTCCCTCCCACCTGCCAAGCCTGGCACAGTGCCAGGTGCTGGGGAATCCTGTCCTCCAGTAGCTCACAGTGAAGCGGAAAAAGAAGATATATTGCCATAACTAATGGCTAGCATTTATTTCTTGAGAGTTTACTGAGCATGAGGAGTTCTGTCAAGCCCTTCCTTTACTTTTGTTACCTCACTGACCCCCGGGAACGGTCTTATGTGGTGGGTACAAAATTATCCACATTGCGGAAACCAAGGCTTAGAGAGACCGAATCGTTTCTTTTAAGAACACCGAGCACAGTCAGGGCTGGAACTTGGGTCTGGCCACTGCGGATCGGGCTGGGTTTCTGGCCTGGGGATCGCCGGAGAAGACCGCGTCGCACCCACCCACCTCTCCCGGGTTGCGATCGCAAGGGGGCGAATGCAAAGGGACATTGATAGCCCTGAAGTGAGCGTTCCCCTCTGGCCCCAAAAGCCGACGGGAAGGAGAGACTTCTCCCGGCAACTAGCCGACGCTCGGGCCAAGCGCGCAGCAAGGAACCTCAGACCGACCCCGGGAAGATCCCGGAACGGACTCGAGGGTCAGTCGGGAGACGGGCGCCCCCTGAGCCCGCAGGCCGAACCTGAGTTCGAGGCCGGTGTTTCGTCCCTGCTGAGTCTCCGCCAAGGACTACCTTCGCTGTGTATTCCAGTGTGAATAACACAAAAGGCTTCAGGAGAATGGGCAGACCCTCGGCGTGGCATTCACAGCCGGGACCCTTCCACGGTTGGGTCAGGGCCTGGGATGTCAGTTCTGCATTCTTCTAGAACCTTCAGATTCACTTTCGCTACCTGTCTTCTAGGTCTGTCTGACCCTAGCTAGGCCCGTTTCACTTCCTTGCTTGTTCAGTGGTTAAAGAAAAGAACGTTCCTGAACGTAGGCGCCCAGCGAGGAGCGAGAGGTGTGCAAGCCTTCGAGGCGCTGAGCGGTGGCCTCGCCGCTGAGTCTGAGCTCGCAGGCCGGATACTCAGAACCCAGGAGGGCAAGCATCGACAGGCCAGAGGAACGGTTCTACTTCGATGGCTAAACGCTGCCAGATCTTGGTGTCCAGGTCGTGAGGGATGTGAACGCTGATGGAGTAAGTTGCACCCTCCCCCATCCCACCACCACAAGGACAAAAACTCAGACGGCTGGGATGTTCACTTTGCACTTTCAGCAGCACCCACAGTGCATGAGGAGGGGTGAGCAAGTAAACGGTTCTCACACGATCTGTTCCCAGACCCGAAAGAAAATTGATGTCTCCTGCGCCTACGCTCCGCATCTCCAGCTCCTGCACTCCCTTGGGAACGTTTGGACCCGGGCGAGCGGAGGCTCGACGCGCCCTGGGACTGCGAGCAGGGGCCGGGAGGGGAGAGTTGCCTGGGTCTTGGAACCGATTGTCCTGGCTCCCCCGCGTCCACCCGCGCCACCCGCTGTCAGACTGAAAGGGCTACTCCTCCCCGCAGAGCAGTGGAGGTGAGCCTCTGTGCTGCGACTGGAAGCTCAGCCCCGCGTGTCGCAGCGCTGCGTTGTCAGTTACAGCGTGTTTCTGGAAATTTCAGAGTCAAATTCGAGTTCTGCCGTCTAGGTCCCTAGTCAGGCCCATTTTACTTTATTGTCTGTTAGTGGCCAAAGTGCAGCACACAAAAGCGCAAACACATACCAGTTCCAAACAGGGTAAAAGTGCTCGGAAGGAAACGTTTGAAACTCGGAGTGCCCTTCTGAATACACGACTTCCTTTCTCGGCTACCCACTCTTTCCCTTCACTCCCTCTCCTTCCTCCTCGTGCCGTGCCGCCTCCGATGGACGCAGAGAGTCTGTGCTGACGCCTGGGCTCCGGGCCGCACAACTTCGCTGTGTTGAACCACTCTTGTTACTGTGTCCTTAGGGAAAAGACTTAATTTTTCCGTCCTTCATTGTTTGCATCTGTAGAATGCAGGTAATAATAACAATACCTTCCTACTGGGATCCCTGCCTGGGAATACATCATTACATGTTTTGTTCGTCTGCTGTTCCGTTTAGTCTCTGACCTAGGCTCTGCAGATTTTAAGAGGCTGAGGTAAGGGTGTTGCCCTACTCCCTTCTCCAGTGCGGAAGAAAGCCTTCTCCAGGTGGAGGAGCTAATGGCAGATGTTGCTGCAGGGCTCCAATAGACCAGAGAGGCTGGGCATTTGGGCGTGGGCCTCCCGGGTGGTGGTGGACGGTCAGGTCTGTAGGGAAGGGGCCAGGCTCTGGGGATGCGGGGAGCACAGGGCTGCCTACAACACTGAGTTGAGGAAAGAAAGGTTCTAACACGGCTTCCAACCTGTGTGGTCTGGCACTACCCCCACCCAGTCCACTGGACAGAGTCCCGCTGTGCCAAGCATTAGGTAGTTTCCCTGTGCGACATACCTCCCTGGCTGCTTATGCTCACCAGCCTGAAAGTGGAGAGGGCAGCGAGGAGAAGCTCTGCAAGTTATTCACAGGGGACAAACTGTCCCTCTGGGTAGCAATGCAGGCCCCTTGCATCTTTTTTGAATAGAAGGAAATATTGTTAAAAAATTACAAAGTATGCCCTGGCTGGTGTAGCTCAGTGGATTGAGTGCGGGCTGCGAACCAAAGTATCGCAGGTTTGATTCCCAGTGAGGGTACATGCCTGGGTTGCAGGCCACGGCCCCCAGCAACCACACATTGATGTTTCTCTCTCTCTTTCTCCCTCCCTTCCCTCTCTAAACATAAATAAATAAATAAATCTAAAAAATTACAAAGTATTACAAAGTTATCTTGGGATAACAAAAGGGAAATGTGAAAGGCAACCTGGACCCTGATGATGAAATGTCAAACACCTTGTTGGTGTGGGCCATGTGTGCCTTGTATGGTGAATCCCTAATACCTAGGAGGAGTTGAGTGAAGAAGAATGACATGTAAGAGTCTTGAAGGATAAAACAGAGTTAGCTAAGTGAACAGCTCAGAGAAGAACATTACAGGAAGAAGGGATAGCATATGCAGAGTTTGGAGTCTAAAAATGACATATGAAGATCCAAAAGAAGGCCAATTGGCTTGGACCACTGTGAGTGAGAAGAGGGTGCAATATGGGGCTGGCAAGGTAGGCAGAAACTAGATCATGTAGGATCGAATAGGTTTTCAGCCTGAGGACAATGGGAAAATTTAAATGGCTAAAACATTAAGAAATTAAACGTGTTATTCTGAAGTTATAAATTTGCATGCAGTTACAAGAAGTAATAAAAAGACATCTTTTGCACTCTTCATTCAGTTTCCCCCATGTCAGTCTCTTACAAAATTATAGGATAAATCACAACCAGGAGATTCTCATCGATATAGTCAAGATAACAGAATGCTTTTATCAACAAAAAGATCCCTTGTTTTGCCCTTTTAATGCCATATCTGCCACTTTCCACCACTGACACCTCCTTGACCCCTGGCAACAATGAATGTGTTCTTCATTCCTATAAGTTTGTCTTTCATTAATGTTATATAAATGGGACCATATGGAATCATTTGGGACTGGCTTTTTGCACTCAGCATAATTCTCTGGAGATTCATCCAGATTGTGTGTATGAGTACTTTTCCCTTTTTGTTGCAGAGTAGTAGTATCTGGTAGGCTCCTTTTTCTCCAAGAAGTAAAAAGAAAGGATAAAATACTTGATTGCAATTTGCCAAAGTTCTTTGCATCAGAATCCCTAGGACTCTGGTTAAAACATTAAAATGTGCTCCTTGGACCTGGCTCAGAGGATGCCAGTACAGAGCTGGAGAAATCTGCTTTTAACAAGTCCCCCCGAGGTGATCCTTTGGCTAGGAAAGTTTGAGAACAGGGGCCTACAGGTTAGGATGATAATAATGACTTCCATTCACTGAGCTCTGACTTGAGCAACTGGAGCCAGAGAGGTAAGTGATCCATCTGAGGTGACAGGATTTGGAAGTGATGGGCCTGAGACTTCAACTAGAAGTATCTGACCCTAAACTAAGCCTTGACTCTGAACCACAGAGTGGAGTAGGGTCTAAGACACCAAGTTTGCAGAGAGGCAGGTACACTGATGACACCAAGCAATGGCTTGTCTGGGGTTCACTCTGTTAGCTGTGTGACTTCAGGCAGATTTCACAGGTTCCCTGGGCTTTGGTTTTGCTCTCTGTTACATGAGGGTGTTTCAAGAGGTGTGGGCTATATTACATGTTGGGCGAGTGTTACTGGTCTTTGTGCTCTCTCCTTTTATTACACTCTGCCTTTTTTTTCAAATGGGGGCAGTAATGAAGGGGCTGTTGGGGAGACCACATGTATTTTTGAAGCCAAACTTGGGGAGAGAGGACCTCAAGGGCTAGGAGGAGTAGAGACCAACTCTGAGAAGATAGGCCAGTCTCCTGGGGTTAGCTGGCAAGGACAGGAGAATGCAGAGGGCCTATCTGGGCCTGGGAGGGGCTTTTGGGAGGAGTGGCAGAGGGCCTCTGTGCGGTTTCCCTGCACTCATCAGGAGCTCAGGGCAGTCTGTTTTCAGCTTGGTTACAGTGTGTATCCAAAGCTAGGGGACTCCATTTCCTCACTGGGATATTTTGAGGATTTGTGTTTTTGATGTACTTCAATCATTTCAAGTGAAAAGTGTTGTAGGAGGGCAAAGAATCATTTGCTCACTTAATTTTCTTGTTTACATAGCATTTGTTTTAAAGTAGTAGGAATCTAAATTCCAAATGTGGTTACAAAATCAGCCTTTACTTAAACTGGTAAGTGCATTTTAATGAAGCTTAATTTTAAAGCACGCATTTGCATATTGAAGTTTATGTGAAACAACTTTTCGAGTATGCTCTACAGGGTGCCAGTTTTCTGGTGTTCTAAGAATGGAACAATTCTTTTGAACTGCTTTTCATGGCCTGGAAAGCTTAGCTCAATTGAGGTAAGGCTTAGCAAAATGGTGAGGATACAATTTAATACATTTTCAAGTCATTTTTAGAATGTTCTTAGGATACTTTAGAACCCAAATGCTGCCATTTTGGGTAGTGTGTTAACCGTACTTATTCCACAGCTCATCTGTATTTAAATCAATAGGCATGAGAACTTAATATATGGGAATTGCCAAGCTAAAAAGAGATTGCTTCCATGTTTTGTTGATACCTTCATACAAAAAGCAAGCTGTATTATACACTTATTACCACTCTAAAAACTTCAGAGGGACTTTTATAATTGCATAAAATAAAGTCAGGTCCTAGCTGGTGTGGCTCAGTGGATTGAGTGCTGGCCTGTGAACCAAAGGGTCTCCGGTTCCATTCCCAGTCAGAGCACATGCCTGGGTGGCAGGCTAGGTCCCTGGTGGGGGTGTGCGAGCGGCAACCACACCTCAATGTTTCTCTCCCTCTCTTTCTGCCTCCCTTCCACTCTCTCTGAAAATAAATACATAAAATCTTTGAAGAAAATAAAGTTGATTTGTTTATTTTAAACCTTTATTGGTTGTGAAAGATAACACACAGAGAAAAGTGCATAAAATACAAAGTATGATGAATAATTATAAAATAAATATAATTATAAAAAAAAAACATTGAAAACACCACCCAGATCAAGAAATAGCACATTGTGCCCTGGCTGGTGTAGCTCAGTGGACTGAGAGTGGGCTGCAAACCTGGCATCATAGGTTCGATTCCCAGTCAGGGCACATACCTAGGTTGCAGGCCACGACCCCCAGCAACCACACATTGATGTTTCTCTCTCTCTCTCTCTTTCTCCTTCCCATCCCTCTCTAAAAATAAATAAATAAAATCTTAAAAAAGAAAGATATAGCACATTGCCATTACTCTCAGAACCCCTTCCCATGTGTCCCATCCTAGTCACGTCCTTTTCAACTTTCTCCTTCCACCTAGGTAATCATTATCTTGACTTTTATGGTAATCACTTTCTTGCTTTTTAAAGTTTTGCCTGTTTTTGAACTTTATACACAGATGTAACAATAGTGACACACAATGACTTGGCTACCTCACCTGCTGACTGACACCAGTGCAAAAGTGGCTGGGTAGCGGTCCCCACCAGGACCCAGCATACATGCAGCAGAGGCAACAGAACCACAATCTTACAGCTGGAGCCACAATCCCACCTGTGCAAGGAGTGACCTTCTCCACCCAGCCCAGGCCTCTCACTTAGCCGACAGTTCCGCACATCCACAGCCAGTCAGCAACACTGTGGGTTTGTTTTCCTAATATTATCTGAGAAAGGTTTCAGTCTCTTTGGCTTTAAATGACCCAACATGTTTCTTTCCTCCCGGTTTTCATCCCCCAGAATTTAGACTCTGCTGGATTAGGTTCCCTAGTTGGCAGTAATTTTTTCCCACCCAGTACTCAATCTTTGATCTTAAACTACCAAGAGATTAAATGATTGTTTTTCTTTAACACTACAGAATGTATTCTTTTGTATGTCTTTTCCTGTTCAACTCTTATATTTGTAAGATTCATCCATGTTGTATGTATAGCTGGTGTTTGCTGCTGTATAATATTCCAATATGTAAATATGTGTATCTTAATTTATTCATTCTATTATTGATAGACATTGGATTGTCTTAATTGCTGTGAAGAATATTTTTATATACATATCCCGGTATATATACATGTTTTTCTGTTATATATGTACCAAGGAATGGAGTTCCTGGATCATAGAATGTGTTTATTTTATACTTTAGTAAACAATTCCAAATTATTTTCCAAAGTCACTGTGGTGTACATTTGTGCAACAGGTTTTAAAAAAAACATGTGTCCACCCCAGCCAGTGTGGCTTGCTTGGGCATCATTCCACAAATGAAAAGGTCACTGGTTCGATTCCTGGTTGGAGCACATACCTGGGTTGTAGGTTTGGTCCCCAGTTCCGGTGTGTACCGAACATAGCCAATCAATATTTTTCACATTGATGTTTCTCTCCCTCTCTTTCTTCCTCCCTTCCCTTCTCTCTAAAATCAAAAATTAAAAAAAATTAAAAAATGTTTCCATGTTAATTAAAGTACCCAATATGGAGAAATAAAAGTAAAATAAGTCATTCTTAAGTATGTCTGTCTGCTCTATGTGTAAGTAGCCTGAAAGCTCAAGTAAAGTGGTCCACCTCCATTTCTTTTCCCATTCCAGGTGCTTCTGGCTTACCCATGATATCATGGCGACTCTCCAGGGGAGACTGGGTACTTACAGATTGGTGAGACTGGTGGATTCCCAGGTGGGTGTCTTGGAGTAGGCAGGGCAAGATCTGAAGGTTCTTTTCATAGGCTGTGCCTTCTGTGCAAAGTTAAAGGTTCCTTTGAGGTCCCCTCCCTTTTTATACCTGCTTTCCTCAAAGCTGTAATCACTTCTGGGGTAGGAGTTTTGCTCAGAGTATGTTCTCTTCCCATGTGATGTTTTGGTTACAGGGAGGGCCTCATTTAAATTCCTTGCCCCCAAATTATGGCCTGTTGATTCACAAATGACTGAATCAAGACTGACTTAGGGAAGTAGTTTCCCACCTTTTTTTTTTAAGCAGGGCGACCAATTAAAAAAAAAATTTTTTTTACTGTGGACTTTTCTAAACATACTCAAAAGTAGAGAGAATGATATTCCATGGATCTATCTCTGAACTTCAACAATTATCAATTTAGGGCCAATCTTGTTTACACCTCTCACACTCCCCTTCTCACTGGTTATTTATTTTTAATTTTTATTTTTTTTGTATACAAGGTCTTTAATAGAAACAAAATGAGAGTGACACCTCCACACTAGCCTACTAGGGGGGAGTGAGGATGGTTGGGCACCATACTCAGCTCGCAGGCATACTCAGCAGTCACTGCTGCTCCGCTTGTAGCACATTAAGTTTTGTGGATACAGTGGGAGTGCCTGACTTCTTGGGTGGGCTCAAAGCCATACTCTACTATATGATCAGGATCCCAAGTCTCCTCCTTGAAGTCCTTCTAGACTCTGGGTGCTGTTGCTTCTCCAAAGGGCTGTTGGGTGGGTAGGGCTGCGTCTAGGCTCTCCAGGGCACGGTAGTTCACGTGGGTATTAAGTCTGCAGCCTGCCGACTCCAGCACCACCAGCTCAAGGACCATTGCCTTAGCTTGCGGGAACTCTTGTCATGGGTGTGGGCCCTGGTGCCCTTGGTGTTGTGGCCCTTGTACAAGGTGTGTGGGTTCGCCTGTTAGTCCACCTGCTCATCCGGCTCTCACCCCACAGCGAGCTCTGAACCATGGCTCAGGAGGCCCATGGGCACTGCATGGGCCCGCACTCTCACCACCTGGAGCCCAGGCCTCCTCGGCCGCCTGCTCATGCTCCCAGGTCAGCGACTGCTGCTTCTGGAACCCACAATGATGGCTTCCCTGGCATTATTTTGAAGGAAGTCACCGGCAACAAATTATTTCATCCACAGACACTGCAGCATGTATTCCTAAAAGGTAAGCTTTAAAAACAAAACAAAACAAAACAAAAAAAACCCCATAACCACACCATCATTATCACATTTAAATAAAATTAACAATAATTTTTTAAAAAATTTTATTTATTTATTTTTAGAGAGGGAAGGGAGGGAGAAAGACAGAGAGAAAGAAACATCAATGTGTAGTTGCTGGGGGCCGTGGCCTGCAACCCAGGCATGTGCCCTGACTGGGAATCGATCCTGCGACACTTTGGTTCACAGCCCGCACTCAATCCACTGAGCTACGCCAGCCAGGGCAAATTAACAATAAGTTTTAAATGTCATCGAATACCTTATTACCCAGATTTTCCCTGTTGTCTCTTAAGTGCTGTGTTGTGGTTGGTTCATTGGAATCAGGGTCTTGTGTGATTGACACATTGCTTTTGGTTTCTGTGTCTTCAGTCTCTTATTCTCTGTTTTGCTCACTCTCTTTATTTTTCTCATCATTGATTTGTGGATTATTTTCAGTAGCGGTTTCTTGTCTTAGATATTTTATTTTATGTTATTCCTGTGTTGATGATAATTTTATTTTCGTGGTGAGAGAGGACAGCAGTAGTGCCTTTAGCATCCTTCCATTAAGAAAAATACTCAGTGATGCAAGGCTAGTATAAATCCAGTAACACTTTCAAATTACATTGTGTGTATGTGTGCATGCAAAACAGCTGAAACACTGTAGATCAGTGAGTTCTCAAACTTTTTGGTTTGAGAACTCACTCAAGTCTTCAGGACTCCTTGATACTCTTAAAACGATCGAGGAGCCGCATTAAAATAAATGCCACTTGTTTATTGATGTTTACTATCTTGGCATACTCAGAAACTAAGACAAGAAACTTAAAAATTCATTTTAAGATAATAAATGCATTAGATGCCAACACTAATAATATATTTGTCAGAATTTTTTTTTCCAAAAAAAAAACCCATTAGAAGAGCAATACTGTTTTACATCTACTTAAATCTCCATATCGTCTTGCTTGATAGAAGTCAACTGAATTCTTGTATCTAGTTTGGTGTTTAATCTGGTATAATATCACTCACCATATAGCCTCTGGAAACTTTGCCATACATTTTTGAGAAATTGAGAGAGAAAAAGGCAAAGAAGTCTGAGCGTTAATATGAAAATAGTTTTCACCTCATAGAGTGTCTGAAAGGGTTTCAGGACCTCTGTGGGGTCTTGGACCACACTTTGAGAACTGCTGTAGAATATGTATGTGTGGAAGACATTATTATTATTAGTGTGTAAATGATGCTTAGTGAAGGGGTATGCATTTGAGGGTCTCGTGCGAAATAATCCTCAGTTCCCCGTCTCTCTCTGAGCTCCACAATTTCTTCCTGTCCCAAATTTGGGACTGGCAGTACAAAAATATTTTGTGGATGTGGTAATGGCATTTTAATTACGTTCTATGTTATTTTTAAGAGTGTTTAAAAGAACACTTCCCCTGCCAAATTCCATAACAAGCTCCATAACTTTTTCTTGAGAGTACAACTGAAGTAGCAGCATGAAGTGGAGAAACTGGAAGAATTTGGAAATATGGCTTCTAGTCTGAGGGCTGCTTCCAACAAGCTGGGTGACCAAGCTGGGTAAGTCATTTACCCTCACTGAACCTCTATAACAGAGAAGATAGATCAGGTTATTGTAAGGCCTTTTCTAGATCTTCCATCTAAGAAATGCTCTTATTGCTCAAAAAATAAGCCCATGCTGATGTTTCCTTTAACTCAGGGATGTTACATTGGCCTCACTCAGCAATTTGCAACCAGTGTGCTGTAAGAATTTTAAAAACATTCAATACCTGACTATTTAGTCAGGGGCACTGACCCTTTTTCCTGTAGATTGTCAAATAAAAAAATGACAACAGCCAACACAATAACTGCAATCCAGTATGAATGAATCAAATTATACCTTTTTTTTGTCCTGATCAGCAAAAAATATAATATGCTTTTTTGTGTGCTGCAGAATTTCAGTCATTAGTTTGTGTGTGCCATGAGATGAAAAGGTTGAAAATGGCTGGCCTAACTCAATGGGAGCCCAGTAACCTGAGAAAAGAGGGTTAGGGCCTGTTTTGGTTAGTCAGAGGGAGAGTAAGGATTGGATGTACCATGGCAGAGTTGGGATTGAAGAGTAGTGAAGTGAGTGTCAGAGCCCCCTGTCAAGGGGTTTTGCGAAGATTTTCCACACCAGTAGGTATGTTCAAAACAAGAACCAAAGGCCGACACTTGTTTTCTTGTTAGATCTTTATAACCTTCTAAACTCCATTCCCTTAAGGCAGGGTTGGCAAATTGTAGCACAGGAGCTAAGAATGGTTTATACATTTCCAAATGGTTGGAGGGAAAAAACACCAAAAAGATGAATAATATTTTGTGTTACATGAAAGTTATGTGAAATTCAAATTTCAGTGCCCATCACTAAGGCTTTATTGGATCACAGGCACATTCATTTATGTACTGTCAATTAAATTAATGTGACAGACACAGTGTGGCTTGCAAACACTCACTCTCTGGCCCTTTGCAGAAGTTTGCAGACCCCTGCACTAATACAAACCTATAATTTGCATTGAATGGCTGCTCTTTCAAAGGCAGTTGACAAAGAATTGTAAATCATCCGTTCATATATACACCTTCTTTGACTTACATTTGGTTCTTTTTAGGTTCTAATGAGTTCTGCTTCAAATCTTTCTTTTATATAAAAACTAGGTCTCCACTTTGATGCCCTAAATTAGGCATCTCAATCCCTTTTCTATGAAAGTTCGAGGGCTCCAGCAGGTGCTCTTCTGTGATCCCCACACCCCTCTTCGCGTTTAGCTGAAACTTCATCCTGGCTTCTCCTACAGACTTCCTCAAATTCAAAACCACCTACACTCTTGGGCTTTCTATTTCCATGGCTTTTCCACCTATAACGATTGTTGAGAGTGTCAGGAGGAAGATGTGATCCCCCTGCCGTAAAAACTAGAATTCACTAGAATTCACTAGAACGACTTTACATTTTCAGTTTTGTCACTTCATGGTTTTCAGTGGTCTTCATTTCCCATTTTTCAAGGACATAGGCTGAGGTCTGAATCAGTTAATTCAACTGTTAAATTGAAAAACAGAACAAAACGAAATGGTTACTTTTCCTCTCTATGGAAATCCCTGGAATTTTTAAAGTCATAACGATATGTGTGTAGCAATTATTTACCCAGGATTTAATTTCTAGAGGTATGAGTAAGTGAGGGCATGGAGAGGTCACTGCCACTGAGTGAACATTTACACTAGTCACTCAGGGTCCCTGGGGAAACAGCAGGATAGTTAAGAGGCTGAAGACAGAAGGGAGGAGAAGTCTTTAGACCAGAGCCTTTATTGGGGTTTCTGGGAGAATGGAAATGATGGGCAGAGTAAACAGTGTAGAACTAACTAGTCTGAATAATTCTGTTGGGCCTTGGGGGCTGTCCCTAGTTGCCTGGTACCTGGTCCTGGGTTTGATTTGGGGCAAGGGGTATATTGGCTTGGCTGCCTGAGAACTGGATAAGAAGCCAGTTGGGTGTGTGGGCTGGGGACTGGTGGTTTCGCATACGAAAGGCATGCTCTTAGGCAAGTTGTTATTAACTTTAGGAATTAGCAAACTTGGGAGGGGCAGTCTCTTCCTGGGTCTGTAAGGTCCCCAAATGCCAGAGTATCAGTAATACAGAAAATAAGGAAATACAAATAATATAAATTGGCTTTGTAATGAAGGGATGCCAAATAGACAAATATAGAATCTAAGAAAATACATTTATGTATTTATTTGGAATGATGATCTTCAACATTAAATCACACCTGTCAGAATGGCTATCATCAATAAATCAACAAACACATGTTGGCCAGAGTGTGGAGAAAAGGGAACCCCCATGCACTGTTGGCAGTAATGCAGATTGGTGCAGGCACTGTGGAAAGTAGTATGAAGTTACTTCAAAAAATTAAAAATGGTTCTGCCTTTTGACCCAGTGATTCCACTTCTGAGAATTTATCCAAAGAAATTCAAAACACTAATTCGGAAGAATATATGCACCTCTATGTTTGTTGCAGCGGTATTTACAATAGCCAAGATTTGTAAGCAGTCCAAATGTCCATCAGTAGATGAATCGATAAAAGTGCTGTGGCACACTTACACAATGGAATACTACCAAGCTATAAAAAAGAAGGAAATCTTACCCTTTGCCACAGCATGGGTAAACCTGGAGAGCATTATGCTAAGCGAAATAAGCCAATGAGAGAAAGACAAGTACCATATGATTTCACTCATATGTGGAATCTAGTGAACAAAATAAACTAACAAATTAGGAACAGATTTATAGATACAGAGAACAGACTGACAGCTGTCAGAGGGGTGGAGGGTTGTGGGAACCGCCAAAACCTCATAGACACAGACAACAGTATGGTGATTGCCAGAGGGAAAGGGGGGTGGGGGAAGATAGAAGAGGGGAAGGTGGTGTTGAAGGAGACTTGGGGTAGCAAACACACAGTATAATAACAGATGGGGTATTATAGAACTGTACACCTGAGACATATAATTTTATTAACCAATGTCTCCCCAATAAATTTAATATAAGTGAAAAAATGGAAATCTGGAAATGAGTTTAAAATTAATAATAAAATGCATAGGTACTCAAGATAAAATGTAAAACCAGTATAAAAGTTTATAATGTGAAAATTGAAAAGATTTTCACTCTTGTTCTTTTTGTTTTTCCTTTTAGGTGTGCACTTCATTGCACTGGTCTCAAGTCAGTGTACAGGTAAGCCCTGGCTGCATCTGCACCTCAACCCACTCCCAGGGGACTAAAAAGCCTTCATACATCTCAAGGTGGGGACGAAAAGGGGGGCCATGATGGCTGACCATTCAAATAAAACAAAAAGAACAGGGGTTAAGGTGAAGATTAAAACATTTGGATTACATAATTTAGGCAAAAACAATGCTACCACCCTCCCCTGTGTGGACTCAGGCAAGGACTGGCCCTTCTTAGGAAGAAGTGAGTGGCTTTTGGGCAGGCAGGGGACTTCCTGTAAGAGTGTCCCATCTCCACTGAGGTGGACAGGGGGGCCCAGGTGGAGCTACCAGTCCCCACAGAGTGCTTGCGCTTGGGGGGCACAAGGATCTTGATCTTCATCATGCTGGGAGCCAGGGCGGGGTCTTCTGCAT
The DNA here is from genome assembly GCF_004126475.2 of Phyllostomus discolor. Lineage (NCBI taxonomy): Eukaryota > Metazoa > Chordata > Mammalia > Chiroptera > Phyllostomidae > Phyllostomus > Phyllostomus discolor. The sequence continues at coordinate 51,036,907 of NC_040906.2, read as the reverse complement.
CCTTTGGCAAGGCCTGGGTACATGGTGGTCCCACCAGACAGCACTGTGTGGGTACAGAGCTCCCTTACGGATGTCAACATCATACTTTGTGATGGAGTTGAAGGCAGTTTCATGGATGGCACCAGATTCCATGCTCAGGCTGGAAGGGGGCCTTGAAGCAGTGGAACTGCTTGTTGCCAGTGGTGATGACTTGACCATCAGACAGCACCTGGCTCTTCTCCAGGGAGGAGCTGGAGGCTGCAGTGGCCATCTCCTGCTCCAAGTCCAGAGCAACATAGCACAGCTTCTTGGTGTCACACACCATTTCCCACTCAGCTGTGGTAGGGAAGCTATAGCCACACTCCGTGAGGATCTTCATGAGGTAGTCTGTCTGGTTCCAGCCAGCCAGGTCCAGACACAGGATGGAGTGGGGGAGGGTGTAGCACTCATAGATGGGCAGAGTGTGGGTGATCCCATCCCCAGAGTCCATCACAATGCCAGTGGTGTGGCCAGAGGCGTACAGGGGTGGCATGGCCTGGGTGGCCACATGCATTGCTGGGGTGTTGAGAGTCTTAAACATGACCAGAGTCATCTCATGGTTGGCCTTGGGATTCAGGAGGGCCTCAGTGAACAGGATGGGGTATTCCTTAGGGGCCACAAGCTCATTGTAAAAGGTGTGATGCCAGATCTTCTCCATGTCATCCCAGTTGGTGACAATGCCATGTTCAATGGGGTACTTCACAGTCAGCATGCCCCTCTTGCTCTGGGCCTCATTGCCTACGTGGGAGTCCTGGCCCAGGTCCACTATCCTGCCCTGGTGCCAAGGGTGCCCCATGATGGAGGGGAAGATGGCCCTGGAGGCATCATCACCCCTAAAGCCAACCTTGCACATGCCAGAGCCATTGTTGACCATGAGCGCAGTAATATCATCATCCACGGTGAGCTGGGGGTGGAGTAGACCTGCGAAGGTGGAAGAGTGGCAAAGGCAAGAGGCCTGTGTTTGCAGATGGACACAAACACCCAGCAGTCTTCACTCCTGTTCTTAATCCCATTTCTTAATTAACCACTATTAACATCTTCCTAGAGGCTTAGCATGTTTATCCATCACACTTACAGTAAAAGCAATGTCTTCACACGGTCAGCAGACCCTGTTACCTCCCTTTATTTTAACTCCTGTTTGCCTTATCCCTTCTCCTTACCAGCTGTTAGCATCCTCCAGGCAGGCTCCTGCCTCAGAGCCTTTGCTTCCATTTCCCAGGCTCTTCCTCCTGATAGCAGTCCGACTCTCCCATCACTTCCCTCTGTTCTTGACTCAAATACACCTCCAAGGAGGTGGTATTGAAAACTGCACCTACCTCATACTTCTGTTCCCTTCCCTGATTTCTTTTTATCCTTAGCACTTTTTTTACATTGTGCATGTACCTTTTACTTGATTCTCTTGTTTATTGTGTTTCCCCTACCAGAATTAGTTAAGTTCTGTGTAGGCAGGGATTTTTTGTGTAGTGCCCGATAAGATGCTCAATGAATATTTCTTGAATGAATAGCTGAATATCAAGCACAATTATACAGTATATATTTGTATAATATTTTAACAAGTAGGATGGCATTATTGTACAATCTCCCACTTTTTCCCCTCCAGGAGATCTTGGATGTTTTTTCATTTTAGCACATCTGGAGGTAGTTCATTCTTTTTTATTTTAAGTATATTTTATTGATTGTGCTATTACAGTTGTCCCAGTTTTTTCTTCCCCTTTATCCCACTCCACCTGGTACCCCCATTCCCTCCAGCATTCTCCCCTGCCCTATGTCAATTCCATGGGTTGTACAGGTAAATTCTTTGGCTTCTCCATTTCCTATACTATTCTTAACTTCCCCCTGTCTATTTGTACCTACCAATTATGCTTCTTATTCCCTGTACCTTTTCCCCCATTCTCCCTGCTCCCCCTCCCCACTGATAACCCTCCATATGATCTCCATTTCTATGATTCTGTTTGTTTCTATGTTATAGTTGTTTGCTTAGTTTATTTTTTATTTTATTTTTTTAGGTTCAGTTGATAGTTGTGAGTTTGTTGTCATATTACTGTTCATAGTTTTGATCAACGTCTTTTTCTTAGATAAGTCCGTTTATAAGGGCTTGGTGATGATAAACTCCTTTATCTTTACCTTATCTGGGAAGCACTTTGTCTGCCCTTCCATTTTAAATGATAAATTTGCTAGAAAGAGTACTTTGGATGTAGGTCCTTGCTTTTCATGACTTTGAGTACTTCTTTCCAGCCTCTTCTTGCCTGTAAGATTTCTTTTGTGAAATCAGCAGATAGTCTGATGGGAACTCCTTTGTAGGTAACTCTCTTGTTCTCTCTTGATGCTTTTAAGATTCTCTCTTTATCTTTAATCTTTAACATTTCAATTATGTGTCTTGGTGTGGCCTTCTTTGGGTCCAACTTGTTTGGAACTCTCTGACCTTCCTGGACTTACATGTCTATTTCTTTCTCCAGATGGGGAAAGTTTTCTTTCATTATGTTTTTCAAATAAGTTTTTAATTTCTTGCTCTTCCTCTTCCCCTTTTGGCCCTCCCATGATTTGGATGTTGGTACTTCTTAAGTCCCAGAGGTTCCTAAGCTTTTCTCTGGATTCTTGTTTCTTCATTCTGTTGAATGTTTATTTCTTCCTTTTGTTCTAAATCATTGATTCAAGTCCTGGTTTCCTTCCCTTCACTGTTGGTTCCCTGTATATTTTTCTTTATTGCACTTTGTATAGCCTTCTCTGCTTCATTTATTTTGCAGCTGTATGCAATTATTTCTCTGAGCATCCTGATTACCAGTGTTTTGAACTCTCCATCTGATAGGTTTGTTATCTCCTTATTGCTTAGTTCTTTTTCTGGAGTTTTGATCTGTTCTTTTATTTGGGCCATATTTCTTTGTCTTGGCACACCTGTTATGTTGTAAGGGGGAGCCTTAGGTATTTGCCAGGGTGGGGTAACCCACTTTGCGTTGTTGTGGTGCTGTATGTGGGGGAGGGGTCAGAGGGAAGAATGCCACTTGCTTGGCTCTCACCTGCTTTCAGTCACTTTCTCTGCTTCCCGCAAGTGAATGGCACCCTTCCAGGTGTTGTCCTGGTGCTGATTCCCATGTGGGTGGGACTGTATACATTCTAGGACCCCATGGGCCTCTCCAACAGACTCTCCTGAGAGACTGGCAGTCTCTTCCCCTGCTACAACCCCCACAGGTTTTTACAGGTAGAGGTTCTGAGGCTTTATTTTCTGGTGCTGGAACCCTGGTTTGCGTGGTCTGTCTTGCTCCCCAGTTATTCCTCCCAGTATTTATCCACATGTGAATGTGGGACTGCCCCATTCACCAGCCACCGCCTTGCTGCGTGCCCTCTTCACCCCAGCTGACTGTCTCCACCCCTCCTACTGGTCTGGATGAATGTTTCTTCTTTAACTCGGTTGTCAGCATTCCATACAGTTTGATTTTCTGGCAGTTCTGGTTGTTTTTGTTTTTAAATGGATTGTTATCTTTTTGTTGTTGTTGTTGTGGGAGGAGGTGAGGCATATCTACCTATGTCTCCATCTTGGCTGGAATTCCTAAAATGGAAGCAGTTCATTCTTTTAAGCACCAGTATATTATTCCAGAATATAGACAAACTATAACCTACTCAACCAGCTATTTACTGATGACAATTAAGATTTTGTGAATTTCACTATTTCCTACAGCAACAACACATCAAGGAATAGATTCAGGTTCAGGGAGTAGAACTTGTTCCAGAACAGACTAGGAGACTCTTGATCATTTTCTGACTTTCTTGTGCTGTAATTTATATTTCTCTTTAATCATGGCCACTCAGTCAGAATACAGTTGCTCAGATGAAGTATAGGCAGAGATGGATGTTGGGACCATCACACAGACTCACAATGATTCTACATTAACAGTCAGTTGCTAGACCTCTGCACAGGCAGGCTACAGGCATGTGGGAAGGATCCCTCCATCTTCTTTGGCCCAGGTCAGCCCATTATCCACACCTGCATTTGGTCATATATGCCCTGTGCTGAACAGACCATTCATCTACCATGTACCTTTAAAATGAACACCTGGTACTCCTTGTGCTAGACAATTTCTCTTCTCAGTAATCATATCTTTCTTTTCTTTTCTGTTCATTTAAACCCCACTAGCTACTCTTCTTTTCCTTTAGAGCCTAGTCATGTGGTCTCTTTCCCCATTGAAATCTGCCCACCTCTGACATCTTCCATAGAAAAGTTCAGACCTCATCTCTTAGCGGTGCTTGATGATACGGCCTTCATCTTGCCTTTCATTTCCTCCCTGGCCCTGGACCAGTCCATCTGTTCCTTCCCAGCATCTCTGTCACTTTAATTAGTTCCTGCCTCTGATCTGTGCTTGTTACACCTGCAAACCCAACCCATGTAATATGCTCTTCCTTCCTAAACTTCAGAAGTCTCATCTGCTTCCCTGAGTGATTCCAGCCTTTCTAGCTCTTTCAGCCTTTCTAGCCGTTCCAGCCTTTCCTGAGTGATTCTGAAGGCTACTCAGCTGTGTTCTCTTGGGCACTGGATGTTTTATTTTCCATACTCTGTCCCTTTCAGCTCTTTTGAATGTTCCCAGTTTGACTTATCTAGGGTGCTATGGGTTTATATTTGGCCTTCCATTGCAGACGGTTCCAGCATCACTAGGCAGACACAGGAGTGGCAGGAACTATAGGTGGGCTGACAGGCCTTGGGGGTCACCAAGTTCCTGGGGCCCACAGCTCCATAGTGCCAGTGGAGGAGAGGTCACTCTTTTCAGGAGAGAGGGAAAGTTGGGCTTGAGAAAATAGTGTTGGATTGTAGAAGGCAGTTATTTCTACTCTAAGTGTGTTTTTTTTTTTTTTGAGGTGGCTCTTGATGATAGCTAGGAAACTTCTTCCCAGAAAAATTTGCGTACACACAAAATCTTGAATAATCTTCCAAGATGTTCATGGATCCCTTTGAAACTGACTAAAGATTCCATGTCCCCAGGTTAGAACCCACTTCTGTAGGTCAGGTTTACTATTTGTTCTTTTTTAATTCTTGTTTTCCCTCTGTCTCTCCACCAATGGTGGCTGGAAAGTGTAGTCTTAATGTGATAATGAAATAGGAAATGACTCTGATAACATCTTGCGGTTTCCTTATTTTTAAAGCAAATATTGTTACTCTTTGGAAATATCCCATATTGGAATTTAAAGAATGAAGGTTCTTCCCCGCACACCATGCATTAATTTGAGACTACAGGGTTCTGTCTAGTATTTGAGTTGTTTGGATTGTGGTGGAGGTTGGTGGGAATTTTGCTCTGAGTCATATTGGGGATTCTTCAATACTGTTTCTTTGCCTCCTTTTCCATGCAAGTCAGTTGAGCTATGGTGAATTAACAAAGAACCGAGGAAATAATAGAGAATTGAGCAGCCTGGCCGTTAGAAGCCGGGGCTCCCACAGGCAGGCTTATCTAAGTTATTTAACTGGTGGCTCAGAGGCCAGAGAAACCAGTGGGCAAGTTTTGTTTTGTCTGCTCAGCATTTCTAAAAGCAAAGTTATCTTGATCTCGGTAAAAACATTGTGCAACTATTTGTTTTATACTGGCCCCCTTAAAGCAGTTAGGTCAATGGCTTGCCCTGAGGCACTGCAATTTAGGATTTCGTTTCTCCATCTGTAAAATGAGTGCAATACCTACCTCAAAAAACAAAATGAGTTTGTTTGACTCCTGTAAATTCTAAAGAAATTGCACATCTGGTTATTAATAATTGACAGTGATGAATGCCCTAGGAAGCGCTAGAAGCATGGGGGTGGGGGAGAGGGAGAGGATGGAACTGAGAGATACGTGATTTGTGAATAAAATCAGGCCTGTTGGCTGGGAAAGCCACATAAAGTGGGAGTGCAGAATTTGGTCCAAGAGGTTGTGGAACAGCCATCTGGAATTGCTGGCACACAGCTCAGAGAAGCCAATGCCCAGGGTTCCGCTAGAGTGGGACTGTGTGGTTTGTACTGTTGATTCTTGCAGGGGACGTGAAAGCCTCTGCCCAAACCTCCTTCCTGTGGACTCTCTTATCCTCAGGCCAACTGTGCTTCCCATGCTGGCTTCTTCCACTGCCCACTCCTTGAATTTCACAGGCATTTCTAGACACAGGAATGCCTTTGTTGGGGCAGCATCCTTTGCAGTCCTGAGAGGTGGGCCTGGGGTGCCACAGCTGTGTCTGCAGTATCTGGAGCTCATTTTAATCAACATCTGGGATGCTTTGATGATGCTCAGTCTTTTTAGGGCTTCCGTGAGCTGACCACCTTGGCCTGGCTCAGTGTATACTTCTCATTGATTTGGGCTCTGTTGCTGTCTGTAGGACCAGTAAGGATATATCAGGACAGCCTCTAATAGGGACAGGGTGGGCAGACTCTGCCTTCTGATTCCGAGTGGCAGGCTGTGGGACCTAGCTGCATTACCGAGGAGTGCAGAGTTGCCATCAGATCCAGAGAATTTGGGGGTGAAGTTGAGGCTGAATTGGGGGCAGGGGATAAAACTTTCAGTGTTGGCACAAGCTCAGAGGTTATGTTTGCAGGTCCAGGATTCAAATCTCAGTTCTGCTGTGTACAAGCTTTGTGACCTTGGGAAAGTCACCTAATCTCCTGGAGTCTCAGTTTTCTTATCTGTAAAAGGGGGATAATGATAGTACCTACCTCAGAGGGTTGCTATAAATATCAAATATTCAAGTTCTGTCTGGAAAAAGGCCAGCTGTTGTTAGTATAATGAGAATGGTCTGCATGGCATCTATGTAACCTGTCGGCCAAGGAGAGTGGACTGGAATGTGTATGTGTGAACAATGATGACTTCACTGTACTAGCCATTGAATGAGCATGTGTACTGCATGACTATCACATTGAAAATGATTGAGCAAGTAGAGCAACGAATCTGCATCAAATTTTGTATTAAGCTTGAACATTCCTCTGTGGAAACTATTCGGATGATTCAGAAGTCCACAGCTATGAGCTACAGGTGATTGGCTGCTTCATCATGACAGTGTGTCTACTTGTGCATCACGTCTTGTGCAGAGTTTTTGGCAAAACATCAAATAACCCTGGTGACTCAGTCCCCACTACAGCCCAGATTTGGTGCCCCATGGCTTCTGGCTTTTCCCACAACTAAAATCACCTTTAAAAACAAAGAGATTTCAGGCTGCCAGTGAGATTCAGGAAAATACGACGGCATAGCTAATAGTGATTGGGAGAACTGTGTGAGGTCCCAACTTTGTGTGAGGTGCCTACTTGGAAGGGGACTGAGGATGCATTGGTCTATGTACAATGTTTCTCGAATGTTGTATCTTTTTAAATAAAGATCTTTATTTTTCATATTGCATGGGTGGATACTTTCTGGACAAACCTCCAGATATATGTTTGTGTATGTGTGCTAGCTTATAAATATTAGCTACAATTATTAATTATTAGTCTAGTAATAACCAGGGCTTGGACTGCTGGGCTGTGCATTAGGGGTAGGCACTGGCCAGAGACTGGCATGGCGCCAACCAGGGAGTAAAACATAGAATTGGGGTTAGGCTTGGCTCTGGAACAGACTTTCATTGAGGAGTGAGAGGAGCAGGGAGGGAGCCTGGGGGCAGGAAACAAAGGCAACCTTCTTTCTGCCCTCAATCCACGAACACTCATACGGACACAGGTAATGTATTCTTTCCCCCCTCACTAGACCAGGGTGCCTGTGGACACAGAGTAGGCTAAGAAGAAGGAAGGAAGGTTCTGATTTATCCAAACACGTATCGAGGGGGGTGGCAGTAGAGCCAGTGCTAAAGACTGCTGTTACCATCCCACCTCCCGGGTCTTCCCCTCATGATGGTTTTCTTGCTGCTATATTTGGGAAAGCTGGAGAGAAGTCTGGGAGTAGTCGGGTTCCTAGGTCATTGGAGAAGACACCAGTCTCCTTTGGCTGTTCTGACAGCACAAAGCTTGGGCAGTGGGCTAGGAAGGGTGCGATTCTCTATAGAAGACCTCCTTGCCAGGCAGTGCATCAAGGCCATGCACTTAGGTCCTGGTGCTTTTGCACATGATGATGTGTGCCCCTGGATCTGCATCCATGGTCTTCACCACCTGGAGGCAGCCAGTGGAGAGCTTTGGTTCTGAAAAGGAGGAGAGGGGTGTAGGAGGTGGAGAGGGTGTGAGACCATAGAAGGGCAGTGTACCTCCACGGGCTCCAAAATGGTTTCTAGTCTCATCCTGTTGTGAATCAAGCAGAGGAGACAGAAGAAGGATTTGCTTAAGCATGGATAGGTAGGTGGACCAAGGGAAAGATTCAGAATTCACCAGAGTCCTCATCTGGAGCATGAGAAGAGTAGTTCTTTTTTATATCATTTCAGTACTCTGTTCACTTCTAATGGTGGCTAGGACAAACACATAGTTACTGTCCATTTATGCATATAAATACATGGACTTACTGTGGGAATGTGCATGTTTCTGCCAAGGATGCTAGCTCTGGATACTCTCAGAGCTGTGGGCACTGTGCTGGCCACAAGTGCTGCGGATGTGCTGGGGCCCTTGAGGCATCCGTGTTTCTCCACCACCCTCCACATCCCCCAAGTGCCAGGGGCAGCATGGCTTGGACACGGTACATCTGGTGTGGTGCTGTGTGAGTGTGTGCACGCATATGCGCTTGTGTGTTCAACAGGCAAAGGAATGCTCTCACATTGTGGTTTAAGTACAGAAAGGAAACTTCTTTGAGAGCTAACCACCCTGGTGTTACTAAGACTTATATTATTACATTAGGATTATTTTAAGTGGTCTGTAATAGGAATAAAGTGAAAGGAAGTGAGCACATAAGAAGTTGCTGGGCTCCAGTTGTGAGGATCAGGATGAGGAAACACCGGAGGCCTCCTCGTTAGACTCATGAGTGGATTACAGAACACCCACCATCACCATTATCATTTGATGTCTTTCCCAGTTTGCAGCTAGTGCAATTAAAGATGAAACAGAAATAAGATTTAGATCATTGGAAAGGAAAAGATAAAATTTTATTCTTTGCAGATGATATGATTTTATACCAAGCTTACTAAGAGAATCAAGCAAATCGAACCCTTAGCTGTTGGGTTTAATAATAAGAGTTTAGTGTGTTGGCTGCAAGCAAGATAGATATACTCAAATCAAAAGCTTCCCCACATGCTAACATTGACGGGTTTCAAAATATAAGAGAGGGGGAGAGAGAGATTTCATTTTTAAAAACAAAACTCACAGAGTACCCAGGAGTCACCTGAACAAGAAATGTGCTATGGGATGTATTAAAGGGAACCAAAAAATCTGAGACATGGAAAGATGTGAAATGATGGGGAACCATACCATGCTTTTTTCCCTCTGATTACAAATGTTTTGTGTATCTTCCTGTATTAACTTCTTATTGCATTTTCACCATGTGCTATGGGCTGTGGGTTCAGTGGTGAAAAACACAGGTATGGTCCCCACCTTTATGGAATTTACACGTGAATGGAAAGGATGGGTGATAAAAAATAAACAAAACAATTATTACCTAAATACAGCTCATACATATTCCAGAGAAATGACCTTTCCTTTTGACTTTTGTGAGACATCACCCTAAGAGACCCCTATTTAGCTCTCTGAAGTACCCAAACTTTTTTTTATTAGAAATACTCTTGACTATAGCAAATTTGTCAAGTAAGCCATAAATGATCAGTCTAAATTAAGTAAGGAAAATGTGCACACGGGGCACCATAAATCACCTCAGCTCTCAGTAATGGACAACAGAGTTCCCAGCGAATGGGCTCTTTCCTTTAAGAGTGAATCTTTCTTCTTCTTCTTTTTTTTTTTTTTTTACTTTGTCTAAAAGCATTCTCGCATGTGTCACTCAAAGGCAACGGTTTGATTTGGCCTGTGTCCCCTAGTGGTAGGGCAGGCCCACTTCTGGGTTTCCTGCTGGCCAAGTCTGAACTCTACTAGCTAATCACAAGAATGCACTTAATTCTTGACTCTAGAAACTGACTATCACAGTTTCGTGGACCTCTGCTTGTCCTGAATGGTTCACCAGGGAAGGATGTAGTTTAAATATAGGGTGGGGCAAATATACGTTTACTGCTGTGAGTATGCAAAACACAGAGTTTATTCTTGTATTATTAATTATTGTATTATTTTCCAGATGAACAACTGTAAACCTACATGTGCCCCACCCTGTGTTTCTGCATTGTTTCTTATTATAAAAGTGTACAGGGTAGAAAATGTGATGAAGGCACAAGGGTGTTGAACTGAGTGTGGAAATGAATCAGTCTCTAGTATGTTATTTTCTTTTTTTTTTTTTTTTAGATTTCGATTAAATTTTTATTTGGTATTTTCATTATTGTAATCATGTAAATAAGGTTCCTTGCTTTGCCCCTATTTTCTTTTTTTTTTAATATATATTTTATTGATTATGCTATTACAGTTGTCCCATTTCCCCCCTTCTCTCCCCTCCACTCTGTACCCCCCTCCCACCCACATTTCCCCCTTTAGTACATGTCCATGTGTCATACTTATGAGTTATTTAGTTTCTACATTTCCCGTACTATTCTTCCCCTCCCCCTATCTATTTTCAACCTACATTCTATGCTACTTATTCTCTATACCTTTTCCCTCTCTCTCCTCCTCCCACCCCCCTGCTGCTAACCCTCCATGTGCCCTCCATTTCTGTGGTTCTGTTCCTGTTCTAATTGTTTACTTCGTTTCTTTTGGTTTTGCTTTAGGTGTGGTTGTTGATATTTGTGAGTTTGCTGTCCTTTTACTATACATGTCTTTTCTTTATCTTCTTTTCTTAGATAAGTCCCTTTAGCATTTCATAAAATAAGGGCTTGGTGACGATGAACTCCTTTAACTTGACCTTATCTGAGAAGCACTTTATCTGCCCTTCCATTCTAAATGAGAGCTTTGCTGGATAGAGCAATCTGGGATGTAGGTCCTTGTTTTTCATGACTTGGAATATTTCTTTCCAGCCCCTTCTTGCCTGTAAGGTCTCTTTGGAGAAATCAGCTGACAGTCTGATGGGAACTCCTTTGTAGGTTACTGTCCCCTTACCTCTTGCTGCTTCTAGGATTCTCTCCTTCGTTTTTACCTTGGCTAATGTAATTATGATGTGCCTTGGTGTGTTTCTTCTTGGGTCCAACTTCTTTGGGGCTCTCTGAGCTTCTTGGGTTTCTTGGAAGACTGTTCCCTTTGCCAGATCGGGGAAGTTCTCCTTTATTATTTGTTCAAATACGTGCTCAATCTGTTGCTTTTCCCCTTCCGATTCTGGTACCCCTATAATTCGGATATTGGAACGTTTAAAGGTGTCTTGGATGCTCTTAATCTTTTCCTCAATTTTTTGAATTCTTATTTCATCATGCTTTCCTGCTTGGTTGATTCTATCTTCCTTCTGGTCCACTGTATTGTTTTGAGACTCATATTCCTTCCTTTCACTATTGGCTCTCCTCCGCGTGTCTTCCTGCATCTCTTTTATGGTAATCTGCATTCTTTCATCTAAATTTCGTCCAAAATCCACCAGTTCCGTGAGCTTGCTGATCACCAGTGTTCTGAACTGTGCATCTGATAGATTGGCTAATTCTTGGTCGCTCAAAAGGATGAGTCCTGGGGGACTGATCTGCTCTGTTGAAAACATGGTTTCTTTTTTTTTTCCCCTGTCTCTCCTTTTTTTTTTTTCTCGGTCTGGTTGCTCTGGTTACGGTGGGGGGCGGAGCCTTAGGTGCTCACCGGGGCTGGGCACCCCGGTCGCTAGATTGTGACATTATATGTGGGGGCAGGGCGGGAGCGGGAGCGGGGCGGGAGAAAACAATGGCGGTAGTTCTGTTCCCCTGGACTCAGACCCTTGTCTGGGCTTCCGGGCTGCGAGTTCTGCCCTGGCCCACAATCGCTGCCCCTCTGGGTCTGCCAGCCGCAGCTTGCGTACTCAGGGATCACCGCTGCCTTCTTACACGCCCGATGGCTTTTGCGCCGATTTCTCGCCAAACCTTCCCCCGACCTCCGCACGCTGCCGACCCGAGCCAGCCCCGCGCCCGCCGGCTCGTCTTCTCCTACCAGTCCAGATGAACTTGTCTACTTCAACTTCTTGGCTGCCCGACTTCCATTCAGATAAATCCTCTGCCAGATCTGGGTGTTATTCTGATAGTAAATTATTGTTGTAAATTATTGGTTTTCTAATCTTAGTTGTACGAGGAGGTATGGTGCGTCCACCTATTCCTCCATCTTGCCGGCGTATGTTATTTTCTAACACGTGTTTTCTTCACCATTTATTACCAATCTCTTATACTTTTAATTCTTGATTCACCCTGGTTACACTGTGGATGACAATTTACTGTTTTCCTTTACAATTTCTGCCCAAATCTTTCATAATTTTTTCCCCTATCAGAATTTTCCCAGTGGTCCTATAGCTAACAGACAGTGACCAGCTTTAGAGAGTAAAGGGGGTGGATAACCATGTTTCACTGAGTATTCTCCTTTGATTCTTCATATAGTATGCTAAGGACATATGAAATTAATTTTCCTTCTGAGGCTTTACAGGTTGCCAACTGACATATTTGTTTCCAGAAGGAAGGTAAGTATAGGCTAGGTGTGGAAATGGGTTAGGTCTTAAAAAATGTTTCCGTTTTGCCGTGAGAAGAGCTGAGGGTGCTACTTTACCGTGGGAATGTCAGGAATTTGAGGACTGTTCTCAAGGAGGAGGACTCAGCCCTAGCTTTGCCTTCTGGAGAGTGATAGATATGTCTCAGGAAGCAAGACTTGAAGAATAAACTGTTAGAGCTAGAAGTGAGCTTTAAAAATATCCATTCTAATCACTTGCTTGAAATAAGAAGAAACTGAAGCCCTGAGAGATAAAATGACTTCCAAAGAGACTCCTAATATTTAGCCCAGTAGTGTTCCCAATACACCTTGGCATCTGTCACAAACTTCAAAAGCCATTCCTGGAATCCACCAGTGATCTGAGCAGAGGACTCTGGGTGTGGCCCCTTCTTGCTGTACAGTAATGAGGAAGTTGTATGGTATCTCTTTCTCCAGAGAATGGGAAAATGATAAGTCACAAACAGACTGTGACAGATTCCCAAAGCTGCGCACAGTCGTGAGAAAATGACAAACGTGAGATGCTGATGCAGAAAAATGCTCCCAGTGATCCAACTGTGAAGAGGAGACCCCGTATGCTTTCTGGCTGTGGAAACATTGCTTGCATGGGATAGGTGTGTGTCCAGGTTTGAGTGTCTCAGGAAGGTCAGAGTAGAAGGCATATGAAACCAAAGATGAGCTAAAAAGACATAAGGAATGCTTTACCATCCAGGATCACGAAGGGAAAAAACCCCAGAATATTGAGACCATATGTGAATCTTTACCCACTGCATTTTAGCTGAAAAATTTCTATAGGAAAATTGAAAGGATAATGCCATTAATGCCCATCCATCCTTCACTTACATTTACTGATTGTTAATGTTTGAAAGCTGCAGATACTGTGACACTTTAGCATGCATGTCTTGAGAATAATGACATTTCCCTTACATAACCACATTACCATGATCACACCTAAGAAAATTAGCAATGATTCTGACATATAATTTGTACTAAATTCCCCCCAAATGGTTTTTTATAACTTTTTCAATCTGGATCCAAACAAGAGTCATGCATTATATTGCGTTGTTATGTCTTTAGTATCATTTAGTATAGAATAGTTAGTAGCCCCCTCTTTTTTTCCCTCATGACACTGGGTTTTTAAAAGACCAGGCCAGTTGACATGTAGAATGTATCATATTCTGCATTTGTCTGTTTTTTCTTGATTTCTTTTAGGGAAACATTTTGGGCAAAAGTACTTTGTAGGAGAGGTTGGGTGTCTCTTTTTGCATCACACCACAAGGCATATGATGCATTACTCATTGTGGTCAGCCAGTTAGGAGGTGCTCCCCTGTCCCTCCATTCTCCCCTTTAAAATTAGTTAAGTCCTCTGTGTAGTGATACTTTGAGACCATGTGAATATACTGTTCCCCCTATAGTTTTAGTATCCATTGCCTGAATTGATAATTACATCACAGGTTACAGAATGATCATTTTCTAATTCTATTATCCCTTCTATATTTATTAGATGACACTCTTCTCTGTGGAATCTCTCTCTCTTTCTCTTTTGAGTATCCTCATGGACCATGGGTTATCTTTGAAAAACAATTCATTATTTTATAATCCATTATCGCCATTACTTGATTACTCTATTTGCTGCTTAAGCAGTTCCAGATTTGGGTAGCAGGATGGTGTGTAGATGGTAGCAGAGGTGATATGTAGCAGCAGCAGCAGCAGCAGCACCTCACTGCTGGCAGCTTCCGGACGATAGCAGAGGCGGCACAGTGTGCCTGGTGCAATGGCAGAACCAGATTTGGCTTGTGCTTATTGTTCTCTTGGCAGTCCTCTTCTGTGGCTTTGGAATTATTCCTGGAAGCTCAGCCTAAGAGTCTGGTGCTTGTCAAATCCTCTTCCTACTCCCCCACTTCAGTGATTCTGGGAGCTATATGATACCCTGCAACAAATTTCCTCTTGCTGAAACTAGCCAGGACAGATTCTGTGCAGCTAGACCCTCGCTGATGCAGAGTATGAGCTCCCTGTGCAAGTTTTGGATGTGTATACAAATAAGCAATGCTTAAAAAGCAATATAGTTAGTGAATATGTCAAAAAGATAAAAAATCTAAACCTATAGCAAAAGTTGGAAAAAACCCCAATTTATGTAATTATGGCTTGGTAATAAAAATGTTCAGTGACAGTACTATATATTCAGAGTTACCTAATATGCAAGTTGTATGGAATTAATACAGCCTGAAACTAGTGTGCAAAAGGTGACCATTGAGGAATGCTGGCCGGCTGGATCAAGGATCAGCATAATCAGTAGCAATTTGGTGTTCAATAGATAGCAATCTGGTGTGCAGCAAGCTATTTAAATGACAAGTAAAACTGGCAAGTCACTGTTGCTGTATGACATAGCTTCTGTTTTTGTCCCTATTCCTGTTCTGTCTTCACCCCTGCTCCTGACACAGCTGAGTAATACAAAGTTTCTGCCTCGGGGAGCTCGTTAGGGCCCAGTAAGGGGGATGATGTGCAGATCCCAATTCACATCCAAAAGACAGTCTACAGGCCATACCAGCAAGTAAGGGGACACTTCTGCTTGGGCCGAGGCCGATTTCAGGATAAAGGTGGAATTTCGGATGAGCCTGCATGTAGTCAGTCTGACTATCCACAGATTCTACCGGATTCTTACAGTCATCCTTCAGATAGAAAGGAAGAGTTCCTTCCTTGGATTTCATAAATTACCAGTTGTCCGGAATCCTGAGTAAAAACCCCAAGTCTCTCAAAGCAGAACTTCCCGGGGAGTCGATTTTCACCTACATTGTGAGTGAAGTGCCCGAGTAAAAGAGACCAATGACGTTGAGCAGTTTGGCAAACAGATCGACTCCCTCCGCTCACAAAGGAGGAAGCAGACTGCTTCGTGTCCGTCTGTTCTGGAAAACTAACAGGTGGGAGGCTGTGACTCTCTCCTGGTCTACATTCCACTAGTCGCTAGGGTCTTCGTTCCCTTAGTCGCGGGGGTGGCCATCGGGCTGGCGCAGTTTCCCCGCGGCCCGCTGGGTCGCACTGTGGCCCCATGAATGCGCGCCTGGGCTGGGCAGGGGCGCTCGAGAGCGACAGCTGGGCCCGGCTCCGGGTAGAGGTGGCAGGTGGCAGTGCAGGGTCGGGGCGAGCTGCACAGCCGCAAGCCTCCGAGGGCTGTGCTGGACAAACGGCTTTTCTACCCTCCAGCAGAGTTGGCACTTGAGAGCATATCCCAGAGGCTGAACCTCGCCATCCCATGGGGCTACCCTGGACACCCTCGTGGAAGAGAGCGAGTTCCCACTAACCAGGGTATTCCCGTTTCCCGGGAGTTTGCTACCTCGATTTGCTGTCGCCCCCTCTGGTGACAATAAAGAGTGTCCCCGAGGGTAGAGGGCCAGGGGAGTTCTAATTGCGGTCAGGTGGTCTTGGGCAAGACCACACTTGTTCTGACTCGCTGTAAGTGTTGGAAAGGGCTACTCCAGTGCCTTCGTTACATTGTTTTAGTTTTCTTTGTATCTACACGGTTTTATTTTATTAAAAAACTGCCTGCCTTGCTTCTTCCCTCAGCATTAGACTGGGTGGGATGTGGAATCCCCTTCCTTCTGACAACATAGCTCAAAGCACCATGGAATCCTCCACCGTGTTTAAAGATTCATTTAATGTTTATTTAAAATAATCTGCTTTTAAAATATAAAAACAACAAATGCATGTGATAGAAGATTTTAAATAGCACAGAAGCCTCTCTCTTCTTTTTTCATGGCACCAAGCCTCCTCAGAGCAGCCACTGCTAATACTTTGTTTTGATTTCTTCCAGAACACAGGAACACAGTATAGAAATAGCCCCTTTGAAATGCCCACCCTACATAAAAAGATTAGGTTGTATGTGCCGTCCTCCCCATTGTAATATGTCTTAGAGATGGCCTCATATCAGTACATGTGGATCCCGGGCATTCTTTTAGAATGGCCGCCTGGTGTCTGTTATACAGCACACCACAATTATTCAATCATCCCTCTTTTGAAAGGATATTGAGGTGGTTTCCAGTCTAAACAATTCTGCAGTGAACATCTGTGTGTATGTGACTTGGGCTATCTGTGCAACTGTGCCTGTAGGATAAATTCCTAGAAGTGGAATCGTCTCAATGGAGAATACTTGCATTTTTAATTTTACAGATCTTGCCAATTAAAGGTAGTACCAAATCATTCTCTCATCAGTGACTGCTCCCCATCACTCACCTTATTAATAGTAGGTTTGTTGAGCTTTTAAAATATTTGCCAGTATGAAAGATTTAAACGTAGCATGTCGCCTGGCTGGTGTAGCTCAGTGGATTGAGTGCGAACTACAAACCAAAGGGTTACTGGTTCGATTCCCAGTCAGGGTACATGCTGGGGTTGTGGTCCAGGTCCCCCTTGGGGGCCATGGGAGAGGTAACCACACATTGATATTTCTCTCTCTCTTTCTCCCTCTTTTCCCCTCTCTAAAAAGAAATAAATAAAATCTGTTAAAGTAGCATGTCATTGTTTTAGTTTGAATCTTTTAAATTTTGAGTGAGGTTTATTCTTTTTTTTAAATGGTTCTTTTTTTAAAGATTTTATTTATTTATTTTTAGAGAGGGAATGGAGGGAGAAAGAGAGAGAGAGAGAGAGAGAGAGAGAGAGAGAGAGAGAAACATCAATGTGTGGTTGCTGGGGGTCATGGCTTGTAACCCAGGCATGTACCCTGACTGGGAATCGAACCTGTGACACTTTGGTTCCCAGCCCGCGCTCAATCCACTGAGCTATGCCAGCCAGGGCTATTCTTTTTCACATAAGGTTACTTGACTCCTGTGAGAATATGGTTCATGTCCTTTGCCTACTTCTACTGGAATGATGGGTTTTTTTTAGGGATTGCAAATACTTTTGCTATATTAAAGAAATTAGATCTTTAGCTATCATATCTAATCCATCTTTTGACTTCTTTTGCACTATTTGTCATTCATAATTTTTAATATTTATAGAGAAATTTATCAGTCTTTTACTTTATAGCTTCTGTGTTTTCTGTTTGTTTAGAGGGAACTTACTGACCCAAATGTTGTATCCAGGTTTAGTCTAGCAACCTCTTCAAAAAGACCCAGGTAACATGAAGAGCTCATGGTATGCTTGAATAAAAGGGAGGAATATTATTTTTTCATGGGGAAAACACATGATTTGAAGTGAAGCAATTAGTTTCTCTTTTAAAAAATTAACATTTCCTCTGTTTACAAAGATTACCTATTTTTATTGTAGGAAATTTGGAAATGTATAATGATATAAAGAAGGAAATAAAAGTCAAGCATAATTCTACTAGAGATAAACAATGATACATATGTTACATATATGTGTGTGTATGTGTATGTATATTTATACTGCTTATATTTTGTAACGTATTTTTAAAAATATAGTGGTATTCTATGGGAATCTTCTTGGGATATCAAATATTTTTCTAAACATGATTGAATTGTTGAATACTTTCTTATTATAAGTAATAGAAAGTGTTTAACCAACACTAGTTGTAGGATGTTTAGGTAGTGTCTAATTTTTCACTGTTAATTTTTTAAAAAATGTATTTTGGTTGTTGTTCAAATACAGCTTTCTGCCTTTTTAATTTTTCACTGTTTTTTAAAAAATATATTTTATTGATTATGCTATTACAGTTGTCACATTTTTTTCTCCTGTTTATTCCCCTTCACCCTGTACCACTCCTCCCACCATCATTCTCCACCTCAGTTCATGTCCATGGGTCATACATATAAGTTCATTGGCTTCTCCATTTCCCATACTATTCTTTGCCTCCCCTGTCTATTTTGTACCTACCAGTTATGCTACTTATTCCAGTTATTCCCTGTACCTTTTTCCCCATTTTCCCTCCCTTCCCCCTCCCCACTGATAACCCTCCATGTGATCTCTATTTCTGCGATTCTGTTCCTGTTCTAGTTGTTCCTGTTCTAGTTGTTTGCTTGGTTTGTTTTTGTTTTTAGATTAAGTTGTTGATAGTTGTGAGTTTGTTGTCATTTTACTGTTCATAGTTTTAATCTTCTTTTTCCTAGATAAGTCCCTTTAACATTTTATATAATAAGGTCTTGGTGGTAATGAACTCCTTTAGCTTTACCTTGTCTGGGAAGCACTTTATCTGTCCTTCTATTCTAAATGATAGCTTTGCTGGATAATGTAACCTTGGATGTTGGTCCTTGCCTTTCATGACTTTGAATACTTCTTTCCAGCCTCTTCTTGCCTGGAAGATTTCTTTTGGGAAATCAGCTGACAGTCTGATGGGAACTCCTTTGTAGGTGACTGTCTCCTTATCTCTTGCTGCTTCTAGGATTCTCTCCTTATCTTTAACCTTGGCTAATGTAATTATGATGTGCCTTGGTGTGTTTCTTCTTGGGTCCAACTTCTTTGGGGCTCTCTGAGCTTCCTGGATTTCCTGGAAATCTATTTCCTTTGCCAGAATGGGGAAGTTCTCCTTTATTATTTGTTCAAATATGTGTTCATTCTGTTGCTTTTCCTCTTCCCCTTCTGGTACCCCTATAATTTGGATGTTGGGACGTTTAAAGATGTCCTGGAGGTTCCTAAGCTTCTCCTCATTTTTTTGAATTTTTATTTCTCCACTCTTTCCTGTTTGGTTGTTTTTTTCTTCCTTCTGGTCCACTCCATTGACTTGAGTCCCAGTTTCCTTCCCATCACTATTGGTTCTCTGTGCATCTTCCTTCATCTCTTTTATGGTAACCTGCATTTGTTCATTTAATTTGTGCCCAAAATCAACCAATTCTGTGAGCTTCCTGATCATCAGTGTTTTGATCTGTGCATATGATAGATTGGCTATCTCTTGGTCGCTTAAAATGATGAGACTTGGGGCAGATCTGTTCTTCTGTTTGAGACACGTTTCTTTCTCTCTCTCTCTCCCTTTTTTTTTTTTTTTTGGTCTGGTCTCTCCTGTTAGGGTGAGGGGCGGAGCCTTAGGTGTTCTCCAGGGCTGGGCACCCCAGTCGCTAGATTGTGACATTGTATATGGGGGCAGGGGCGGGAGGGAACAATGGCGGTAGCTCCGTTCGCCTGGGACCTCAGTCCCTTCTCTGGGATCCTGGGTTGTGTGCTCTGCCCTGGTCCACAATCGTCGCTTCACTGGGTCTGCCAGCTGTCGTTTGCGTACTCAGGGTCCACCCGCTGCGATCTTGCGCGCCCCAGATGCCTTACGCACTCCCGGTTGCCTTTTGCATCCAGTTCTCCCTGTTCTCCGTGCGCTGCAACCCATGTTGGGCTGCTCCTCTCCGCCCCTCCTACCAGTCTGTATGAACGGGTCTACTTCAACTTCTTGGCTGTCCTACTTCGATTCAGATAAATTCTCTATCAGTTCTGGGTGTTATTCTGCCTCTAAATTGTTGTTGTTCTAATCTTGGTTGTGCGTGGAGGTACGGTGCGTACACCTATGCCCCTATCTTGCGGGAAGTCCCAAATGTTTCTTGTTTAACTCCTTGGTTGTCAGACTTCCATACAGTTTGATTTTTTTGGCAGTTCTAATTATTTTTTGTTTTAAATGTTGTTGTTTTTCTTTTGGTTGTGCAAGGAGACAAAGCATATCTACCTATGCCTTCATTTTGGTTGGAAGTTGAGCTAATTTTTCACTGTTGTAAGGAAGTAGTGTTAATATGCATGTATCTTTTTCATGCATTCTAATTTAGCCAATTGTGTGCCTGTACAATGCACTACAAAGAAAGGAGAACAAAGATTTGGCTTAAAGATGGGGTCTACCTGTTTCTAACTATCCTTTTGTGCACAATCAGTTAATCTCTAGTTATTATGGGCCAGAACTCCATAGAGACTATGCCTTCTTTTAATATCTTTCTGGGAATTATTTATGCTTTTTTTTGCATGTAACAGAAGAAGCAAGTCAACAATCTAGTTCTTTACAGTTTTCATATTGTATTACTTATCTGACAGACTAAAAATTGCAGTTTTCCTTTTTAAAGTATATGTATGAATATCTAAGGATCAGAGTGGGGAACTATAAGCAGTACTATTTGTGTGTCTAGAAAGGAGGTCAGAAGCCATCTAATCCAGTCCCTTCCTTTCCCAGGTGGGTGAGGTGAGGCTCAGTGATCTTACATACCCTCTTCAAGACTCACACCTCAGCTGCATGAGGAGGCATAGGATTCATATTAGCGGGGGTTTTTTTGTTGCCCATTATCTGAATCATACACTCTTTCTTTAATGCCAGTTTTTACGTGGATTGGCCTTTGCTAGCTGTGATTACAGCACTTCTAAGTGGGGCACACTTATATAGAACCCAGATAGTGCCAAATGCCTGGCTGAGGAGGGAATGTCAATTCCACCTACAGGTTCTTATCTTCTCTTTCTAGGTTTACATCTGCATTGAAAAGGTTCCTTTATGAATTTCCTTTCTTGACTGCCATTTTCCTGCTATAAAGAGTTCAATCTATTTTATGCTGGGTTTTGCCTTGGATACACATCAGGCTTTTATTTTACTTCTCATTGAGAAAACAGAAATTACTGTAAACATTCTTCATAAGGGCTTTCATTTACACTATGAAAAGTATTTTGAAAGCTTTGGAGTCTATTACTTAATTGACTTGAAGATAAGTATAGTTAAAAACATGTGCATTCTTTCAGATTAGTGTTTCGGGTTTCTTGGAATAAAGTCCCAGAGATGGAATCGCCTTCACATAAGGCAGTTCTATTTTTAATTTCTTGAGGTATCTACACACTGCTTTCCATGGTGGCTGTACCCATGTGCATTCCCACCAGCAATGCAGAAGGGTTTCCCTTTCTCCACATCTTTGCCAGCACTTGTTTGTTGATTTATTGGTGATAGCCATTCTGATCAGTGTGACATGATATCTCACTGTGGTTTTAATTTGCATTTCTCTGATGGTTAGCGATGTTGAACATCTTTTCATATGCCTGTTGTCCATCTGTATGTCCTCTTTGGAGAAGTGTGTCTATTCAGTCCTTTGTTCATTTTTTAATTGGATTGTGTGTGTGTGTGTTGAGTTTTATAAGTTCTTTATAAATTTTGGATATTAACCCCTTATCAGATGTATCAGTGAATATGTTCTCTCATTTAATGAGTTGTCTCTTTATTTTGTTGATGATCTCCTTTGCCGTGAAAAAACTTTTTAGTTTGCTATAGTCTCATTTGTTTACTTTTTTCCTTTTGTTTTCCTTGCCTGCGAAGATATATCTGATAAAATGTTTTTATGAGCAATGTTTGAGATTTTATTGCCTATGTTTTGTCTAGGATTTTTTGTTTCTTGTCTTTACATTTAAATCTTTAATCCATTTTGAATTCATTGTTGTGTGTGGTGTAACAAGGTGGTGGTCTAGTTTCATTTTTCTGCATGTGTCTGTCCAGTTTTTCCAACACCATTTATTGAATAATGTATCTTTAGCCCATTATATGTGCTTGCTTTCTCTGTCATCTACTATAAAGGTGTGGGTTTATTTCTGGGCTCTCTACTCTGTTCCATTGATCTATGTGTTTGTTGTTTTATGGCAGTACCATGCTGTTTTGATTACTATGGCTTTATAGTATAGTTTTATATTTATTGCAGCATTATTTACAGTTACCAAGATATGGAAGCAGCCCAAGCGTCCATCAGTAGATGAGTAGATAAAAACAAGTATGGGGCATTTTCACGAAGGAATACTACTTGGCTATAAAGAAGAAAATTTCACTTTTTACAATAGCATGGATGGACTTGGAGAACATAATGTTAAGTGAAATAAGCCAGTGAGAGAAAGACAAATACCATGATTTCACTCATAAGGGGAATTAGTGAAAAAATGAACTAATAAGCAAAATAGAGACAAACTCATAGATAACAGGTTGACAGCTCTGAATGGTGGAGTTAAGGGGGTGAGGAGATTGAATAAAAGGAAAAAGGACTCATGGACATGGACAACAGTGTGGTGATTGCGGCAGGCCAGGGGGAAGGTATAAGGGGACTAAATGGTAATGGAAAAAACACAATAAAAAACCCCACTTACTTGGATTCTGCACATCTTCCACAGACATCAGTTTTTGAGAGACTGTTTTTGGACATGCAGTCAGCAAGGTTAGTCTGATAAGGCTCAGGTGACCGGGAATTTGAGGAATGTGAGGTGGTTTGCTCTGGTCCTTGGTGTCCCTTAGACTAAGGCAGCCTCAGGGTAGAATCCTCTCTTTTTCTTTCCCTGAAAGATTAAGCAGGTGCCTCTCTCCTTTGCTTTTGACATTGAATAGAGTTTTTTGGGTTTTTTTAGAAAAGTTATTTTTGCTGTGAATTTGGCTTCTGATGAATTGTTTGACCTTGGAGGAAATTTTATATAGAAAGTTCTTTGTCCTTTTTTGTCCTGAGGAATAAGTAGGATATCCTACTTAACAATGACATTCAGAATATTAGAATATAGACTTCAATTTTGGATCTTGATTGTGGCTGTCACAGTTATGGAGATGGTTCTTAACATCCAGTGAGAAAATGGTGATTTTAATTATCTAGGACCTTGTAGGTTTCAAGGGAGAAAACCAATAAAATCCAGCTTGAGCCACCAAGGGGAATTTATTGATTCAAACACATGGGAAACCCAAAGGGAGCGGCTTCGAACATGGCAAATCCATGAAGTGATTCCATCAGCTCTTTCCCTCTCCAGTTTTCAACTGTTTACCTCTCCCTGGCTTTATTCAGGCCTTCGTGGTTTTTGTAGCTCACAACAGTGTATTAAGAGATGACATCTCTCTTTTAGTGCACACATGTCAAATCTTAGGGAAGATTCTGGTTGGTTCGCTTAGGACACTTGACCTGGCTGAATAAATAGTTGCAGCTAGGAGCATGGGATGCTGTCATGGGCCAGCTAGGGTGTGAGCACCACTTTTCAGCAAGGGGAGGATTGGGACACTGTGTTAGGTACCCCTCCCTGGATCCCATGAAGTCGGGTGAGGGTAGCTCTGCTCCAGAAAAAGAGCAAAGGGATGTTAAACAGGCCAAACCAATACTACAAAGGCCTTTGGGTACAGTATGAGTGCGTTAGCTGTGGATGTGTTCAGTGTTCAGACAGGTTTGCCTCTCTACAAATATAACTTCTACATATGCTCACATTTAATTTGATTGCACTATAAACTTAAGCTCGATTGAACTAAGGGAGTGCTATCATAAGCCTAGCAAAGATGAGGTATCAATGCAGAAATGTGTCTCAGGTTATTAAGATCAAAGAAATAAGTAAACTTTTTGTTTGTTTGTTTTAGTTAGCATAAGAACATTATATTTATAATAGTTTTCCTTGGTCTATTTCATGAAGTCATATAATGTAGAAAGGTTTTCAAATTATTTTTTTAAATTATAAAAGTGCCACAAAAGGATATCAAATAAAAGTGAAAAAATAGTTTCTTTTATATCATTCCAGAACCTTCCTGTGTATTTGTAAGAATGTATGTATATTTTATATAAACACATGGGATGATTCTATATATCTGCTCTGCACCATGCTGTCTTCACCTGTTGCCACATCTTGGAGATCTTTCTTTGTCAGTAAAGATACAACTCCTTTCTTCTCTTAACAACTGCACAATTTCCCATAGTACACATGTGTAACCCATCCCCTCCTTCATTGGAGGACTTTAAGGCACTTTACAAAGCAATGTTCTCTGGAAACCTGGTGTGGCTCAAGGGCCTGTGGCTTGGAGTGGGGCCAGGCCTTGCCCACTGCTGCAGCAGAAGCAGTGATGCCATCAGGGATTTCCCCAAGGGAGCAAGATTCCTGTAGGGCTAAATTAGAGCCAGAATCTGGTCCTATTACCTCCCCACCCACTCCCCTCCCTGTGGTTAACCAGGAGGAAGGCCCATTGTTGAGTGGTTTGGCAGGTGACTGAGAAATTGCAAGATGTAATGACTTCCCCTTTAGCTTATAGCCACACTCAAGGGGACTGACACTATTTACACAGGATTCCTGGGTGGCTTCTGCTCTCCGGCTGCCTGAATAGGCTTATTGGTTTGCAAACATCAACACATATTCCTGGGTTATGGTGGATCACAACTAATTAATTTACATCTGGTTTGGAAATGCTCATATCAGATGTAATTCCCTCCTGTGTTTGTCTGCTTCCTGCTGCTGAGTTAACCATGGCTGTCCTAAAAGGCAGGCTCGGTTGGAGGGATAGTGACCAGGATAGGTCGACAGGGCAGCAAAGCAACCCTCCTTAACTGTCTCATTGAGAAAAAAACCTTGGTTTTCCTCACCTTCAGCCTCTTCCTCCTGATGTTTCACCCCCATCCCCCTTCCTGCTTAACTCGATTCAGCTTCCACGTCAAAGGAAAGGCTGCTTTAGGTCTTTTAAAACTACCCCAGATCTTGGAGTTTTCTCTGCAGATGAATGGCGACTGAGTTGTGATGACCTAGGAACTACGATTTAAGACCAGAAAGTATTTTCCTTCCTGTTTTACCTCAGACTGCTCTCTCTGCCTTTCATTGCCTTCCTGTATGACTTCGTTTATTGCAATTTTTGTCTTTCTAGACCCAACTGTAAGGCCACTGTGAGGGGGTCTGCAGTAATCCCAGTGAGAAGGTGCCTCTCACCTCTGCAGCATGTGCCGGCTGCCCATTGTCTCTCTCACTGGACCTGGATGTTCTTGAAGGCTTTTTCCTGGAGGTGCTGGGATAGGTAAGCTTTGCCTCTTCCATACCAGACTGTCTCACTTCCCCCTCAAGTCTCAAAAGGCACTGTATTCTTAGCAACTATCATGATACCTGGTTCATAGTAGGTGCTTAATATGCTTGTTGAAAATATGAAGCAATCTAGGTCAAGATCTGCTGTAAGGTCTTGCACCAAGTTTTACAGTGAAATCACTAGTATCTTTTGGGGGGGGTCACCATATTTATTCCCTTTGTTGGTGTTTGAGTTCTGGTGATGCTTTAACATTAAAAAAAATTATATGTAAGCCCTGGCTTGTGTGGTTCAGTGGATTGAGTGCTGGCCTGTGAATCAAAAGGTTGCCAGTTTGATTCCCAGTCAGGGCACATACCTGGGTCCCCAGTAGGGGGCATGCAAGAGGCAACCGATCGATATATCTCTTGCACAATGATGTTTCTCAACTTCTCTTTCTCCTTCCCTTCCTCCCACTCTAAAAACAAATAAAATCTAAAAAAATTATATATACATATGTACATATGTATATATGCATAAATATATGTATATATGCACACATGGGTATATATACATATACACATATATGTATGTATATGTATATACACATGTATATACATATATGTGTATATATGTGTATATACCTATGTGTGTATATATGGATTTAAAAGGAAACTCCTCCCCTCTTTAGTCTCCTGGCAGACCTTAAAGCTGTCAGATCCTAGAGGAATGTAACTGCATAGAAATAAGTTTTATGGAAGTCTAAATTGTTTTGTAAATTCTAATGTCAGAGGAAAAAGAAAAAAAATAAGTATAAGACGACCCCAGAAAATAGCATCTTGTCATGCAAGAGGTTGGGCACACTCTCCATTTTGCCACGATATATTTTTGGGCCCTGGAAACTCTCCTGAGCATCTCTCCAACAGAAGGAAGAACCTGCAATTACCAGCACAATGGCACTATTTTACCTCCCTAGGGTGGCTGGAGCACAAAGAACTCAGAGAGGCTCACGTGGGTTTGGTCTGGGGTACAGGAATGTGCTCTGAAAAGAGGGCTCTGTTTGCTGCACTTCTTGACACAGATGTAAATAGCAGCCTTCGAGGCCTTTGTTAAGCAGACATTTACTCCTTCAATTTTCTGTCCTGTGATATCACCTCCTTCTCCTCCCTGGATGATGGCAGTTCAGCCTGAAACATGTTGCACAATCTGTCTCTGGCTTTTTATCATCTTCTGAAGACAGTCCAAACTCTTAATGTGGGTTTTCAAGGCCCCACAAGGTCAGCTCTGGCTGTGCTCTAAAGTTTGATTAGGATGGTAAGTCTGGAAGCTACAGGAGAATCCATTTCCTACTCCTGAGAGGAAAGGATCAGCATTTCTATTTTCAAAGATATCTAGCAAAATTTCTGTGACTTCTATTTGGCAACTAATTTTTATTTATGATCACTCTCCACGCAGTGAAGTTCTCATTGACTTTCCTTCTTCATTTCCCTTACAAAGCCCATCGTGTGGTTTAGGGATTTTCTTTCTACTTATTCTTTTCAGACTTTATATTCAAAATTTTCCTTTGACTAAAATGTATGTTCATTGAAGAAAATTAGAAAAACACAGGAAGTTTAAAGAAAATAAAAGTAGTCCTAATTTTCTCTTCAAGATAATCTTACAGTTCTGGTAGGTTTTTTCCCTATCATTTCTTTGAGGGGTTCCTCTCTTAATATTCTCTCCTCTGCAAGCACCCTCCATGCCTCTATCATATTTTTTTATTTCTTTATCCTGTTAGTATTTCTGTGAGAATTTCTCTATTTCGCCGGTCAGCCTTTTGTCTTCTGCTGTGTCCATTCTGCTATTCAGCCTAATTACTGGGTTTTAAAAGACTGTTTGTTGTTGTTGTTGGTTTGTTTTTTGAGAGCCTGCTCCTCTCTCAGTAATAATTGGTGTCTCTCTGTCACAGTAAGAGTTTCCTTCAAATGTTTGGTGGTTCGTGACTGTGTGTTCATTCCTGATTTCAGAGGCCCGAAAGCTCTTTCCGAGAATGTGCTATCCTCTGGTGGTAGGGCAGGAGCAGGATGTGGGGCTGGGTGGGGTGAGTCAGTAGTCTTCTGGCCAAGACGCTTCCACTCCTCCTGGGCGAGGCCAGCTGCTGGGAGCATTACCTTGATTCTCTGGCCCAAAATATGTCTCTTGGGCTTGCTGCTCCTACCAGCTTCGGGTGTGTGTGTCGGGGACCACCTGCGTGGCTGCTTCCACTGAGAAGACCCAACCAGTCCTGATAGTGACCCAGAACTCCCTTGTCCACATAGGCTTTCAATGAATTTAGGGGCCGTTAGAGCCATCCCAGTACTGTCGTCCTCTCCTGTCTGTGTTTAGGTTCATTCAACTGATTTCATGTGTCTTCCAGGGACAACTCAGTATTACTGGCCATTTACCTTCATTGTTTCAATTTGTTCATTTAAAGTTATTTTCTGTCATTTCTAATGATTTGGAGTAGGGATGGTTGGCTGGAACACATCAGCCTTCTTTATCCAGTCTTCTCAGGTGATTTTTTTCCAAGTCATTTGAGGATTTCTTATAGACTAAGAATTCAGAATTGATAATCAGAGGAGACAGCTTAATATTTGCCTCTCAAATTAGTAGATGTTGGAAATTTAAAAACTAAATACAGAGAAAGCATGGTTTCGGACCATCCACTAAACTGAAATCCAAACTTTATGAATAGTTAAGGGCCACTGTCCCTCAGAAGCTGCTCTGTTGACTCCTGGCCACGTTGCTGCCGCAGAACTTCAGTGGCCTAACTGGAGACAGCACCTCCTTGGCTGAAGACACTGTTTTAAAGGTTTGCTACTTTAGGGAGTGGCCTGGGTGGGGTCACGTTCCAGCTGCACCCCATAACATTTCCCACATACTGGCGGTGTTGGTAGCTGGGGCTGTCTGCGGTTCGCTGTTCTGGCCAGTGACGGCAGAATTGCTTGCATTGAAAAAGCATTGACTCACCCCGCAGACTCATGCATTTATAGACCTCTGGGGCTGGCATTTCTGTGAATTCTTTCAAGTTCATTCCTGTTCCTCGGGCTCACCCCTTCACAAGTGCTTGCTTGCCCTTCATGACTATAATGACAGACGGACATCAGCTCCCCAAGATCAGTTGCCAGTGACTTTTCTCTAGGATTTTCCTGCATTAGTGCGCTATCATGTTCATGTGTGTGAAGCATGATGACGTACTTTGTACTTCTCTAGAACATTTCCCCTGAGGAAATTTTGAACATCTGAGGACAATAGTTTTATACTCTTCATAACTTTTCCATCTGAGGTAAATGCTTCTCTGTTAATTTTTAAGGCAATGAATATGACTTTGAAGATAGCACAGCGGGCTTTTAATTTTACCCAAAATGGAAGAACTCTGTATGCTAGACCTGAGTACAAATGTAGCATTTCATGTTTATTAGGGGTGTAAATATACATATAGGGGTGTAAATATATATATAGGCATCTTTCACTTAATGGTATTTCAGTAAAGCTGACTACAGACTACTTGTCACAAAACTTATTCTAGTTCCCCAAGACTTTTTGATAGGAAAACAGAGATTTGTTTCTTCACAGGGAAAAATTCTAACAGAAAATGTCCATATTTTGGAGTCAGGACTAAAGAGAAGGTTTAGCATTCTTGTGTCTAGAATGGTAGTTCTTCACCATGTCTGCACACTAGAAGCACTTGGGAAGCTTTGTAAAAATGCCAGTGCTTGGAATCTATAGAGACAGACTGGAAGCCGACCAGTGGTGCCTGGGGTTGGGGTAGAATAGGGACTAACTGACTATACACACTGGCAGTGGGGAGCTTTTGGGGGTAAAGGGAAGGTTCTACACTCAATTGTACTGATGGATGCACCATCATATGTATTTACTAAAAAATCTTTGGACTTAGCCCTGGCTGGCGTAGCTCAGTGGATTGAGCGTGGGCTGCGAACCAAAGCATCACAGGTTCGATTCCCAGTCAGGGCACATGCCTGGGTTGCAGGCCACGGCCCCCAGCAACTGCACATTGATGTTTCTCTCTCTCTCTTTCTCCCTCCCCTCTCTAAAAATAAATAAATAAAATCTTAAAAAAAGAAACTAAAAATAAAATCTTTGAATTTACAGTGGATGGAGTTTACAATATGTAAATTATACCTCAGTAAACCTCATTGAAAAAATCTGCCTGGATGTCACTTCAGACCAATTAAATCAGAACCTCTGCAAGTAGGACTCTGCCTCTAGAATGTTTAAAAAGCTCCCCAACTGATTGTAATGTGCAGCTAGGGCAAAAGAACCACTGGCCTAAACCTTGTTTGTCTTGGTAGGACAATCCTACCCTTGGGCTAAGGACCTTTCCAACAGCATTGCTTAGTAATGAGATTTGATGTCTTTGCCTCTCCCTTAAGTAACAAAGACTTGTAAATCTTGGATATAAAGTTGGGTGGTGCACCCAGATTATAGCACAGCAGTTTGAATTTAAGTGGCACTGCTGTCTTGGAAATACAGGTGAATGAGTAGGTGAGTTATTGTTATTCTGCAGGGGAGCCCCAGCCTCTACGTGTCTGGCAATTCTCTATGTGCTTAATTAGGGCCAGGGTGGGAATAAGGTGGGCAAGGCACTCCTCTTGGGTGCAAAATTTAAAGAGGTGTGAAAAAACTCACTAATCAATATAAATACTACTTAAATGCAATTCAAAATAAAATGCAAAAATCCATGATGAACAAAACAACATTTAAACATTTTTATTTTTCATTTATAATTTACATTCAGTATTGCTTTGTTTTGTAGTTTCAGGTGTACAACATAGTGGTTGGACCATCATGCACTTTACAGAGTGACCCCCCGACATTCCCAGAACCCACTTGGCACCATGTATTGTTGCTACAATATCGTTGATGATATTAGCTCTACTTTCCACCCCCATGACTATGTTATAACTACCAATTTGTATTTTTCTTTTTTCAAATTGAATTTATTAGGGTGACTTTTGCTCATAAAACCTATAGGTTTCACAAACAAGCAAAATATAACCTAAGACACTGAACTAGAGAACAGGCTGACAGTGACCAGAGGGGAAAGGGGAGGAGATTTCAGGGGAATTTCAGGGGAAAAGGGGAAGGGTTTACAGGAACAAGTATAAAGGACACATGGACAAAAACTAGGGGGGGGTGGAAATTGGAGGGAGGTGGGGAAGGATGGGTGGGTTGGCTGGGATGGGAGTAAAGGACAGAAAACTGCACTTGAACAGTGATTAAAATAAAAAAAAAACACCTATAGGTTTCAAACATACAACTCGACAAAACACCATTCTGCACACCGCCTTGTGTGCCTATTGCCAGAGCGGCCTCTTTCCATCCTCATGTGTGCCCTCTTTGCCCACCTCCACCTATCCCTCCCTGCTGTGGTCTGTGCAATATATACATGTAATGTTTTCTTAAACATATTTATTTTTCTTGCTTAACCCCTTTATCTTATTTCATCCAGCCCCACATCCCCTCCCCTCTGACAGCAGTCAGTCTGTTCCATGTATCCACGCCTCTGTTTCTATTTTGTTCACCAGTTTATCTTGTTCATTAGATTCCACATGTAAGTGAGATCATATGGCATTTGTCTTTCTCTGACTAACTTACTTCACTTAGCTCAATGCTTTCCAGGTCCACCTATGCTGTTGCAAAGGATAAGATTTTATATATCTATATCTGTCTATATCTATATCTATATCATCTATATCTATATCTATATCTAATTTATATCTATCTGTTATGGAAAAGATGACTCAGACGGCCTCGGAGTTTGCAAAGTGGAGTTTTATTCACGCATTCGGACCCAGAGGAGATAAATTCCAAATTCTAGGCACCGAGCTTAAGCTGGAGTTTGCTTATATTCTTGTTACAAGGCAAAAAGGAGGAAGAGGAAAACAGCTGCTGAAAGCAGGCATAGCAGAAAGCGAAGGTTAGCGTACGACCTTGAGACAACTGCTTATCTGGGAATGGCTGCTGTCTGGGAACAGCTGCTGGTCAGCTCCTACCTAAGAATGGCTACTGCTCAGCTATGTCCTGTTACGTATATATCTATATCTACATCTACATCTCCAAGCAGTATCTTATTATGTAAATACACCACAGCTTTTTTACCCACTCATCTATGGATGGACACTTGGGCTGCTTCCACATCTTGGGAATTGGAAATAACACTGCAATGAACATAGGTGTGGTTATATTCTTTTGAATTAGTGTTTCAGATTTCTTAGGATATATTACCAGAAGTAAGATCACTGGGTCAAAGACAGTTTTATTATTAAATTTTTTTTTGATGAGGCAGAATTTTCTTTCTTTCTTTTTTAAATTATATTTTATTGATTTTGCTATTAGAATTTTCCCATTTTTTCCCTCTTTGCCCACCTCTGCCCAGCACCCCTCAGTCCCTCAGGCAATCCCCCCACCATTGTCCATGTCCATGTGTCATATGTATAAGTTCTTTGGCTTCTCCATTTCCTATACTGTGCTTCATATCCCCATGGCTACTCTGTAACTACCTATCTGTGCTTCTTAATCCCCTCACCTCTTTACCCATAACCCCACAATCCCCTTCCATCTGGCAACCATCAAAACGCTCTCCATATCCATGGTTCTGTCTCTGTTCTTCTTGTTTGCTTAGTTTCTTTTTTAGCTTCAGTTGTTGATAGGTATGTATTTACTTCCTTTTTATTGTTCATAGTTTTGATATTTTTGTTAAATAAGTCCCTTTAACATTTCATATAGTAATGGTTTGGTGATGATGAAGTCATCACCAAAAATGTTTTTTTCTTGTCTTGGAAGCTCTTTATCTGCCTTTTGATTCTAAGTGAAGTCTTTGGTGGGTAGAGCAAGCCCTTTCAGTCCACAGGCCAGCACTCAACCCACCGAGCCACACCAGCCAGTGCTCCTTCTTCTTCTTCTTTAACACTTCTTATAATACTGTCTTGGTAGTGACGAAATCATTTAGTTTTTCTTGTGTGGGAAGTGCTTTATCCATCTTCAATTCTAAATTATTTCTTTCTGAGTCAGAGTAATCTTTGTTGTAGATGCTTGCTTCTTGTCACCTTGGATATTTTTTGTCAATCCTTTTGCAAAGTTTTTGTTGAGAAATCAGTTGACAGTCTTATGGGAGCTCCCCTGTATAAACCTAACTGCTTTTCTCTTACTGCTTTTAAGATTCTCTCTTTGTCTTTAAACTTTGGCATTTAAATTATGATGTATCTTGGTACAGACTTCTTTGGGTTTATCTTGTTTGGCACTGTCTGTGTTTTCTGGGCTTATCTGTCTACCTCCTTTGCCAGGTTAGGGAAGTTGTCAGTCATTATATCTTCAAACAGATTTTCAATTCCTTGCTCTCTCTCTTCTCCTTCTGGTACCATTATGATGCAAATGTTGGTATGCTTGAAGTTGTCCCAGAGGCTCCTTAAACTGTCCTCATTTTGGGGGGTCCTTTGCTGTTCTAGTTGGGTGGTTTTTGCTGTCTTTTAGATCACTGAATCAGTCCTCTGCTTTATCTAATCTACTGCTAACTCCCCTTAATATATTCTTCATTTCTGACTGTTTCTTTTTTGTGTTTCCTATCTCTTTATTGACGTTCTCACTGAGATAATGTATTCCTCCCTTAAGTTCATTGAGCCTCCTTATAACCGGTGTTTGAACTCTGCATGTGATAGATTGCTTGTCTCCATTGTTTAGTTCTTTTTCTGGAGTTTTGTTTTGTTCTCTTATTTGGGATATGTTTCTTTTACCCCTCATTCTGGCTGCCTCTCTGTGTTTGTTCTATGTATTAGCTAGAGCTCTTATGACTCCCAGTCTTGGTAGAGAAGCCTTATATAGTCGGTGTCATGTGGGGCTCAGCAGTGATATCTCCCTGATCACTCAAGCAGGCTGCTCCAGGTGTGTCCCTTGTGTGGGTTGTGTGTGCCCTCATGTAGTAGTTGAGCCTTGTTTGTTGTTGGCATGTCAGTGGGAAAGATTGACCCTCAGGCTGATTGGCTGTGAAGACTGGCTGTGACTACAGTGGAGGAACTGTCATGCAGGGGCTGATCCTATGGAGCAGGTTACACATTAGTGGGGCTCTTGTGCCTGCCAAATCTCTTCTTTGAGTGTGTGATTTGTGGAGGTGGGTGCGTGGCTCTCTGGTGTGGTTTTAAGCTGGCCACCAGGTGTATTTGTTCTGGAGCTTATTGGAAAGTGCAGGCCAAAGTCAGCCACTTCCTGTGTTCTGCCCTGCCTGTGCCCTGCTGAGGGCCACTTGGTATGAGCCACACAAAGTGATCTGAAGATGGTTGCTACTTGTGCTGGGCTTGGAGGTGCCTGGGAGAGGCTAACCTGCAAACTGAGGTAGCTGGCCCTTGTGATGGGCTGTGGTTGCTTAGTGAGAGGCATGGGCCACACCAAGGCCAGATGCTGCTTGTTTGGAGTTTGTGAACCTTTGATAGATTTTAGGAATGTCTCTAGCATGAACCAAGACAGGCCATTTGTATGGGAAAGCCACTGGAGGCAAGTTGGGTGGGCCCCAAAGTTGGGTTGGGCAGAGTCTCAGGGAATCATCAGGGCAAGGTGAGCAGTGTTATCTAAGTTGATGGAGACTCAGATATGGCACCCTCCTGGACTTGCAGGGGAAGGGCTCAGCAAAGGAACAATGGCTTCTACTGGAACTTTTGTCTGGGAGAAAGCTGCTCCTCCAGCCCTTGCCCCAAACCCAGACAATTAATTTCCTCCCCATGTGTCCCTGTTCCTTGTGAGCTGCTGTTTCAGTACTAGAGCTCAGAACCAGTAAGTCAGTTGGCAAGTAAGTTCATGCTCGAGCCCTTTAAGAGGAATGCCTGGGACTCCAGCACAATCTTTAAGCCACAATCTCTGCTGGTTTTCACACCCAGAAATTATGTGGACTTTTCTTCCTGGCACTGGAACCTTGGGCTGGGGGGCCTGGTGTGGAGCTGAGACCCCTCATTCCTCAGGGGGGATCTCCACAGCCAAGGTATAACTCCTGATTTTTAACTACCACACATGAATGTGGGTCCAACCTGTTCCCCGTGTACACCTCTCCTACCAGTTTTTTTGTGGCTACTTCTGTATACCCTTAGTTATAGGTCTCCAAAATGTCATTTTAAATACAGACAGTATCCTTGTAGTCTCCTAAGTAAAGCCTGGCTGTCTGTCCCCTCTTCCTGAGGGTCAGGACCACATCCAACTGGCTCCATGAGAAGGAGGGCCTGAGGCAGGAGGACACACCCAGTCTTGGCTGCTGCTGTTGAACCTGTACATGCACAGATCTTGTTTTTCCTGTTGTTGGAAGGGAGGGGAGCCAGCTTTCTTGGGAAAGCTGTGTCCCTGAGTGTGCCCAGAATCCTATCTGTAGCCGTGAGAAATGACTTTGAACTCTCCCTTTTTCTCCCTGGGGCACAGGAGAGTGGGTGTGGCCTCCAAGGCTTTCATCCATATTCTGTAGATCTCTGTCTCTTTGTGAAAGTCCTCTGCTTGATCTCCAGATCTGGGGTTAGAGAATGAGTCTTTAATCTGACAAATTCACGAACTCATTCAGCAATGGATCCAGGTATTGTGGAGTCTGACACTTACACCATTTTGAGGAGTCTTCTTTAAGATGAAGAGTACAAATTTATAAATGCAAAACTACATTTAGGTCTTTGAAAGGGGCCCCTTGTAAGCAAAGGTCACTTAAGCTTTGTTTGCTTCATGGTAAAACTATTTATCTCCAATCTTACCTAAATATTTCATTTTCCTTATGCTTTTTCAGAATTTCTCTTTGCAGTTTATTAACTCCCAATCCCCATAGACCAGGGGTGTCCAACATTGTGGCATCTCTGGGCCACAATGGAAAGAGAAGAGTTGTCTTGGGCCACACATTAAATACACAAACGCTGACAAAAACTGATTAGGAAAAAAAAAGGCCCATGAATAATTTTTGTGATATCCACCATCACAGATAAGCAAAAAAGCCCTCACATAATAACCTTAATTATGCAGTGGCTCTTTTAATAATCTTTCAAAATTATCAAGCAGGTCCCAAGTTTATGATCACCAATATAGAAAATGCACATATCTGAGTAATAAAACATCATTGTACTTATGTTTACTTTATGTGACATTGAGACACATAATCACAAAAACATCTCATGATGTTTTAAGTAAATTTTCAGTTTTGTGTTGGGCCAAATTCATAGCCATCCTGGGCTGCATGTGGCCTGTGGGCCATGGGTTGGACACCCCTTCCACAGACCTTAAGAGTAGGTCTCAACCATGATCTTCCAATTTCATACTTTCAAAAGCCTCAGAATATTTTCTTTTGTGAGGTAGTAAGATGATGAAGAGGATTAATTCTAGCATCAAACTGGCTGATTTTGTTTCCTGGCTTCGCCAAACTACTTGTATGACTTGGGCAAATTAATAAGTCTTTTTGCCTCTACTTCCTCCTGTATTCTTACCTGATAGGGCTTTGTCAGGGCGTGACTGAATTAGATAATGCATGCGTGAGGCTTCACACAATGTCTGACACAGAGAAGGCACTCAATAACCGTTAGATAGTATATCAGCCTGGGTCCTTGGTGGTACGCAACAGAAACTTATTCTAGATACTTTAAGTGGAAAAAATAATCTATTGGTAAGATGTTGGATGGGTCATCAAATTGATAAGAAGTTTGGAAAAGTAGATGCTGAAAATAGATAGGAACTAAGGGAAACCAGGCAGCAGAAATAATCTGACCAGAATATTCTGTTCTTGTTGCCGGTTCCAGATACCACTGCTGGATTCTTTCAGCGCTGCAACCCTAATCCACCCATCCCTTCTTCCTGGGGTCTCTTACTTAAGTTTCAAAATCACTTGTGATCCTCTCTGAGGCCAAGATGAGGGAGAGGAAGGCCTCTCCCATTAGCTTCTATAGTAGAAGTTGGGGCCTCTTGCTATGAAGGATTCCACCCAGATAGGAAGAGGGTTTGCATGTTGAGGAACAGAAAAGTCCCAACCCAACACTACTGTTTCTGTTGTTTTTGGTATATTCTTCAATGTTTAATAGAACTGAGCTGCAGTGTGATATCCTGCCAGTAGGTACTACCCTTAAAAATTTGAGTATATGCCTTAATCTCTAACTTCACTCAACAGTAATCTGCGATGTATAGAAAACACAGTAGTATTTTTTCCTGGGGACCTTATATGTCATTCTGAGAAGTCAGGGCTTTATACTATGGAAAGCCATTGAAGAATTTTAGGTGAGGGAGTGACACAGTCGGATCTGGTTTTAGAAAGATCTTTTTGGTCAGGTTAGAGAGTGGCTAGGATATGGTCAATGTCTGAAGTAAGGCAGTAGCAGAGGAGACAGAGAAGAGGAGGGAGTCTGGAGATATTATGCAGCTGGCGTTAGTAGGACAGTGCATCCTGTTGGATATAGGTCATGAGGGAGAGAAAAGAGGCAAGCAGATTTCTGGCTGCAGTAACAGGGTGGACTTCCACATCTAGGAGGAGAAAGAAAGACTCCTGGGGAAAGATGCTGAGGTCCATTTGGGATACGTGGACTTGAAATGCTTGTGGAATATGCATCTGGGGATGTCCATCAGGAAGTGCAGTCTTTGAGTAGGGGTCATGGGGAAGGCCTGGGCTGGAGGAGTAGATGGGCTTACTTAGTGGGGAACTGGGGATGAAAAGGGAAGGAGTACAAACGTCTGGGACTACCAAGTCCCTCTCTCTGGCATCCCAAGGGCCAAAGGGGTAGCCTGAGGCCTCCCCACTAGTGTTGGCCTGCTCTGGTCTCCCTGTCTCTGGTTCATCCTGGGCTTTGATGTTTCTTACACGAGTCAGGTTCCAGAATGTGGAAAAGGCAAATCTACATGTGATCCTTTAGCTTGGCCATTCCTCTTGTCTGGAAAGCTCCTCACCCTGATGCTCTTGTAGCTCACTCCTTCACTTTAAGTTTTTCCTCAAAAGCCACATTTTCAATGATGCTTAGGTTAAGTGGTGTTAGAAAGCCACACATTTGTCCAGGAGCCACAAGTGACTTTATTTATACAGTAGCTTGCAAGTCACTTGGCTCTCCTAGCACCAATTAACACACCTTTTCAGCACATGAAGTGTTTTTGCAAATAAAGTTGTCTGAGAGGAACTTATTGGTGAGGGAATTCTGTGAGTTCTATCCATCTGTTTCATTGTAACTCAAGGGGTGAAAGTCTAGACAACCATGTAATGGCTCGCAGTGCACTCAGCTGGCAGCTGTTTGGGTCATCATGACGCCCCCTCCCTGAGCGTCCCACCTCAGTAAACACGCAAGAGGGTTTGGCCGTGGAGGTTAATGGAGGAGGGCGAGGTGGCCTTGTAAGCTCTGAAAGTAAGCTCTGATCCACTTTGACAGCGAAGTATTTCCATTTCAGAAGTTCTGTAGCTTTCTGCCAATCTCCCTTTCTACACCAGCTGGAAGGATTTAGATGGTTGAAAACAGGTTAGAACGCTGACTTATAGCCAGCTGTGCTTATCCACTCCTGTTCCTCTCCCTGTTCCCTCATTAGGAATTTCATGGGGGTTTGTCACGGCAGTTTCACGTACCAGGTGATATCTTGTATGGGGGTGG
Source organism: Phyllostomus discolor (assembly GCF_004126475.2). Lineage (NCBI taxonomy): Eukaryota > Metazoa > Chordata > Mammalia > Chiroptera > Phyllostomidae > Phyllostomus > Phyllostomus discolor. The sequence continues at coordinate 50,999,082 of NC_040906.2, read as the reverse complement.
GTTAGTATAAGAGGGAGAAACTGTTATCACAGCACTTTCCTTTCACTGGAGCTCAGGAAGGAGTTGGCAAACCAATCCCAGACCCACCAAGAAGGAGTTTTGCATTCAGGGTTGTTAGTTCTGAGGAGGCTGTGAACTTCTTTTCCTTTAGGAATTGACAAGTGAAAGATCTTATTATTAGTTAGGAATGTGTATTCTTATCTGAAAGCTGTTAGAAAGCTTGAAGGACCTCTTCCTGGAGGCTGCTCCCCTGTGTCTTTGTTTTGTTTTTTTTTTTAATTCTTATCTAAGGATATATTTATTGATTTTAGAGAGAGGGGAAGGGGAAGAGAGGGAGAGAGAGAAAAAAATCAATGTGAGAGAGAAACATGATTCAGTTGCCTCCCGTACGCACCCTGAGTAGGGATTGAACCCACAACCTAGGTATGTGCCCTGGCCAGGGATCAAACCTGCAACTTTTGGTGTATAGAATGGTGCTCCAAACAGCCAAGCCACCTGGCCAGAGCTGTTTTGTTTTGTTTTTTAACTTAAGGAAGCCAACACTGAGCAAACGCTGAGGTAGCAGAAGAACCTATTTATAGAACTTATGCTGTGAAAAACAGAGTCCAGGAGAGAGCAGATTTTCTCTTCTGGCAGTTTTCAAGGCTGTGCATTGTGAAATAGCTTAGAGAGGGAAGTGGCTTTGGTCTGATTCATATCCAACCCCTCTTTACATGTTCAGAAAAGATGGTGAGCCCAGGGTCAGGGCTAAGGACGACTTTTGACTTGGTGGTGCAAATTGTCAAATATTTGTGCAGGTTGCAGGGTGTGCCTGGTGTAGCTTCCAAAGATTCCTGACTCTCCCAATTCCTCATTCTTGATAAACAGTCTCAGAGAAAACACTGGAGTATGAAAATGATAAACCAGATGAAGACACATTAGGGGTACTAAACATTAATAGTAGATAGAGCCACAAGCTAATTTCATTTAGGTTTTTTTTTTAGTACTCCCAGAGTAAATGGTTTTTCTTTATGAAATCTAGAATAATCCTGAAATCTTATTCTAGCCATTATCAACTGTTCTAATGAATATCTATTATCCCTTGCTTAAAAGTTTGTTTTTGTATTGTAAAACTAAATGCTTGTCATGAAAAATCAAACCAAGAAAATAACAAAAAAAACCCCTCATCCGTTCCCTTTTCTGACCATGCTATCAGATGGCCTATTACCCAATGAGCTGCTCTGTGAAAAAGGTCCAGTTGGTGGTGTGGGAGGAGTTCAGAAAGGTTTGAAATCTGAGCCTGAGGTAGTCCACTGAAGGGCAGAAGGAATTTGAGCTGGGCTTTAATAGAATGAGATTTGGCTAGAAAGTGAATGGGGAGGGACCTTGCTGAAAAGGGAATGTCATAAGCAAAAGCACAGAGAGGTGATTTAGACAATAATGAGTGGCTAAGAATAGTGGAGAATGAGCCTGGAGAAGTAAAGTGGGCCAGGCAGAGGGTCTCAAAGGTCAGGAGTTTGGTCTTCAGCATACAGGCAGTGACAGTTAATTAGAGGCTTCTGAATGGGGGTCTGCCTCAGTGGTGCTCAGTCATTTTAGGTTGTGGTACAGTGTCTCCAAGTGTCCTTCTCTCCCTTACATACATGTTGTTCTTTCTCTCAGGAAGTGGAGTCTGCTCCCCTTCCCTGTACATCTGGCCTGGCCTTAGTGACTTGCTTGACAAATAGAATATTGTGGAAATGACATTCTGGGGTTTTTAAGGTAGGTTATAAGAAGCCTTGCAGCTTCCTTTGGGTCCCTTTGAATACTCAATCTTGGAATGTTCCCTCTTGGAACCCACCTACCATATGAGAAGTCCAAGGCACACGGAGATGCCATGTGTCTGTGATCTGGTTGACAGCCCCAGCTGAGCTTCTCCACAGTATCAGAGCAGAAAGAATGACCGAAGTCAGATTGTTGGTCATGTAGTTAAGTGACTGAGTCAAATCCAACTCTGACTTCCTGGTCTAGGAACCAGGGAGTTGGTTTTGTTTTTAGCCAATTTGAGTTTATTATTTCTTACAACAAAATGCATTCTAAATGATACAAAGGAGCACTGGGTAAGCACTAATTACAATTCACCTCATAACTATGTGATCAGGTGTAATGCCTCTTGACTGGCTTCCTTATTTCTATACCTTTAAGGGATGCTTTAGGTGGCTGGTCTTCAGGTTACCCTAAAGTATCCCTCCCCCCGCCCCCCATTTTTTTTTGGCTCCAGGTAAAATTATTTTTCTTTCCTGGAACTTTTGCTATGCATGTTGAGAAATCTCTTTTCTTGAGTTAGCAACTACCTTTACATTTTAGATGAAATTCCTTTCTGTTTGCTTTATGCATTAAAACCATCCCACCCTTAATTTCCCATACAATACTTGTCCTAACATTCTCAATTGTCTATCATTTATCATAATGCCACTCTCACTAAAAATACCTTTCTATATAGGAGAGATGTTCCTGGTTGGAACCTGAAAGTGTATCTAGTCATAGGAGTCATAGGAAAGGTTTTACCCAGTTTAATTCAATAAATTAGCTCAGAGTTTATATAGAAGGAACAGTTTCCCTTGGGCTTAATTACTGTTTTTAAGCTAGCTGACTTTTGATGGTTTGAACTTGTAGTTCTGAAAAACCCCCAATCTGTTAAAACCAGACAAGATGGTACCCAATGAGAACTTAGTCTTGTTTAGGCTAAGCTCCCTCTTTCAATTATTAGACTCCTTGTCTCCAGGGATTTTGAAGGGAGAGTCTGGAAATGTTCTCAGTTCTGAAACATCATAATTCAAAATATGTGGAGGTCTGGGTCTTCTGAAATAAACGAAATCTCACGTCCAAAAAAAGTTGTAACTACTAACCTGTAATAAATATTGTCACGGGGCTCTGAGAAACTCTTTAGTTGCCATCCTTTTTAGCCATATCTGGAGGACTAAAATCCTTTATCTTCTCCTTCTTACGGGCATTGTGAAGGCAGGGACGGGGGTTGTCAATGACACGGTTAGGAAGCTCTCATTTAGAGACATAAACCTCACAAAGAAGGATGCCAAGCTCAGACACATGGGTCCATCTCTGCCCCGCAGCAGGGCTTCTTCTGTGTTCTGCCCTCATGTTGAGGGGATCAGAACTATACCTCGCTTGGCATTTGGCTCCAATATATACATTCCAGCTCAGTCTCAGAGCATTCAGAAGAAGGAGACCTAAGTTCTAGGGCATCTTTGCCTTTGTTAGCCCTTTGACTTTGGGGGCGTCACTTGAAGAGATAGTTTTCATGCGTATAAAATAACCGCCAACTCACAAGGCTGGGGGATGAGACAGATCAGGCTGTGAAACAGCACTCGGAAAACTGTGAAGCGCTAGTTCGTATGTCTCAACCTCTGTGTTCTCTGTACTGTTTCAAAGACAAGTATTTTTGGTGGAATGTTTGAAGGCATTAGAGGTGAATAGTAGTTAAAACCAAAGCCAGGTTTGGAACATGGCAAATAAATATTATAAATCACAGGCCCAGGTGGCCTGTTTTCTTTAATTAGCCCAAGTAACTTTTGAAGGAAAAAAAGATGGAAGAGCAAATAATAATATATGGAGGAAGGAGAAGGAATACAAGGAGGAGGAGCCTGAACAGAGTCTCTGTAGCTTGTCTGCACATCATGTTGGAGACTCTGCAATTATCTGGTTAATTTGATGGTTGTAGACAGACATAGATAATTACAAGGAGAAACATTAGCTTTGGGACATGATTTGCCCAGATTGACTGTCTAGAATAATCTAATTATCAAGCTAACCAGCAAATCTTTATTTCACTTGAGGCTATATTGAGTTATAGCTGGTTTTATATCACTGGAAACAAATGCTTAGGAATATGTAGTATATTTCTGGTTTAGTGCTACAGGAGGTCTTTCATTTGTGTGTTTGTTTAGAGTTTTCTTTGGGGAGTTGTATTTTTTTTTTAAAAATCCTACATCAAACATCTAGGTCCCCATTGTATTTCCATCCAAGATGTGTATTTATGATGTTGCCCATGCATTTAGTTATGGGTTATTTAACACTACCACATATTTTAAACTTCCCTTTTCCTCCATTTCATTAGTGATGAGAAGATTACAGTCTACAATCACAGTCTTCATAAAAAGGAAAAAGGAAATTGGCTGGCTTTTCTCTTATTTAGTCATCTCCTCTAACTCCCTAAATTTCCCAAATTACTTTCTGGGTTGTGTGCCCACCAGGGTGGTTCACATTCTATTGAGCTGGGAGTCCATTTCCTGCTAGCTGGCCTTCTAGCTGGAGTGCCACGTTGCTTTTTAAAAATCAAACCCTGTAAAAAGCAGCCAAGCTAAGAGTAGGAGTAACAGTACTTATGGGCCTGACTTGCATTAAACTTAGATTCACTGCAGCTACAGGCTCTCTGATGCGAAAATGGCGGCCTATTACTCTCGGGGTCGGAGGAAGCGCAGTGGAAAGCAGCAGCATAAAGTAACTCTGCAGTGTATTGTTCTCAGGTCAAAGGGGTTTAAAATCTAACAGCACAACAAAAGAGTGGAAAGAAAGTGCTTTTTGTCACCCTGGAGAATTCTTTGCCAAGACTCCCCTTTACTTGGAAAGGATGAAGAGCTTTTACAAGGTTGAAAGAGGAAAAAAAAAAAGAGCAAGGAAATATGGCTCCGTTCCCGTGTCAGGACCTTCTGTTTCTCGGTAGGTACAGGAGGGCGCCTGTGCACACTCACCCAATTATAGGAAAGAAGCATTTACCAGCAAAAGTGAGGCATGCTTGGAAAAGGCACATAGCCTTCCCTTCCTTCCAAATGTAAAATGAGAGTTTGGTAGAGGGGCATTTGTTCATTTTGACAGAACAATAGTAGCAGTGTTCCAATTCCCATTGTATTCTCACTTGAAATTACCCTCCCATAATAATAAAAGCCTTCCCAGGACAATGAGTACTGAATAAAATAGGCATTAGAGAGACTATAGATTTCAGGTTGTGGGGAGATCTGCGATTTCAATTCAAATTCAGGTCACTAGAAAAAAAAAGCAATAATATGTTTCACTTGAATACATCTGTTCCCCCCCTCCCCCAGAACAGGATTTCTTGGACCTTAGATTCATCAGAACTACCTGGAGGGCTTGTTCAAACACAGATTTCGGACCTGCACCCTCTGCAAATTCTGTTTTAGTGGGACTGGGATGGGGCCTAAGAACTTGCGTTTCTAACAGGTTCCCGGGTATGCTGATGCTGCTGGTTTGGGAACCACACTGAGAACCGGAGGCAGAGCAGGACTGGTTAAAATGTCTAAAACTGTGCCGTGACCTGTATCAAATTGGGTACAAAGCAACAAGTTGAGTGTTTGCCCAGCCATTTCCTAGTTGGACTTAACAAGAAGACTGGTATTTGTTCGTCAAGTTGATGGACTCAGTTCACATCTGGGTTCCAAATGTTGAAGATAATGACAGAGCAATGATTCTTTTATACACCTCAGGGAAGAGATACGGAGGAAAAATGGACAAGGGTTTTGAGAATAATAAAGACAGAAATTAGCACAAAAGGTTCATTATAAGCCTTGTGAAATGGAATAACCTATCTTGCCCTAATTTTCCCTTCATACGTTTGGATTATTTGAATCTACAAATTATTTATTCATAAGAAGGGTTGGATTTGAGAATATTATATTCTATACTGCTAAGGTAAACCTTGGAGTCTTTTGTTCTTAAATGCCTCTTCAGTTAACAGAAAATCACTCTGCATCAGGTCTCAAGAATTTTGGGACTTTTACCTCTGGCTACATGTAACCTAGGCAGGCAGGGAATGTGCCACAAGCCAGCCTTATGGATGTAAACCGTGGTAGTGTCAAATGACAAAACCAAAACAATTAGTAACAAGTTTTGTGTCCTTTATTCAAGGGAAATCCTCACCTGGATTGGGGGAGCACAGTGCCCCACAAGCAGTGGAGCACTCTTCCCTAGGGATTTGGGGCAAGAGTAGGTTTTACAGTGAATTAGGAGATGCAATGAGGGCATGATTGGCTAGGAGAGTGGGGATTTCCTCCTAAGGCCAGCAGGTCCTATTTTCCAGGGTAAGGTAAACTAGCTTGTATTGAGCTGGAGGATTGTGATTGGTCTTAGGTTTCCTTGACTGAGGTGTTTCTGGTAAGCGTAGGGTGACTTAGGTTCGGGCTTGGGATGTGGGCAGGGTCACTGGGGTGGCCTCCATTTTGTGGTTCCCTTTTAATTTATCAGTAGTATCATGGGATGATAGGGGTGAAAGGGGGTCAGGGGTCATCTCTTTCAATCTGACCTTTCTTCAGATAGACCCAGCCAGCATGTTTAGCGGAGGTGACTCTGTGGCAAACTGTGTAGCCCAATGTGGCAGCTGGTGATGTGGTCTGAGTGGAGGGAGAACTTTCAGAAAAAGGACCAGCACGTCCCATTGCCTTACTTGTGATCATGCCTTTGCGACCTCCTGTGCAGAAACAGGGGGTTCAGGCTCTGAGAAGAAGAGGACATCATTGGATCTGGCGCAAAACCGTGAAACCACCTTCCCTAGGATTTCACTGAGTCTGTAGTCTCATTGGGAGGCCAGCCAACTTGCTGTCTGCTGTTGAGTGTGGGTGAGGAAGTGGGAGGAAAGGACCGGATGATGAGAGACTAGGAGGACAAAGAGACATCATGAGGAGTGGAAAATTTGTTGAAGGGGGTGAAGAAAAAGCAACTGAGACACACAAGAGCCCCAATTTAAAATTCACAACTTAAAGGACCTGGTCATCTACAGCAGACGAGGGACTTTATATGTATTGTTACTTAATCCTCACAGTCTTTGCTGGCCCCGGGCCTGTCTGTCCTTAGATGTAGCTCCCACTCCTGTGTCACAGAAAAGTCATTTGGTAGGATGTGCTTCCCAGGCTGCATCTGGACGGCGTGCCCAGTGGAAGGCATCGGTAGGATTGAAAGGTAAGGGGAGGGGAGAAGCCAGAGAAACCCTTCCATCTGCCTCTGTCTCAGGTGGCTGCTCTGATGCAGCTGCCAGACAGGACCTCAGAGACCCAGCTTCCTGAGGTGACCCTGAACTTCCATCATTTCATCTCCTCTCTTGGTCTTCCACCCCAGGGTCGTTAGTGGCTTCCTTCCTCTCCCCTTCACCAGTGGAAATAGTTTCCTGCATTAAGCCCTTTCTATTGTGCTTTATACTCTTTATACTTAAAAGTGGTTTCTGGTTTTTTTTTTTTGTTAGATCTTGACTGATACAGGTTAGAATTCTTATTCCTGGTGAACAGATGAGTAAACCAAGGCTTATATAGGTTAAATAACCTGTTCAAGGTCATCACAACTAGCAAATGATGAAATGGATACTCAAAATACCATATGGCTTCTCAGAATGTTTGGAGACATTAAGAAAAAGGAAGAAAAGAAATATTTTTAATGCATGAAACAGTGATAATGGTGTGAAATCCTTGTTTTGACCACAAGAATTTAGGTAATCACGTGGCAGAGTAGGTGCATGTGCCCCGTGCTCTGTAGTCCTAAATCTTGGTGAATTAATTCAGCTCAGGCACTGGTGGCCAGTCTTTCATTAGCCCTTGTTTTCTTGGTTGGTCACAAGGGTTTACTTATTTCCATTCGTCTAGCTGCAGTTCGTGAAACTGTGGCCTGAGCCTCACTTGGGAACTCAGGTTGCTATAGAAACCTTTGACTGGAGGTGAATGGATCTTGAAGATTTATTAACGACATTTTTCCCATTCTACCTCTGGGCTTAGTCTATGTGAAAGTGCAAGAAAGGCTCATTAATTTTTGTATTAGTCAGGGTTCTTCAGAGAAACCGAACCAATAGAATGTATACAGATGGAGAAAAGATTTATTTTAAGGAATTGGTTCACATGATATGGAGGTTGATGGGCCGTCAGTTGGGGGATTTTGGGACAGCGATGTTGTTCCAGCCTGCACGCCAGTAGACTCAAGACCCAGAAAGAGTGAAAGTTTCAGCTGGAGTCCACGGGTAGGAAAAAATGATGTCCCAGCTCAAGGCAGTTAGGCAGGTGTTCCTCCTTACTAGGGGAAGATTTTGGATTCTGACCATGCCTTCAACTGATTAGATGAGGCCCACCCATATTAGGGAGGGCAGCCAGCTTTAATCAGTCTGCTGATTCAAATGTTAATCTCATCCAGTGCACACTAACAGACACACTCTGCTTGATCAAATGTCTGGGAACCTGCAGCCCAGTCAAGTTGACACATAAAATGAACTATCACAGAATGTGATTTTCATGCATTAGAGGAGAATATATCCATGAATTGGTTGCTGTTTCCTTCCATAGAAATCTGTCTGGAACTGATGGTTATCACTTGATATTTGAAAGATAGAGGGCGATGAACCTCAAAGAGTGGTCCTTGGAGCACCAGCATCAGTCACACTCAGAGAGCTGTTAGAAATGCAGATTCCTGGGCCTCACCCTGGGCCTACTGAATCGGAAACTCTGGAGGTGGAGCACAGCAACCTGGTCTCAACAAACCCTCCCCACTGATTCCGAAGCACGCCCCGACTTGAAAACCAGTGGTATGGGTCATTGCGGTGTATCTCAGACTGGAGTCATGAAGCCTCTGTGGCTCAGCAAATATATTCTTGAAGATATGAGATTTTGCAAAGAGAACAAAAAATGAAATGTTTTATTTTGACAAAAATCCAAAAAAGCAATATAAATCTGTTCTGGGTAACCTACACTATCAGTTTATAAATAAATGCTGCCATAATATTTCTTTGTCCATAATTTGTGTATTTGTTTTTGTGTTGGTATGATGTGGGATTACTTTGTCACTGGTCGGTGAGATGCATTTGTGCTCAGTGAAGATGGTGAGTTGTTGTGGGAACCTAGACAAGTGATGGAGAATTGAGGCGATACGTGGTGTGACTCTGTGTGTCAGGCATGAGAGATCTGTGCCCCGGCAGTCACGTCTACCTGAGTGCGATTCAGTTTCAGCAAACAAGATCATCTCTCCCATTGACTTAATGTTGGTGATTTGAATTTTGTATGTGTATAATCTGTAAGCTTGTTTTGGCTTTATTGTTGTCTGTACATATAAGTCCAAAAACCTTAAACTGAAATTTATATTTGCATATATCTAAGTAACATAAATATGAAAATAATTTTAATTAACTTTGGAGACTGTACAAACATATTCCTTTTAAAAGCAGTTGGTTTTTATATCAGTAAGTATAGGTGAACTTATACAATAGTATTTTTAAAATCTCAGTTATTTATCTCACCCATGGTTGAGGGGTTTTGCTAAGTGAGGTCACTCCGTTACCCAAGCTGGGGCTTCTTTTGACTTCAGCATTCTTTTTTTTTTTTACTACAAATATACAATTTGTTCATTTTCTACTGGACACTGGTTTCCAGTTTTTACAGTTAAGAACAATACTGAAATGAACTTTCTGTACATGTCTTCTTGAGTACACATGCCAAGAATTCCTGGCTGACTTTAGCATCTTTAAAAATTTTTTTATTGATATATAATTCACATACCACCACACTATGCCATTTAAAAGTATTCAATTCGGTGGCTTTTAGTACAATCACACAGTTGTGTATCCATCACTACTACCTAATTCCAGAACATTTTCATAAACCCAAACCCTGTACCAACTGGCAGTCACTCCCTATTTCCCTACCCCTTCAGCTCCTGGCAACCATGAATATGATTTCTGTCTTTGTGAATTTACCTAATATAGACATTTCATATGAATGGAATCGTACAAGTTGTGGCCTTTTGTGTCTGGCTTCTTTCAACTCAAACAAGGTTTTCAAGGTTCATCCATGTCATAGCATGTATCAGAACATCATTCCTTTTATTGCTGAATACTATTCCTTTAGGATGCATGGATATACCACATTTTGTTTATCCATTCACTGGTTGATAGACACTTGGGTTGTTTTCACCTTTTGGCTATTGTGAATAATGCTGCTGTGAACATTCTTGTATAAGTTTTGTGAGAACGTATGTTTTTCAGTTCTCTTGAGTGCATGCCCAAGGAATAAAATTGCTGGGTCATAAGATAACTTTATGTTGAACTTTTTGAGGAAATGTCAAACTGTTTGGCACAGTGGCTGCACTGTTTTGCATCCCTACCAGCAGCGCCCAAAGATTCTGGTTTCTCCAAATCCTCTTCAGCACTCGATACTGTCTCTCTTCTTTGAGTAACCGTCCTAATGGATGTGAAGTGGTTTTGACTTGCATTTCCTTCACGACTAATGACACTGAGCACCTTTTGATGTGCTATTGGCCACATGTGTATCTTCTTTGGAGAAATATCTATTCAAATCTTTTGTACTTTTTAATTGGGTTCTTTTGAGCCTTGTGATAGAAGTTCCATACTACCCTCCACAAAAGTGTAAATTGAGAGTATTGATCAGTGACTGAAGTGTCTCCGTGAAGAGTGGAAACGTGCCTTCCTCCATTTTCTCAAACTGTTCCTCATGTTGCACCAATTTAATATCATTGGTTCATTATTGTAGTTTTGATGCACAAACAAGGCAGGGAGAGCTGTAGAATTAGAAGTTAAGCATAACATTCCCCTAAGTAGTGTATTTGAAAGAAAAATAAAATGTGTAATTTATTTATAATTTATCTCCTAACTGCCTGGAAAAACATGAGGTAGTTCAGGAAAGAAAAGACATGACACAAGATGACTAAAATAAACATTAAAAAAATTATTTGAAAAAGAGTGTTAGCTATTCTGGGAGGAAAGAGGTGGTCATTAATTTCAACTCTGAGCTTCCTAGCAACAAAAGTAAAAAAATATAAACATGTTTCTCATTCCAAAATAAAAGGGAAGCACAGAAATTTATCTAGAAATAAAAGTCTTCCTGTTAACTACATTCTAAAAAGAATTACATGCATTTTCTTATGTAAAAGCCACCAAGTAACACAAATTGACAATGTAGTTTGGCCCAAACTTGCTGAAGATGTTAGAAATTGTTCATGTGGCTAGTTCTCATATATGAGAAAAGGCAAGAACATAAAATCTGGTTGCAGTTCAGTGAAGACAGATCTTCTGGTTTGAACATACACAACATATGTTGTTTTTTTGGTAATCCCAAGTTTGATGCTTCTCAAATGTAAGTTAAATCATAGTGGTCATGAATGCTGTTTACCAAATATTTCTGATTTTTAACATTTTTCAGACACATGGTGAAACTGCACTTCTCTTCCCCCTTAAGTTAGGGGGAAACCGTGTGACCTTCGTGGCTGATGGACATGAGCACCGGTCACACGTGGAGCTTCCAGGTGGGGGCTGTACATGCCGGACCACCGCTGTGGTCACTTAGGCTGCTCTACAGCGAGTTCTTAGACGTGAGGCCTGAATCACTAGCAACGAAAAGGGGAAGAAATTTGGCCTCATAAAAATTAAAAACTTTGGTGCTTCTTAGAACACTACCGAGAAAGTGATAGGACAGCCCACAGAATGGGAGGAAATGTTTTCAAATCATGTATCTGACGAGGGCTGTATATCCAGAATATATAAAGAACTCGTACAGTTCAACAATAAAAAGATATGCAGACTCAAAACAGAAATTCTGGGCATTTATCCTAAGAAAATAACTTGGGAAGTAGGTAAAGATCAATAGTAATAAATAACAAATGCTTTTTAAGCTCATGGTGAGTGCTTTATATGTATTACCTCATTTAAAAGCTAGGCACCTCTGTTACCATATTTAGCAGTGAGGGACCCGAGGCTCAGAGAGGTTAAGTGACTTGTCTGATGTCACTTGAACAAATGAGTGTCTGGGACTCAAACCAAAGCAGTCCAACTGCTAAGTCCAGAATTTTAATCGTTATGATGTGAGAGCAAAGTTTGGAAACAATAAAAATGTTCAACAATAGGAATTTGTTAAATGATTAAATCACACATTGGAACACCATGCCACCATTTGAAGTGTTGCAAAACTGATTTATCGACATGGGAAGTTATTCACAATGTATTGTTGAGTGAGAAAAATAAGAAATAAAGTGGTATGCCAGACACGATATAAACATGTGCATGCGTGTGCGCGTGTGTGTGTGTTCAGTGAGAGGATTCACACATTGAAGAGAGCAGTGGTTTCCAACTTCCCCTGAATCTTAGAATCCCTGGAGGAACCTTTAAAAAATACTGATGGCAAAACAATGAAATCAGACTGGACCAATGAAATCAGAATGTCTGGGGGTGTGTCCCGAGCTTCACTATTGTTAAGAGCTTCCCAGGTCATTCTAATGTGCTGTTAAGGATGAGGATCGAGAGCGGAGCCAGAAGGTCACCTAGGTATTGAGTGGTGTCTCTGAGTAGAATGGGAGTCTGCCTTTTTTGTTTTGTTTTCTGTAGCATTTTTTTTCTATAATGAAAATATTACTTTTGCAATTAAAATTAGTTTAAACTAAATTTGATTCAGTGGCTAGGAAATGAAATACTTATTCTTTTACTTTTCCTTACTTGTATATATCCTGTAACTTGCTCTTTTATTTTCTAGCACATAAACATATTCATAGCAAAGACATACAATGTATGTGTGTATGTCTGCTTGTGTGTGCCTCTCTGTGTCTGTGTGTCTGTGTGTGTTGTGTTCTTCCGTAGTAACTGCAAGGGATGTAAGATGGAGAGTTGAGTAGGTTCCCATGAGGAGCCAAACTGTGTCACAGAAGCCTGGGGGACCGAGCCAAGCACCACAGTCCTGGCTCTTCAGATGCCTTGGGGTAGCAAACCCTTGGCCTGCTTGGTTCTCCCCAAATCCACTTCTGCTGGTCCCTCCAGCCTGCTATGGTGCCAGTTGTTCCAGTTCACCCAGGACCTTCCTGGTCTCAGCATTGAAAGTCTTGAGTCTCAAGAAACCCCTGAGTCTCAGACAAACAGGATGGTTGGCCACTCCACCCCTGCTCTGCCGGGCCCTCTCGTCCCTTGCCCCCACTCAGTCTCTCCCTGGGCGGCGGCACTGCCACCCTCCAGGCGGGATCTGCTGTTCATAGCCACCAACCCAGCATGGAGAGAGAGGGATAAGGAAAACCGTAGCAGTATTTGTTCCAGGGCTCAAGTACAAATGAAAACTCTTTTTTTTTTTCTGTTTTCATTTGCTTTTTGTTTGAAAGGAGGAGGATATCTCTAAGTACCAGGATTTACTTTCATTTATTTTGCTCTGGGCTATCTATAATGGCTTCGAACATGCTCAATTTTCTAATCTATAGGAGAGCTAAGGTATTCTTGCTGAGTAGCACATTTATTTAATATTCCTGAATCATAACACATTTCTCTAGGGTATGCTAGAGGCCTGCCAGCCAGTCCTGCATTGTGACTTACCTTAGGTATGGTTTTGTAAAAAGCTGGCTGGATTTATTTTTAAAGATTTTTTTTTTAATTTCTTTATCTTTAGAGAGAGGGGAAGGGAGGGAGAAAAGAAAGGGAGAGAAGAATCAATGTGTGGTTGCGTCTCGCTTGCCCTCAACTGAGGACCTGGCCTGCAACCCAGGCATGTGCCCTGACTGGGAATTGAACCAGTGACCCTTTGATTTGCAGGCTGGCACTCAATCCAGTGAGCCACACCAGCCAAGGTGGCTTGGATTTTGATTAGGTAACTTTAGAAATAGAATCCATCAAAACAATCTATTTCTTCCTATCTCTCTCTCTCAATTGCTGTTTGATCTTATCATACTCTGCTAAACCTTAGCACCTGCTTCAAATTGCACATCACTATTTTTATGTGGTTTGACTGACATAACAAACTTTACTTGAAATGCACACAGTGTACCAAACCCTGTTAGTTATAACATTTGCAGTGTTAACACCATTGTACATATATAACCTTTTTTCTTAAACTTGGTGCATCAAAAACCTCCTCATTTATTTGCACAAATGTCATCTTTACCCATCAGGTCTCACTGAATAATGGAACACATGACCTGTATCAGTTAAGCCAAAGTATCTTTGACGTATAAAAAATGTAGGAACCAAAACTCATTCCCAACCAATAAGATCAAGATCATCAGACAGAATTGAAGATTTCAGTTGCGTTGGGTATGTATGTTTTTTTTACAGAAATAGAGACTGGATATTGTTATTGACCAGAAGTAGGTAATTACCCTCCTTCTTCTATAGCTGTTCACTTGGGCAAATTTTCTCCTGACCTTATAGTTTATATTGCCAAGACAATAAATAGTTTTTCAGTATAAAATGGCACACTAATAATTATGCTTTTTGAATAAAATATCCTCCTGGATTTTCTCATTAAGCCCCTTTTGGGGGCAGGCCGCCACCCCCAACCCCCGACAAGAATCTCTGGTCTTGGACCCAGACAGGAGTGACTATAACTGCTTCAGGGTTATCAAAGGTCACAGGTCATCCTGATCTTCCCCCAGGAGTGGAGCTCAGACACACTGAGCCAAGCTGTTAGGAAACTTGTGGGGACTGCCGTTTACAGATGTGGGTAACCTAGGAGGCGTTGGCTTATCCAGAGGAAGCCAAATTCAAGTTGTTGGTCTAAAGTTCTTGCAAAACCAGGTGTCACCTTTTGTGGGTGTGTGGTCCAGATGACTTGAAGATAAGAGCCAGGTAGCAGAGGCCATAGAGAATTTTGATTTCAGAACTACATCGGGAACTAGGGGAGCCTGCTTTCCCAGGAGGTTAGGTCCTGGATTTCTCAGGGTGAGTGGAACAGGCTTTCCACGGATGGTGGTGTGGAAACATGGAGGTTTGTTTTACTACAGCGCAGGGAAGAAGGGAAAGAATTCGGTGCCAGTGAAACCCACTTGCTGCTCTTTCAGAATCTTGTTTTGAAGTGGCATCTAGATTTCAGCAACATGCTTGCACTTGAAAAATGAAAACATTGGACAGAGCTGGTGTTTTCAAGTGGGAACTTGCTCTGGCATCCAGTGTAATTTTTTTTGGCTACACAACTGCCATTCTTCCCATCTGCTCCCCCAAGCAGACCTTTGTGAGAGAGGAGTTCTAGCTGGGAGACTTAGCTGCTTCGTTCAAAATGTGGGAGAGAGAGAGGGTGGGAGAGGGAAGGGGTTTCCATCTCTCCTGGAGACAAGAATGTCATGCAGGCACTTAGCAATGAACAGGAACCAGGGAGAAGGGAGCTATGCATTTGCAACCAAAGAGAGTGATGCGCCGTGGACTCCTTTAATTCCCTCGAGGTATTTAGGGATCCAGACTACTTAGTTCAGGCCCTTCTTGGTGGGAAGGTACTCTCACCGAGTCTCAAGGGAGGGCCCCTGGGGTGGGTGCAGTAAGCATTCTCTTACAGAGGTCTTATTCAGGGCCTAGATGACTTGGTTAAATCCTAGTCATCATCTGTGTGATAG
Source organism: Phyllostomus discolor (assembly GCF_004126475.2). NCBI lineage: Eukaryota > Metazoa > Chordata > Mammalia > Chiroptera > Phyllostomidae > Phyllostomus > Phyllostomus discolor. The sequence goes on along the minus strand of NC_040906.2, from coordinate 50,983,761 downwards.
TTTCTGACCTTGATTAACAAGCTTGTTTTTGAAGAGAGTGGTGCTATACTGAGAACCCGTGTAGGGTTGCCAGATAAAACACAGGACCCTGGTTAAATCTGAATTTAAGATAAGCAAGTGTAACTTTTTAAAATAAATATTCACAAATATTGCATGAGATATACAGTAAAAATTGTTTATCTGAAATTTGAATTTAACTGGGGTCTTACTTTATTTGTTTGCTTTTTGCTAAATCTGGCAACTCTGGTTCAGGGGTCCTGGTGACCTGAGCTGGAATGAAGTAGCAAATTCCAGGAAGATAGTACAACAGATAGAGTTCACTTCCCGGTGTGCGTGTGCGTGGGTGCATGTATGTGTGGTGGTGGCTCCTGAAGACAAAATGACGCCAGGGAGTTCCCTCTGCAAGAAGTCTGTTTGGAACCAGAAGGAGCTGATCACCTGATTAAGAGCACCCCTGCCTGCCTTTCTCAACAGGCAGTGAAAAGGTCCTCTTCTCAAACCAGCCTTTTCCTTCTGAGAGAACAACTCTACTAGCTTCGACCAATTGTTTGATGGCCTGGCTTACTGCCATTTATTGGTGCAGTGTGCCGTTTATTGTGTATTCCTGACATGAGAAATGACCGTCTTGCTTCCTGTTGAGGGGTGACAACAAAATGTCTTATTGTTCTGAGGGCTGATAATGGGGAGTGAAATCAGAAATCCAGTGTGCAGGCGTTGCCGCTGGGAGATATGACAGCTGTAGTGACAAGGGCAACTTTATAGTCAGACAGCCATGGGTTCGAACCCTGGGACTATTGCTTGCTAGTTGTTCGATCTTGGGGCTGGGGCTCAGTTTGCTCATCTCTAAAATGGGGTTGAGAGCGATACGTACCTCACAAGGTTGTAGTGAGGGTTAAATGGGATAGCATAGTGAAGGCATAGTGGCTCAAGCCACCCTGTGTCACCCATGTCTGTCAGAATGATCTCACTTAAAACTTTCCTACAGCATGGGAATGGGATGTCTTACATGCCTCCTTTGTGAAAGCAGAAAGCTGGCGGGCCAGTCTCTGAGGCTCCTGGACTCTGGGGTTTCCTGTTCTCATAACCAGTGGCTACACTTGGGGCTTCTCATGATTTCATGAGCTCCTACTCTAAACTTTACATCAGTGTTAAATCTGGGGAAACACAGTGCGCATGCTCTGCAGCACCAGCTTCGCACAAGTCCCTGTTCCCCCATCAGACCGAAACCCAGGCCCCTGTGTTGAAACCTTGGGAGTCACTGTGGAGCCAGATGCTGGAAAGTCCTCAGAGAGCAAGTGTGAACAGCCCTTCCCTGCACAGAGGCCACCAGAGCTTAGAACACTGACTCTGTGAGAACATGCATGAAACGATGGGAGACATTCTAAAGTTTCAGGGTTTGGAAGACACATTCTCTGTTGATATTATTGAGTTGGCCAAAAAGTTCATTACATTTTTTGTGTAAAATAAAAGACACATTTTTCACTTTTACTAATAACTTTATTGATTTGGATATTTTGAACTATCCCCTGCTATTGGCTTCTATATTAGTCAGTTGTCTCCATACGCTCCCCAACCGGGGATGGAACCCAGAAACTAGGTATGTGCCCTGACCAGGAATCAAACCTGCAAACTTTTGGTGCATGGGACCATGCTGTAATCAACTAAGCCACCCAGTCAGGGCTGCAGTGACATTTCAGTGTAATTGATTACACATCAGGATGATGGCGGCTTGTTTTGGGGGCTGGAGCATAGCCCATGGGCCACAGATTTGGACTTCAGGAGATGGCGGAGCCAGTGCAGTGGCCCTCTGCTCATCAGGCGTATTCTCCTTGACCTGGCAGCTGGGGCCAGCCTTGCGGCTCCCCCACTGCTGCTCTTGAGAGTCAGCTGGCTGGTGGGTTGGCTGACGAGGTTGTTGCATGCTGAATTCCTTTCCAAGGAGGGGGAGGACATGCCAGCAACTCCATATCACCCTCTCCACCTGCCAAGGAGGCGAGATACTGCTGTGGAGAAAACAGCTTTTACTCATTCCTTTGTATTGGGGCCTGAATAAGAGCCAGAAGCAGTGGGGTTTGGTTAAAAATCCAGTTACAAATCATGCTAATGGGAATGCTAATAGTCTGGAACATCAGGCCTAGGGAGCAGGTGATTAAGTGCCGAGAATGTTAGGGTGTTGTCCTCCCCGGTGTTCACGGTTGGCGTCGTCATGGCTGGTGTGAGAGGCCAGCTGTGACAGGGAGGGACAGGCAAGGGTCAGGGTGGCAAACACTTTGGGACTGTCTATAAGGTGATTACTGTGGGGTTACCAGGGAACAAGTTGTTGCCCTGCTAAGTAGTGAAGGTGGAGGGCAGAGACATTTTGCTTTACGTACAAAATCAAACCAGCATGGAGCAGTGATGGGTGCCACCCCCAAACACAGTCAGGTGCTGCTAGGTTGCATTTCCCTTGGGCCTGTGTCATTGCTCAAGATTTTCACATTACATCTACTCAGCAAAGGGCCCATCATGTTCAGGAAGCCTCTTTTAGTCCTGGAGACTCTGGGGCTTGGCCGTGCCTTCCCCTGCCTGACCTTGGTGTGTCCTGGTGCTCACTCACTGCTGGCTCGGGTCCAAATTCATGCTAGTGCTCCCAGCTGTCCTCTTCTTCTAGACGCCTTTTTAAAAAACATTTATTTATTTTTATTTATTGATTTTAGGTAGAGAGAGAAACATCAGTTTGTTGTTCCACTTATTCATGCATTCCTTGGTTGAGTCTTGTATGTGCCCTGACCAGGAATCGAATAGGCAACCTTGGCATATCTGTATGACACTCTAACCAACTGAGCTACATGGCCAGGATCTAGAGGTCTTGTTGTACTCCATAATGCTGCTGACACCCTCCTCCAGGAGGTAATGTGTGGTGCTCATGGGACTTGGTTTTATCAATGACATGGGGGCTCTGTTGAGCACTGAAGAGTCCCCCCTGAAGAACAGCCAGCCTGTGGAGAAGTGTGCAGGGTTATCAGAATGTCACTCCCTGGTTTGCAAGAGTCACCTTCATGAAGATATGGGCTGTTATTTTTCTACTAACTATTGTCCTAATGCCTTTCTCTCCCACCTTGCTCCAAGCACACACCTGCAACCCTTCACTAGCCCCCTTCTTCTCTTCCCAGATGACTAGTAAGCTTATGAGTTAATTATACTTGTAAGGGTCTCAGTAGTTTTTTAAAGCCGTGAGGGTGAACTAGCTTCTTCCCACCGCCTGCCTTCCTGAGTCATTGCCCTGCCCAGCTGCCAGTAAGAGCTGGGAAGAGGAGGGAAGGGTGACTAACAAGGGGGAATCTTTAGCCTGGAGAGCCGTTTCCCTGCATTCTTTCTACCGTGGACCGTGTGTGTGTGTGTGTGTGTGTGTGTGTGTGTGTGTGTGTGTGTGCTGGAGCCTTGTCCAAAAGCAAGTGCTTTCTCGGCATTACCTGTGGCCCTTGCTGTGGGAGGGTGCTCTGAGGTCATGCTCTTTTCCTTCTCGGAGTCAACTTGGAGTTCAGTGTTAGCTTTGCTGTTCCAGCTAGATAAGGAAACATTCCATGGAAGTCATTTTTCAATCAGGTTCAATGAATGTTCTTAGCTTACTAGTCCTAGGTCCTTCCTTGGGTAGATGGAAGGTGAGCATGAAGTACACTAAATCCTTCACACAAGTCTTTTTCCTGTCTTCCAATTTCTGTTTTTCTGAACCTGTAAAAGTGAGCATATACTCCTTCAAAGTGGAAGTCCCTCCACAAACAACTCTATTGAAAAAGAAAATGAAATCCTTCAGCAAACTCCTTGCTTCCTGGGCTCTCAGAGGAGGGATCAGTTTGGGAGACAGAGATCATGTTTTCAAACATTACACCTCCAACCACCGTGAAAAGAGGATCTGCACCTTTATTTATAACGTATTTGCACAGCTCTGTGGCCATTGAAGAAGTCTATGTAATGAAATGCTGGACTTGTATTCAGATGGGCCTGCTGGAAATCTTTATGAATAAACGTGTAGAGATTTATTTTCTTTCCCCCAGGGGTCTCCGGGAGGTCCCCAAAGATAAATATTTGCATGGTGACCAGCTTGTATTTCCCCAGCCTAATGTGGTGCTGAGGTAAGTGGTTTGCCTGCTTCCACTGAGCTTGTTAACATGCACAGAACTGCTCTCCTCCGTAGGCAGCAGTGACGGTCTAACCTGCCTCAAGACCAGTGCTTGGGCGGCAGCCACTTACCCAGCCTAGAACTGTAGTGCAGGCGCCAGCTTGTTGCTGTGAATTTTGCCTTGGGTGCAGAAAGCCCCATCTCTTTTCCTGTGTGAATCTGCATTGCTGCCCACATGATAGAATTCAGGTGCAGTGGGCATAATTCTAAAGAGCCCTCAGAAATTTCTTGAATTCTCAGTATTCTTTTTGGGGAGCTGACCTTAACTTTTTAAAAAAATTTCCTTTTTCCCTGGCTGGCATAGCTCAGTGGACTGAGCGCAGGCTGCGAACCAAAGCATCACAGGTTCGATTCCCAGTCAGGGCGCATGCCTGGGTTGCAGGCCACGGCCCCCAGCAACTGCACATTGATGTTTCTCTCTTTCTCTCCTTCTCCCTCCCTCCCCTCTCTCTAAAAAAAAATTCCTTTTCCTTCAGACCCTTAGTAATATTCCAAAACAAACCAAGAGATGTTATTTAAGACCAGGATAAAAAAAATTTTTCTTGGTTGGTCTCTGTCTCCTTTCTTGGTGAAAAGTGAAGGAGGAAGGAATAGTAGAGTATTTTATGCTTTTAATAATATACATTTTATTTATTTAACTGCAAATTAGGAAAGTAGGCCTAAGGTTACTCCATGAAGGACCTGACTAGTCATTTTAGAGTACATTATCATTAGCATAAAATGGGGTTAAGAAGAGGTCTGGGACTGTTCAATTTATTTTATGGCTCATACTTGAGGATGGCAGATGTCTTAGAAATGACATGTAAGTAAATTTAGGAAATATTTTCAGCTCAGACTCAAAATATTCTTTATTGTCCCTGTAACCTAAGCAATACTCTTTGCTCAAGTCTGTAATCTTGAAATGTGCACACCAATGCTTGCACAGGCTTGAGGAAGACTGAAGTCGCCTGTCAGTGGTTTGGAGAAGGCTAAGGCAGGTTCAATTCAGCCTGTATAAATATGTCAGTCTAAGTATATATTGCCCAGCAAGCATAGCTGCTACATCCTGCAAGATTCAGCAATAGATGTTTTTAAGACCACTGTTGGAAGTTCAAGGTTGAAAGCTATTATGAAATCCTGCTACTTGGGTAGTTCCCCATTCCCTCAATTTGAATTCTTACAACATGAAACAAATGGAGTGCAGGAGGCCAGTGAACTTTTTGAGAAACTGGCAGCCCAGCAGACATGCTGACACCAGCAAGAAACTAGCTGGAACTGAAGGTCTTCGTGCCAGGAATAAAACAGCGCTTCTTCCTTGAAGGAGAATAAGTCCTGACACTGGAAGGCCCTTGGTAGGAATTGCGTAGCGAAGCTTGAGGGACTGGTAACTTGGAATTCGGAGCTCTGCGGGGTTGAAACAAAAGGGATGTAGGGATGGGAAGGGGGCGGGGAGAATGGCTGAGAGTGCCTGTCAGGATGTGTCCCTTCTGCTTGTGGAAACCCCCTCCTTGTTTTCAGTGAGATCTCTCAGGAACTGCTTCATGCCAGCAGATTTATTTTGGGAACCAGTGAAAGGGCTGCATTTTGCATTATGTTGGTGGGGGAACTCAGCAAGAATGGCATGCAGATTCAGGTGGCAGGAGGACATCAGACCTCTTGGGAATTAGCAGGATTTTTGGGGGAGGGGGCCTTTGGACCTTCCTAGACTGTAGAGTTGGTGGGTTCAAGACCATTTCACCCAGATTTTACAGGACAAAGAGATTTGCACCTGACATCTGGGTCACACCTTTAAAATAATGTCCAAATGAATATTTGTTGTTTAAATTTGTGTCCTGTTGGGCTTACCACACAAGTCCGTTCATCGATTCTGTTTTCATGCCCCAATGAATACGGAATGGGAAGAGGGGATTCTGAGGTGCTAGCTTTGGAAACTTGGCCAGCCCGCCAGGGGAAGGCCAAGACTGCGGTTGGGAGGCCCAGCGGGCTTGGCCTGGTGGGCGGAGCAGGCAGCAAGGAGCTCTAGGAGGAGCTCGCAGGCCAAGTTGGGCAGCAGAGCAGCGCGGGCCAGGCGGTGCTGTCAGCGGTAGGCGGTGCCGGGAGAAGCAGCCCTCAGAGACAGCTGGCAGCTCAGCGGCAGCGCCGCTCATGGTGACAGGTTCTGCAAATAACAGCTGCGGAGCAATCTTTCTGTTTGGACAACGTGGGAAGGGCCGTTGTTCACAAATTGGACTCTTCAACAACACCTGCATGCACAGATAATAATCCATTGTCGGTCTCCGGCTTTCACAGACAAAAGACAGCCGCAGAAGGAGGAGCAAGCAGTTACCGAAGATAGCAAAACTTCGGATCCGAGGAAAGTGCAAACGAGGACTCCAGGTTCGCTTCCTGGATTCACCGTGGGGTTCTCTTTCATTTGCCCCAGTGAGCGCCACCTCTTTTATCCTTGCCGGCCACCACCAGTGCAATCATCATTTCCTGTGCAGTTGCAAAGCACGTGCCCTTGAAAATCAGCGATCAATACTGCTAAAGTGGCCCCAGGATAGGAAAGGTCACACGGGTGTATGTAAATCGAAAAGTTTATGAGGCGCAGGTGGTTTATATTCCACAGAGATTGCAGAATTAGCATGTCAAAGCTAAAATGGAACCAAGGTATAGATGCAGGCTCTTCCTGTGGCCCCAGGAGGGCCTGAGCCTGACCCTCTCGATCCTTCAGTTTGAAGTCATACGGTAGTGCCAGATGTGGCCGCCACATGGCCAATGCATCCAGCGCCTTTCATTTGCACAACACTCTGTTACCCTTCTTACTTGCACTTTCTCATTTTAGCCTCACAGTGACAGTTTGCAGTGAATAAAAGCCTCGTTTTAACAGAAGATGACCCAAAAAACCAAGTCTGCTGTTCTGTCCACTCCACTGCTTGACACAACTATTGTACATGTTGGGTTATTTGGATCTTTCTTTATTTCATTTTTTTCCTTTTTTGACCTTTACTGAACAGCTACTACGAGGCCTAAGATGAGGTAATAGATCCATAGAGACATAGGAGATACATTCTCTACCCTCACTGCTCTGTCTAACATGCTGCCACTAGTCAGAGGTAGTGATTTAAATGTAAAGTTTAACTCATTAAAATTAAATAAAATGTAAAATTCCATTCCTCATTTGCACCAGACACATTTAAAGTGCTCAGTAGCCATATGTGCGCAGTGACTGCTGTGCGGGACTGATCAGACATCTCTCTTGGACAGTACTGTGGGGAGAGTCGAACAATCTAGTTTTGTTTAAGAAAGATGTCCCCTCTTTTCTGCCCTGCTTGCTGTGTTTTTGAAGCTCAGTTGTTTCTTGGCGTGTACATGTTTCTTGTTTTCTAAAAGATAGCTGAGAGGTTTTGGTTTCTTGATAAAGAGGTAAAGTGTACACACAACGAATGCATTCATCCTGATGCACACACAGTTCAGTGGTCTCGACTAATGGGAACAGCAGAGCAGCCACCGCCGTTACTGAAACACAGCCCTTTCCTGTCTTTCCCAGGTTCCTCCTGCCCCTTCCAGCCATTCCGCCTTTAACGCTCATCCTAGACAAATACTGATTTCTGTCGTATGCAACAAATTTGAGGTTTTCTAGAGTTTTATATAAATGGAATCATATAATAGTCACTCTTTTGTCTGGCTTCTTTCACTCAGTGTGAAATTATTTCATGTCGTTGCATGTATCATTAGTCAGTTCCTTCTTGCTGCTGAGCAGTGTGCTTTCACAGGGATATATCACTGTTTGTGTACCCATTCACCTGTTCGTGCACACTGGGGTTGTTCCGATTTTAGCTGTTATGAACATTTGCATACATGTCTTTGTGAGGGCACATTTCCACTTCCTGAAAGTGAAACTTGCAGGTTGTAGGGTAAGTGTCTGCTTGACTCTGAGAAACTGCCGAATTGTTTCCAAGGTGACTACATCATTTTGCATCCTATTTTTAGCAAGGTTGCAGGATAAAAATCAATTCTATTTATATATGAAAGCTGTAAACAATGAGAACTAGATATCTAAAAAGTATCAATTATAACAGCATAAAATATGAAATATTTAGAGTTCAATTTAGCAAAGTTTGTGTATATTCTGAACATTGAAAACTGCAACATACTACATCCCCTAATGATGGCAGCATAGGTAAACACAGCTCGCCTGCTCAAACAACCATCAAAATTAAACTAAAATATAGAACAACCATCATTCAGAACCATCAGAAATCAAGCTTGAATGGAAGTATCACAACTATGGAATTAAAGAAACCACAACCATCCAGACTGGTAGGAGGGACAGAGACGTAGAATGGGCTGGTCCCACATCCACATGTGGATAAAAATTCAGAAGGGATGTCTTGGGAGTGAGGAGTCCCAGCCCCACACCAGGAACCCCAGCCCAAGGTTCCAGTGCCAGGAAGATAAGTGGGAGATAACTGACGTGCTCTAAGTATCCAAATCAATGAAGTTATTGGTGAAAATGAAAAATGTGTTTGTTATTTTATAGAAAAAAACTAAACGGACCTTTTTGCCAACCCAATAAAAAGTTTTCACACAACAAAGGAAACCATCAACAAAACAAAAAGAAAACCTACTGAATGAAAGAAAATAATGACCAATAACAGATCCAATAGGTATTAATATCCAAAAGTTATAAAGAACTCATACAACATAATACCACCCCCCCAAAAAAAAACAAAAAAGAAAAAACAATCCAACATAAAAAAGGGCAGAGAAGCTGAATAGACACTTCTCCAAAGAGGACGTACAGATGACCAATACACATATGAAAAGAAGCTCAATATCATTAATCCTCAGACAAATGCAAATCAAAACTACAATGACATATTACCTCACACTTGTCAGAATAGCTATCATTAGTAAATCAGTGAACAAATGATGGGGAGGGTGTGGAGACAAGGGAACCCTCATGCACTGTTGATGGGAATGCAGACTGGTACGGCCACTGTGAAAAACAGTATGGAGATACCTTAAAAAAAGATAAAAGATAACTTTTACCAAAGATAACTTCTGGTTAAGATGGCAGCATAGGTAAACACAGCTAGCCTCCTCACACAACAACATCAACATTACAACTAAATTATAGAACAGCCATCACTCAGGAATTGAGTTGAATAGATGCCTGACAGCTTTGGAATTAAACAGACCACATGCATCCAGACTGGTAAGAGTGGCATGGATACAGAATGGGATGGTCCTATATTCATGTGTGGTGGATAAAAATTCAGGAGGGATGTCTTGGGCACAAGGAATCCCAGCCCCACACCAAGAGCCCCAGCCCAGGATTCCAGTGCCAGGAAGATAACCCCCCATAACTTCTGGCTATAAAACCCAGCAGAGATTGAGTTTGTGGAAGAAACTGCAGGTCTCCCAAGGAGTTCCCTTTATAGATCCCACACATAGACTTACTCATACTCACTTTTTCTGAGATCCAGCATAGGGGTAACAGCTTGAAAGGCACCAGTGGCATACAGGGAGGAACTGGAGTGTCTGGCATCAAGGCAAGAGCTGGGGGACAGAAGGTTGGCAGAGGCCATTGTCCCTTTTCTGAACCCTCTCCCCACAGAGTAATAGAGCCAGCAAACTGGTGCCATATCTGAGACTCCACGAACCTAGCTAACAGTGTTTGCCCCACCCTGGAGATCATCAGAGACTCCCATCCCACCCAAATTAAGGGCCCACTCAAGCTGCTTTTCCATGTGAATGGCTGGTCTTGGCTCATGCTTCACAGTTTCCTAAATCCTATCAAACAAGCAACAGCCAGCCTCAGTGAACCCCCAGCCCATGTAGCTTTTGCTAAATGGCCACAGGCTTGGCACTAGCAACAGCCAGCCTAGATTCACAGCTTGGCTTTGCCTGGGAATCTCCAAGTACAGCACAAATCGCAGCTATCTCAGATTACTTTATAGCTCAGGCAGGATGGCCTTGGGCAAAACACAAGTGGGGGCTGACTTTGGCCTGTACCATCTGGGAAATCTCAGAGCTCGCTCACCCAGTTGATAGCTACAGACCACTTTGGAGCACCACCACCCTGCCCCTGCACTGCTGATCCTCCATGGAGGTTGGAGGTTGACAGTCAGTGGTCATAGCCAGTCCATGAAGCTGACTAGTCTGGGTAAATCCCTCTAGCTGACCTGCCAAAAGAAATCAACTATAAGTCTCAACTACAAGAGGAGGGTATACTGAGCCCACAAGAAGGGCACACCTCAAGTACCCAGCTTGGGTGATATGGGAGGCTGTGCTACTGGATCCTACGGGACACCTACTATATTAGGTCACAATACTAAGACAGGGAGTCATAGTAGCTCTACCTAATACATAGAAATAAATACAGGGAGGCTGCCAAAATGAGTAGACAAAACAACATGGCCCAAATGAAAGAACAGATCAAAACTCCAGAAAAAGAACTAAACAAAATGTAGATAAGCAATCTATCAGATGCAGAGATCAAAACAGTGGTTATAAGAATGTTCAAGGAACTTAGTGAGGACCTCAGTAGCACAAAAATGATCCAGTCAGAAATGAAGGATACACTGATTGAAATAAAGAACAATTTACAGGGAAACAGTAGAGTGGATAAAGTTGAGAATCAAATCAATGAGTTGGAACATGAGCAAGAAAAAAAAAAACAATCAGAATAACAAGGAAAAAAAAAGAATCCAAAAAAATGAGGATAGTGTGAGCAGCCTACGAGACAACTTGAAGTAGTCCAACATTTGCTTCACAGGGGTGCCAGAAGGAGAAGAGAAAGAGCAAGAAATTGGAAATCTATTTGAAAAAATAGTGAAATAAAACTTCCCTAATTTGGGGATGAAAATAGACATGCAAGTCCAGGAAGAACAGAGATTCCCAAACAAGGTGGACACAGAGAGGACCACACCAAGGCACATCATAATTAAAATGCTAAAGGTTAGAGATAAAGAGAAAATCTTAAAAGCAATGAGAGGAAAGCAGGTAATTACTTACATGGGAATTCCCACAAGACTGTTAGCTCATTTCTCAAAAGAAACCTTGCAGGCTAGAAGGAATTGGCAAGAAATATTCAAAGTCATGAAAAGCAGGGACCTACAGCCAAGATTGCTCTATCTAGTGAAGCTATCATCTAGAATGAAGGGCAGATAAAGAGCTTCCCAGGCAAGAAAAAAACAAAGGAGTTCACTATGACCAAACCATTTTTTATATGAAATATTAAAGAGACTCATGTAAGAAAAAGAGTAAAACTATGAACAATGAAATGGCAATAAATACATATCAACAGTTGAATCTAAAAAACAAACTAAGCAAACAAAAAGAACAAAGACAGAATCATGGATATGGAGAGCGTTTTGATGGTTGCCAGATGGGTGAATGGGTGAAGAAATGGGGAGATTATGAAGTACAAATAGGTAGTTACTGATTAGCCATGGGGCTGTAAAGCACAGTATAGGAAATGGAGGAGCCAAAGAGCTTATATCCATGACCCATGTACATGAACAATGGTGTGGGGATTGCTTGAGGGTTTGGTGGCTGGTGGATGGAGAAGGGCAGAGGGGAAAAAATTAGGACAATTGTAATAGCACAATCAATAATATGTAATTTAAAAAAGAAACATAAAAAACAAAGTAAATAATAAGAAATAAACAAAATAAGAAAAAAGGAAACTACAGCATACTGCTGAGAAACGTTTTAAAGGCCTATATCAATGTAGAAACACATACTGTGCACATGGATTAGAAACTTGATAAGGTGTCATTTCTCCTCAGATTTTTTGGGGGGAGTAGAAACTGGCAAACTGAAAATGGAAATACAAAGATTTAGAGAAGTCAAAACAATATTGAAAAGAAGAACGAAGTTGAAAGATTTATATGACTTAATTAGAAGACTTATTTTAAAGTTACAGTAACCAGGATGATGTGGTTCTGGTATAAAGAGAGTCTAGATGGAAGATACTGGAGGAGGACTGGAGTGGGGAGAGATTTTGGAAAAGCTTTAAGGAAGGGGGTCAAAATAGTGGCTTTGAGCCTATAAAGGGGGATTTTTGGAAAGAGCAGAAAATTCTAATGGGGATTTTTATTAATTTGTTTACTGTCTGGTAATTCTTCTGTAATGACAACCTTAAATCTTCAGTAAAGCTGTTAAGCTCAGAAGATGCTTGGTTTAAGCAAAATTTTCTTAGAAAGCCACAGAGTGTAGAATCAAGATGGCAGGCTCAGATGAAGGAGAGGAGTTGGGTGGGGGAAGCATAAATATCAAGAGGGCATAGTAAGGTCCAGAAGAAAGTAAGCATAATATGGAATGCCTGTAGTAAGACCAAACATTTTACAAAAGGATGGGGAAGGCTTTGGAGTGTCCAAGGGTTCAGTCCATAGTCAGATTTTCTATGTCCAGGTAAAGACTTTTCTTATGTGAAGAATTCCTGAGTCTAGTATATTGTACAACTGCAGGGAGTATATTTCTCTGAGTTCTCAGTGAAAGCTCATCCTATAGTTGTGGAGCTGTGTGACTTGACTCGGCGGCCCTCATTGATTGAGTCTGAAAACCACATTTAAAAAAAGGTTTATAGGCCAGAATTATTTGTGTGTATGTCTGTTGTGAAGCTATAGAATACGATATACCTCACAAAATGTCTGCTCTATGTCTCTTTCTTTATATGTTATTAATACAATATATCTCAGTCTATAAACAAAGGTGTGTGGGAGGTTTTCAGTGTGATTTCCAAAATTGTATATTATTTTTTCATATCCCTCAACTGTGTCCCTAAAATATGTTATTTACTTCCCAAATTTCTCAGATAAAGACCCATTTTAGACAGGACAAGCAAGGGACACAGAGAAGCCAGGGACACAGAGAAGCCATGTTATCAAATGGGATTCCCAAAAGGAATTCTTTTATTTATTTTTTTCATCTATCTTTTCCAACATGGGGAGCCAGAAAAAGGAAGGAAATGCCTTCTTCACACAGCCTGGAGTAAATTGCCTGTCTCGTTCTATTCTACCTAGATTTCTATTTTATATTTCTAACCATTTGCAAAGTCCTCTCCATTTGTATATTACAAATAATTAGATATGTTCAAAACAGAAAGCAAAGCACTTTTACTGCTTTAAAATATCCGGCATTCATTTCCCCTTCTTTGGTTGTGCTACCCTGATTTTCCTCTGGGAAATTACCCTGACCCTTGCTCTGGTTAGAGTTTACTCTTCTCCCAGTACAAGGCCAGAGCACGCTACTCCACCCAAGTCAACCAGGACATCACACTTCTTGGCTTTTCTGATTGGTTCCTATGTGGGGCACATGACCTAAAATGGACCAATCAGAGTAAAACTTTAGGCTTAGCTTAGCTATGCCTAAAGTCAGAAGTGTGTTAATAACTCCTTATCCCCCTTTAAATTAGTTTTGGTTAAGTCTGATGTTACCTCAAAGCAAAACAACTCCAAATGAAACATTGAATTTATTAATTCATTCTCTAAACCCATCTCAACTTCCTCTACTTGTTGTTAAAATGGCATAACTCTTGTTTCAGTCTTAGGATAAGGTAAGCGCCATAATAAATGACTCCAGAATGTCAGTAGCTTACCACAATAAGCTATGTGTCATTCAGGGGCCCAGGTCTTCTTCAGTCTTACGGATGTGACCCCTGTCAGGCTCAGAGCCCTCTTCAATAGTCCAGAGACACGAAGGAGAGAGGAGAGGCACTTGTGGAAGATTTTCATGGACCAGGACTGGATGGGGAACAGTTATTTCTGGTCAGTTTTTGCTCAGAACTCAATTACATGCTAAACCCAACTTCAAGGGAGACTGGGGAAGGGGTTCTAGCTGTGGCCCCAAGAGGAAGAGGAGGCTTCTCCATTCAAGCTCCAGGATTAAAATATGTAGTCATTTGTTACTTATGCCTTTCCTTGACTCACCTTCAGCCAGCCACCTTCAGCCAGCCTCTCCTTGACTCACCTTCAGCTAGCCTGAGATGGACCTCATCTCCCCTTCTTTCTCCTCCCTGCCACTTTCTTAACTCTCATTCTCCTCTGTTTCAGCCCATTCTGCATTCTCCTCTGCCAGGCTCCTCAAGGGCAGCTGCTGCCTTCCCCAGCTTTGTATTCTCAGTGCCTATAGGCACCTCATAAGCATCAAGCAATGTTTGCTTTGTGAAAACCTGACAGACTAATCTTTCTTATGCACCAATTTCAGCATGTCAATCTCTTGCTCAGAAATCTTCACTAGATCTTGTAGCTTACCCCACCAACCTTGTATTTATCTACTTGCTTTCAAGCACTCAGGTCCTTATGTCTATCCTACTCTCCACCACCTCCTATGTGACACAGGCCCAGCTTCAGCCTGAGTGGGTCCTGTTTTCTGTGTGCCTGGGCCTGTCACTATGCTTTTCCTTAAATGCTCTCCTTGTTCCCCTCTTCCCTCTGTCTTTCCAAATACTATCTTCCCTTAAGGTTCACCCATGCTCTGCCTCCTCCACGAGGCTTTCCCTTTCTGCTCTTGCCTCCCTGACCTCTGACTCTGAACTGGTCACCTATATTGTTGATAACCAGGGTGAACATATGTTCTTGCTTCTCTGAAATAGCCCTGAATGCATGTGATCTGCCCTGTTGTTGGACACATTGGACTCAGATGCTCGGCGTGAAAATAGACAAAGGTGGAACTGCTCTGATTGTAGTCGGGTGGGCAGAGATCATTCCTATAGCACCACCCCTCCTGCCCCAATGTCTTCTTGCAGCCCATTGAGCAATTCCAATCCCTCCATTTTACAGATGAGGAGACTGAGGCACCCTGAGAGGCAACCTTGCCTAAGATGGTAGCTGGTGAGTGCCAGAGAAACAATTGGAACCCACAGCTCCTGATTCCTAATGCTGGCATTCTTCCAAGCTGCTGCCTCCTTTATATTTTGTCTTGCTTGGGTCTCTGGTACACCTGTGTGGGAGGTAATAAACACTACAGGGCAACAATTTCCTGGTAGCCCTCCCCATGGATGAGATTTAAATGATTGTAAATGCTCAATTCAAACCTATTGACTTGAATTCAATTTCACGTCATAGAGTTTGGCATCTAGTGAAATTAGTCAGGATTTGTGACTACAATTATGAACCCAATATATACACTCACACAGAAATATTAGAAGAGAACACAGAAATATGAAAGTTATTTAATTTGGTGGCTGGTAGAACTATGGTGAATTTCTTTTATTTGGGCCAGAAATTGAGGATGACAATCCAATAAAATTAACTGGGGTCCAGATATCTTTAGTGCAACTGATGGTCTTTTCTTCCCTTTTTTCTAATTATAACAAATTTTTTTTTCTAATTTCAAAGTTTGCTGGTTCCAGTGTTCTGTCTTCTTTGAAGTTCCCTCTAATCTTCTCTTTTTCATTCAAAACCACCCCAGGCAATTGAGAGTCTAATTCACATCAGAAATTTATTATTAATAATATCAGTGAAATGAAACCTATACTTATTTATATCATAATTTTAAACATGGTCGAGCACCTGCAGAAGCATGGACCTTGCCTGAAGGGTTATAACGTACATACTCCACATCGATACAAGGCATGAATAGATAAATCCCTTTAGATAAGATGACTGTTGGATCTCAAAGACAGAAAATTCTTCAATTATGTTCAATAATAATATAAATCAATTTTTTCACTAAGAGATGATCCTCAGAGGATGGAGAACAAAGCCAAGAAGGGCTGCTTTGAAGAAAGGCTTGAAAGAGGCACGGGGTGAGCATGGCATGTGGCTGGGAGCAGGCCAAGCTAAAGCCATGGGGTGTGAAGACGCTGGCATCACCGAACTGCCACCCGGTGTAGGGCGGGGGGTGGGGTTCTGTGGGCTTTCTGCACTAGAATTGGGGACGTGCACCAGCAGCTGAAGTTGTGTGTGAGAGATTGGTCTGATATTTTATTTCTCAATGCTAGGAACTGGGGACAGTTTTGAAGAACCATCACTAACAAAACTTGCCAGATCACAATCTGGTGCTAAGAGAGGAAATAAAATGCTGCTTTCAAAAAATTAAACTGCATAGAAATTGAAGAATCGTCTACAAGTACTTCTTATGGTCCTTGTTGGGAATCTTGTGCAGACCTTGCTGGGTGAGGGTCAGAAGTGCTCGATGAGGCCGAGTACTTTGTGCACTGAGCAAAGGCCCAGGTGGGGGTGGTGGATCCAGCCTGGCTCTGCTTACTTGGCTCTTCACTGACACGAGGCTGCCTCAGCCCAAAGGAAGGGCACTTTTCTCCTAATTCACGCAGAACTACATTGCCAAGCCAAGAACCCAGAGGGCGTGCCCTTTTCTAACTTGCACCAGAATCCTGGGTAGGCTCACAGTGGCCTGGGATAGGGGAGGTTGTAAAGAAAGGGGTAACAGTAGAGGGGGGTAAATAACATGGAGAATTTAATTGAGTTTGGAAGAGAAACATACAGAAAATATTACAAGATACTGTGTAATCCACTGTGGCATTACTGCCAGTATTTCATTTTCCCATTTCTTCTCCTCTGCTTCCTACCCTCCATCCTCATGGCTTTAACCTCCACTTAGATGCCCAGGACTTGCAAACTCTATCTCCAGCTCTGACTGCTCTCCTTCACTCCAGGACCACCTGTCCAAAAACCTATATTGGGAACATCCACCTGGGTGGCCTGATGTACCTTAAACTCATCGTGTACCAAATTACATTCATTATGTCTCCTCACCCAAAACTTTCTCTACATTCTTGATCTTCCAAATCCACATTCACCTCTTTACTGCCCCTTCCAATGCAAGGTACAGGGCTAATAGCATCATGACAGCTGTCTCCTCCACTTAGTATGTGCTCCGAATTTCCTGCCTCTAATTTTTTCTCAGTTTAATATGTCCTCCACACTTTGACCATAGTAATTATCCCCAAAGGAAAAAAAAATTTCTACCTCTCTCCTTCTTAAAATTCTATTGCTTCCTTTTTGACTAAAACATCTTGATGATCTGGTCCCAGTGTACCCCTCTCCAGCCTCAATTTCTCCTTCTACTCCCTTCACATTCTATAATAACTCTGACCTGGAGCATGTTACACTTCAGCTCTTTGTGCCTTCCCCCAGCTGGTACTTCTGCCCGGGATGTTTTGCTCCCCTTGTCTGCCACTTCTTATTCACAACTTCACTTCCCTGAGGAAGTTTTCCCTTAGAGGATCACTTACTCTTTCTCTTGTGTTACCTCTATGCCTTGTACTATTTTGAAATATATTTCCGTACCTATCAATATTCCAGCCTAGATGGGGCCCTGTCATGGCTAATTCACCAAAGTTCTACCAGCCATCCTGACTGGGCTAAAGGATGCTGGTAAAACATCGTTTTGAGGTGTGTCTGTGGAGGTGTTTCCAGAAGACAGTAGCATCAGTATTTGAATTAGTAAACTGAGTAAAGAAGATAGCCCTCCTCAGTGTGGGTGGCCATCATCAAAACTAGTGAGGGCTTGAGTAGAATAAAAAGGTGGAGGAAGGGGGAAATTGTTTTTTGCTTGAGCTGGGACATCAACCTTCTCTTGCCCTTGGACATTAGCCCCGCTGGTTCTCGGGTCTTCAGGCGAACTGAGACTTATAGCATTGGCTCACCTCATTCTTGGGCTGTTGGACTAGGACTGAATTATACCAGAACCTTTCCTGGGTCTCCAGCTTGTAGATGGCAGATTGTGGGCAGATTGTGGGAGTTCTTGGCCTCAATAATTACATGAGCCAATTCCTATAATAAATATCCTCTTATACCTATTTTTCTATTTATATATTTTATTGGTTCTGTTTCCCTGGAGAAGCCTGGCTAATACCAGCTCCATGACATCAAGGGTGAAGTCTTGGTCCTCTATGGGTAACCCATGCCTGAAAGTGTCTGGCCTCATCAGCCTGTGTCTACACCAAAAAGTCATCTAGTATATGTCCTATGCTATAGTCAAGTGGAAATAGCACAAGTCCCCTCCAGTTCACTTACAAGAGATGGGTTTTCTTTCAAATGGCCCTTTGGCTATTTTTGAGGGGCTTTTAGGAGACTGCTCTGCTCTCACCCCCACCCTGATTTTGGGGTAAAGAAGACCCATGTTACTAGCCTACAACTGCTACTAGAAATAACTGTCCTTAGAACTTGCAGGTCAAACATAACCTCAGAGTCCTCATCAAATCCCTGGTGGGTCTCTACATGGAGAATCTCTCGCCATTTCCAAGCTAGTGATGGGCCATTTGACCAACGATCAACTAAGTCATTGGCTGCCTACGACCTATATAGCCTGGCCCAAAAAGCTTAACTGGGAAAATCAGGTATTCTTACTTGAAGTTAAAACACTGAAACAAGTTGCCAGTTGGTAGCAGCGGAAAAGCATCAAAGGATGCTGGATGGTGGTTCTGGGACCCCAGCCAACCAAATCATGGGCGAGTCACTGAAGTTAGAAAGCCAGTGAACCTATGCATGAGCAGGGGGAGCCAGCTGGTGGGGATGTAGAAAGAAGCAGACACACAGAGAGTAACAGCTCTGTTAACGGTAGGGCAGCAGCAGGGGGAAGCTTCGGACCTGCTGCTGCTGCCGCTGTCTACACCTCAAACCCAGGACACCCTGAAGCTTTGTACCCATCCCATGAAGGCTGCTGTATTGTGGCTCAGTGTCAGTGAGGTCCTGTGACATCACTGTCTCCGTCCTCACCTCTTGTGTATTTCTATAGTAAAAGCCTCCCACCCCACTCCCACCCTGCAATAATTAGATTGAGCAGATCTCTGTTCCTCCCACAGCAACAACATGGCCATAGTAGGGGCTCAATTAACTCTCATTGAATGACACCATAGGGATTTGAAAAAGAAAGAGCAAGGTAAGTGGCTATGGTCAAGCAAGGCTGCCTGGAGGAACTAGAAGTTTCTTGGGAGATGGGTAGAGCAGGGATATTCCAAGCCTGAGATACAACACAGTAAATGGTCTTAGCTCATGCTAAGGAAAAGGCTGGTTAGAGAACAATAATTTGAAATAGTGTGGGAACGCTGATGGCATGGGAGTCCTCTCATGAATTTTCAGGCTGCCAGCAACCCTCTCCAATAGCCCCAAGCCATCATTTGGATTAGTCTGACCCCAAACTTGGGAAAGACAAAGAGTGACTATTAAAGAAATCACACTATGCCAAGGAAGATGGAAAGGTAAAATTGTGCTGTAATAATTCTGCAGACAGAATAAACGTTGTAGTGGATTATTATGTTGTCTAAAAACAGTCTTTGTGAATGGGAAATGACACTTGTGAAATTCGCAGCTATTTACTTTGCTGTGCTTCCCTCTCCATTTATTTGGAGTGACGGCTTCTCTTTTCCCCCCCCGCACTGCCCCTTTTCCTTCATCTCTGCGGGGGAAACAGCCTGCAGGGTGCATGCAGGAACTCTCTCCAGGCACAGGCACTCAGGGTTCTCCAGGATTCTGGGAAGTTCCACTCCTTCAGTTGTGTGATGGAAAGAACTGGAGCTTCACAGAGAGGACGGGCAGCACTGGCCAGCAGCCATGGAGACTGGCATTTGAGAAGAGATGTTTACACAGGAACAGCCCAAGGGAGGGGGACATACTTGAGGATAAAGCTAAACCCTTCAATGTGCTTGAGCGTTGTAGACCAAATGTAAATGTGGCTTATGCACCCTCTCAACCTAAACTTTTCTAGCATTTTAAACTAATTTTTAATCTTTCATTTACTTTTAAAAACTAGGTAATAAGCTCGTTTTATTGGCTGATTTGCCTGATAGGTTTATAACGCCTCCTGAAAAAGTGTCTCCAGTGTTTCTGTCCCAGTGCTTTGTGCTCATGCTGTTTCTTTGCCTGGAAGCTTTTCAGTTCTTCTCGCCCTGCAAGTCCCAGCCAGGACTCGCCTCCCCTGTGCAGCTTCCCTACCTACCCTGGGGGAAGTGCTCTTTCCTCACTGTGGGCTGGGACAGTACTGGAGCCAGTGTAACTTGGGGAAGGCACACCATTAACCATGTGCTGCCTTGGATCGGTTTCATACTCTTCTCTTTAAACTGTTGCCTGCACCATGTGTGTGCTACCTGCGTTTGCCAGGCCACAAACATCTGGGGTGGAAAGGTCAAGGTCAATATTTTGTTTTTCAGGCTTTGTCCTTGCCTGCCGAGGCAGGTCCTTCTGCCTCTCTTGAGTTCACCCTCACCTGTTCCAAGAGTCTCTAGGGTGGCCCACGTGTGGTCCTGATTACTTCCCCTTCTTCCTGCACTGACTGGCCAGGGGTAAGGTTCCCTGCCTCTTGATGTTTGGTGCTCATAGAGCTCTGGGAATTTGCTGCCGCCGCTGCCTGCCACAGCCCAGGGCCACGCTGAGCTGCAACTGCAATGCCTCTTCTGCTCACACTATGTGAGTCCGTCAGTGGGCAGACCTGAACCGACCCCTCAGCTGAGTTGGATGAAGTTCCTGATCTTCCTCTCTGTGTTGTTTCGTGGGTCTAGAACAGTAGGGCTTTGCTCCCAGTGGTTTATAGATTTTTAGCTCCATAGCTCTTTTCATTTTATTTGCTATCCCCTCCTCTTAGAATGCAGCTGGGGATCCACTGGGGCTGTGCCCTCAGATTCTGGTTCAAGTTACATTTGCTTCACTAAGACCTCCTAAGAGGTCTCTGAGTAATAATATGCTGCTGGCAGGCATGGCCTCACCCTTTCCCCACAGAACCCTTGCAATGAACTTATGAATTTGGTACTTCTCTCACATCCAAATGAAGAAGCTAAAGCCCAGATAGGTGAAACAACACAACTTGCTAAAATTACCTAGAAAATTAGTGGTAGAACCATGCTCCCTGATTCCCAGCCTAGTGCTTCTTCCTCAGACCAGTGACTTTCCAGCTCTTTCTCTTTATTTATATCAAATATGTTCCTTTCTTCAGATGAAATTACTCAGGAAGCCTGAAAAATGTAAACATGTAAAACAAATATGGCAGGAGCTGCTCTAGATGAAAAGAGGATGATTGTGGGGTTTCCTATAGCTCAGCCCCACCTTCCCCAACTCTGAGCCCTGTCTGAGGAGGCATTCCCAAGCACTGCTCCAAGAGCACCCAGTCTCACCCAGAACACAGATAAGCTCCGTGTCCCATCAAAAAGAGAACTTTCCACCCTGGCTGGTGTGGCTCAGTGGACTGAGTGCTGGCCTATGAGCCAAAAGGTTGCCGGTTCAATTCCCAGTCAGGACAAATGCCAGGTCCAAAGTAGGGTATGCACGAGAGGCAACCATACATTGATGTTTCTCTCCTTCCTTTCCTCTATCTCTAAAAATAAATAAATAAATAAATAAATAAATAAATAAATAGAAGGGTCCTTTACAAAAAAGAGAGAGAGAGACATTTCCCACCCAGAAGGGATGCAAGTTCATTTTTACACAAGCTAACAAAGAAAAACAATTTATCTGGTGGTGATTTGTTTTTTCTCTCTCCTGCCACTTCTCTTGAGTCACATCTCCAAGGCTCTGTGTGTTTAATCTGTCACTCATCCCTTCTTCCCTGCTAGCCCCTGCAGCTGAGCCACTTTCATCCTGGCAGGTGATCACCACAAGCCTTTAAGGAGTGGTAAAATGAGGCGGAGAAATAATCAGAGGCCTCAAAGCCACTTTAGGCGATGTTTGTACTGTCTTACCCACTCTCCCACTGAGCTTCAGGTTTTCCATGCAGGCTCATGAATGCCACACCCCGGACATTTCAGCTGAGCTCTCTGTAGCTGAGCCAGAGTTTGTAGACAGCCGGAGAAAAAATGTGCTGAAGAAGCAAGACCTCTGTGCTGTCATCCTGCTGGGATTCACCCCGACAGCTTGAGCCAGGTCTAGCATGGCCAGGTGCTGAGATGGTCTGCCCTGTATGGTGAAAAAATGTGAGGGAAGTGAATAGCACCTAAGCCTCTCCCTCCCTCCCTGGGATGGGAATGACTCTAAAATGAGCAAACACCAAGGTCACAGGATAGACTTGCCAAAGTGACAGTGGTATGTATGAGCCATTTAGGATGACTCATGGGACTTGGACCTGCTAAAGGAATGTCGGCCCTTCCTGGACATGTTTTAGGAGCTACTCACCTGCAGAAAATACTCTCCAAATGCCACACACTGCAAACTCAGACATTCCTGTGTTTCAGGTAAGGGAAACAAGACTGTAGAAGGGAAGCTGCATTACAAAATGACACTTAGAGACATGTCCACATTTCAGGTGTGAATATGAAACCAGGAAAGTCAGTGTTCACACTGCCTGTCACTTCCAGAACCAATAAGTAGAGACAAGGATTGAATCTTTATGGGCACTTGTCTCAGGTGCCAGCGATCTGAGAAGACAGTAGGTTATGTACCCTATAAAACCGTCTTAACGTCTTGTCTCAAGACAACCTTTTTCATAAGGAGAAGAAAAGGGCAGGTAAGGGGTTTGGAATTCAGGGGAAAAGGTTAATCAGATAAGAGTTGCAGTCCAGCAATTTTCCTAGCATCCCTTCTTCTGTTGACTGGTGATGTTTAAGTTGCTCAGTGGCCATCCCCTCCCTGGAGCACAATGGCTCAGACACTGTCTTGATCACGTGCAGTCCTCCTGCGGCACAAAGGTTGAATTTCACACAAGTCTTCTAGAGTCAGAGCAGGTCTGGTCGTACATTCCAGTTCCCGAAACAACAGCTTTCTATAGGCATTGATCATTAAGCCTATCAACTAAAACTTAAAGCTAAAAAAATAAAACCTCTTGAGTTCCCTCATCAGATTCTGGTTTAAAATGACTATTTGCCCTGAGGAGACTGTCTCAAGAGTGTGGCCACTTGTCTGCTTTTCTTGAAACTGCACATTTAATGTCTGATGGCTATTAACAGGCCCCCTTTCCAGATGGTAGCTCTGGGACCTTGATGAGTAACCATAACTCACATGTCCATAGCAGTTTATAGTTCTAGAAGCACTTTCCTGTATATATCAGACAGAGTTTCATGCAGGTAACAGAAATCACTTCAGTAGTTTAAGCAGAAAGAGATTTAATATAGAGAATTACAATAGGTGCTTATAAGGAGCAGGCTTCCGGCTGGGCCTCCAGGAATGACTTCCAGAGCTGTATCCTAGAAGTAGCTTGATCAGAGGATGTCTACTTCTGCCACAATCAGAAAGCTACTGCCAGAAATATTGGCTCCAAGAGTGTACTACCTTCATTGCAATTTGGGGATCAGAGCTGTTGGCTCTATAACCACATGCCTTCAGTTTTGATATGTGCTAAAAGAATGCAAAGTTCATGCCCCACCATCTCCCTTCTTAACTTTCTAAATTCAAGCTCTGTGCAAGGATATCTGATTAGTGAGACCCAAATTATCCAAAAACATAGCTGCAAGGGAGTCTAGAAACTAAGTTTAGCTTTCCAGCCTCTGCAATACAGGGAAGCATACTGGAAAATTGGAATAGGAATTTATTCTGTGTCTGCCATCCCATATTCTCCCTCACTTAATATTCACAGGAAACCTGAAAAGTGGCATGATGATGGGGCTAGAGAGACAATAATGGGGAGACAGGGAGGTCAGGGACTGTTGCCCTAAGCAAGTATAGTTTGTGTTGAGCTAAAAGAATGCTACAGTTTAAAGTAGATGAAGAGTTGAGTGGGAACAGTGTTCTAGGCAGGAGGAATAGCATACATAAAGTTCCAGGACTGGAGAGAGTGTGATACAACTGTAGAACCGGAAGAAAGGGGGTGTACTTGTGGGGCAGTGAGAGAAGGATGTGAAAGGCTGGAGAGGCATCAGGGACAGGCAGGCAAGCTCTGTGGGCCCCATTAGGAATTTGGCCTTCAGTCCAAAAGCAATGAGAAGCCATTCGAGTATTTTATGAAGGAAAATGGTTGAGGGGAAGGTGTGTAAGGGGATAGAGCAGGATCATATTTAATTTTGAAAAGATCACTGGCTCATGTGTGTTCTGACCTCACTCCTGTATTTGCTTACTATGGTCCACAAATTGCCACCAAACTATCATTGTCATGTATTACTAAAGGGGTTTTATTTTTTAATCATTTGCATTTTTTCATTCCAAGCAACTGGAGGGAAAAAAAAAACAACAGAAGCAGACATTTACAAATCTAGGAAGGTATTTATAGGGGTTTTTACATTTGTATAAATAAAAGCCTCTGGGGGAAACCACTCAGTTCCTTTGTAGCTGCTTTAGGATGTTAGAAAGGGCATTTGGTGTGAGCTGTGTGAAATGCTTCTGCACATTGTTCTGCGGGTGGAGCTCAGAAAGGTGTGGAAATGAATCAGCAGGCGAGGCCTCCTCCAATTGTACCTCTGGTCCTCTAGAAATCGGCTGCTGCTGGGCTGCCAGTCCCTGTCAGTGATAGCTTGGTGGGTCTTCTCTCACTGATCAGCAATTGGGGCTTGTCAGCACATGGCAGAGGGCCGTTCCAGAGAGATCAAAGATCATAAATTTAAAAAATGTCAGCTATGACTGCACTCCAAAAAGACCACACATTTGGAAAGAACTGGCCCCTAGGAGTCCCAGGACTCAGCCTCTTCAGGAAGCCTTTCTCCCTAGAAGAACCCAACTGTACTAGCACCTTCCTGTAGCCAATGTGAGTGTGGTGTCCAGCAGCCAGTCTCTCACCTCACTGGAGATCCTGGCTGTCAGTCTTAATTTCTGTTTTGTTCTTCATCTTTTTTCAAATCCTCACCTCAGAATATATTTATTGATTTTAGAGAAGAAGGAAGGGGGAGGGGGGAGAGAGAGAAAGAGAGAAACATCGATGTGAGAAACATTCATTATTTGCCTCCCATTTGTGCCCCACATGGGGATCAAGCCCACAGCTTAGGTATGTGCCCTGACAGTGATTGAAACTGCCACCTTTTGTTGTATGGGATGATGTTCTGACCAACTGAGTCACTTGGCCAGGGATGAGTCCTAATTTCTTTTTTTTTTTTAATTTTTACTTATTTATTTTTAGAGAGGGAAGGGAGGGAGATAGAGAGAGAGAGAGAGAGAGAGAGAGAGAGAGAGAGAGAAACATCAATGTGTGGTTGCTGGGGGTCATGGCCTGCAACCCAGGTATGTGCCCTGACTGAGAATTGAACCTGCGACACTTTGGTTCGCTGCCTGCGCTCAATCCACTGAGCTATGCCAGCCAGGGCTGAGTCCTAATTTCTTAACCAGATTGTGAATTCCCTGAAGGAAGAGATCATGCTTCTTATATATCTTTGTATTTCTCATAACACCCACCTTGGTCAGTTCATGGTCTGAGCTCAAAATATTCATGAATCCGAAGATTTCTGACTTTTCTTTGGGTCATGGTGGCCACGGGGTGTGGTGACCATGGACTACTCTTTAAGATCCATTGCTTAGACTAAACCCTCAACAGGGCTTCTCAGGAGCGAACCTCTTTCTGATTCCCCTGAGCCTGGAGGGCTATCCATACTGGCCTGAGAGCAGTAGCCAAGTGCAGGAAGTGTGCTTTGTGAAGTTACACCTGGAACAGCGAGTGGAAGCAGCTGCAGTCCTTGTGGGTACGGCCCCCTCCTTCCTGCAGAGGTATGCAGAGTCAGAGCTGGTCTGCAGATGCGTTTGAGGCAGAGTATTAACGGCCCTTTAGATGTGTGGGCCGAAGATATTGATGCTCATTGCTTGCCCTGCTTTTCTTTTGCTGGCTACCCAGAAAAATTGCTACGGTAGGGGATCCTATAGATGTGATTTGGCTCACACATTGGCTGCCTTTCAAAGCTGTTACCCACCTATGGAAAGTTTTGTATGAACAACCAGTGTGTTAGGCTTGGTGCTCTGAGCCCTACTTCTCTGCTCAATTCACACACCTGCTGGTCATCTCTGCTTCTTCACCTATAGCTACCCAATGGAAGTAGAATTCCAGAGAGGAATTTCTATTCATATTTAGGGGGTTCTGAATGAAATAGACACCAAGAAACCAAAGTGTTACTCATTTTTTCCATTAAAAAAGATAACGGAGTGATAAATAATTAATGAAGTAAAACAATATGGACAGATAGTGTCATCAAACTTACAGAGACAAGAAAGTAGAATGGTAGGTACCAGGGCTGGGGGAAGGGGAGAATGGCAAGGTGTTCCTTAATGCTTACTGAATTTCAGTTTGGGGAGATGAAAAATTTCTGGAGATAGATGGTTGTACAACAGTGTGAATGTACTTAATGCCACAGAACTATACACTTAAAATGGTTAAAGTGGTAAATTTTATGCTACCTATATTTAAAAAATAAGCCATTTTGAACAAAGCATTGTGTCAACGAGAAGACACTAAACTGGGTGTTTTAGCTCTGGTACTGTGTGTGTGTATTTATATTAAAAGAAACCAGTTTCCTGAAAACATAACCTACTCCTAGCCAAGAGGTTCTTTTCCTGTGCGTTTGTGCATCCTGAAGCCGGCTCCACAGTGTGTTGGTCAGGAAGTAGATGACTCATGGGGTCTTTATGACAGATCCCTGAGTCACTCTCACACACACACACACACACACACACACACACACACGTCCCGCCTGCCCTCCCCTCATCCCCCTCAAACAGGCTTCTAAGACAGGCAATGATTTGGACGTCAGAGAGATGTGCCTGGGCATGGCAGGAGGCTGCCTGGTGCCCTTGCCAGGCACGTTCCTATGCAGCCTCTCCCATGGCTTAGTAATAGGTTGAAGCTGTGATGTCACACTCCCAACCCCAGCCCAGCATTACCTTTCCCTCTGTCTCTCTTTAAAGCCAACCTGAACGGCAGCAGCAGAGGAGAGCACTTGGTTACTGAAAGCACCTGCTGCCCACTTGGCCGCTGTGGCTGCGCCTGGTTCAGGAGCCTCTCCACACTGTGACAGCGTGACACTGGATGTAGGCATAGAAGTGGCTGCTGGGTGGTGAGTGGCACAGTCAGGTTAATCATGAGGCTGGTCTTCCCTCTTCCTGGTGGTCATCAAGATTTGGTAGCTACACAGTTAGGTTAACAAATAAAGGACTGACCTAGATGTCACGAGGCTGGAGGTTAGACTTGGCTCTGCCACTAACTGGTTTTGCCACCGTAGTAAGTCACATAAACTCTCTGGCCTCGATTTCCTCCTAAAGCAGGGTTGGCTGGCACCTCTCCTTTGCTCACAGCAGACACTGCCCACCACTAACAGCACAGTCTCCCCTGAGCTCAAATTCGACCTCCTGGACCTTCCCAGACAGCACTGTCCTGCCACTTTCAATCAATTGATGTTCACATTTCAAATGACATTCCTAACGGCTGAATTGTTGGTTCTCAATTCTGACTACATGAGAATCACTGAAGGGCATTTATAAAATACAGATGTCTGAGCTATATCAGTATGGATTCTGATTTAACAAATCTGGGATGAGAGCCAGGCATTGATTGATTTTAAAAGCTCTCCAGGTGATTCCAGTGTGTAGCCAGGATTGAGGACCACTGGGTTAGATGGTCATCACTAAGGCCCCTTTCCGGGCTAACATCCAATCTCTCTGTGAGCAAGTGTAGGCATTAAGAAGGCAGACATGATCGGGCCAGTTGGGCTACACTCTGGTGACAGGAACATTAAGGCTGAGAATTAAGATATCTTGCTCTTCTTTCTAGATTTCATATCTCATTCACTTGTGATCTTGGGTAAGTGATTTTTTTTTTAGCTTTAGATTCCACATGTATAAATTAGGAGTAGGGTCTCTCTTATTTTAAGGCAATAATTAAAATTCCTGCTTCACATTTCAATATAAAGAAAACAAAAAGAAAATTGTCCATTTGTAATTCCCCCCCAAAATTTGATGAGAATTTTCAGACATTCAGACAAAATTAAGAATAGTATAACATACTCTGTGTAGAATCAATAATTGTTAACATTTGACCATATTTTCTTTCTCTGAATATATGCCTATTATATACATGTACCATGTGACCTATGTAGAAATCATGATAGTTCATTCCTGAACACATTGGCATGAACCCTTTAAGAATAAGAGCAATCTTATTCTTTAATACCATGATTACACAAGAAAATTATCAATAGTTCTGTAATGCTCTTTTCTATTCACTTCATATTTCCCAGTGCTCCCAAGAATTTATCCTATTGCTATTTATTTTTTAACCAGCATCTTCTCTATAGTCATGCATTGCATTTGGTTATCATGATTCTAGTCGTCGTCATCATCATCATCATCATCATATTACAGTTGTCCCAGTTTTTTCCCCTTTGCCTTCTTCTGCCCTGCCCACCCCCTGTCCCCACAGTCTATCCGCACACTCTTGTCCATGCCCATGGGTCATTCATGCATGTTCCTTGGCTGATCCCTTCCCCTTATTTCCACCGTAACTGCCCCCTGGCCCCTCTGGCAGCTGTGGGTCTGTTCCATGTTTCCATGTGTCTGGCTCTGTTTCACTCATTAGTTTATTTTGTTCCTTAGATTCCTCTTATAAATGAGAGCATATGGCATTTGCCTTTCACTGACCGGCTTATTTCACTTAGCATAATATCCTCCAGTTCCATCCATGCCGTCACAAAAGATGGGAACTCCTTTTTTTCTGCTGCATAGAATTCCATTGTGTAAATGTACCATAGTTTTTAAATCCATTCATCTACTGATGGGCACTTAGCCTGTTTCTAGCACTTGGCTATCGTAAATAGCACTGCTATGAATATAGGGGTGCATAAGTTCTTTTGAATTGGTATTTCTGGATTCTTAGGGTATAATCCCAGCAGTGAGATTACTGGATTGAAAGGCAGTTCCCTTTTTAGTTTTTTGAGGAAATTCCATACTGTTTTCCACAGTGGCTGCACCAGTCTGCATTCCCACCAACAGTGCACTAGGGTTCCCTTTTCTCCATGACCATGGCAGCACTTGTTATTAGGAATAATAAGCTCTTGAACTTGACTTTCAATGTATTGTAAGAGGATGAAATGGTAAAAGACATATGAGGAAAGAGGTACATAACGTGCTACATAAATTATTCCATTTTTATAACCCAACTGCCCTTCAATACTTTTTTTAAATTTCAAAATAAAAATTTGAATCTATCCCTCATGGGAATACTGTGAGGCCCCAGTGAGATAGTATACCCAACAGCACCCAGCATGATGCAGGGTAGGCGTGTAATAAAATGATTGTCTGAAAATTTTGTAGAAGATTACTGCACTAATACATCGCTAGTGGAGTTTTATGTGCTTTCAAAGAAGAACAAGCTTACTTTTGTGGTTGCTTTGCTAGAACTGGTCCTTTAGCCCTGGCTGGTGTGGCTCAGTGGATTGAGTGCAGGCCCGTAAACCACAGGGTTGCCAGTCTGATTCCTAGTCAGGGCACATGCCTGGGCTGTGGGCCAGGTCCCCAGTAGGGGGAGTGTGAGAGGCAACCACACATTGATGCTTCTCTCCCTCTCTCCCTTCCTTCCACTCTCTAAAAATAAATAAATAAGCTCTTTAAAAAAAAAGAACTTGTCCTTTACTTGAATTTTCTAAGGTAAAATATAAATGTCAATAGCTGAAATATCCTAATTTATTTTATTTTTTTAACTTCTTTTTTTATTGTTGTTCAAGTGCAGTTGTCTTCCTTTACCCCTCACCACTCCCCCCACCCCAGCTGTCCCCACTTCCCACCCTTGATCCTACACCTGTTTGGCTTTGTCCAGATGTCCTTTATACTTGTTCCTGAAAACCCTTCCTCCTTCCCCCACTCCCCCACCCCTCGTTATTCCCTCCCATCCCCCCCCTGGTTACTGTCAGTCTGTTGTTAATTTCAGTGGCTCTGGTTATGAAATATCCTCATTTTAAAATACACAAATGATAGAGGAGTGAAAAGAGTAAACTTTGAAAGTCCTCCTTATCTCCCCCACCCCATCATTCCCTTCTCCAGAAGGGGTCACTGACAGTGATTGAAGGGTATCTGTCTAGGCCTCTTTCTATGCATTTACATCACACAACACACACTTTTATTTTCTAATAGAAATAGGGTATTACAGTATTCAGCAGTTTCCTTAACAATGTGTTTTAGGGATCAGTCCATGATTCTGGCAAGTTTCTTAATCTCTTCATGCCTTAGTTTCCCCATCTGTAAATGGGGATAACAACATAAGACCATTCTAAGGATTGAAGTAGCAAACCTTTGTAAAGCACTGAAAACGGTGCCTAGCACTTCTCTATGGAGAAGCTCACAGTAAATCTTATAGAAATATTTTTCACTAAATAAATGTTTATTAGATACCAGTTTTAAAATAAAAACATATATTTGTCTTCATCTGTGCTGAATTAGAGCTGAGTGTAAAAAAATACACCCCCCACTCCTGCAAGCTGAAATCTGGTGAAGAGGCTGTTTTGAAAGTAGGCAGATCCTTTACTGACCTCTCAAACTTCACGCAAGGAATGGTGGACACTGGAGCCCAAGCTTGGAGATGTCAGTGATTTTATCCTAATGATTTTCTGATCTCAGCCTTTTTATTCCACTTCTGAGCCTCACTTTCTCAACTGGGAAGCTAGGTACCATATTATCCATCAGGCAACAGGTGCCGAGAAGAAATGGACTCAGAGTGGTTACAGCTCATGGGTGGGTGCTTACAACATCCCAAAGTGTGTGCTTGCAGGGCTGATGAGCAGTAGGTCATGACCTTGTCTCTTAACTTAGTTAGGCAAGGTGCAAGAGAGAAGAAGTTGTTGGCGTTTTGCCTCTAGGAGAATTTTGATTAAGCATAAACATATTCCAAGATTCTGTGAAATTAAAGTCACATGACTGCTAAGTGATTTCTTGGCATCAAAAAAGTCAATCTCCTTCATGTCAATTGTAAAAAAAATAAACACTTTTTACCTTCTCCAGTACCAGGAATAGCCAGGTTGGCTTCAGTTATTACAGCAAAAGCTTTTAGAATAATTACTTCTGGAATACAGTAATATTAATGATTAACTCTGTGTTAAAGTTGAAGAGATAAGTAGTTAAATAATAGGAATAATAAACCTTGGAAGTGTCATTGTGTAATAAGTTTGCCCTTTAGAAGTATCATTTTAAACAATTTTGCTCATAGTGAATTGTTCAGGAAAAATGAAATCCTTCACTAAATAATCCTTTGTCTATGATTTAGGTAACTTTAAAATGATCTTTGATTTTCACATGTTAGAGTCAGACCCTTCAAAGCAACAGATTTAAAAAGAAGTGTAATTGTGCTATCATTTATGGAGTAGTTTCTATGTGCTGGGCACATGCATGCACAATCTTACTAACTCTGCAGACAGCCCCGTGGAGTAAGCGTGGTTATAATTACCCCATTTTAGAGATGAAGAAACTGAGGCTCTAGAGAGATTATATAATTAGTGAAAAGAACACAACATGTAAAAGGCAGATCTGTGATTCAAAACCAGATTTGCCTACTTGGAAACCAAAGTACCTACCTAAGTAGATGTCCCACGAGCCAGAGATGTCTGTTATAATGAGGCTGATTGCTGCAGCGGTGTGGATTTACTACAGGTCTAACCAGCCATTTGAAACATCAGAGGGATGTGCAGTAAACTGTGCATTTGCGTGTGTGCATGTGCACGTGTGTAAAAGGAT
Source organism: Phyllostomus discolor (assembly GCF_004126475.2). Taxonomy (NCBI): domain Eukaryota; kingdom Metazoa; phylum Chordata; class Mammalia; order Chiroptera; family Phyllostomidae; genus Phyllostomus; species Phyllostomus discolor. The sequence continues at coordinate 50,952,123 of NC_040906.2, read as the reverse complement.
AACTGAGGTGGGAGGAATGGGAACCTGGTAGACTTACAAAATTCAGAACTTTTGGAAGAAAGCCTCTCACGGTGACTTGTTTCTGCCTGGGTGCAGAGTGACTGGCAGAGGGAGGAGGGGGCTGTCCCTCTGAAGATGGGAGGGCTGGCCACTGGGAGGATCCGTGGGAAGAATAAAAGCCATCTGTTGGGAATGTCAGCTTTGTAATTATATTAGGGTAAGGGGAGCTGTACTGAAGATTCTGTTTGGTTGCTCAGAACTTGAATTTCACACTGTTGCTTCTTGCTCTTTGTTATTGCAACATACTTGTGTCATAAAAATCAGAATGTTCATTTCTCCTTTTTAAAGGACACTTGCTAGTTTAAAATTCAAAGAAGTCATATGTGCACTCTCTCCCTCCCCCCTCCGCACATCCTCAAGAGAGTAGTTGTAGATATACTAAAACTTCACCCCTTCCACAGCGATCTCCTAAAAGCAACACGATTCTGTCATCTCATACAATGATAACATTCAGGAATTTTAACATTGACCATTGATAGAGAACCGTTGTCCAATATACTGTCCAAATTGAAATTTCCCCATTGTTGATGAGCTTTACAGGATTTATTAAAAATTTTCTGATCCAGGATCCAGTCAACACTCATGCATTGCATATATTGTCAGGTTTCTTTAGCATCTTTTCATCTGAAACAGTTCTGTAGCATTTTCTTCTGTTCTTTATGTCACTGACATTTTTTAAATGTCCCAGTGAGTTGTTTTGAAGAATGTTTCTCAATTTAAATTCAGCAGACTTTTTTCTAATGATCAAATTCTTGACATTCAGTTGATAGACTCAAGTGATTCAGCTGGTATTTTTTATAATATATTTATTTATTTTCCATATTTACCTGTAAATATAAATATAGAACTATATCATAAAAGTCATAAAATTACATGATTAGAAGATTTAAATGGTTTTAAAAAACACAAAATACAAAGTCCCCTATCCTAGTCAGTGCCTTTCCTAGTCAGTGTCGATAATGGTGACGTTATTGACAAGTTTCTGTTTCTGTCCTGAAGCACATTTACGCGTACGCTGCGTACCCATCTCCACGTGTATATGTGCTGTTTTGTTCACACAAAAGGAGTCGTGCAGAGGCTCCGACCCTTGAACTACCTTTCACTCCCATTGTGAAATGAATCTTGCAGTTTTTGCCCGGTTTGAAGGAAAGTTCTATCGCCATTGTGAGAAGCCCTCGCGGGTTTCCCCTGAGATGGCAGCATTTTGATGATCAATATAGACCAAGGTCAGTGAACACAGTTGTCTGGCGCTGGCCCACCTAATCAAATGGTTCCCTTATGGGGTTGATTGGGAAAAATCTGTGGTGGATTAACTCAGGGAATGAAGGCCTCTGCTAAAGAAAATGGGTAGAGTGGCTGCTGCTGCTGCTGCTGCTACTGCTGCTGCTTCAAACTCATTAGACACTTTTTAAAAAATGTGGTAAAATTCACATAACATAAAATTTACCATTGAGGACATTTAGGCAGACGCACAATGTGGTGCAATCAATCTAGTTCCAAAACTTTTCACTACCCAAAGGAATCCCTGTGTTCACTAGCAGGCCCACCTTATTTCCCTCGCCCCCCAGTCTCCTTCACTGCCAGTCAGCTTTCCGTCTCTGTGGATTGGCTATTTAGGGTATCTCCTATAGATGGAATCATGAAATAGGTGGCCTTTTTTGGCTTCTTTCACTTAGCATGATCTTCTCAGACTTCATTCATGTAGTTGCATGTATCAGTACTTTATTCCTCTTAATGACTAAAGAATATTCATTGCATAGATAACCACATTTAAAAAATCTGTTTATCAGTGGGTAGCCGATTTTTAAATATCGCTACAAACCTTGGATTGAAGGGACGGTCCTGTGTGGGGCTTTTGAAAATTGCAAAAATTGTGAACTGTTTCCTTAGGTCAAGAATTTAGATTGCTAAATAAATTGTTTTAAAATCATCAGGTCCCTGCTGACTAACGGCTGATAGTCTCTGAAAGGCCAAAGATAGAATGACTTCTTGGCTGAGAGTAGAGTCTCTAAAGGTTTGCGACAACAGCTATCTGCCTTCGTTCTCCGCAGTCTTCTGTTGCAGCCCCTCTTGGGTGACAGAGGCCGAGGCCACTAAGCTACTCAAGGAATCATCCGAATGATGAGTCCGGTGGAGCAGAAGGTGGAAGCTTAGGGATGGGGCAGCCGCGAGCCCCACAGAGGATGCCAGTGCCCGGTCATGCCCAAGCATGGCTTCTCTTCCTTCTGGTCTGCTTGTTACTTGAAAAACTCCAGGACAAGCTCTCCTTTTCCAACAAAAGATTTCAGAATTTCTGCTGCCAAAAAAGTATTGCTTGCTATTTACCCAACCCTGAATCTATACTCAGTGTGTGTGTGTCCAGAATCACCTAGACAGGGCTTAGCGAGAATCTCCTTAAGAATTCATTTGATGGCTAATGATGGAAAATCCCAGGATTTAAAAGAAGCATGAAAAAAAATGCCTGACTTGCTTTCCAGACAGATGTGAAATCTTCACCTTCCCTGTAATTAAAGTCTTGAGCCCTACCGTGGGGAGGGGAGAGGAGGAAGTAGAGTCCCCGAGAGCAGGAAGGTAACGTCAAATTGCTGATCCCTTGGCAGCACCAAACATTGTTTAAGAGATGAACTCTGATGAGGAATAACCGATTTCCCCTCTCCCCCTCCCAGCTTCTCAGTCTCTCTCATACTTAGCATTTTAGAGGCTTTAACAAGAAAGGGCATCCTGCAGGGAGCAGACCGCATCCTGAAGGAATTGCCAAGGCCTGCTGTCCATATTTTCTCTGGTGTGAAACCCTGCTGCTGCACAGAGATAGTTTCTTCTTTCCCCCAGCTGAGTCCTCCTCACCCACTCCCATCTCGCTCTGTCTTTATTTATCCTCCCCTTTCTTCTCTTGGAGTCCCTCTCAGAATGCTGAGAGTCACATTCCTCCTTGGCTGTAACGTTGCACCTGGTTGGGGTTTCTTTCACCAGGGACCACTGTGGTGCCCATGACTGAAACCTCAAGCCCCACCCGCTGTCCTTCCAAGGCCTCTCTGTCAAGCCTGCTACTGCAGTGTTTTGCTGATCGCATAGCTTTAGCTTTGAAGGTTCTCACACATTAAAAACAAACAGAACAGGCTTTCCTACAGCATGTTTTTGAGACCCACTCGGGAATTTGGGTGGGGTTGGAAGAAACCGAGTCTCTGGCCTATCCCAGGGGATATTAGTCACCCAAATTATGTTTCAAGATTTAAAAAATATATTAGGCAAGTTTGTACATGGTGGCAGCTGGCCGCTCCTCGTTGAAGCTTGTGGTTTTGGAATTCCAATTTAACTTCTCAAAAAAGGCCAATGGAAAAGGATCCTGGGTACTTTTTGGGCATGTAATTATTGAGGTGTAACAAAGGAAGGGGGTACAGAAAAGGTAGGTGTGACTGAAATAGGTATCAGTCCCAGATATAACCTCTGCACCACCTGCAGTTAGACTGCTGAGTGCTACCTGGGTCCCTGTACCTCAGGAGAGACTGAGGAGTTGTAGAGAAACCAAGTGGGTTTGGGGATGTACAAAAGTGACTGTACTATTACAATCCTGTGTTCTTCAAAGGTTGAGCCTCTTCATGCAACAGCTTGAAGACCACAGAGGACTGTGAACAAGTCAGATATATCCCAAGGCCCAGAAAGGTTTGCCAGAATCTTACTCACCAAATTCCAGGAGACTCAACTGAGGAAGTCCTGATGGACTAGCTTTTAGTCGATTAAAAAAAGCTTCTGCATAACAGATAATCCCCCCAAATCATACAGGTTGAAAAATGAAGATATTCAAGTCATAGATGATAGATTCCTATCCTTTAAGGACAAGAGTATGAGGAAAAGTGGCTGTTATTACTTTTAAAAAAAAACTTACATCTTTCTAAGTCATCACTAGGAGATAATGTTGGGTCTGCAGCTTCCTCTAGAGTTGTGCTGTCTAGTGTGGGATCCACTGGTGACATGTGAACACCCAAACACTTGAAATATAGCTAGGTGCACACATAATATAATTGTATTGCTCAATTTTCCCAATTATTCCTCAGTAAAGTTAAAGAAATGTAGCTAGTTTGAGTTGGGTGTGCTGTAAATATGAAATACACACTGGAGTCCTGGTCATTGTGGCTCAGGTGGTTGGAGCATGGTCCTGTACCCAAAAGGTTGAGGGTTTGATTCCCAGTGGGCTACATACCTGGGTTGTAGGTTCAATCCCTGGTCAGAGAAAGTATGGGAGGCAACCAGTCGATCTTTCTCTCTCACATGAATATTTCTCTCCCTGACTCTTAAAAAAAAAAGCAGTGAAAAAATGTTCTCAGGTGAGAATAAAAAAAAAAAGCACATGCTATGTCAAAGATTTAGCATGAAAAAAAAGGTAAAACATCTTATCAATAATGTTTCCATGTGAATATGTTAAAGTGATAATAATTTAAATATTTTGGGCTAAATAAAATATATTAAGATATTGATTTAACCTCTTAGCTATTTTAACATAGCTACCAGAAAACACAAAAATTACATGTGTGGCTTACATTTGTGGCTCACATTCTGGTTTTATTGGAGAACATTGCTTCAGGATCCTTCACTAATAACCACCACTGTGATCATGCCTGGGGGGTTAATGCGATGTGGAACGTGCTGTCTTACGGCATGGCTGGGACTCTGAAAGTCAGTGTACCAAAGGGCAGGGGCACAACACCAGGGCAGAAACACAGAGATTCTTATTGATGAAAACAAATTTTTTAAACCTGTTTTTTGGAGCTGCTTCCATTGAAGCCCATCTCCTTGACCTGAAGACTTCTAATTATAGTAGGCTTCTAATGTTAGTGTTGTATGTGCATTTATTCAAGGCACTTAGAACAGTGCCCCATAGTAAATGCTTTATAAACACGTGCTATTTATTCACCATTTTCTTGTATGACTATGAACCTCTATTTTTTATTTTATTTTTAGAGAAAGAGGAAGGGATGGAGAAAGGAAGAGAAACATGATGTGCAAGAGAAACATCGATCAAGTGCCTCCTGCACATCCCTAAGTGGGGACCTGGCCTCAGGCCCAGGCATGTGCCCAGACTGGGAATCAAACCAGTGACCTTTGATTCACAGGCCAGTGCTCAGTCCACTGAGCTACATCAGCCAGGGCCACAAGGAACCTCTTTAAATAAATGGGTTTCCCTGACAGTAATATTTTTCTTGTTTTTTTTGCCCCCAATTTTTATTTTGGGGGAGTGGTGATCCTGCTATTATTTGCCCCCCTACCTGCTATTAGGGGCTGCCACCGATGGGGTCTGCCCCACGTGGTACTTGAACCAATAATGGAATATAGACCATCTTTCTGTGGAGTGAGGTTTGGATATGGTCCGTGGTCCACCGTGTCAGTCTGGGCTCTGGAATGGGTTTTGTTTCTGGGACATCTGCTTATGCGCTAGATGCTGCTTTCCTGGCTCACTTCCCTCATGCTCTCCCGGGCTCCCTGTCCCTTTCTGCCCTGGACACCTTGGTCATGGTGTCTGTCACACTTCAGATCTGCCTTCAGCTGAAGGTGCCCCACCACACCACATAGTCCCTGCTTATTGAATGTGGGCATATTTCATGGTGATTACTTAAAAATCATAAATTTGGTTTTGAGCTAGCTACTAGTAACCAGGTAATGTGGCCTTCAGCTGCTTGGCTGCTGTTCCGATCATCTAGATCAGTGACTCTGAACAAGAGGAAGGTCTGAAAATGACCTAGGGCATTGTCAAAGGACAGCTCTCAGCTGTTCTGCTTTAGTGGGTTTGAGGTGGGGCCTCAGCATTCCTACTTTTGAAAAACTCCCAAAGTGATTCAAGTGAATACACTTGATTGAGAATCACTAGTTAGACAAGAATAGGAACACATATATCACTTTGGGTGTTAAACAGTTTATTCAATGTCAAGATTAGATTGCTAATGTTTTAGTTCAGACTTCATAGAGCACCTGTTTGTAGACTTCTGTATATAAAATGTTTGCATGTGTGTATATACAAGGTCTTCCCAGAAGGTACCCAGTCATGTAATATGAAAAAGAGGAACATTTATTAAGATACTAGATACAAGAAACATTGTACATAGGACAATGGCACCTCAGTGCCCCTTTAAATTAGGCACCTTGGGACCTCACACAGTTCTTCCAATTGCCATCAGCTGCCCTGTCATATTTTCTTGAATCTCATCGACAGTCTGAAATCTCTTTCCTTTCAAATGTCATTTTAGTTTTGGGAACAGGCAAAAGTCACAGGGCACCAAGTCTGGGCTGTAAGGGGACTGAATCACCTGGGTGATTTGATGTTTCACCAAAAAACTCTGCACAAGACGTAATGCACAAGTGGGTGCATTGTTGTGATGAAGCTGCCAATCACCAGCTGCCCATAGCTGTGGCCTTCTGAATCACTGAAATAGTTTCTGTGGAGGAATATTCAAGCTTAGTGCAAAATCTGATGCAGACTCATTGCTGTACTCAGTCATTTATACAGTACACATGCTCAGTCAACTGTGTCTACTGTCCCCCCTTATTAGTATAGTGAAGCTGTCAATGCTCACACGTGCACTCCAGTCCACTCTCCTTGGCTGCGAGGTTACATCGATGTCACGCAAAACATTCTCATTATATTAACAATGGCTGGACTTTTTCCGAGCAGACCTCATATACTTCATACTTTGTGCATTCCCAGCAATTAGCACAATGCCTGGCACATAGCAAGCTCTAATTAAATAATTGTCAAGCTAATGACTATGCATACTGAATACATATTTGTAGAGAAGATGTGTTTCATGAAAAGTTTCTCAAGATGTTTTTAAAATATCTTTGAAAATGTGTTGAAAGTTTCCATGAAATGTTACGTGTTTCAAGTAAATGAGAAATAGGCTTCAAAGGAGCCTGTCAGGTGGCCCCCTTCAGAGTTATCTCTGCACAGAAGACCTGGGAGGGGTGGCTCGTTTGTGTTCAAACACAGAAGAGGAGCAAGGCTGCAGGTGTGGCCTTTGGTGACAGCCTGCTCCACTCTGCGGCAGTTACTCGCTGCTTCCTGTCTAAAGAAGGCAGCATGGGGGACTGAGGTTGTCTGCCGTTTGCACCGCCACGGGCAGTGTTTAAGGTGCGGGCGATCCAAGAAGGAAAGCCAACAGCAAGCCTCCCCATGGAGCCTAGTCTGTGAGGTAGTGATTTTCACAGGTTAGCCGACCCCTTGGGGCCGCCCCATGCAGGGCAGCACCTGTGACTGCAGACACAGCTGTTGACCTTTTCACTCGGCTCACCTCCCCTGACCTGAAGACCTCCAAGCCCAGATGTCCTTGGCGGTTAGGTCTGATGTTTCCTCAGGTCTCTTTGTGCTTGCCTACACACCCCACCCAGCCTACTATTTCTTAGATTTTTGAGAAGAAACAACCCGCAAACCCATCTAAAAACAGTTCAACTGATGAGGAATTCTGAAAATGACTGAAGAATAACCTTTATGGGGTGTGAGCCTGTGTACAAAGCAGTGCTTTCAAGGGCCAAGTGGGAAATCCACACCTACATGGTTGGCTAGCTTCATCTTTTCACCCACATTAGATGGTGATTTGAATTTGTTTTTAATTTAGCAAGAATTTGTTCAGTGATGTTCCACTTACACTGCCCCTTTGTCGGAAAAGGAAAAAGAACCATGTTCTCAAGTTGTTGGGTTTTTTCTTTGATAAAAGTTCTGTTGTCCTGTCCTTTTTCTTCCTTTGTAACTGCTGGGAAAAGGAAGAGTTCAGATTAGTTCTGAGTGGGAGATCAGCAGACGAAGAAAGAGAGAGAAACTGGGGTGTGCAGACTTTCCACAAGTGACTTTGCATGTCTCCGAGCTGCACCTGCACCAGCGGTCCCCACCCAGGCTTCGATGTCCGTGACGGCAGGTCAGTGCAAGATCATCTGAGAAACCACAGGGCACCCCAGGGACCGCTGCTGTCTCTTGCTCAATGGAAAATTATTCTCTGCTGAGAGTGGACAGTCCACAATGGATGAAAACAACCGGTCTCCAAGTCAGGACTTGAGAAGGAACAAGCAAGGAGGCTTTCACAGATACAAAAATATTGGGAACCTGAATTTATACATAGGACATTGGAGCTTTCTTTCTCTTAGTACTGAGTGCTGTCCCTCTAGGAGGGACCCTCTTCAGCCAACGCATTATCTGCTGTGTGCCACGTCCTGTGCTAGCTGCTAGGGGTACTGGTGACAACAGTCCTACTTTCACAGAGCTGAGAGCAATGGTCTCCAGACTTTAGTCTCATTTCTAGAGGGAAAAATCAAGACTATTTATGCTGCTTTTATTGATTTATAAATTATGTAATATATTGCTATATTATGTGCATCTTATAAAATAAATTAATTAGGATGAGATAAATAAATCTAAATATCTACAGAGAGACAGATAAATTTTAACATGTTCTCCCCACCCTCCAAAGGCTTATCTCACACAACTTCTAGGTGTCAGGCACCCACTGAGGAGACCACAGATGTGGTTAAGAGCTGGTCTGGAGTCAGATTTCCTGGCTCCAGCACATAGTTTTTGTGTGATCTAGGATTTGTTACTTAACTTTTCTAAGCCTCAGTTTCTCCATTTATAAAATGGGTGTTATAATAATACTTTCCCTAGAGTTTCAGGGAAGATTAAGTGAGATAATCCATGTCAAGCGCTTATAAGTCTTTCTAGTATTTGGAAAGAGCTCAATAAATGCTCGTTATCATTATAGACTCTTTTGAGAGAAAATCATTAAGTAACTAACTAAGTACTTAATTTCAATGTTGATAGGTACCATGAAGGGTGAGTATAGAAAAATGTGTATGAAGGGGACTTAACATAATCAGTTTTGAGCTGTGTTTTGGGTTTGGGAGGGGGCCAGGGCTAGAGCAGGCAGAGCGCCTTCTCAGCCAAGGGAGCAGCTCATGTGAAGGCCTGAGTCAGGAAAGAATATAACTCATTGCAGGAGGGGGACACATGCCCTGTAAGAAGGAGAGAATACCACCAGATGCAGTGGGAGTGTACTGTAACATTGTATTATATCTGTTAAGGATCTTAGTCACAAAAAACAAAACCCATGGTAGTTTAAGCAGAAAAGGACTTTATTAAAGCATATTAAGACACTCTCAATATCTCCAGAAGGGCTAGAGAGTCAGGCTTGGAGTTCAGGAAGCCAGAACAATGCTCAGACCAACCACACCACCAGAGCAAATCTGTAACTGAGCAAACCTGGGCTCATCCACCTGGCGCTTTGATGCATGACCCAACAATTAGTGTTGAAGGAAGTAGGCTTTTGTTTACAGGATTCCAACCTAGCATTGAGGCTGGGAGCAGTCCTGCTCAGAGCCCTGTTCTCCCACAAGAGTCAGCACTTCTCTTGCTCTCCACCAGGCTATAAGCCAAAACCATGCCCAGAAGTTCCCTCTATCCTTATCTGTTCTTAAGTCAGCTGTGCAAACAGGTGTCCATCCCCTCTGGAAGGTGCCCTCATAGGTTTCAGAGTTGCCATCCTCTCACAGCATCTCTCTCCTTCAGGATCTGGGGTACATTGTTTTCAGCCTTCATGCAGTGGGTCAGGGAAAACATGTGCTGTGTTACGCTGGATCATGGTGGAGTCCAGGGAGGCACATGTCCCAAGAGAGTGGCTTCTCCATACGTCCTTCAGAGAAGCAGAAGTGGCTCAGCATCCCCAGTCACAGTTCAGTTCCGCTCCAGGCATCTCCCACAAATCTGTGCTTAGTTAGGGAAGTCCTCACACAGCTCCATCAGCTTTCTCCTTACACCCTTTCCTCCTGCATGGCTTCTACTCCCTTCTTTCAGATCTCATGGTAGAATTCCTCCTTACTACCCAGGCCGCATGGTAGAATCCCCTTCTCTTTCAACCTACTCTTATTTTACATCTTCAGCATGGAACTTCCTATGTGACCACATATCTGGCCCCACCTATGATATGCTACTCTTGCCAGTTCCCCTGTATCTTTTACCTTACCTTCATTTGGCTCCCATCTTTAGTCAGGGCAAGGGTTCCCCGTGACACAGGGGCATCTGGGGTGGGCATCCATCTCCCCTGGCCGTGTCATGAATCATGATATGCCCTTAAAGTCATGTATACCTTTTGCCTGGGGCTGCAGCACACCTATTAACTTGCCATGGTTATACAAAGTATTTTAAATGCCACATTATTCACTCTCTCTCCCCACAGTCAAGGTTTATGGGAAATATGCTTTGCTATGTTCGGGGATCCCCACTCTGCACCCTGTTACAAATCAGCAAAGGGCCCCTGCTGCTGCCTCCAGTCTAGACCCCACAGCTCAGCTCATGCTACTGTTGCCCTGACAGTGGACGCCACCATTGCCACCCTTTCTAGGAAATGGGTTCTGCCTTGTTGGCTCCCTCATGCAGCTCACTTTGCTGAAGGCTTAAAACTTTGTGAAAGAACATCTGACAGGCAGAGCTTGGATCACATGGGTGAGGCCTAGCTGCAAGGGAAGCATGGGAAATGAGTTTTTTGGTTTCTACTGTGGGGAACTGATTACCTCTAAGATGGAAAATTCCCCAGATACAGGAATGGTGTCAAGGATTTTGGACTTGCCTGCTCTCACATCATCAGATGTCTTCTTTGCTATGCTCTGTAGGGTTGGAGAGGGTCAGGGAGAGTCAACTTTCTTCTTTGCAGAAACGGAACAGAATAAAACAAGCCTCAAAAAACCAAACCACAAACCAACCTTTTTCTCATTTAAGAAATGAGAAAAAATTTATACCTCCTGAAAATTTCAACCCTTTGTTTGCAATTTTAACAAACCCTTTTCAAGGTATAGTGTTGAAGGGAGTTAATACATGAGTTTGAATGTATCTCTTGAAGTGAATGTCATTCCAGCTTACAGTTTTTCTCAATTATAGGTCTTTTTTCTCAAAGGTACAATCTGGAAAGGCCTGGCTCAGATGTCAGCATTAGGTTCTTCTGGCAGGGGGGTAGTCAAAGACTGGGAGGACCTGAAGGAACAGAACTGTGAGATCAAAGTGTTTTGTATGTCAGAGGATGGATCAAGGAAGCAAGATACAGGCTAGACAAGAGGAACTACTTTGTTTAGAAAAGCTGCCTTTTTGAAAAACAAACAACCCTTAATGATGTTATGATTTTTTGTTGATTCAGGAAGCTAGTAGAGTTGGCAGGGCTTTTTTTTTTTATTACCAGAAACAAATTATTGCTTCAGTTCAAGTAATAAATAATGCATTTCTAAATGCAGAGCAAATGTATATAAAAAATAGCTGCGGAAAAAGTCAAAATGAAACTGTGGTAGGATGATTTCTGTGCAGCTCAATACTTTCTGTGTAGTAGTCTGACTCAAGGCCAAAAATAGGATTCTCACTCAGTTATGTTATTCAAAATAAAATAGCCCAGTACTTTAAAAATGGAAGGTTGATAAATCCTCTAGTATTATAATAGAAGCCATTTTAAAGAAGTAAATCTTAAATCATGTTTAATGGTTTAATAAATGATCAGAAATTATTATTAAATGATTATTTAACAGGTTAAAACATTTTAAACTAGTTAGAGGTGACAAACCTTTTTCTTCATCACAGGCACATATATCTTCTTTTTTAAAAAAGAATGTTCTTGTAGTCAAGAAGAAAAAATTGACTATGTTTTTGGCATCAGCATCTCCCTGAGACTTGTGCTAACCTTTGTTTCAGTGATTTCTCCTAAAAATTTTTTCTTATTCTTTTGGGGGACTTGGAGAACCTTTTAGTATCTGATGAAAGTTATGAATTCTTTCCCTAAAAAATACAGTATCACCTTACTCCTGCAACAAATTGGTGTGTAATTTCAAGGAGGTTCAAGGACCCGGGTAGAACTCCTGCTTTAAGCCCTGGCTTTCTTCCCGAAAATCCTGGGGAGGAAAACAGGAAGCTCAGGCTGGTGGGTTGTGATGGTGTTCTCCATGATGGACAGTTCCAAATTTGGCAAGGGCACGCACGCACTAGGCCCCATTGTTCGTCGTACCCTGAAAGACTGGGTGTGGGGTGTTGGCTCAGTGGCCAGGAGGAGTTTTGCACCAGGAACTAATCAATTAGTTTTTGTTAACTGCCACTGGCTAGACAGAATGGAAGCAAAAATGGCAGCAGCGCTGCTTCCCTCTGGCTTCTCAGGACCCCACCTTCCTACACAAAACAGACCTTGCCAGAACCCACACTGTGCTTTCTCCCCAGGAACCCTGAGGTGTGAGTGCTTTTGAGTAATATGTTCTCATTAATTTCTTAATGACAAATATTAGCTTCCTTACTGCATTTTTACTTCCAGATAGGCCTGTGCATTTTGAAAGGAAAGGGACTTTAATGTCTTTGCCCAAAGGGTATCTTCTCTGGCAGGTCTGGTTGGGAGGGCAGGGGCCAGCAGCAAAGTTTGGGGATGGCCCCTTTGTTGAATTTGTGAAGCTCCTGAACAGATGACAAAGTCTTTTAATTGCAAAATTACACATGGGATGAAAAGGAAATATCTTCTTAAACAGTTAACAGGAAGTATAAATTTCTACAGGGAGGAAGCAGCTAATAGCAGTTCTTTTTCAAAGAGGCTATGGTACAGTATTAGTGGCAAGACTTCAGAATTTAGAGTGAAAAATCTGGTTCTAGTTCTGCCTTTGCATCATACCAACTCAGGGCAGGCAGGGGACATTGGAGGCTCCTTAAGTGGAGATTCCACTCAAGGGAACACCCAGGCCTCATTTCAAACATTGCCAGGGAAACTGTGATAACAGTGTTAACATTGCAGCCTTCATTTTGCCCTAGTATCTCAACTTCCTGAGTCCAGTTTCCTCATCGGTAAAAGGAGTGTGGTGGTACCTCCCTCACAGTGTCGTTATGGGTCTTTTAATGAAATAGCACACGCTGTGTGTTTCCTCAGTGCTAGGACCCGTGGCGCTCCTCACTCTCCCGCCCCAACACTAAAAAGCTCTCTGAAACTGTGATGGCATCTAGGAGTGGGCCCAGTTTTTACGAGGCCTGAACTTTATATTATTTGGAGACATTTTGGAAAAGAAAATATAAAATGATAAATGCAATAATTAGGAAAGAATGTGATCTTTGTTTAGGTGATAAAAGAAATCTACAACCAATTATACATTTTAAAAAACGAATATAACTCACAAACAGTATAAGATCCGTAAAACACCATAATACTTACTAATTAACTTCCTGACACACTTCTGAAATACTTCTTTATTCTACTTTTTTTTTTTGGCTGTATGACAGTAATCTTGTTATGTCATTTTCTGTAGTGAGAATAGGTAGACAATTCAGTCTTTATTGTTGATGGAGATTTATTTTTTTAGGTAATTTAGAAAAGTGTTTTCCAGCTTCACGACTTATCTTAAGTAATACGAGATAAATTTTTAGGATTGTTGTTAGATTTGGAAATGCTTCTGTAAACTTTCTTTCATATGTGCACTATAAGTTTTGGAAGAATTTTCCACAGATGAATTTTTGGCTTCATAAACTTCAAGCCTTGTTTTTTTCCCGCTGCATGCTATATACGTCTGTGAGCCAGGCAGGGCATGTTTATACTGGATACAACCTCAAGCCCTGCACCTGAGGATCTTACGACCAGCAGCGCTGGCATGGTGGAGGGTAGAAATGGTGGAGGTCATTGCTACACCAGGATGACCAGCAATAACTTGATTGCATGAATGTGACTGTGACCAATCACATAAATATATCCCACTGGACCCAGACTAAATATATTCCCCAAGTCAGCTTCCCCTTTGAGAGATCCCCAAATTACCCATGGCCACTCCAGTGCCACCCAACACAAGGGGAAGTGTGTGACAGGGGAAGTCAGAGTGAAAAGAGACAGTGGTCTGATTTCAGTTAAAATATCTTTTGCAAATTTTACAAAAACACTATGGGCACGTGAGTACATTGCTCAGGCCTCTCTGGGAACGTTGGAAGCATCCGTGTAAGGGCAGGGTCTTGAGGCTTACGTTTATCTTCACTTCACAGTAAATACACCCTGGATGGCATCCTTCAGTTAATTGGTAGTGTTTTTGCTTTGCTGGTAGTACATGAAATAATGGGTGTGTTATCGTTGGTGGCAATTTAGAGTCCATGCAGAGCACCCCACACAAAGCCTGGCACACACCAGGGCCCGGTAAGTGTTCTTTCCTTACTCCCCTTGATGAAAAACTAAAACGCAGAGCTCCAACAAGGGGGAGGGGCTCTGGCCTTCAACCACTTTATTGTAGAATCAGCTTTGGATAAGTTGATATACCATTAGTTTTCCTATAAAATTTTTAAATTGCAGATTTTGAATTCATGGATCTTAGTTTAAAGTCAATAAGAAGTGATTGATGGGTAACAAGGCATGCCCGGGGACAGAAGCTGTCCTGTTGCTTTGTCAGGGGTCAATGATAATGCACTCGCTTCCAGCCAACCACTGCTAAGGCGAGGCTTTTACTAAGAAACGGGGGTGGGGGGTGGGGAATGAGCTACAGTGTATGGCAGACACCTGAATTTTTCAGAGTACCAGAGAATTTTCCCTGGACTCGGCCATGACACCACTCTCCCCCTCCCTGAAGGGCACGTGCGGGACAACCTGAGCTCAAGACCAGTCAGGACACAGTGAGTGACATTGCGCTTTATTTTCCCTTCCCACTTCCTTCTTCGTCTTCTCTTTAGCTCTTTCTTTTTCTCCATTTCACCCACATTTTAAAAATTGCTTACTTGTCACTTCCTGAAAAAAGAAAGAAGATTCCACTTTCTGCTGTGTGTTAATGCTCTTGAGTATGCTATCTGCCTCCCCACCCTTCAGAGTTGTATATATATATAGGATTACGGCATGGAGTGCTAAAACCCAAAAGCTCCCGGAAGTGTGCTTCTGAGTCAGTTGAAAGGCGTGTGTATTTCCTTCCCCTGGCACCAGTGTAAATTTGCCATAACTCCGAGGCTGCCTACCTGTTTTATGTCAGACTATTTGTTAATGCTGCTCTGGAATACAGCAGCCCTGTTTGTCCCACATCAGAGTAGGTGTACGTATGATGGTGTTGTTATGAACGACTCTAGGGGTCATGAATAGTTAAGATTCGTTCTAGAATGAGCAAGGAATTTATCGTAATAAAGGGATGTGCTAAAAAAGCAAGCCTCTTTCAATTCCTAACAAGGAGCTTGGTGTGTCTGTAATGTGATTTTGTAACAATTGTTTTCCCTAAAGTAATTTGGATGCTACATTAGTTCTAATTATGATTTCCTGTTTAGAACCCAGTTACCTTCTTGACATGTCCCCAATAGTATATTTCTGGAAATGACTTCAACCAATTACATTAGCTCTTACTCCCTCGGTTTTGATGCGGTTCACCAGACAGGAACCAGGCTGTCCGAGTGTGCAGCCCAGATAGTGTAAGGCAATAGTTAGGAAGGGTTTAAATTACACCAAGGTGCTGTGTGCCGCAGGCTCCTCTGAGTGAAAGAATGTGATGCAGCTGAGGATTGGGGGAGTCTCATGTTTTGATATCTGAAATGTCTTGATCAACTGGCCCTTTAGGGATGATGTTGGTGACTGTATTTCATCTGGAGCCAAGTCTACTTCAGGTGTGTGCCTAGTAAAGGTGACAGTGGTGACAACAATGATGAACCTTATCTTCAGAACACACCCTTAGATATGGAGGTGTAGCAGCACTAGGACAAATCTCGAGGAGCCCTTACAGTCTCCTTAATGATACTACTATTGTGAAGTATAATGCCTTATTTACAAAGCCCTTTCTGTATCGTGCAGCCAGCACCATTATTCCCAATTTTACAGATGTTTGTGGCACTGAGAGGTGCAGGCATGTGTTTAAAGTTGCTTATAGAGTAAACAGTGGGGACAGGACTGGAACCCCAGGTCCCTGACTCCAGATTGTTCTGTTCCCAGCATCTCCCCTGGTGATACCATGTTCCACGCAGCAGTGGAGACAGGAGTTCACAGGAAAATGACAGGGGTCTTCAGCTCCATCTGAGTACTCTCTGCACTCTGCCAGGGGAGCAGCACGCTCCAGGACTGTCCCTAAGGGGTATGTGCCCTCTCCCTGTATATACTCTGGCTGTCAGAGGACAGCCTAAATTTGATGTGAGAGGCATTTTTACATCTTTACTGACCTGGATCTGGAAGCAGTGTCTAGCTATGCAGGATTAGGTGGGATTCAAGGCTATCAGCATGGAGGAAACACATGCTTCTCCAGGGTCAATTTTAACCATTATTCATATGCTGAAGTTGAAAAAAAGGAAAGAAGAGGAAGGCAAACCTACCCTGGACCAAATCAAGGTGCTTGTGTGTGCACATTTTTCTCCTTTCTCCCTTCTGAAACCAAAGGTTGTGGCATGTTGACAGTCGACCATTGGAAAGCTAACACAGAAACTTAAGACAGCAGGTACTTCTCTCTGGTACCCAGCACACAGGGTGAATACCCAGAAGAAAGGTACTGCTGGGATCTCGAAGAAAGATTCGGCCTACAAGGCTGTAGAGCAACAGGGAACAAGGTAATCAGGAAATGGAGACATTTTAAACCTCAGTCAGTAAAAACAATGCTTCTCCCCCTTCTCCCACTCAGTGAGGGACACAAGAACTGGGAGAAATTTCACTGAGAAAGAAGGGGTTGTTTATGCACGGACAACAAGCCAGCAGGTTTAGTTTCCTCTCAGTCCTGTAAGAGCAGGTAACCTGAAACCGGTGTAATGGATTTCAACTGCGATGACTCTGGGCCACAAAGTCCCGAACCACCTCAGTTACTAAGGATGTGGCGGACAGGGCTGGGAACCCACAAGCTGTGGTAACTTCTTTAATGATCCCCCCAGTAGCGCCCCCCAGGCTTAGGAGGGCGGGGGCCTTTGAGAAGGCCAGTGAGAGCTGCTGCAAGCCACAGCTTTAGTTTGTGTGACCCGCTGTGCTCCGGACTCCCAGCTGGCCGTGAGGCGGACGCTCACGTGTACTGTTTGGCTGTGTCTGCCTGTGCTGGGGCTGCTGGGGAAGCAGAATGAATCCTTTTCGGCTTGAGATCCAGCGGTTTTGGATTAGATAAGGCGAAGAGATCTCTGGATGGTCAAGTCCAGGGTGTTCATGTGTAGGCAAGAAGTTCTTACCCAAATGAATGGAACCCTGGCTGTGCCTCTCTGCTGCCCTTGCAGAGGGGCATGAAGGGTCTTTGACACAACTCACTGCCAGCGGTGAGTAAGGTCTAGGAGTTTGGAGTCAGATCAACCTCCTCTCTAACCCTGCTGCCCCTCCATTTATCCTGTGACCTCAGCAAATTACTTAACATTTTTAACTCTATCATTTCTGTAACTTGAAAATGGGGATGATACTGACTATGTAGAATTGCTAGGAGGATTAAATGAAGTGAAGTGCACCATATGTTCATCTCATACCTGGCCCAAAGCAGGCACTTGATTCTCTAGGCTATGGAGGAAGGCTACCTGCTCAGCTGGCTGAAGTTTGCCAGAAAACACCTCGAGAGGTTAATCTTCGTTAGAGGACACTGGGGAGCAGAATGTCAATACCAAATTTTTCATCAATTCAGTTTTCTGACATATATTTAAAGTGTCTTATATGCCAGGCACTGAGGACCCAGAAATGAATAAGGCAGAGTTCTGTCCTCAGCAAAAATATAGGGTTGGTCAAAAATTTGTGTAGTTTTTTCCGTACGATGGCTCTAGTAGTGCTTAGTTGCCTTTACCTTCATTTGAAACAATGTTGTTAGATCATATTGTGACAGCTGTCATATCAGCATGCATAAAAAAAAAGCTCATCAAATTTGGTATATTTTTGTGTAGCCAGTTTAATGTTGAAGATGGAAGAAAATACGTAATATCTTTGGCATATTGTGCTTTATTATTTCAAGAAAGGTAAAAATGCAACTGAAATAAAAAAAATTTGTGCAGCGTA
This sequence comes from Phyllostomus discolor, assembly GCF_004126475.2. Classification (NCBI taxonomy): domain Eukaryota; kingdom Metazoa; phylum Chordata; class Mammalia; order Chiroptera; family Phyllostomidae; genus Phyllostomus; species Phyllostomus discolor. The sequence goes on along the minus strand of NC_040906.2, from coordinate 50,934,151 downwards.
TGGAGAAGGTGCTGGGACTCCTGTCAAGAGTGGTTTGCAAAGTTTCATGCTGGAGATTTCTCGCTGGACAACACTCCATGGTTGGGTAGACCAGTTGAAGTTTACGGTGATCAAATCAAGACATTTTTTTCAGAATAATCAATGGCCTACCATGAGAGGTAGCTGACATACTCAAAATATCCAAATCAATAAAGTTATTGGTGAAAATGAAAAGTGTGTCTTGTATTTTATGGAAAAAACTAAATGGACATTTTGGCCAACCCAGTGCCTTCTGGTACAGCGGGTCTGAAGCCTTCGGACCACGACAGGGAATATCACAACATAGGACATACTCACAGACACAGTATTTATATAAAAACTGGAATGGGATTTCTTCAAACAGTGCTTGTTCTTGCATGGAAAGCACTCTATTTTTATGCTATTTTATTTCATTTAAAAAGCTGATGGAGATTTACTAAATTGATTTTGTGCCTGTTTATAGATTACAACCTTCAACTTAAAAAATACTGACTGTGACCTTCCTAATAACGAGGGCTGGCATGAGCCCTTGTGTAGGGAGGTGACCACTCAGAGGTCACTCAGAGGGGGTAGGAATACGCCTGGATCTTGGTTATTCTAAGTCAATTGCGAATGCCACCCCCTTTACTTTTGATTATTGGTTTAAGGATAGACATGTGACACAGCTCTAGCCAATGAGATAAGAAGGGACATCTCCAGTGGGGCTGCTGGGAATGATTCTCCCTGCTGCAGAAAAGGGGCATTCCTTTTCTGCCCCTGGACACTGTTGCCCACACAGGCTGCCTGGACCTGGAGCAGGATGGTAATTAAAAACACGGTAACACCATAGGCGGACCCTACACCTGGCCATCACAGAGTGTGATAGAGGGGAGGAGCCTGGGTTCCTGGTGGTGTTTTTGAAGCATTAAACTAACCAACTTTGGAATTGCCCTACTTTGGACTAGTTATGTGAGCTAATACATTTTTATTATTGTTTAATCTTCTTTTAGATGGTGTCATTGTTATTTACATCCTGAATGATAGACTGGTTTACCTATCTTTTATGTCTGGAGCATTACTGTGATTTTTAACTTTGACTCACCTGGGAACCAGTAGAATAGAATTAAGACCACTTAATTACTCCCTTAAATATGGTGTTTAATCAGGTTCACATCATGTAAACGGGCACTTTCTAGTCATTTCTTATAAACTGTGGAATGGCTGGATTGATCTCAGGATTTTAGTTAACCAATGAAGTAATTCAGCTATGTGATTTTGGGCAAGTTATTTAACCTCTCTGTATCTCATGGTTTTCATCTGTTCATAAAACAAGACTAGACTAGAGATGAGTTTCCTATCTAAGATTCTGTGACGCTATGGGATAGTGTCTGAGTGAAGTTCCACCGAGAAAGGGGTTTCCCTTTAACCTATTATGACTCTTAGTGGGGCCTATATGTTTAACTAGAAAGTTTTATTTTAGAAGTTGGGGGTGGTGGAGGTTATGTCCTAAGATTTACTAGGACAGGGCTAGCAATCGGATCTAGATTTAGATCCTGACTCTACTATTTGGTAGCCATGACAACCTCATATAGGTTACATCATTCCTTGTGTCTAAAGCTGCCTTGGGCACTATTCTTTGTTGAGCATCTGTTTCCCCTTCCACAGAACAGAGATAGTAGTACCCTATCTGTTGACTTTTGAGATGATATGAGAATCAAATGGAGCATAGATAAAATCACTTGGTTAGCCAGTAATGTGCTATGCAAAAGATTTTGCTCTTTTGCTGATGTCAACTGTAAGTGTGCATTTAGCTTGTGAAATTCTGTGCCGTGTTTCTGCTGCACTTTCAGAAACTATTTAGATCCCAGTTTTATGCTGGAGAAATAACTGTGCTGCTTAGCTGTGAGCCTCTGACTCCCTTTCCTCCACACCCTCCCAGTTTCTAAAGAGCCGTTTGTTGCTAAATAGTGGGCACAGTCCACTGTTTTTATTCCGAGACTTTTCTCAGTTGCTCAGAAATAACTACCATTGTTTCTATCACAAGAAAACTGAGCAGATGACTTGAAGGGTGCAGAGGTGAGTTTTGGGTTAAGTATAGACCTGTCTGGAGTTGACTTTCTTTTAGAGAAAAACCCAAATTTTCATTCAAATATAGTATGGCTCAGAGATCAGAATACCTAATGATCCTCAGTAAGCAAGGCAATGAATTAGACACAAATAAATGAATATATTGATTTGTTGTTTCCCGACAGTATGGTCTGGTTTTAAAATATAAGGGTAATAACTAATTCCAAACTAAATATGTGGAGTCAGGCTCTTCCTTCTCCCCACTACCCCATGAAATTCTACAGGTCTTAACTAATTCTTGTTGGTGATCTAATCTGAAGTACTGAGACAGTAAAAAATGTCCCTAACTGGCGAGTGTGTCTCAGTAACTCCATCATTAGAGCTGGGGCCCAATGCCGGGCTCTGCTCCTAATGACCATCCCATATGTCTCTATAAATAGACCATTACTGAACGCTTTTTATCAGGCTCGGATTGGACAACAATCATGACTCTCAACTTTCCTTCCTTCCCTCTTATCTGATTTTAAGTGACCTCTGACAGCCAGGATGTGATAAAGCTACTGTGTTCAGGGTTCAGAGCACAATTTTTTCAACATAAGGCTAGAAATACATATTTTAGAGACAAAAGATGGAAATCCTACCAACTGGCAATGAATTCGCTCCAAGTTGCTCTCTTCCCTTTCAGGAAACGTGCTCTGGTCTTCTGTCCTTGTTCACACCACCTTCTCTAGTCTGGCTCGAAATCATTGCCTTGGCAACGCCACTGTCCACAGTCCACAAAGCTGTGGACAGCCAGTCTCTATTTTGCCTTTGTCTCCTATTCATTAGCCAGTTGGGTACAAAAGCCCGTGACCCTGCTCATCCCAGCTTTGTTTTGTCCAAACCCTTTTGTACAAAGAGGAAAACCAGGATTTTGGAGCAAGCTTTGGGCTGGGCTGGCACATTACACTGCAGAATAAACCACAGCACAGCAGCTGGACACGAGCACTTTTAATGGGCAGGAGAGTCTAGCCAAAACAGGGCTGGGATGGGGCAGGGACATTTTGTCAGAACGCTGACTTTGTGAGGGAGAATGCCTCTCTTCTGTTTTGTACATCAGGAGTTCCCTTCCCTTATGGGCAGCTGCTGAAATAAAGGTGTTCGTTCCTGCAGCAAGCATCCTACTCACATTTGCATGCTGACTGCACAGTTTGGGCAAAGCCTGTATCTTTATGATCTGCATTTACACAAGGCTGATTTGTCATTAACTGCAAAAGTCAGAACAGGAAGTTTAATGAAGTAAAGTGAATTAAAATGTAAACATAGCACAAGTTTACAAAGAAGGTAAAACCTTCTTTGAGCAAGGTTTTACTAACTGGCTTCAAAGGGGAGAAAGACTAACATTTATTAGGAGCTCACTGCAAGTCAGGCTCATGAAATCTCACAACAACCCTATAAAGCAGATACTGTTCTTGCTTCACCCCCACCCCTTTGGGAGTTGTGCCAAGTGGTGGCGGTGCTGGTGGGTGCTGATGCTGGCAAGTCGCAGAAAAGGGTTTCAAAAGCAATACCTAAGCTTCATGCCACTTAATTGCCCTAGGAGTTGTCCCTGGATAAGTGGGTATAACTAATTGGATTTTAATTGCCTGGCTTACCAGTAAAACTTGCCATAAGCTCTTGAGAAAACACACTGCATAACCCTATCAGGTTATGTTGAACTAAACTGCATGCTTAGGTTCCAGGATAAGGTTAGTTCGATCACCCATGTCTTAAATTTACTCCATGATTTTTAAAAACTTGTATCTTAGGGTTTGGACTACTATAACACAATACCAGAGACTCTTGGCTTAAACATTATTTCTCACAGTCCCAGTGGCTAGGAAGCGCAAGAATAAAGTGCATACAGATCTAGTGTCATCTGGTGAGGATATTCTCCTTGGTTTACAGCCAACCATCTTCTCATTACATCCTCACATGGCTGAGAAAAAATCATCTTTCTGTGTTTCTTCTTTTAATGGTATAAACCCATTCATGAGGGCTCTATTCTCCAGCACGTTGGCGGTTAAGATTTCACCATTTGAATTAGGGGCACAGGCACAGGCATTTAATCCGTGACAGTCTGGATTCAACGTCTCTGAGGTTATCAGATTCATCAAAGGAGCTTGAGTACTTGAATGTGCATACACCCATGTGACCTGACTTTCCCTTTTGTCTGTCCGGCAGTAACCTAGGAGTTAGGGTAGGAGAAGGAATCTGCCTGTGCAAAACACTCTGCACCCAGAAGGCACTAGGGTATAGTGTTTACAAGCACAGAGTTTGGATCCAGGTTTCAGATTCAATCTGAGGTTTATCTTTCAAATTGTTCCATGTACAATATATTTTGCATGATGCTAGGGAAGTATCTTAATCTCTTGATGTCTCAGTTTCCTCACTGATGAAATTGGTGAGGAAATAACAATAATAAATATGATGCTTACCACCCACAGAAGTTGTGAAGATTTAATGAGTTACTATATATATATTTGTATACATATGTATAATATATATATTTGAATGATATATACATATAATTCAAAGCAGTGCCTACCTTGTAAGAAACTCTTTACAAGTATTTGCTGTATTTGTTATATTTGCTGTGTTGCCTGAACTGGTTTACTAGGGCTGCCATAACAAAGTACCACAGAGGCTTAAACAACACAAATTTATTTCTCACAGTTCTGGAGGCTACAAGTCCGAGGCCAAGGTTGGGTTTCATCTCAGGGTCATGAAGGAAGATCCTGTTTCAGACTTCTCTCTTTGACTTGTAGATGAACATCTTCTATGTTTTCATATGGTCCTTCTTCTCTGCGTGTGTGTCCAAATTTCCTCTTCTTATAAGGACTTTAGTCATGTTGGATTTAGGCCCACTCCAATTAACTTATTTTAACTTAATTGCCTCTTTAAGAACTCTATCTCCAAATAAAGTCACATTCTAAGGTACTAGGGATTCGGAATTAAACATATTAATTTTTGAGGGACATGATCCAATTTGTAGCAGTGCCTAAACAAGATTCTTAATGAAAATTACTTTTTTTAATTCTTAAGTATTTTATTTTCTCTGATAGTGTTTTAAAAATATATTTTATTGGTTATGCTATTATAGTTGTCCCAATTTTTCCCTTTTGCCCCCCTTTGCCTGGAACCCCCCTTCCCTACAGCAATACCTCCCTTAGTTCATGTTCATGGGTTGTGCATAAATACTTTGGCTTCTCCATTTCCTACACTATTCTTAACACCCCCCTGTCTATTTTGTACCTACCAATTATGCTTTTTAACCCCTGCACATTTTCCCCCATTCTCCCCCTTCCACCTCCCAACTGATAATCCTCTAAATGATCTCCACATCCATGATTCTGTTTCTGTTCTGGTTGTTTGCTTAGTTTGTTTCTTTAGATTCAGTTGTTGATAGTTGTGAATTTGTTGCTGTTTTAATGTTCATAGTTTTGATCTTCTTTTTCTTAAATAAGTCCCTTTAACATTTCATGTAATAATGGCTTGGTGATGATGAACTCCTTTAGCTTTACCTTGTCTAGGAAGCACTTTACCTGCCCTTCCATTCTAAAATGATAGCTTTGCTGGATAGAGTAATCCAGGTTGTAGGTCCTTGCTTTTTATTACTTTGAATACTTCTTGCCAGTCTCTTCTAGCCTGTAAAGTTTCTTTTGAGAAATCAACTCATAGTCTTATGGGAACTCCTTTGTAGGTAAATCTCTGCTTTTCTCTTGCTGCTTTTAAGATTCTTCTTTATCTGCAACCTTTTGCATTTCAGTTATGATGTGTCTTGCTGTGATCCTCCTTGGTCCATCTTGTTTGCCACTCTCTGTGCTTCCTGGACTTGTATGTTTATTTCCTTCTCCAAATTAGGGAAGTTTTCTTTCATTATTCTTTTCAAATAAGTTTTTAATTTCTTGCTCTTCCTCTTCTTGTTCTAGCACCCTTATGATCCAGATGTTGGTTCATAGAGACATTTAAAGTTGTCCCAGAGGTTCCTAAGACTATCCTCATTTTTTGAATTCTTTTTTCTTCCTACTTTTCTGATTGAATGCTTTTTCCTTCCTTGTGTTCCAGATCATTGATTTGATTCTCAGCTTCATCTTGTCCACTGTTGGTTCCTTGTACATTTTTCTTTATTTCACTTAGTGTAACCTTCATTTCTTCCTTTATGTTTTTGCCGTATTCAATGAGTTCTTTGAGCATCCCAATCACCAGTGTTTTGAACTCTGCATCTGATAGGTTGGTTATTGCTATTTCATTTAGCTCTTTTTCTGGGGCTTTATCTTGTTCTTTCATTTGGGCCATTTTCTTTTTCTCCTCAGTTTGGCAGCCTCCCTGTGTTTGTTTCTGTGTATTAGACAGAGCTGCTTTGCCTCTTAGAAAAGGTACCTGTAAATTATGTAGGGCAGAACCTTAGGTAATCACCAGGGAGGGACAACCCACTTCACTGCTTTGTGGATCTTTGTGGGGGGAGAGCTCAGAAAGGGGACAATGCCGCTGCCTGGCTTCTGGAGGTTTGCCCAGCACTCAACCCATTTCCGCTTACTTCACCCACTTCCCGTATGTGACCAGTGCCCTTTCAGCTGTTGCTCTGGTGGCAAATCCCAGAGTGGGTGGGTTTGCATACATTCTAAGTCTGTGTGGGCCCTTTAAGCAGACTCTCCTACAAATCTGGCAATTTCTTCTACCACCCCAACCCCCACTGGTTTTTTTTTTTAAAGATTTTATTTATTTATTTTTAGAGAGGGAAGGGAGGGAGGGGGGGGGGAGAGAGAGACAGGGGGAGGCATCAATGTGCGGTTGCTGGGGGTTATGGCCTGCAACCCAGGAATGTACCCTGGCTGGGAATCGAACCTGGGACACTTTGGTTCCCAGCCCACGCTCAATCCACTGAGCTATACCAGCCAGGGTTACCCCCACTGGTTTTTACAGACAGAAGCTTTGGGGATCTATCTTCCCCAAACTGGAACCCTGGGCTGTGCAGTCTGGCCTAGGGCAGCGATCTCTCCTCCAAGGTATCCCTCCTGATCTTATCTACCACCCATGAGTGTGGTGACCACTGCCCCCACTGCCGCCTCTCCACACCACACTGCATCTCCATATCTCTCCACCCATCTCCGTGACTCTGTCTTTCCTACCTGACTGGGTGAATGTGGCTTCTTTAAATCCTTGGTTGTTGGAATTTCATACAGCTCAACTTTCCATACAGTGCTGGCTGTTATTTATTTTGAGATATAGCTGTAATTCTCTCTGTGGTTGCCAGAGGAGGTGAAATGTGTCTACCTACACCTCCATCTTGACCAGAAGTCTTGGTGAAAGTTACATTAAGGGTAATTGTATTCTTATAAAGTTGCCTGGTTTTTTCTTCCTTTTTTTGAGTAGCCCATGTAAATTTTCTGCCTTTCTCATGTTATCTTCTACTTATAGATTCTTTTGTGAAATCTACATAAGTAGCTTGGTCAAAGTTTTGTGGACATTAGACAGGGTAGATTCCATGGTACTTTACCCCAAGGGGAGGTCCATGGACTTGTAAGTTAACCAGTAACTCAATACCTAAATTTGGATTATTATAATACACTTAGGCTTTGGGGTGTTTTTTTTTAGAGATTCAACTTTATTATTTTATTATTGAAAACTCACCACAAGCAATCACTCCTTCAATGGATTGTTACTAGTTAGGAAATAACATGTCAGTCAAGTCCAAAATGCTGATGGCTGGCATGAAGAGGTATTTCTGTGAGTGAGCTGGGACTGGTCAGGCATGACTGAGTACCGAGGTTTGACTGTCTGTCTGCAGGTTAGTGATTCTCCCATAAGAAGAATGTATTAGGTAAGATTCTTTGCATGACAAATATCAGAAATCAATGCCAGGTCGCTTAAGCTAAAAAAGGGATATACTAGGAAGATACTGTGAAAACTCGCCAAGTCCCAGAAATCACAGAATTCCCAGGTCTCGGGGTGCTGGAGACCAGGGCAAGAGTCCCAGGCCCCTGCTTGGTCTTTTCGGTTTGCCCCTCTTCTCTGAGCAGGCAGATTGTGTCCTGATAGGGCCCTGACTAATGTAAATAGCTCATTTCAAAAGCATAGATTGTAAATCATTTGCCCTCAGGCAATACCTTACCAAAGATGATTTATTTGACCAGTACAGCTTTAAAATTTAATTGACAACTTAAAAAAATTGGAGGACCACATAAAAATCCATATTTCTGGTTTTTCTTGGAAAAAAAAAAAACAATTAAACAACATGGAAACACTGGACCCCCCTCTTGCATGGCAACAATGAACTGGAGCTGAATAGCAGTTGCCCCTTTAGACTGGGCACAATCTCTACTGTTCCCTATTGTAAACCCAAACATGGACTTCGTGTTAGTTGCCACTTATTACCGTGGCATTGTTGTTTTTATTACACTTGGCCTGCTTACCCAGCTCACCCTTGTAGGGTACTGATTTTGAGATATGCGTTCTATGCTATTACAATACTTAACTCCCCATTCCCAGCTTCTGCACCTTCCAGTTCAAGTACGACATTCCCAGGAGAATGGTTTAGACTAGCTCAGTTCAAGGCAGGTAGCTACATCAGCACCAACAGCTATAACCAGGATTTTGTGGATAAGCGCCTGCTGGAGGTCCATCCCAAAAGATGAAAAGTGGGGGTTTTAAGAGAAGAGGAAATGTTTCCAGAGGAGAGGGTCCTACCTAGCTCTTGAACCAAAATAATATTATGCACATTTTATGTTTTACTTAAACTTTAATTGTTGGGTATTGAGGTAATACCCAACAATGTCCCATTTAGTGAATTTTGTGGATTAAATGTTTCCAAATGCAAAAATGGCAAAAAAAAAAGCAATTTGAAATTTATTCTTTTTTTTTCCACTGTTTTAGAGAGACAGGAAGGGAGAGAGAGAAATATTAGGCAGTTGCCTCCCGTAAGTGCCTGGACTAGGGATCTTACGTGCCTAGGGATCCCACAGATTGAACCGGCAACCTAGGTATGTGCCCTGACCAGGAATCAAACCTGCAATCTTTCGGTTACTGGATGACCCTTCAACCAACCAAGCCACACTGGCCAGGGCTGAAATTTATTCTTTATGTAAGGAGTGCCTATGAGGAGTGGAAATGTGTTTATGAGCCACAGGTTGTGTTCCAAAATTTCATTTAAGATACAGACCTGTGGTCTAGTTTGAGGCTGATGGTCTAACACAGCTTTGGCACATCTGTAACTCCAGGCTAAGGATGGCAAGAGTGTGAACCCATGATTTTATCTCCTGCGTGGCCCATGGCAAACATTGTTAATACCCTGCAGAATTCCTTACTGCTAAGCTTCAGAATCCTTTTTAACACTGTTCTCCAAGAAGCCAGCACTTAAGAGGTGGCACATGAAGAAAACCCACTTAGCACTCCTGCCCAAAAGGCTTCCTGGTGATCACGGAGCCTCCTTGAGCTACTGAAGCCAGTGTTTTATTGGCACGTGTGACAGTTTGGATGGAGAATGTTCTTCTGAGCAGATAAGAGGCAGGAGGATGCTCTCAAGTCATCAAGGTAACTGCCATCTGTGGTCTCGTTACAAACCCAAAGAAACCAGTCAAAGCCCTCTCCTCCAAGAAACCTCAAACAAAAAGAGGCTGCTCCTTATTTAGTTTAAGGCAAATAAGTGATTCTGTTGTGCATATCACAGTTGGGAAGGTGAGTGAGCGAGCAGTCACAGACCGCTGGAGTCAGACAGTCCCTAACGGGGCTCTTCAGAGGGCCCGGAAGCATCTCACCCTGGGTCCTGGCTGGGGTCGTCTGAGGAAAAGCCATCAGAGAAGGCTGTTTCCTTCCCTCCGGCGTCTCAGCCTCCACCCACAGCAGTGCAGTGGTCGGTGGGCCTGGCGGGCTTCCAGACTAAACACTGGGCAGTTGTTTCTGAACCTCATCTCCTCACTCATTCCCCCCGGGGCCCCTCCCTCTTTCCTGATAGGTAAGTACGTAGTCCAATGTAGACTAATTTTGTTTGGATGAAAGCCTCGGAATTCAGTGTTTGGTCCTTCTGGGGACGTTTGTGTGTCCCATTATTTAGGGGTTACCTCTTGATTTCTTCTGTCTTCTGTCGTGTCAGATACTCCTCAGCTTTGAGGACAGCTCTGGGACACAGGGGTGTGAGGAGACCTGGGCTGCCTCTGTTATGCTGGGTGGCTCAGGCGGTGCCCTCATGTCTTGGGGCCTTAGTCATCTCATCTTTAAGATTTAGGGCTTGGGATTTGGCGACCAGGTTCCCCTCTAGTTCTCATGGCTATCACACTAGCTCTGAACTATCCTTCTAAGCTCTGGCTCTCTCAATCACTTAATAATAATAATGAACAATTATTAAGATCTACTGTGTGCTTGAAGTAGTTTCTAACGTTTTCCCGCGTCAGTTAATACTCAGTTCAGCTGCTTATACAGAACTGTTCTAAATAACAATGGCCTAAATAAGAGAAGTTTATTTTTCTTCGATGAAAAATAAATAAATAAAACAAAACATCTGGAAGCAAGCCAGGCCACTATCAACATGGTGACTCCATGGTATCATCAGGATGTCTGCCTTTCTGTCCCATCATCCTCAGCACATGGCCTCAAGGTCACTTCAAGGCCCAATATAGTTGCAGTAGCTCCAGTCATCACATCACTGTTTCAGGCAGCTAGAAGCAGAAAACTGGAAGAGAAATTCCTAGAAATCCTAACAGTACTTTTGCTTATATCTCATTAGTCAGAACTTAGCTACATGTTTATGCCTACATGCAACAGAGATTGGGAAATATAGTTTTACTGTTTCTCAGTCAGCAATGTAGATAGTTGGGTTCTGCTACAAAGAAGACGAGAGTGGACATCAGAGTAAACGCTCAGTTTCTTCACAGCATGTTTGAGTAGTGAGGAAGCTGGGCGCAGAGTGGTGAAAGCCCTAAGACGTACAGGTGGTTGGTGACTGAGGCAGGATCTGGATCCAGCCCATCTGCACCCGGACTTGTGCTCTCATGTACGGAGCTCTTGGGTCCTCCCTGGAGCACCCTCGCTGCTTTTCTTTTTTCTATCAGAAGTGGCATGCAGTCTCCGGCTCTAAGCTTTAGTTCTTCTTCTGTACATTATTGAGGCTTCATGTTTAGCCACCTCCAAAATGAGCAACATAGGGCAGGGAGGCAAGCCAAGTCCAGGCTGCACTTCCTTGGGGGTCCCCCCATCACTGGTGGAAGGCACAGTACACCTGTGGGGTCTCCTCTGGTCCCCAGGTTCAGCCCTCACTCAGGCCATCCTTGGTCCCTCCTCATATCTGCATCTCTTCGCTCCCACCATGCTGTTCCCAAATAGACAGTGCCCTCAATTCCTGTCCTCCCCAAATCCCAGGATAAATTGGTATCTCTCTTCTTGGAGTATTCATATTTAAGATGCAGTAACTTTCTTACTATAAAATTTCAGACATCAAGTTTTGTTTCATTTTCCTTTCTGGACAGGGGAGGCCCTTCCTAAACAAAGCCCGAAAACCACGCTGCACAGGCACGACCTCTGTTGCTCTGGTCAGGGTGGCTTGTTACCAAAGCCACCGCCAGGAGCTGCCATCTCCTTCTCATCTTTTCTTGTCTGTTCGTGTGGCTAACAGCTACAGACTCAAGGTGTGTTAGGGGACAGCAGCATCAGAATCACCTAGGAACTGGGAGAAGTGCAGGGCCTCAGGCCCCACCCCAGACCTGCTGAATCAGACTCAGATTTAAGAAGGCCCAGATCACAGGCTACCAACCCACTGACCTCGGAAAACTGAGACACAGTTTCTAAGGAGTAATTAGAAACGGAAGAAATTCACCAAAGTAAGAGCTTACTTATTAAATACATTGCTTGTTTTAGAAGAAACTGGACTGAGAAAAGGGGGGTTGAGTAACAATCAGGCACTGCTGAAAATAGCCGCCGTTTTTGCATAGCTGTGGACCTCATTTCCGTCCAGAGCGTCATGCAGATGTCCGCGGCTCCCAGACCGACTGATGTGTTAGAAGGGAGAACCAGACAAGAGCAGATAAGAATTCTCATGCTTAGATTTCTTCTTTAAATTCCCTTGAAAAATTACCCAAATCAATGCACTAAATCTCCAAATGGCTTTTGCAAACCAGATAAGCTTGGCAGTTTGGGTTCACATAATTGGCCAGTTTTGCTAAGAGACTGCCAAAAGCACCATTGTCTAAACTTAACGGTTTTAGTTTAAGGATACCATCTAGGTTTAAAAGCCAGCATGCGACTTACTTTAAGAGGGTTAAAAGCTCCGAGGAGAGAGCTGTTGTACTCTCATTCTCTTAATTTTTATATCCTATAGTTCAGACCCCTACAAGAATAACAAAGCTGTTTCCTTTTATGAACCTAGGCGTCAACTGTGGAGAGTCTTGAAAAATTTCACATTTGGCACTTTTAAAGTGCTTTCCCTTCCTCTGGGTTCTTCATGTACAGTGGGGTTCACCAAGAGATTTTTACTTAAGTAGGCAGCATGATGTCGTGATGCGTGTGGACCGCAGGACCTGACCACCTGGGTTCAGGCCTAACCTTTACCAGCTCTGTAAGGTGGAAAAAATAACCTCATACCATTCGTTCTAGGGCTGCCATGATGCCTGAGTTAACACAAGTTAAGGCTCAGAGTAGTGGTTGACGTGTAGTAAGTGCTGTGTAAGCGTTCGCTGTTACTGTCTTCCTTCAAAACCTAAATAAGTACCTGGCTCGCCCTTTTTATTTTACAGATGAGGACACGGAGACTTAGGAAGGCTCAGGGTCTGTCTGCTGTATGGCCGGGCTGGGAGCCTCGCCTGCCCTCCCTGCGCTCCTGGGGGCAGCTCTGTGCTGGGCCAGCAGCTTCCCCCCTCCCCCTGCCCCACTTCCCCCCTCCCCAGCTGTGTGGGAATTCTTTCACTCCCATTCTATTTAACAAAAATGCCCTCGGGGACCCAGGTGAGGGTCAATGGCAAGAACAGAACCTGAGATTGATTCAGGTCCTGAGTGTTCTTTGTATGTTGATCTCCCCACCCCCCAACTCAAAGTTCTTTTCACCTTTTCACCCCCAGCCAGCCCCTTATGGTCTTGGATGCTGCCAGCAACCAAACCGGTCTGTGACACCTGAGACTGTTACCTCAGCTGCTGTTAACAGCAGAACACTTTTTAAGTGACTAAACTCAAAGCGATAACTTCCCTGGGGTCTTGATAATTCCTACTGCCAATCATAGCACTTTGCTGGGATTAACTAATTAATCCTCGCCACATCCCCACGAGACAAAATTAAAAATAATTCTTCCACAAGTGTAAAGCACCTTTTATCTAAGGATTACCAACATTGATGCATTTGTCCCCCACGTCAGTGCTGCAAATTTCAGAGAAACAGGAAAATCATTACCACTTCAAGAACTGAGAGTGAAGAAAACTCCCCGCCAGGACTCAGAGGAGGAGAGGGGGGTCGCCCAACAGGGGCATCCAGGCAGGATCCACACTGGGGTACGCCTGTGCTCAATGTCCCCAGGGGAGCTTCCAGGTGGGGCTCCAACTCGGTGTGGTCCTCTGTCTTCGCCATGTGCACAGTTCCCCGGGGGCCATGTCTGGCTAAAGAACAAGAGGTGGATTCCTGGGTGGATTCAAGCCTGTGCTTGGCTTCCTAAGGAGCCCCCCGTTTCTGCTCTCCCACGTGTCTCCAGAAAGCCGGTTCCTTGTCACCTCTATGTACCCAAGTTCTGTTTGTGACTGAGGTGAAATGGAGCCAACAGTCAGATGCAATGGGGAGGAGAGAACCTGAAAAAGACATTACAAACCGTGGACCTCAAAGGGAAGAGGAGGTAGAAGGGGTGGGAGGGAGAGAAATCAGTCTGCCAGAGCTCTGGAAACAGCATCTGGGGCAACAGAAGAGAAAAGAGCAGTCCGCACTCTGTGACCCAGCGATAGGTTTGCCGTGATTTCTTTGCAGTTCCTTTGGCAGTGGGTTAATTGTAGTTGACTTGGAAGCACAGACAGCTGTTGCAGAGCTACAGCCGGAACTGCATCACCCCACATTACCTCATGGGTGCTCCATACAGAGGCGCCTGAAAGACAATAAGGGGGATACAAATGGTCACTTCAGGGACACTTCTGCAGGGCCAAGCAGTTGTATTTCTTCCAAGCCTTAAATGACTGGTACAGACAGCACTCCTGGAAACAGTTTGCTGGGTTCCCCCTGATGACAGCTGCAGCTGTGGAGCTCAGAGCCTGGGACCTGCAGGATGTCATGTGCCTGAGGTTGCTGCCTGCTCCCTCTAGGCCTCTGAAGGAGCAGGGCATCAGAGAGGGTGCTTGCTTACTTCTAAATTTAAGAAAGAGAAAGTGACCAAGAACTGTCCATTTACAGGGATTTAAAGAAACTTAAAGTCTTATGACATCTCTTATTTTGCCAGCCCAGCCCCCCTTTCTTTGGGAAACTGACGTTTTCCCAATCATTGCATTCTGGAGGGGCCATCAACCACAGGAAATGTCTGACATTTCTCTGTCCCCCACTCATGAGACTGGGCGGATGGCTTTTGCTAGGCCACTGGACACTTTATGCTGGAGAGGAGAATCTGGGGAGATCCCCTGGGAAGAGAGTGTTGGCAGTGGTCCACCAGTCGGTCCTTCCCTTCTTCCTTCGTCTTGGGTCTGCAAGCCGACTATGTGCCCACTCCACTGCGTGCAGGTGCGGCAGTGCGGTCAAGTTCTTTCCAGTGGAGTCAGAGCACGTGGGTCAGCCCCAGGGCTGGGCCTGAAGCCTGTGGGTGCCCCTCCGCCACTTGTCTCATTGCACTGCTGACAACATTGCTGTACAGGCAGGCCAGCTTTGACCGTGTGGACAGCAATGCCCTGGAGTGGCAGAGCAATAGCCTGCAGGGAACAGGGGCTGGTGATGGACCTCACAGACCTCACAGAGCTGCCCACCCAGCTGGAATGCTCATCTCTGGCTGTCAAACGAGAGAGAAACCACCTCTTTGTTCTCTTCTCTCTACTCCCCTGTATTGTTAGGCCTTTGGTTATAGCAACCTAGTCTTTTAGTTTTACTGATACATATTCCACTCAGAACCCCCGTCCCAGGGTGTCCCACGGAGAAGCAGTTGTCCTTCGGGGCTGCGCGCTCTGCTGTGTCAGCACTGGGGGTGGGGCGTGTTCTTCCGGGCATGCGACGCAAACTCATTTCTTCTGCTGCCAGGTTATTTGGTTGCACTTTTAAAAAAGAATCTACAAAAAAACAAAACAAAAACAAAAAAAGCCCGACTTCCAGCAAGATGGAGGAATAGGTGGACGCACGGTATCTCCTCGCACAACCAAGAACAGAACAATAATTTACAACAATGATTTGCAGTCATAATATCAGAACTGTCAGAGGATTTATCTAAATGGAAGTCGGACAGCCAAGAAGTTGAAGTAGACCCGTAAGACCAGACTGGTAGGAGACGACGAGCCGGGCAGGCGCGGGGCTGGCGCGGGTCGCAGGCGTGCGTAGGTCGGGGGAAATTTGGCGCAAAATCGGCGCGACAGCCATCCGGGGCGCAAGAGCGCAGCGGTGCAGCAGTGATCCCTGAGTACGCAAGCAGCAGCTGGGGGAATCAGTGGGGCAGCGATTGTGGACCAGGGCAGAGCTCATGGCCCAGAAGCCCAGGGAAGTGTCTGACTCCAGGAGAACGGACGGTTGCCATTGATCCCTCCTGTCCCTGCTCCCGCCCCTGCCCCCACATATAACGTCACAATCTAGCGACTGGGGCGCCCAGCCCCGGTGAATACCTAAGGCTCCGCCCCCCACCGTAACCTGAGCGACCAGACCGGAGAAAAAATAAATAAATAAATAAATAAAATAATAGGAGATACGGGGAAAGACGTAAGATATGTTTCCAGCAGAACAGATCAGACCCCCAGGACTCATCCTTTTGAGTGACCAAGAAATAGCCAATCTATCAGATGCACAGTTCAAAACACTGGTGATCAGGAAGCTCACGGATCTGGTTGATTTTGGATGCAAATTACATGAAAAAATGCAGATTACCATAAAAGAGATGCAGGAAGATATACGGAGGAGAGCCAATAGTGAAAGGAAGGAATCTGAGTCTCAAAACAACACAGTGGACCAGAAGGAAGATAGAATCAACCAAGCAGGAAAGCATGATGAAATAAGAATTCAAAAAATCGAAGAAAAGCTTAAGACCATCGAGGACACCTTTAAACGTTCCAACATCCGAATTATAGGGGTACCAGAAGGGGAGGACCAACAAGTAGAAAGGTTATTTGAACAAATAATAAAGGAGAACTTCCCCAAACTGGCAAAGGGAACAGTCTTCCAAGAAATCCAAGGAGCACAGAGAGCCCCAAAGAAGTTGGACCCAAGAAGAAACACACCAAGGCACATCATAATTACATTAGCCAAGGTAAAAACGAAGGAAAGAATCCTAGAAGCAGCAAGAGATAAGGGGACAGTCACCCACAAAGGAGTTCCCATCAGACTGTCAGCTGATTTCTCCAAAGAGACCTTACAGGCAAGAAGGGGCTGGAAAGAAATATTCTAAGTCACGAAAGACAAGGACCTACATCCCAGATTGCTCTATCCAGCAAAGCTCTCATTTAGAATGGAAGAGAAGATAAAGTGCTTTTCAGATAAGGTCAAATTAAAGGAGTTCATCATCACCAAGCCCTTACTTTATGAAATGCTAAAGGGACTTATCTAAGAAAAGAAGATAAAGAAAAGACATGTATAGTAAAAGGACAGCAAACTCACAATTATTAACAACCACACCTAAAGCAAAACCAAAAGAAACTAAGTAAACAACTAGAATAGAAACAGAGCCACAGAAATGGAGGGCACATGGGGTGGCTAGCAGTAGGGGTGGGAGGAGGAGAGAGGGGGAAAAGGTATAGAGAATAAGTAGCATAGAATGTAGGTTGAAAATAGATAGGGGGAGGGCAAGAATAGTACGGGAAATGTAGAAGCTAAAGAACTCATAAGTATGACACATGGACATGGACTAAAGGGGGAGAACGTGGGTGGGAGAGGGGGTACAGGGTGGAGGGGAGTGAAGGGGGAAATGGGACAACTGTAATAGCATAATCAATAAAATATATTAAAAAAAAAAAGCTAAGCCTTTAGGCCCGAACGACCAGGCCATCACCCGATACCTCTTGGATAACTCATTTCACTACAGGGAGTAAATGCCATCTTGCACAACAACAACAACAACAACAACAAAAGAAACCCCATGCAATTTACAACATCAATAAAAAGTACAATATCTTGGGAAAGATATTGTACTTTTTAAGATATTGTACATCTTAAAAGAAATGTACAGGATCCACATATGAAAAATGGTAGTATTTCTGAGACACACAGGAGAGCTGACTAAACTTAGAGACATGTGACAGGATGAAACACCCAGTCGTGAAGGTGCAGCCTCTGCAGACCAGTTTGTAAGCGTTCAGTTATTCTACTAAAAATTACCGTGAGATTTTTATGGATTGTGGCAACAGTGATTGGAAGTTATAGGAAGACTAAATGGAAGCAAAAAGTAAACAAGAAAATATAGGAAACGAAGAATTTGGAAGACAGCTTACCTTACAAACCATCAAAATTGTTAAAATGCTACAGTATGTAAATCAGTCTGTACTGTTTCAAGAATAGACTTACAAATTAATGGATGTAAGATAGAAAATTCTGGTAATTGCGTACATAGACACATATATACAACTTTATACATTGTAGTTATTTGCTCTATATTAGTAAAAAATGGTTACACTACTCAATTAGTGATCATAGGATATTAATTGGTTGGTTAAGTAGAAAAATATCAGTTTTCTATTTATCCCAAAACAATAGAATTAATTTTTTTAAGGGAACCATTTTTTAAAAGTATATTTTATTGATTACGCTATTACAGTTTTCCCAATTTCCCCCCTTAGTCCCACCCTGCCCTGCACCCCTGAACCCTCCAGCACTCCCCCCCTTAGTTCATGTCCATGGGTTGTACATATACGTTCTTTGACTTCTCTGTTTCCTATACCATTTTTTACCTCTTCCTATTTATTATATGCCTACCAATTATGCTTCTAATTCTAAGGGAACCATTTTTAAAATAAAAGAACTAGGGTAGGTATTTATCTGATCTTGCAGTAAGAAAACAAAGGATGATATAAAAAAATAAATATCGATAGATTTGATGACCTAAGAATTTAAAAATGTAAGTAAAAAATCATAAACACACAGCCTTGGCCAGTGTGGCTCGGTGGTTGGCACGTCGTGCCACAGCTGAAAGGTTGTGGGCTCCTTCCCAGTCGGGTCGTGCGCCTCAGTGGCAGACTCATCCCCCAGTCCCGTGCATGCTATCCCCGGTCCCGGCGAGTACCACCCCCGTCTGGGCGCTGCGGGCGGCAGTTGACCGATGTTTCTCTTTCTCCCTTCCTGTCTCTCTAAAAGCAAGAAAAAATGTCCTCAGGAGAGAAATAATAATGATAATAAGCAAACATAGAAGGTAATTCACAACTGAGGGGAAAAAACAGCAAATAAGAGCTTTTATATATAAAGAGCTATTCACATCAATAAGAAAAACTCCTCCATAAAAAGTGGACGAAGGGCTTGAGCAGACAATCTGCGGTAGTCAATAGATACATGAAAAACTCCAACTTCAGTCGTGATCAAGCAAATAATGAAACAACAATGTAGTAGTATAGGGCGTCAGCTACCCAGTTGCCAAAGGTTCTAAAACGTTGTTATATCCAGCCGCGAAATGGAAATTCCTACACATTCAGAGTTATAGTTTATCAAACCTTTCTGGGCAAATTTGACAATGTATATCAAAAACCTTTTACTATTTATATTCTTTGACTAAACAATTACACTTCTAGGCATTTATTGTATGTACATAACCAGAGAGCTCCCAAAGATTTGTGTTAAGTATCATACCATTAATGACAGAAAAACAATAAAAATAAAAGATACTGTTTGAATACGTTACGGTTTGTCCACATGGTAGAATTGTATGCCGTGATTACAAAGTTCTGTTTTGGAAGAAAGTGTAACAGAGTAGGGGAATGCGCCCAATGTAACAGCGAGTGAGTGAACACAGGATCCATGGTGGCCTCTGTGCCTTCCATGGCCTGATGATGCCTCTCCACCCCCTTCTGACCCATCTGCTCCACTCCACCCCTCACTCACTGCACTCCATCCACCCCGGAGTCCCGAACATTCCTCCAACATGTTCTTCCAGCACGTCCAGGACTTGTGGCCCCAGACTTTGACCTTGCTTTTCCCTCTGCCTGAAACACGGCCCCAGGTTATCTGCATGACTGCACTTCCGCTTGGATCAGTTTCTGACCACACCTCAGGGTAGCAGCAGACCACCCCCAGTTACTCCCTGTACAAGTAGTAGCCGCTGTTTACCACGCTCACGGCCATCCCACCCTTCCTAGCCCCTACCCTGTCTTGTTTTTCTCTATAGCACTTACCACTACCTGGCACATGACATATTTTCATGTGTATTTATTTTCTGCCCCCCATGAGGAGTGCCAGCCCCATGAGGACAGGGGACTTGTCTGTTTTGCTCATTGCTGTGTCCCTGTCACAGTGCGGGCCATCAGTAAATATTTGTGGGATGAGTGAATAAAACATCTGACAATGCTGTGTGGCTTTTGTACAAAACCCTGAGGCGATGGGTTGATGTAGCTCAAATGGCGGAGGAGGTGGTACACCAAATGTTAACTGGCAGTTCCTGGGTGGCCAGCTTGCTAGTGATTTTGATTATCTCTGTATACTTTTTTGCACTTTTGCAACTTTTTGCTGTAAACAGGTTACAATGAGAGAGAAGTCAATATGCTGTTGTTGTTTTAAAATTCCATGATTTTCAAAGATCACCCAATACCTGAGCTGGCCAAATGTTCCAAAGAGTAAACAATTCTATTTTTTTAGTTCTCACTGTTTCCATTTTACAAATTTGGTGACTCTTCCACAGGGCTCTATTTTATCAGCCTCTGCCTCCCGGTGTTTCCTTCCGTGGCCTTCCTCACTTTAGCAAGCACCTCCATGGTGTGAAATTTCTTTGGGAGAACTTCTCAGTTTACGGAAGCAGCTTATTACTCCCTACATCCAGTGTCCTTGGCCCAGTGGCAGCTTAGGAATTGCCAAACTTCCTTCCTCCTCCTCTTTTCCCCTCCTCCTCCTCTTTTCCCCCTCCTCCTCCTCCAGCTCCTCCTCCTGCTCCTCCTCCTCCTCCCCATCTTAGCCCAGCCTCTTCCTCCTGTTCCTTCCTGGGACCTGCATTGTCAGGTGTCAGGTGTCTAGAGACCTGAGGGAGTAGCCTTCCCTGGCCCTCAGGCCTCTAAGGGGAAGGGAGGGTTACTCGAGGGTAGTCGGGCTGGGCAAGGTGACAGGGCACAACTGCTATTAATTCCCAGTAAGACACTTCATTGCAGGGCCTACCTCCTGAGTCCCACCTGCACAGGGGTGGACAGCCAGCCCTTTGAGGACACCGTGTCCCAGCAGCCACACTGACAGGAAGGGCCCTGAGCAGTGAGATTCTGTGGTCCCAAATCTCAGGCTCCCTTGTTTGTACTCTCACGCTTCTTTCCAGTCCCGAGTATCTAGCTGCACGAGGTGAGCGAAAGGTTATCACTCACGAACAGGCACTGTTGTTTCTCTTTTCACGGCACCTCATTTACTTAAAAATAATTATCCAAGCACAAAAAGTAACCGTCTCTTGACAACCAGAAGCACACCCACAATGACCAGCGGGTACACAGGTGAAGGAAGGATGTCATCAGCCATGACAGGATCACTCTCCTCCTCGGCACGCCAACGGGTCAGCAGTGTTTTCAAGGTGAGGAGGATGACATTCAGCTATTATTTGTAGACTCAAGGGGAGGGCCTGCAGGCTGTGGGAGGCCGTGGCAGTCAGGGACAGCACGGGTTTTGTTTGAGCAAAGATGACTCTGCCTGTGGCGGGGTGTGGCGGGGTGGGTAGAGTGGGGGAGTGCAGCCTGCCCGGGCGAAGGGCACCCTCTCGCTGGCCTCTTCAGTCTGGGTTACAGGAGTGGGGGTTGTACCTTCTGAGAATGTACAGCATTGTGCTTACCAGCAGCCCTGGTGTTTCTGAACCGTAGCTGCCCAGGAAAGAAGCTCAATATGCATCCACTGTCCTAGGTCAGTCTCTACTGCTATTTAAGAATCCTCGAACCGGGCTCCTCCTCGGCCCTTTGTGAACACGCTGGGCACGCCTCCGTGTCTGATTCGCCACCCATGGACTGCCTGTTCGTGTGTCTGTTCCCCCCGATGCCGTGCCTTAACCCAGATTGGCAGGCCCGTGTCCGACACACGGGACTCAGTCGGTGTTTTGTGAACATGTTTTTGGAGTCTGTCTTTGAAAGTTCATTTTAAAACATTCTGAACATTGGTGGTTCCTTGGGAAAAATTTTATTGAGAGGAAGATTCATGGGAATACTTTTTTGGACTTGCCTATTTTTGCATCTTCAAATGCTGAAGCAGGAGTCTCAGGCCTCAGAGACACTCAGTGCCTCTGATGGGGTTTGTTACTATTATTCGATACAGTATTTGTCACACTGCAAGTCACTTGCATGTGTCTAACATGTAAAAATTTAAAGCCCTTTCAATTTTCTTGTCCCTGTTACTATGTTCCAACCTCTGTGGCATGAGCTGGGGGGGGGGGGGAGACATATTTTAAAATCTTATAAAATCAAATACCCCTTGCAATTTATCTGAAAGCCTTATTTTTAGAATTTAGCAGAATTTTTCTTCATTCAGCAGATTATGTGGCAGGCGCTGCATAATGCACTGAAGTCACAGCTCCTGCTCAGGGTCAGAGCACTGGCACAGAGAGGTAAGGGCTGCAACCACGGCATCAGGAGAGGCTGGGGAGCAGTGGGCAGGAGTGCGTGCTTCTACTCACGGAGCAAGGAGGGGCCAGGCCACGGGGACGGAGATGCTGAAGATGAGGATGGTGATGATGCCATCAGCAATGTATGGGGCTTACCATATGCCAGGCACAGTTCAGGGTGCTTTGCACATATTAACTCAATTCTCACAACCTCCATCTGAGGTAGATCTTGTTATTTTTGTTTTAAAGATGAGAAAATTGAGATACACAGAGATTAGGTGAATTGCCTAAGATTGTAACAGTCAGTAGTGGAGATTATCTAGTTGCTTAGGTTTCGGGACTAAAAACTGAAGCAGTAATGCTGGCAAAGAACAGGTCCTGCCAAACCCTGCTTTCCCCAGTCCCCCTCCTGAGGTATGGCCCACCTAGTTCCCGAGCCAGTCCGTTAGCTTGACTGAACCGTGAGTGCCTTGTCCACGTGGCACACTTGCTGTGTGGCCCTGGTCCCACACACCCAAATATCCCACCACAGAGAGAATGATGGTTAAGATAGAGGATTCCAAGTCAGACAGTCCTGGGCTAGACTTCTGATCCTGTCCATTCTTAGATGCTGACCTCTGAGGCGTAGGTCCCCACCTCCAAAATGGGGATAATAGCCATATCTATGTCTCTGTGGCCTCACACATCAGCTACTCCTTGCATATACACCCCCACGCACATATACAAGATGGGGCCCCGAACCACACAGACGCTGAAAGTGAGCCAACCTGGAAGCCAGCCGTGGAGTTCCCCGGCATGACTGCAGCCATTGTTCTGCTGCTGGGGAGGGCGCTCTGGCAGGGGGGGCAGAGGGCTGCCGGGCCTTCAGTGGACATCTGCCTCAGAGACTTCCTCTGCCTTGCTGTCTGGAGACATAAGCTTCTCCTTCAGAAGCTGAAGTGAATATTGTGGAAAGATACTGCTTCATGGAAACAGCGGCTGTGACTGTCTGCGAGGCTGGCGAGCGGACTGGAAGTGGGCCTGCCGGGGGCTGCGTCCCTGGGGCACACCTCAGAGAAGCCTCAGGGCCAGCAGCACACTCTGTGTTTATTCAGGGGTTTCCTCACTGGACCCGCTGAGGAAACAGCTTTGTAAGGAAAGGGAAACCATATGGGTTAGGCAAGGTACTCAGTGGGCCTAATGGAGCCCGAGTGGCTGCCTACAAATTGCCTCCTACTTCAGTGCCAAGGCGGAGCCCAAAGTGAGCGCAGGGACTGCCCTGTGTGGGCTCCGCGCCAGCTGTGGGACACCAGGCCCTTCAGAGGGGCCTGCCTACGGGCCAGCACCTCTTGGGAGCACCTGGGGCCTTTTCGAGAAGGCGCTACTTCTTCCAAGCCTTCCAGGCCCCTTCGGTCATGTCTAAGAGGAAGAAATTTGTTTGTGACAGAACTGCCTGTCTCTTCCCTTACTCTACTCCCCCATACCCTTAGCCTTGATGAGGTTTTTTTTTTAAGCCCAATAAAACATCAACATATTCTGTGAAAGGTTGTAATATTAGCAAGAGAGAGGTTTGGTTGTCTAATGAGAGCTCCACTCAAAAAACAGGAATCGTGCAGCTCTTTCAGAACGAAGGGCAAGCTCCGGAGGTCTCGGGGCTCGGAGGCCTCGGTGAGGCTGGTGACAGAGTGGTGGGTGGGCACAAGGCGGAGGGCGAAAGGAAGCAGAGGGAAGTACTAAGGGAGCAGGAGCCCAGGCACATTCAGAGCTTGACCCTTGTAGGGACGGCAAGGTGACCCAAGCAGAAGCAAATACATGATTTTGTTGTCCTCAGACTCAGCTACCCGTGCTCAGCTACAAGGAACAGTGGGTTTCTTCTGGAATTGGACCATGGTTTTTAGGGGAGGGTAGAGCAGCATGGTCCACCTTAATCCAGTGGCCTGAGTATCTCCCATGTGCTGGCACCACGTTTCCTGCTGAGGAGAGACCAAAGGACCCTGGGTGCTGAAGGGCTGGAGCTCTTGCTGAGGAAGCCACTGCTGCAGCAATGATCCCAGACAGCAGTGACTGAAGGAGGAGCAAGAGCCCCTTGGGGGTGGCAGGCGAGGGAGGTGTCGTGGAGGACCAATGTCTTCCCCTGGCCTTGAGGAGTGGCAGGGCAGAAGCAGGAAATGGGACTCAGGGTTGAGCCAGGGATACAGCATTCTGGAGCTGGCTTTAAACCTGTCTGTGGCGGGGTCTTTGAGGGAAAACTTTTTTGCCATGAGATACCCCTTCTGGCCGCAGATCACGCCTCCCAATCACCCAGTGCTCTGAGCTGGACCCAGCCCTGAAGGCCACACTGAAGGGGCTGGCCAGGCAGGGTTTAGGTGCTCAGGGAACTCTCTGGACTCTGGGCTCTTTGGCACCGTGGCCAAGAAGCACCCATTATACATACATACTGGGAAGTAAGGGAAGCTGAAGAAGACACTGGTAGATGCTCAGGAAGGTTTTTGCAGGCTGGAGAAATACATGAGGCACCCACTGCAAGTGTGCAGCCTCCGCCCAGCCCCTGTGCTGGAGGAAGTTCCAGCAGAGCGGGAGCAGGTGGCTGCACTGGGCTGGGCTCAGGCACATGGCTCTTGGCCAGGGTGCCGAAATGTGTGGGGTCCAGAGAGTTCCCCGAGCCCTCACACCCAGACTGGCCAGCCCCTTCAGCGTGCCTTCAGTCAGGGTCCAGTCAGGGGCACTGAACGACTAGGAGCCAGTAATCTCTGGCTCTGGGAGGCTCTTCTGGGCCCACATGGCTCCAGAATGCCTGGTCACCTTCTCCTGCTCTGATGTTCAGGCCTGCAGACCTCCTGCTCCCTCCTCCAGGGACTTCCACCAGATACAGCATCACGTGACCTGCACTGGTTTACCCGGGACCAACCAACCCACCACCACACCCCACCTGTTTATCCACCCCTCTAACCCATTCGCACATTAAACCTCTTAGAAATGTGTTTGCTTTTTTTTCCCTTTGAAACTATTTCAAAAATGTTCTCCCTTCTTTTTTTTTTCCTTCAAGAGTTTTATAAGAAAAAAGGATCTCGAAATGGTTGGTGTGGATAATGAGAAAAGCAGGATTGGGTGGGTAGTTACAAGGTCAGGAGATTTGGAAGAAAAAATCTTTTTTTATGCCATCATTGGACCCAGTAGAGAAATAGTTTCAGCTATTCCGAGAAATGTGAGCAATGCAGAGAGATTTATGCGCCCCAGTAGCCAAGTGCATTGTATAAAGTACCTTATAGTCACAAGAAGATTTTACACATAATCAAGAATATCATTTTGAAAGAAGGGGAAGTTTGTCAGAGGTCGATCTTACTTACCCCGCTTCAGCCAGCATTTGCTGCGATGCCCCTGGTGTGCAAGGCACCCTGACACTGGAGCTGAGGCTGCTGCGGTCTGTGGGATCCAGGGAAGGGCGGAGAGATAGAAAGATTTTCCATGAGTTGAACAGCAGTCTTAGGGTCCAGTGCTTCATTCTGCTTCAGTGAGGTCATTATGGTCACATTCTCTTATGCTCTGGACCCTTTAGAATTGATAAATGCATGAACAGAAAGCTACTTAACGTGTGCTATGGTAATGTGTTATTCCATTTCCGAGTTGGTTTGTTTTAGAGATCTGAGATTGTACAGTATAACTCAACTTCTCTGTGTTAAGGCCTTTGATATTTAGCATGTTTATTTTAGATTTGCAATTGAAAAAGTCTTTCTTAAAGTTAAATTTATTGTGGTAACACTGACCAATAACATTATATAAGTTTCAGGTGTACAATTCTGTAACCCATCATCTGTGTATTGCGTTGTGTGCTCACCACCTGAAGTCTAATCTTCCATCACCGTGTATTTGACGCCCTTTCCCTCTTCATCATCCCTCCCCCCTTCCCCTCTGGTAGCCACCACTCTGTTTCTCTGAGCTTGTTTGTTTTTGCTTTCTGTTTTATATCCCACATAGGGGTGACATCACATGGTTCTTGTCCTTTTTTTTTCCATCTGACCTATTCCACTTAGCATGATACTCTCAAGATCCATCCATGTTGTTGCAAATGGCAATACTTAATCATTTTTTATTGCTGAGTAGTATTCCATTGTATATGTGTACCACATCTTTACCCAGTCATCTGTCAAAGGACACTTAGGTCGGGAAAAGCCTTAATAATAACAATCTTTTTCTCTTTTATTTTATGTCAAAACAAAGCCTTCTCATGCAAGATTTGTAGCAAAACAATTACATCTTCCATTGCCACACTGTGCTGAGAACATGCATAAGTCTTGACCCCACCCCTATTTTTCAAACACATGGTAGCTGCCGTAGTTCAGGTCGTTATCATCTCTCCCTTTTACTACTGTAATTATGTAATTACTATTCTTACCTCCACTTCTATTGCCCCTCCCATCCGTCAGCCACACTGTTGTCAAACTGAACTTTGGAATTACAGGTCTGAGAAAGTTGACAGTACACAGGCAAGGACATATGGGACTGAGTACTCTCAGAGACGCTGTCTGTGGGTGCTGAGTGGGTGCAGCCCTTTTGAAGCAATATGGTCATGTCTGTCAGAGCGACCAGAACAGACACACTTTGAGACAAAGTTCCACTTCTAGGAATTTACCTTATAGATATCCTGTATATGCAAATGTGCACGTGTGAGGATCTCAATCATGGCATTCTCTATAATGACAAAATATTGGAAATAAGCTAAAGGACGATTGGTGGGAGCTACAGAAATGAATGATGATAATTGGATGATGCTATTTGTAAGGGCCATTCTATGGATGCTACCCTAGAATGCATTCCCTCTACCTCCTCCTAACAGTTCGTTGGTGTTGACCCCTCTCTCATCTTCAGGAGTGGACCCAATCAGTCCATCATCGTGTTCCCCTGGCCTCAGGACTATTTCATGTACAATGAAATCTTGCCCAATTAGGATAAATCAGAATGAATCTGAAGCTTGGAACGGCTAGAGCCACGAGGGTAAAGTTAGCACATCATACAGAGTTTACAGCTGGCCTCAGCCTGTCCTCCTTGCCTTATCTCCAGCCACTCCCTTCCTTCACTCTGGGCTTCAGCAAGGCAGGATTGCTAGTGTTTCATCTCACAGAGCATGCTCACTGGCCTCTCTGCCTTTGCACATGCTGTTCTCTCTGCGCTTCCCTCTGATCCACCCAGGGGCTACTGTCATTCTCAGGGACCTTCCTTCCAGGGTTGCAGCCACAGCCCTTAATGCCTTTCCCTTTCTTGCTACCACCACATTTTATTAGTTTATGCCTGTGCCACCTGCCATTCTGTGAGTGAGCTCTCTGCTGTGTCTCCCCGGACCTAGGACAGTCAAACAAATGGAGGTAGGTTCAGGTCCCAGCTGCCCTTTTACTAAACTACACTGTTCAGTCCTTTTGAGATTTCTTTTCTCTGTGGCTTTAAAGTCTTATCTATTCTTTGTCTCTGTGCCCAGTAGCAATTAGCCAGGTTGTCAGAGAGCTAGGATTTCCAGCCCAGACCAGATTGCATTTCCTCCCTCTTAGCAGCTCAGGGGAGTCCTCTTTCACTTCACCAAGGACACATCTGAGAGTCACAGCAGGTTCAATGACAGGCTCTTTGTCTGCTCCAAACACACGCTCGAGGTATTCTTCTAGTTCATAAAATTGAAGAGGCTGGGGAGAACAGGAGGAGAGAAGAGAATTTATAAAAACATAGTCAGTCACTTGGCCAGTCCCATCCAATAGTCTGGCCCCTCAGTAAGCCCCTTAACCTGGAGACTTGCACAGCTGTTCCCGTGGAGCCACAAGTCCTGTTAAATAATCACCACGCCCTGGAGACATATGCTATCTGCACAAAAAATCAGCGAGGCAGAGCCTTTCCAGGAAAGAGGCCCAGTGAGGCAAGGGTGCGTTCTTCATTCGTACAGAGAAGCAGGCTGGGCTTGCTGAGGGAGGAGCTGACCTACCTACCACCCAGCCTGCCACTAGCATAGGAAAGGCCTGGTAGCTGTTGGGCAGCTATGATGCATGAGCCATCGAGCCCAGGTCTGGTGCTGCCTTCGAGAGCAGTGACTGGCTTAGGGTGCTCGCTGCTGGGGCTAGGGAAGAGGTGTCCAAGGTGTCAGACAGCAGTTTCAGGGCTGTTGCTGCCTACACAGTGTCTTGTGTAAACCAGAAAACAGGGCCCCCTCAGGGCTGACACAGCCCCACACTGGGGCACAAGGCTTGCAAGTTGGAGCTGCCTCTGCCCAAAGAAAGAGTTTTCATTACTCTGGGTGGTACAATTCCATGCCCAGTACCCAGGTCCCAGCTCCCACTTGCCTCCTCAGCAGGGAGTGGTTATTAAGCAGCACATGAATTACACAGCCATAGTTGTGTCCCAGAAGACATAGCTTTGGGGACTTTTAGAAAGGAGAGATAAAAGTAGATAATAACTTACTTAGGGTTTTTCTCAAAGTATGGAACTCCTTTATCAGGACCACCTGAAGTACTTGATGAAAATGTGTATTCCCGGGACCCACCTTGGAGTAAGTAAATTAAACTCTCTGGCCCTGGCCAGGTAGCTCACTTGGTTAGAGCAGGTGTCCCCAGCCCCGGGCCTGAGGCCCAGTACCCATCCACCTGGGCAGTTAGGGGAGTTCTCTGGAGTTCCACTTCCTGTCTCTGCCCGCCCCCCCCCCCCCCAGGTGGTGTGGTGGGCTCTGCCTCCTGAACCCTGCCCCTCCCCACACCTGAGCTCTGCCTCCTGTCCCCTCCACCCTGTGGAAAAACCAGTTCCTGGTGCCAAAAAGGTTGAGGACCACTGGGTTAGAGCACTGTCCGGATATACCAAGGTTGCAGGTTCAGTCCCTGGTCAGGACACATACAAGAGTCAACCAATGCATGCATAAATAAGCAGAACAACAAATTCATGCTTCTCTCTAAAATTAATAAGTTAAAATAAAAAAATAAACTCTCTGAAGGGTGGGGCTCAACAACATGGATTTTTAATCAGCCCCCTAGATGACTTTAACGCCCACTAAAGTCTGCGCACTGCTGGTGTAGCCACTGTCCCTTCAGAAGTCCTTGGGATCTGCACGTTTGGGAATTAGACCTGTCTGACAGGACAGAGCAGAAATAGGTGCTGCTCTCTCCGAGCTCCGCCCTGTCGCCTCCTCGTGTCCTTGAGGTCTTCCTGAAGGCGGCCTGCCTGGGGTTTGGGGCTGATGTCATTGTTTTTCCTGGCATCAGTGCTCTGCTGTTTCTAAAAAGCACATGTAAAAAGTATCAGCTTTTAGGATAAAACTCGAGGAATCTTGAAACAAAGAGTGGGTAAGACTCATAATCCTACACTTGTCTTTCCTTCCTAGCCCCAGGCTCCCTTCCTACCACCTGGGCCGGTGGTGGAGAATGGTTCAGGCTGATCCACTTCAAGGAAGTCTCCTGGAGACACACCGTGTTTCTCTCTTAGATGAAGGTTAAGTTACATTATTCTAAATTCCCAGGGGATGATCAGTTTGCTTTGTTGAACTGGTATTTCCCTCATTTTGAGAAGTGCTTGAAATATGAATGTGATCAGCCCTTATCTGGCCTCCCTTCTTTGATTTAG
The DNA here is from genome assembly GCF_004126475.2 of Phyllostomus discolor. Classification (NCBI taxonomy): domain Eukaryota; kingdom Metazoa; phylum Chordata; class Mammalia; order Chiroptera; family Phyllostomidae; genus Phyllostomus; species Phyllostomus discolor. The sequence goes on along the minus strand of NC_040906.2, from coordinate 50,904,674 downwards.
ACAATTTCACCAGAACAGGATTTTAGCTGAATCCGCCTGGCTTACTTACACCATGTGAGACAGATACTCCTTGGCCGGGCTACCGGGCAGCGCTCTACACTCAGCCTCCACTTCTGGGGGCTGAAGTCATCATTCATAGGCACTGCTCACTATTATAGGCAGAATATTTGTGTCCCCTCACAATTGATAGGTAAAATCCTAACCCGCAATGAGCTGGTACTTGGAAGTGAGGCCTTTGGGAGGTGGTTAGGTCATGAAGATGGGCCCCGTGAATGGAATTAGTGCCCTTATGAAAGAGGCGCAGAGAGCTGCCTCGCCCCTGCCCCCACGGCCACGTAGGATCCAGGAGGCAGGGCGTCACCAGATGCTAAATCTGCCGGCGTCTTGATCTTGGAGCTAGCCTCCAAGACTGTCAGGTGTTCCCATTGTTACCCCTGTGCCGGGCACGGTGAAAAGCACACCAGTGTGAGAGGCTGAGTCGTGCCCTGCCTGCAAGGGGTCTCATCTAGTCCCCCAGTGTCCAGTGTGGTGGTCAGCAGCCGCACATGGCTGTGGTGCACTGGAGATGTCCGAATGGAGAAGTGCCGTAAGTGTGAAATACACACCAGATTTCAAAGACTATATAGGGGAAAAGTCACGTGTAAAATATCTCATTAACAATTGTTTATATGGATTACATGTTGGAATCATAATATTTTAGCTATATTAGGTAAATATATTATTACAATTAATTTCACCTGTTTGTTTTCACTATTTTAATGAAGCAGCTAGAAAATTAAAAATTGCATACAAGGCTCACATTATATTATTACTATTGGGCAGTGCTGCTCTAGAGGGCGGGAGAGACGTGGGAGAAGGGTGTTTGAGAGTTTGCCCCTTTTGCCGGGTGTGGAAATGATGAGTAAGCAAGAGTTACCAGTGAAGTCACATGTGTGAAAGTGCTTTGCAAATGCAATGCCCCTGGATAGAGATTAGTTTATTATGATGCTTACCTGGACATTGATCTTGCTCTAAGAATATTGAAATTATAAATTCCATCTTTGGGAAAATTGGAATATTTGCTTCATGTTTTAGCCTAGTTTATTTTTAGAGGAGGTGATTTTTCTAGCAATCTTAAGGGTAATAATCATAATCCTTTTTAAAGCAAAAAGAAATTCACAGAGAGTAACAGTTTGACACTGAAGGTTTAGAATTTTATAGGGATGGTGCAGCTCAGGTTGTGAACCTAGGCTATTGTGCCATCTTACCTTCTCTTCAGGTGCCATGCATGCAGAAGTTAAAGGCCAAAGATTTGTACATAAGAGAATAATCAGAATCTCCCTGCTCTTGCACAGTGCCTCTTTTCTCAGATGGCTGTTGTCATCAAACTTCTTTCAGAGCAGCAAAGGGAATGCTGGTGTGGGATGTTCAGGAAGTCTCACTTCTGTGTGTGGTTTGGCTTTGCTCTTTGCACACAGTAAAATTATTAGCATCTGAGAGCACACTTATCTGGAAGTGGTTAGTTTGCATGTTGCCTTCTTTGCCTCGGTTATTCTCTAGGGATGGGGGAAGGCAGCATTTGTTCAGAGCAAACAGCTTCCCACAGATAAATGCTCTGGGACCCTTAGAAGGCTTGGAATTAGATTATTTTTTTTCTAAGAAAAGTTCTCCCAAGAAAGGGGATGATTTTGGCCATTTGTTCATGCAGTCTTTCCATTTATTGAGCACCTACTATGTGCCAGGGACTATACTAGTCACTGAGAACAGATGAATAAAAAAGGAGCCCTTACTTGGATTGAGCTAATAATCAGGTCAGTGAGGCAGACATGTAATCAAATAAGTCAGCTACATTGTGATTAGTGTTACAGTGAAGTTAGGTACATAAAGTCAGGACGGCGTGAGAAGGGAGGGAAGCATTCAAGTTCTGCCTGGGTGAGGGTAGAAAGGGCAGGAGAGCCTGCATCTGGGAGGTGGTTTTGAAGCTGACCTTTGAAGCATGAGTAGAAGAAGGTAGAAAAGGTAGGACTGTTCTATATGGTATGAAAGCATGTGGCCTCCTTGGGGAGTTGCGGGCTGGTTAATAAGGCACATGAAGGAGAAGGTGTGGAGATAGGGCAGGTAGATACGGAGAGAACCTGTAACGACATCCACAGGGGTGTGGACTTCTTCCAGAATTTTCTGTTGGAGAGTGACAAAATCTAGTCTGTTTTAGGAAGAACTCCAGCCATGGTGGAGCCTAGGTTGGGGGAGGAAGGAGTCCTCATAGGCCTGGAGCCTGGTGTGCTGGAAAATTACAACTGTCTGTAATTCTTTTTCTCCTCTCTGGAAAATGTCCAGCCAGTGCCCTGGACCACCAAGCAAAGGTGGCATTGTCTTGGAGCAGAAGCAGCTCCAGCCCCTTTTGTCGGGAGCCCAGGGGGCATGTCACAGGATTTAGACAAATCACCACTTGCCTGTTCATGATGGATTTCCCCCTTGGCCCACATTCCTGGTTTAGAAAGAACTTTAGTCACCACATGGAGATGGCTCGGTGAGTCTCAGCATCCGGCCCACTGTGGCAGGGGCTGGCCGCTGATTTCAGGGTCTGGCTTTTGCCTGGAGCCTGTATCTCTAGGACTGGCCAGGAAGCCGGACTCTCCGCTGGGTGATGCTGGGCCTGCAGGACCACTGCGGAGTGGCAGGAACCTTGGTGAAATGTGAAATTTCCGTTGGCCGCCTGCCACTGTTCCCACTGCAAGCTGACACTCCACCCTGAGGCAGGATGCCCTGCCCTGTGGAGCTGAGCCGTTGGAAGTGATAAATACATTTGTTTTTGAATTTGAACCTTTCCTGGCACTGGGGGGAAATGCATCTGCAGCCGCCTGGCCTCGAAGCTCCAGTGCCTTCACACAGCCAGCTCCCCAGCACAGCCTGGAGCCCTGAGTAATGATTTACACTGGCTCGCCTTGGCCCAAACCTCCAAGGACAGGGCACTGAGATGAAGGGCTCTCAGAGAGCTTATCAACATCAAAGGTACCCTAATCACACCACTCCAGGTAATCAGAGCCTAGCTCCGGCCCCGCCCCTTATTTGCCTTAGTATGGCAGTGCTGTGTTTTTATCTCAACGCTGTGAGTGGCAGGAGTTCTGATCTCCATGAGGTGCCCCAAGGATGGAGGGTGGCCACTTACGCAGATGTTGAAACAGCTTTTATTTCACTCTTCACCTTGTAGCAGTTGAGCAATCAGGTGCATTTTTTAAATGCTCCGAAGGCTTTTGTGAACTCCAAGCCCCAGGTGCAGCCCTGATATTCGGCCTGCCCTTCGCAGGAGCAGCATGCCAGAAGTGGGCGGGGCTCTGCTGGCCGCTCCTCTAGCAGGTGGCCCCTGCCCTGTGCAGCACGCGGCAGATACTTGCTGGGCACTGTAGACACCAAACACTGGCCTCTTGTGTGAGCAAGAAGCTGTCGTTTTCATTTAAGCCACACTGTGTAGTAATAGCCAGGGATTTGTCTGGATAGCCACTTCTCTTAGGGTGATACGTTTTGCCCCATTTCTTAGGAGGGAGAAATTAAAGTGTTGAAAATCATTTCACTATTCATTGTACCAACCTGGTAAGATATATTATCCTCTATTTTTTTTTAAAAGAGCCTACCTTTAATTTTCTAAGTCATGGTTGTTCTGTTTAAGTATAACTTGAAGAGGGTTTGAGGGCCACCGGTTTGCTGAATGAACAAACAGTATAATACTGCAACTAAGGACATCTGGTCTGAAGACAAAGTCACTACATCAGACACTCCCAAGGCTTTACGACCCTGGGCACATTACTCTACTTTGTGTTCAGTTTCTTCATCTCTGAAAGGGGGATGTAAATATCACCTATTTCACAAGGCCATTGTGAAGATTAAAAGGAAACCCAGCGCTGTCTGGGTTGCTCAGTTGGTTGGAGTATTGTCTTGTGAACCAAAAGGTTGTGGATTCGATTTCCCGTTGGGGCACATACCTAGGTTGCAGGTTTGATCCTCCGTCAGGGTGAGTACAGGAGGCAACCAGTCAATGCTTCTCTCTCACATTGTTATTTATCTCTCTCCCCCCCTGCCCCTTCTCTCTCTCTCAAATCAATGTATATGGGGTGCATACACACACACACACACACACACACACACACACATATATATACATAGATAACTCTCTCTCTCTCTCTCTCTCTCTATATATATATATATCCATCCATCCTCGGGCGAGGATTTTTTAAAAAGGGAAACCCAGACAAAGGTACTGAAGTTGTTAATATTAAGTACCCACTCTGTGCCAGACACAGATAAGTAAAACATTGCCTTATCTACAGGAGTTCCAAGTCTACTAGGAGAAGCAGACACTGACGCATATGTTAAGGATAGAAGTACAGGTGTGTACAAAATGCACAAATACTCAGGACTATTCACTGGGTTATCAAAGAGAATGTCACAGAGGAGGCAATGTTTAACAGAGCATTGAAGGATGATAAGGAGTTAACCAGGTCGACAGTGAAAGGGGAGAACATTTTTTTTACATTTTTTAAATTGTTTTTCAAGTATGGTTGTCTCCATTTCCCCTCCAACCCCAGCCGTCCCCACCTCTCACCCTTGATCCTAACCCTTTGGTTTTGTCCATGTGTCCTTTATACACGTACCTGGAAACAGCTCCCCCCTTTTATCCCCTCCCACTTCCCTTCTGGTTACTGTCAATTTGTTCTTAATTTCAATGTCTCTGGTTATATTTGCTTGATTGTTTGTTTTGTTGATTAGCTTCCATTTATAGGTGAGACCATATGGTATTTGTCTTTCACTGCCTGGCTTATATCACTTAGCATAATGCTCTCCAGATCCACCCATGCTGTTGCAAAGGGTAGGAGCTCCTTCTTTCTTTCTGCTCTGTACTATTCCATTGTGTAAATGTACCATAGTTTTTTGATCCACTCATTTACTGATGGGCACTTAGGCTGCTTCCAGCACTTGGCTATTGTAAATTGTGCTGCTATGAACATTGGGGTGCATAGGTTCTTTTGAATTGGTGTTTCAGGGTTCTTAGGGTATAATCCAGCAGTGGAATTGTTGGGTTGAAAGGCAGTTCCATTTTTAGTTTTCTGAGGAAATTCAAAATTGTTTTCCACAGTAGCTGCACCTGTCTGCATTCCCACCAACAGTGCACTAGGGTTCCCTTTTCTTAACATCCTTTCCAACGTTTGTTATTTGTTAATTTGTGTATGATGGCCATTCTCACCGATGTGAAGTGGTATCTTATTGTAGTTTTAATTTGCACCTCTCTGATGGCTAGTGTTGCTGAGCATCTTTTCATCTGTCTCTGGGCCCTTTGGGGAAGAACATTTTAGACAGTACCAGCAGTCTGTACAAAGGCAGTCAGGAAAAAGCATGGCCCAATCAGAGAACCATAGGGGTTATTAAATGATAAATTTTTAAAAGGATAAAACTGTGACTCTCACAGAATTATATGAACCTTGAGAGCTTGTTGGGAGTTTCTAGAAGGGAAGCACAGCTACTCATATACCCTTGACCAAAGACCAGTCCTCTCTTCTGGTTGGGAAGGTCGTCCTCTTCGACCAAGTGCACAGCTTCGGGAGGGATGCACATGGATCAGTGAGGGAGGAAGGGGACACCCGCCTGGCCAGCCAGATCAGCCAACTCTACCCTGGTGATCAATGGGGTGACAGATGTTGCAGCCAGATCACCGTCACATCCATCTCATAAAATTATAAACTGAACATATGTTAAAGATTTTATTTAACTGATTTATTAATGAGGAAACCAGTAAGATGATTCAAATGAGAATCCATACAATACTCTTATGAGGTCTGTCCAGAAAATGTCCAGCCATTGTTAATATAATGAAAATGGTTTGCATGACATTGATATAACTTGGCAGCCAAGGAGAGGGGACTGGAACACACATGGGTGAACGATGGTGACTTCACTGCAGTAGGCAGTGGGGCATGGTAGGTGCTGTGGAGTGAGCATGTGTACTGTGTGGCTGTCACATTCAAAATTTTTGACTGAGTGAGTAGAGCAGGGGCGTCAAACTCATTTTCACTGGGGAACATCAGCCTCATGGTTGCCTTCAAAGAGCCAAACTGAATTTTAGGACTCTATAAATGTAACTACCCCTTAACAGTTAAGTGAGAGCTTGGCACTACTGCCAGGTAGAAACAAGGTGCTGTGGGGAATAAAACAAAGTGGAGGGCCTGGTTCAGCTCGCAGGCCTTGTGTTTGCCACCTGTGGAGTAGAGCAAGGAATCTGTATCAGATTTTGCACTAAGCTTGAATGTTCTTCTATGGAAACTATTCAGATGATTCAGAAGGCCACGGCTATGGGCAACTGGTGATTGGCAGCTTCATCACAACAATACACCTACTTTCATACCACATCTCCTACAGTTTTTTTGTGAAACATCAAATCACCCAGGTGACTTGGCCCTCCTATAGCCCAAATTTGGTACCCTGCAACTTCTGACTTTTCCCAAAACTAAAATCACCTCTGAAAGGGAAGAGATTTCAGGACATCGATGAGATTCAGGAAACTATGAAGGGGCAGCTGAGGGCAATTAGGAGAACTTGTGAGATCCCAAGATGCCTACTTTGAAGGGGACTGAGGTGTTATTGTTCTGTGAACAATGTTTCCTGTACGCTGCATCTTCTTTAATAAGTGTCTCTATATTTGTCATAGGATATGGCTTGCTACTTCTGGGAGGTCTGTTCAGAAATGCTGGAAAGAATGTGTGAATAGCTATTCATGCATTCTGATCAGTATCCACAAGGCTACAATCTGCATCTCCAGGGACACAAATTGTACTTTTATGGCCAAGAATCATTTGTATCACTTTCACTATTGCACAACTTATAAAAATGAAATATAAAATAGTCTACAACTTATAGAAGTAAAAGACCTCAAAAACAAGGAAAGATGAAGATAACTCTGTAGGATGCATTGGACAGAACACTCATTAACCTCCCCTCCCCCCATTTCCAAAAAGTTCACAATTCCCCCTTGACAGAGTGGGCTAGTTTTAATGGGAACTAGAGGGACTGGTGGGGAAAAGATGAGAGGAAGATGAGGTCTGAAGCATAGGCAGGAACTAAATCATGACGAGCCTGACCGTCATGCTGAGGAGTCTGGGTGTTCCTCTGCAGAGATGGGTTATGGCAGATTGGAAGACTTCACCCAGGGAAGGAGTGAAGAGGTCCTGCACCAAGGTGTGAGAACAGAGATGGAGGCATGGGACTGAATCGGATACGAAATGAAGGGACACCTGGGGGTGACTGAGGTTTCAGGACAGAAGGACGTGACTAAGTAACCTGAAAAGACTTTGAGGGAAGAGCTCCTGTGCATGTTCACCCAAGGGTGATGTTTTCTTGGGAGGCTTTCACTGTCTCAGTTGGAAGTTTGAGCCTTTGACTCTGACCTCACCTCTCAGGTAAAGAGAAGAAAATTTTATACAAATAGCCCTTTTGTCTAAATACTCTGATTCCCAAGATACAGTTTAGAAAATGTCTTATAAATCAACTTCTCTCCTAACCCATTTGGATCCCTTGATTCTGTCATGGAAATTGATGTTCGTTTTGCTGATTTCTCTCTGACTGCTTCTGCCCTGCCCCACCCTGCCTCCATCCATTCTCTCCCCTTCTCACTCTGCCCCAGGGGAAGGCTGACTTCTCTGAATTGTATCACCTCGTTAGACAGGACCAGGGTCTCAAGGTCTGGGCAGTTCTTAATGAATGCTCTTATTTTTTAAAATTTATTGATTTTAGAGAGCAAGAGGGAAGGAGGAGAGAGAGAGAGAGAGAGAAACATTGATTTTGTTGTCCCACTTATTTTTGCATTAATTGGTTGATTCTTGTATGTGCCCTGACCAGGGATTGAACCTGCAACCTGACTGTCAGGAAGACACTCTAACCAACGGAGCTAACTGGCCAGGGCCTAAATGCTATTGCTAAATGTTAAAATGTAGCCCAGTATCCAGCAGATGCAGCTGTAAACAGGATCAGCTTGACAGGAAACCCATCTGATAAGTGTAGCTAAATGCAAAGAAAAAAATCAACATGTAGTCCACCACATAGTGTAGATAAGCAATGGCTAAGCCTCCCTTGAGGGAGGCAGAGCTTTGGCTATGGATCCCCTGTCTCATTTATTTGCTGCAAGTAAATAAAACTACTTTGCCATAATGAGGACTGTTCTTGAATAGTGCATCCCAAGCAGCGAACCCCTTGAATTTGGTAACTGCCTGGCTCCCTTGTCCTTCACCTTCTTGCTGGGTTTGGTGCCTGGAGAATGGGATGAAAAAGAGGTTGCAGTATTTATTTCCCCTGCTTCGGAGCAGTTCTGGCACCCCTGTGTCCTTCTGGGCAACAGCCATTCCTGGGCTTCGGCTCTCAGCCAGGCTCTCTAACACCTTCTGCTCCCTTTGCCTCTCCAGACCTAGGAGCGTGTTATGAGTTGGGTTATGTGCCCCCACCCCACTTTCTACTTTGAAGTCCTAACCCCCAGTACCTCAGAATGTGACCTTAACTTGTAATAGGGCTGTTCCAGATATGCTTAGTTAGGCTGAGATGAGGTGACACTGGAGTAGGGTGGGCCCCTATCTAATATGCCTGGTGCCCTTACAAAAAGGGGAAAATCTGAACATAGACATGTTTACAGGGAGAATACCACGAGAAGGCTGGACTTAGGCCGCCACAAGCCATGGGACTACCAGAATCCAGGGGAGAGCCTGGAACAGGTTCTTCGCTAGGGCCTTCAGAGGCAGCAGGGCCCTACTACACCCCGATTTCAGACTTTTGGACTCCAGAATCGTGAGAAAATAAATTGCTACTGTGTAAGCTATCCAGCTTGTGGTACCTTGTTATGGCAGCCCTAGCAAACCAACAGAGGGTGGTAACAGCTTTCTGCTTTACTGGGTCCGTGAGCCTGCCCATGCCTCCAGGAAAGGGTCTCTTCACTAAAAAGTCTCTTCGGAACTCCAGTGGAGTGTCCTGTCTGTTTCAGGCCAGGACTGTCACTGATACATTCACTCTGGCTGCAACAGGGGTTATTGCCCCTTTGCCCTTGGCCGTCTCTCATGAGAAATATTATATTCCTGGTCTTCCCAGTTGATTTGTATTGGAATTGCCATTTATGGTAAACTTGGGAGTATAATTGCAGAGGGCAGTTTGCACTCTCTTACCTTGCCACTTTTGTAAATGGCAGCGTGCACAGGAAAGAGGAGAGCAGGAAACACGGCGTCACTGGCGTTTCATGTGGCTGTCAAACTCTTGAATGTTAGCACCCACAGCCCGGGACTTGCCCGGCACTCTTCGTGTCTCCATCACTATATTGGGATCACATCCACATAGGGGCCTTCCTCTTAAACTCCAGGAAAAACAATACTCGACAAAACAGACACACTAATTTGTGGCAGGCCTTAGTGTAGTAGAAGGGCTTGCTGTGTGCTGTGAAGTGTTGCATCCCGTCTGCCCCTGCGGGTTGGAAACACAAATCTCTCTTTATCCCAGCAGCTCTTTCCTCTAGTCTCCATGCGATCGCCGAACAAAGGTTAGCCTGTATTCTTTGGCTCTGTTTCCAGATTTCTCCTCTTACCAGCAAAATGAAAAGATCTCTTCTTAGCCCAGTAGTCTTATTTATTTTCTCCAGTCAAGACAAGACACATCACCAGTTATTAACAGGGGTGATAAAGTGACACTTAAGCGAGGTCAAACAGATGGCAGATGTCCATGCGGTTCATCTCCTCAGGCTGAAAATACCAGCATCTGTTCTTTCAACTGTGAGAGGCACTCGGTATTTAAAAGCCCATTGGATTTATCCCATCCTAGAACTTTCTTCCTACAGAATGCTGTGCCAGACAGGTAGATCTATGGTGGTCTGAGAATCTTGAGAGCAGTGCAATAATAAAGTTGACAATAATATTTTTTCCATATTGTTACTTAATCTTTTCCAGTAGTTTTCAAAGTAGTTCTAGTCTTAAAAATCCTCTGGCCTTTGAGAGCAGCACGGACCCTGCCCCAGTTTCCCAAACACCCTTTTCCTGGTCAGTTCCCTGACTGATAGACAGTAAACAGGTGAATATTTGTTTTGATATTTTTACTTTTTATTCATGGAAGGACTCTGGTTTTCCATTTTGGGGAGTGTTATAAAATTGCTTTTGGGAAAGCACAGGTGATGTGTAGATTTGACAAATATTTTGAAGGTGGAATGACCAAAAAGTGTAGAAATCTGGACCTTTGAAAATGCAAATGATTTGTCATTCATTAAAGAGATCCACAAAAATTCCAGTGCAACCAAAATAAATAGAAAAGTGACAGGCTGTCCCTTTGCCCCGCCCTAATGGTCTTGTGGCCTGAACACGTGGGTCAGTTCTCTTGGTGGTGGCTGAGCCACTCTGGCTGAACTCAGTATCTCACAGGTGCGGTGAGAGACCCACCCTCCTGCCTGCTCAGCAGGGTGTGAGGTCAGGAGAGGGCGTGGGATCAGGAGAGGGCATGGGGAGGGACTTGCTGGGTCTGGGAAGACAGCGCCTCCCTCAGGAAGCTAAGGCTGTGCTGCCTAATGAGCCGGACCGCATGCGCACTTCGGGTGGAGAGGACAGCTGGCCACACCCGGCTCTCACGGGACCATTGCATATTCACGTGGTGTACTGGTTCCCCGGGGCTGCCGTTGCAAATTGCCACAGACTCGGTGGCATCAAAACAGCAGATAATTATTCACTCACAGTTTTGGAGGCCAGAAGTCCGAAATCCGGGTGTCGGCAGGGTTGGTTCCATGTGAGAGCTCTAAGGGAGGAACCACCCCCTGCCTTTCTCCTAGCTTTCCGTGCTTGCCAGCAGTCCTTGGCATTTCTTGGCTTGTGGATACAGCTCTTCAATCTCTGCCTCTGCCTTCACGGTGGCATTCTCCCCGATGTCTGTGCAAATTCCCTCTCCTTATGAAGAGAGCAATCATAGGATTAGGACCCACCCTAATCTGCTGTAACTTCATCTAAGTTTAATTACATCTGCAAAAACCCTATTTCCAAGTGAGGTCTGTTCACGTATACCAGTTAGGACTTCCATTTATCTTCCCAAGGGACTCAGTTCTACCCAGTACACAAGGTAACTAGACGCCACAGAACTTTAGAATTGAATGATGCTCAAGGAATCCAGTCATAACCCAGAGTCCAGTCCAGGCTCTCCACTCCGCCTGTGTCGGGTGCTGGCTACACTCGTCTGCTTCCTTGTCCACAGGGTGGGAGGGTAAAGCGGTGTCCACCCCGAGTCTGTGTGAGGACGAAGGGAGGTGATCCGTGTGAGACATGGCCCTGGGCCCAGGGCAGGCCCCAGTCAATGCTGCATAACCTTGTGTCACCTCCAGGTGTGCCGGGTCAGCCTCCTGTAAAGGAGCAGGTGCTACAGAGGACCCTTGACAATAAAAAGCGACACTTTTATTTTGGTCTGCAGAAGATAAGTAAGTGTGGGGAATCAGGAATAGGCACTTGCTTACATTTTCATTGGAAAGACTGACCCTTCTGACGGCTCCAGGGCGCTCTGGTGTCTTGTCGACAGTCAGAATTCTATATTTGAACAAGGCTTCTCAGTTTTCAAGCTGTTTTCTTTTGATTCTGACACAAGTCCTGAGAAACCAACAGGGTGGGTGTTGACGATCCATTTTACAGATAAGGAACCTGAGACACGAAGTAAGAGATTTGCTTTAGGTCAGCAAGTGCGGCAGACATGGCTGGCTGCCCACCCAACTTGTAGTCTCCCCTTTTCCTTGGCAATGAGACCCCCGTATTGGTCAGACGGTATGTCCAACTAAAAGAGAAAGTTCCCAGACTCTTCTGCTAACGGGGCTGGGCCGTGCTGTGTAAGCAGTAGTTGGGGACCGGGAGTGTCCACGATGACCCTGTAAAGGGGCCAGTACATCTGGCAGAGGCCCTTTTACAGCCAACCCACCACTACCACCCAGAGTGTAGGGGTGTGTGCATATGCATGCACACACGTATTTTCATCTAAATTTGGGGCTGGTTGGTTACCATTTGCAGTCCCTAAGCAGGAATCCGTACCCCAGGGCATGGCAGGTACATCTGGAGGGGCCTGGACAGGAGTCCACTCTCCAAAGATTGCAGAAAACAACCGTCTGCACCCTGCCTAGATTATTAGTCTGTTAATTAACCCAGAGATTTCCACAGATGAAGCTAGGATTGGCTAGAAGTATTGTAAAGATGCCTGTACTCTTATGTCAATGTGGCACCTGTTAGAGTGGGCCTGCCAGCTTAACCCCCTGTGAGGGGCGCTAGGACAAGGGCTTGGCTGGCATGTGCTGGAGGATTCCGCCTGTGGTGCTGCTGGAAGTGGGGCTGACCCCATTGCAGGAGTGCCTGCCATCATTTCTCCCTCCCTCCAGTGCTCTTGCCATGCAAGGTGGCTTCAGGTGCTTCTTCTCCGAGCTGGTATGAGCAGGTGGTATGGTATTTTGTGCCTGTCTATTTGTAAATGTTTGAATGTGGCAGAATTCTGAACGAGACCTGCCTTCATTTTCACACCTCCTCCACACCACAGGGAGGTAGCTGAGGAAAGGAAATGGGGCTCTTATATGCCTCTAACCAGCGAGGATTGCCATCATGTACTAAATAAGAGTTGACGAATGTGAATATCAACACCCTGGCCTCCGTGTTTGAGGGAGTGACTTGTCCCACTGCTTGTGGTTACTTGGAGCACATGGAGACACTGGCCCAGCCAGCACCCATCAGGTCCTTTCCCCTGTGACTGTGGAATTGAGACTGAAAAATACTGGTCTCAGAGGAAAGGAAGGGGCACACACGCAGAGAAGCAGGGATCAGAGACCACGCAGCCCACAGTGAGGACGGGAGAGAGGAGGACTGCAGGAAGCTGTGTGGTGCACGCTGGCTTGCTAGTTCTGGGTTTCAGTTCCTTGGGAGTGTCTGACTAATCTTGCCTAGATGTTCCAGGACACACCTCTGTACCTTTATCAAAGATGCCCTGGTTGATGTGGGTCAGTGGACTGAGTGGTGGCCTGTGAACCGAAGTTATTCCTTGTTATTGCTTAAGTGAGTTGGAAGTTCTTTCTGTTCCTTTGACCAAAAGAATCTTGATGTAATTCAGTGTCACTCTGGAATGTATATAAATACCTTCTTAAAATATTTGCATATCTGTAGACTCTATTAATATCCAATCTTTCCCACCCCATTAACATACATCTTCATAAAACTCACCCACACCCACACACACATGCTGCACTCACACACTTAGTTCAATTACCAGATTACAACTTACACATGCCGAGCTGTCTTAGCAGCACTTTTATTTCTCAGACTCCATAATATATGGACTCAGTTTTAAGCAGACAGAATAAATCAATGAATAGAAAAGAATATTGCTGAACTTTTCTTTGCGATGAATCCTCCTTCTTATAAGTAAGTGAAGTTCAAGGACGAGTTTGCAGCAGACCTCACAGCACAGCCCTTGATCTGATTCCAGTGCTTTACCCCACACGGCACAAGAAAACAGGTCACAGTTCCATTCGTGTAGTCATTCCTTTATTCCAGAGGCATTTCTGGAGCCTCCCATGCGCTCTGCTCTGCGCCAGAAGCTGTGAATCCAAAGGTGAGTGGTGCTCAGTCCCTGTGTTAATTGCTTCTGGGGTGATTTCTTTTTTTTTTTTCTCAATGTGGGGTGATTTCTTGAATCTAAAGTGCTAGCTTCATTTCTCAGTTACACGGTCTAGTTTCCTAACTTTCCCATGCCCCTCTCCTACCACTGTCACAGGTTCTGTACCTCTAGGTTCTCACTCTTCCATGCTTTCTTTCTGGATGTTTCCTTTTCCTTTACTTTTGGTCTGTCTAGAATTGGGGAATAATAACTCTCTCTTATGTAGGATTCTTTCCCCAAATGTCACTCCTCAGGAAGTGGTGTTACTTCAAACTGACCAGGCACACGCTCCCCTTGGGACCTGGCTGTTCCATCTGCTGGGAAAGCTCTTGCCCAGACTTCTCCATGGCTCATTCCCTCGCCACCTTCAAGCCTTGGGCCAACACTGCCTTCTCCTGACCACCTTGTCTCAGCACTCCTGAACAGCCTTGCCTTGCGTTTTTTCCCTTTTTCTCACAGCACTTTCCACCTTCCAACATGCTGCATAATTTACTTTTTTATTTTTAATGCGTGTTGCTAGAATGTAGGCTCCCTAAGAATAGGGGTCTTTGTTTTGCTCATGCTTTATCCCAGGGGCCAAGAACACTACCCCAAGTACAGTAGGCCCACAGTGACCATTTGCAGGGTGCGTGAGTGGATGGTGATGTGGAGCAAATCCGTTGGGGTGAGACACAAAGACAGTCAGACTCTACCTACAGTAAGTGTCCAGATCCATACTCACTCAGGTGGTTAATTGAGGCTAGTTTTGTCAAGTTGAACAAAGAAAGACCCTGCAGGTGCACAAAGCACTCAGCATTCATGGGCAGAAAACATGCATCACTGTGACATGCTTTATGAGAGACTGTTTTGATTGTGTATTATATTAGGATATATACTTAAGCAGCTAATATTTAAGGTCACAGCTTTCTTTCCTCCAGATGTAACTAGCTATTAGGTTTATGTTAATCAATATTGCTGTTAAAAGAACAGCCTTTAAAAAGAAAAGAGAAAGCTGGGCCACAGTGGAGAGAACGTGGAAGATTAGGTTGTGACGTGGACCTGAGATACTTACTGAACACCTGTTCTGGGCAGTGTGGTAGGAGGAGGGCTCTAGTTCTGAGCCAGAAGGTCAGGTCCAGTTCGGGCCTGCCTTTTTCCTTGGTGTCTTTGGATAAATAATTTTATCTCATTTGGATAAGTGAAATAAGGGGATTGGACCAGAAAAACTTTAAGGTCTCTTATAAATCCCTGAAGGTTGTGATGCGGGATGTGCTGGGGTTGTGTTGTATTCTCTGGGCAACAAGGATGGAAGTAATTCTAACCAGGGGTGTCCGACCTTTTGGTGTCTCTAGGCCATACTTGGAGAAGAGTTGTTTTGGGCCACACATTAAATACATTGCAACATATAATCACAAAAAATCTCATAATGTTTTAAGTAAGTGTATGAGTTTGTGTTTGGCCGCATGCAGCCTGCACACTGTGGGTTGGACACCCCTATAATAAACCCTCACGAGGGTCGATGTTTAGCAAGTGAAATATGCATCAAATCTTAGTTTACAAAGAAGGAAAATACTACCCCCAAAATTTCTCTTTCTTAAACGATTATTGACTTGAAGATGCATCAGGAAGAGTGAAGCCATTTTTAACTGTAAACTTTGAAGCTGATCATCTCAGTAAAGAAAGATCATCTAAAGTAAAGATAAGGTAAGGGCACAGAGGGAAGTAGAATATCCCGCCTGTGATGGGCTGAGTGTTTATGTCCCCCCAAATCCATGTGTTGAAATTCTGATTCCCAATGTGAGGGCATTTGGAGGTGGGGCCTTTGGGAGGTGAGTGGGTCATGAGGGTGGAGCCCTCATGAATGGAATTAGCGCCCTTAGAACAGAGGGTCCAGAGAGCTCCCTCACTCTCCGTTCCTCCGTGTGAGGACACAGTGAGACACCTGCAACCTGGAACAGGGCCCTCCCTCACCAGAACTGGACGATGCTAGCACCCCAATCTCAGTCTTCTAGGCTCCAGAAATGTGGGAAATACATTTCTGTTGTCTATGAGCTACCCAGTCTGTGGTACATGGTTATAGGGCAGCCTGGATGGACTAAGACACCCTCCCAGTTAGAGACCTTAGTTTCCCTTCCTCCTGTATCCCTCAGATAACCAGGTAGAACTCTTTTGTTTGTGTTTTCCCTAAATTTAAATTAAACCACCTTTAACTTTTTCAACTAAAGAATTAATTTAATGGGAAATCTGCATGTCATATAGGAAAGAAAACATAGTAAGGGAAGAGTTAGGTAACAGAGCATCAGACAAAGACCCCCTAAGCCCCACCCCAGAGGGTAAAGGCCACCTTTAAAAGACAAATATTTTATTTATTTATTTTTAGAGAGAAGGGGAGGGAGGGAGAAAGAGAAGGAGAGAAATATTGATCAGTTACCTCTTGCACTGCCCCAGTGGGGCACTTGGCCCACAACCCAGGCATGTGCCCTGACTGGGAATCAAACCTGTGACCCTTTGGTTTGCAGGATGATGCCCAACCCACTGAGCCACACCGGTCAGGGCAAGGCTATTTCTTTATAGAACTCATTTGAACAATGGGCTTATTGTGTGCCTACCCCACTTGGTTATTATTATGAATATTTAACATAGTAGGCTATTGAATTTAATTCTGTTAATGATAATTTAATAACTTACCAAATTTTTTTAATAAACAGAAGCTCTCCCCATCGACAATTTTTACAGAAGAAAATGAGACCACACATCCGGTACCTGAGAGACCCAAGGTTAGAATCTTCTACCTAAACAGGCTCCACAGACTCCAGGCAAGCAGATTTCTGCAGAGCAAATCTGAAGTCTGAAGAGTGGGAAAGTGCTTTTGGTTAAACATGGTAGACTGAAAACTTTCTCTTCCAAAATTCTAACTAAAAATTCTAGTAGAAGAGTTAAAAAAGGTCTCAATACACAAAAACAGATGCCCTGGAAGGAGAGCGGCAGTCTGAAAATCGAGAAACAGTTCTGGCAGATGGCGAGGCGGTGACCAGTTTAGCCGGTGGAGAAAACCCTAAGAAGGAGTGAGCTGAGCCCCCTACCCTCCCACCCAGCAGGAAGGCTGAGGTTCTGTGGCACCAGGTGCTGCAGGAGGCAGGGAGGAGTTGAGAAACTGAATACAAGGGATTATTTGGAAGTCTGGGATTAAATCCCCGAGTGTCTTCCCCTACCCAGGCAACCAGACTATTTCTCTTCCTCCCCTTCCTTGGCCATCTGCTTGTTTAAGGCTGAAAGTTTTTCTCTAGAGGTGTTGAACCAAAAAGACTCTCAATATAGCCACTTGTGCACAGTGGAGGGCAGGAGTGAGGTTTCGGGCTGATGCTGGGGGAAAGCGAGAGTCAGCACTGACAATCACTGCATGGTGGTAACGGTGGTAACTCTGCCCCCCAGCCCCTTCCTCTGCTGGCAGCCAGGCATCATCCTGTCCAGCAGCAAGAGTTCTGCCCAAGGGGGACTGAGTGGCTGCAGAGAAAGAATGTCATTGGGGTCCCCCCCTGAAAAGGCTGCTTTACCCTTCATTCTCTGTAAGTGAAGTTCACCAGCTGGCAGGCCCTGTCCACAGACCTCAAAGCAAACTGGCAAATCAGATTTTTGGATCTTAATCTTCAATATGAACGGACATCCAGAGTCGCCAGATTCTAGAGGAAAGATTTCAAGGTGAAAGAGACCAGAATCATGCAAGCAGAGACAAAGATTCAGGAGAGAAGTGTATAATATGGGGGAATAGAAAAAAAAACTTCACAAAGACACAAAAAATATTTAATATTCTTAGGGAGGTAAGAGGTAATGCTGCACCCATTAATCAGAATTAGGATGCTTTAATGCAGAAGAGGTCAAAGAAAAGAGATAGGAGTTTTTGGAAATTCAATACAAAAGAGGTAAAAAAGAGAATTTGGCAGGTAAAGTGTGAAAATCTTCCAGAAGATGAACAAAAAGACAGAGATTGCCAATTGGAATGAAATGACAAGAAGATTCAAGGATTGTCCCAATAGGGCCCATGTGCACCCAGTCGGGATTCCAGGATGAGAGAATAAAGAAAATGAAGCAGGAAGAGTTGGCAAAGAAATAATACCAGAAAATTTTCCTATGAATTGGAAAGGAGCCACAGCACTCTGAAATTTCAGAAACTAAATAACGAGAAGGTCTGAAACATTTCCTTGGAGGAATAAAACAGGTCCTGTTCAAAGGAACAGGAGTTGGACTGGCACAGGACTCCTCGGTGACACCACCCGGTGCCAGAAGTCTAAGGGAGTCAAAGTACCGTTCACTTCTGCCCTCCGTGGTAGCAACACCTAGTAATGTAAACATGGACTGTCGGCTCAACCAAAATTTGTAATTATGTATATTGGAAGAGTAGTGGGAGGCTGAAGACGGACAAAGATGTAAGTGTCTTCTACTAGAATAGGAAGCCAATAAATGAGCTCCCATTTGAATACATCTGTAAGTATTGATGGGAGGACTCAAAAGTAAAAAAAAATTTTAGCTTTGGTTATAGTTAATAGGCTCAGTGATCAATGCCTATAGAAAGCTGTTGTTCCAGGAACTGGCATGTGTGACCCTAACTCCAGGAGGCCTGCAAGCAAGTTGACCTTTGTGCCCCAGGAGGACTGCAAGTGACGGAGACGGTGTCCGAGCCACTGTGCTCCCGGGAGGGAACGTCCGCCGACCAGGACGTAGATGAAGACGGTCAGCCGATGCAGGGATGCTAGGAGACTGCAACTCTTACTCAAGTAACCTTTTCCTTGCATTCCAAACCCCTTACCTACCCTTTTTCTCCTTATAAAAAACGTTGGCTTGATGGCCTGGCTAGGTGGCTCCGTGGATTAAGCGCCGGCCTGTGAACCAAGGGTTCATTTCTTTGATTCCCAGTCAGGGCACATGTCTGCATTGTGGGCCATGTCCCCAGTTGGGGGCATGCGAGAGGCAACCACACATTGATGTTTTTCTCCCTCTCTTTCTCTCTTCCTTCCTCTCTCTCTAAAAATAAATAAAATCTTTTTTTAAAAAGGTTGGCTTGAGATGAGATGTTAAGATGGTTTTTAGGGCATACAACCTGCCATCTTCTCAGATTGCTGCCATCTGAATAAAGTGCCCGTAAAGATTCAATCCCATCTCTGCTTATTGGTTCTGATAGTGACAGGCATCATGAATGCTGGCTTCTCTGGTTTCAGCATAAGATTATTATTTAGAAATCTGGAGGACAAACATAAGAAGGAATTAAAGGAGAAAGTTTGGGTTGGGGAGCAGGAGACTGTCTTTTTCTTTCCTTTTTAAAAAAATTTTATTGTTGTTCAAGTATGGTTGTCTGCCTTTTCCCCCCACCCCAGCCTTCCCCACCTCCCTCCTCTGATTCCACGCCCCCTTGGTTTTGGAGACCATCTTTTTCTTTATAAGAGCTGTGTTATCAAACTTTCTAATCTCCTTGCATGCTCTACACGATCAAATCCATGGGAGGACATTGAAAAAGATCCTATTTCCTTCTCTCCATTCCCTGATCTGGTTGCTTTGCCTTCTCAGAGGAGGTGGTCTGACCTTGGCTATCTCACAGCCCCTTCAGTGTTAGGAGATCCAGGTTCCCTCTACTCCGGGCTGTAGGGGCTCGCCCTGTGGAACAGTGTGGTTACAGAACGTGGGAGAAAAAGACATCTCCAGGCTGGCTGTGTGCCTGAGCTCCAGTGGGCAGATAACACATGCACATTGTTCTTTGTTCTTTTCCCTGTTGGTGTTTATCTTTTGGCCCAGGGTTGAAAGGACAGAATGGATGCAGGTGGTGAGTAATGGCTGAGACCCATTGCTCCTCCTCCTGGTGACCCCACCCTGTGCTTGTAACCCAGCAGTAACTTGGTGAGCAGCGTCAACTGTCAACTGTCCGAGGAGGCAAAACCAGCCTTGCCTTTGATGTCCTACAAGCTGTAAGAATTTCCTTTTTATGTATTAACCTGAATTTGGGTTTGCAAAAATCAACACAGTAGAATAATGTCACGAAGAACCACAGCTTGGAAGTTAAATGCAATGGAAATAAATCCTTGGAAATGTTGGGGTAAGGATAGAAAGCTACATTAGGAAACAAACTATTAAAGTTCTTCATGCTTTTTAAAAAAGTTTATTTTAACCTCTGAGAGCCCCTGGATTTAGATTTTCATAGACCAATAAGAAGTGCTGCAGCTCAGGGTGAAGAAAGAATTAAAGTACATGACGTAGATCTTTATCTCTTTGCGGTTAGTGTTCTCACACCCAGGGCGTCTCCCTCCTATAAATCACAATTCCTGGAGTGCCTTGCAAACAGGCTGCTTCCCTGGACCTTTGACTCGGTGGAGAGGGCTGGAAAGGCAGCAGTGCGGCCCACTCGCCACGCCACTCGCCACTCGTGGGAGGAGTGCAGGATGCTGGCAGCAGTTGCTGCCAAACATCAGTGACTCTCAGGAGCCGGCAGTGAGTCTGCAGACCTCCTGGCAATGGGTAGTGGGCGGGGCCCTCGGCCAAGACACTGCACTTCCTTCCCTGAGGGGTTTCCTTCTTCCCCCTTGAAGCTTGAGGTCCATTTTCGCCTCACCAGGCCAAGGAGCCCGAGAAAGTGAAGGCCCCAGACTGCACCGCCAGGAAATGGCCAGCCTCTCCATGTGTTTCTATCTCGATTCCCTGTCTTTCTCTCCTTCCCCCTCTCTCCCTGCTCTCCCCCACCCCCACCCCCAACTTTTCTTTCAGAACTTGATAATTTTTTTAGCTAAGTGCTGAATCCTATGGGTAAAATAGATGAACATGTGCTTGTTTGGGACTGGGGCAGGTGAGGAATTTATATTTCCTAAATCGTGTTATTTGCAGTCCTCTCGGTTGACCTAAAAGAGCAAACACCAGGCCTGCCTTGTGGTGAGGTCCTGACTGAGTTCCACCGGCCAGCCCGGCTCCGCCGCGGACTAGAGTGTGTGGGAGCAGAACGCACGGTAAACGTCAGCAGTGTCTGATTAAGGCCACTCACTAACACTGTTTAATTAAAATTTTTCCTATTCATTTTTATTGTTGTAACTTAAAATATTTTATTAATTATGTTATTACAGTTTCCCCAATTTTTCCCCATTTGCCCCTGTCCACCCAGTACCCCCCACTCACTAGGGCAAGTCCCCCTGCTTAGTTCATGTCCATGGGTCATGCATGTAAGTTCTTTGGCCTCTCCATTTCCTATACTGTTCTTAACCTCCCCTGTCTATTCTGTGCCTACCACTTGTACTCCTTAATCCCCGCACCTTTTCCCCATTCTCCCCTTCCCCTTCCAACTGGTAACCCTCCATGTGAGCTCCATATCTGTGATTCTCTTTCCATTCTGCTTGTCTGCTAAGTTTGTTTTTTAGATTCAATTATTGATAGTTGTGAATTTTTTGCCATTTTAGTGTTCATACTTTTGATCTGTTTGTTAAATAAGTCCTTTTAACATTTCATAATGAAATGTTAAACATTTTTAAACATTATTATGTTTTAAACAATGTTAAACATTATGTTCAACATAATAATGGCTTGGTGATTAATTCCTTAGCTTTATCTTGTCTGGGGTGCTCTTATTAGCCCTTCAATTCTAAAGGATAGCTTTGCTGGGTAGAGTAATCTAGGTTATAGATCCTTGCTTTGCATCACTTTGAATACTTCTTGCCCATCCCTTGTACCTTGCAAGAAATCAGTGACAAGACTGATGGGAACTCCTTTGTATATAACTATCTGCATTTCTTTCGATACTTTTAATATTCTCGCTTTATCTTTAACCTTTGGTATTTTAATTATGATGTGTCTTGGTGTGGTCCTCTCTGTGTCCATCTTGTTTGGGACTCTCTGTGCTTCCTGGACTTGTATGTCAATTTCCTTCACCAAATTAGTGAAGTTTTCTTTCATTATTTTTCTTTACCTAAGTAGTAAGTTTTCAATTTCTTGCTCTTTCTCTTCTCTTTCTGGCACCCCTATGATTAGAATGTTGGTATGTTTGAAGTTGTCCCAGAAGCTCCTTACCCTATCCTTGTTTTTTTGTATTCTTTTTTCTTCTTGCTGTTCTGATTGAATTTTTTTTTCTTCTTTATGCTCCAAATCATTGATTTGATTTTCAGATGGTTCATCCACTCCCCTGTCGTTCTGTGTAAATTCTTCTTTATTTCACTTAGTGTAACCTTCATTTCTGCTTGGGTCTTTTTTATGCTGTTGAAGTACCCAGTGAGTTCTTGAGCATCCTAAGAACCAGTGCTTTGAACTCTGCATCTGATAGATTGCTTATCTCATTTCATTTAGTTCTTTTTCTGGAGTTTTGTTCTGTTCTTTCACTTGAGCCATATTTCTTTGTCTCCACATTTTGACAGCCTCCCTATGTTTGTTTCTGTGTGCTGGGTAGACCTGCTTTGGCTTCCTGGTTTAGTAACATGGCTTATTGTAGAAAAGTGCGCCAATCAGTTGGATGGGATGGAGCCTTAAGTAATCACCAGAGTGGGTGATTATCTTGTGAACCAGGTTGATGGAATATTAGATATTGTGTCACCACTCTGTGGCTCTGTGTGGGTGAGGGCTCAGAAAGGGGACAATGCCACTGGCAGGTCTCTGGAGTTTTGTCCAGGAGGAGGCTGTCCCCTAGCACTTGTCCTGATGCCAGACACTTCACTTTCTCCTTGTATGCCAGTGGTGCCCTTCTAGCTGCTGCCATTGTGCTGAAGCCCAGAGGGAGTGAGTCGCATAAGACCTAAGTCTATTGTGGGCTCTTTAAGAGAAGAAACCTGAGAATCTCATAGTCTCTTCCACTGCACCAATCCCCACTGATTTTTATAGCCAGAAATTATGGGGACTTATATTCTTGGCACTGGAACCCTCAGCTGAGTGGTCTGGTATAGAGCTGAAATCCCTTGCTACCAAGCAATCCCTCCTGATTTTTATCCACAACGTGTGGGTGTAAGACCTCCCATTCCACACCCCTGTGTCTCCTCTCCACATGTTTCCACATCTCTGCCCCTCATACCCATCTGGATGAATGTGACTTATTTAATTCTTTGGTTGTTAGACTTCCATAGAGCTCAGTTTTCTGACAATTCTGACAATATTTGTTTTGTCACCTAGTTGTAATTTTTGCTGTGGCTGTGCAAGGAGGTGAGCCATGTTTACCTACACCTCCATCTTGACCAGAAGTCTAAAATGCTTTTATTGTTATATATTTTTTTAATTTTGAAATTGTTTAAGACTTACAAGAAGTTGCAAAAATAGTAAAGTTTCAGTGACCCTTTAACCAGCTTCCCGCAATAACAATACCTCACGTAAGCACAGCACATCATCCAAACCACATATATATCATTATCATCAATATGATACATGAATGCAAGAGTAAGTCTTCAATTTTACCACTTTTACCTGGTGTGCAGCTCTATAAAATTTTATCACAAGTCTAGATTCCTGTACCATGTTACTTTTTTTAATGAGCAAAGTCTCCTTTTTACTGTATTTTTGCCATTACCATTTGTCCCCCGTATGCTGCCCCCCTTTGCAGTCATCACACTGTTGTCCACCAAGAACCTTCCTTAACACTTGAAAAGTAAATCGTTGCCTCAACTCTTCTTCTCCTTGTCTGATTTCGAGAAGCTTGCCCAGGCCCTGATTTTCTTCCCGTCGTGACTCTATTTTTGTACCTGCCAATGAAATCAATCCCCCTCATTTCTTGTACAACCGACAATGTAAGAGGTTCTGGAGGGTGCTGATTCTTTTGCAGTGTTTGTCACGAACACAAGGCCTATGCTTTTGGCAGCTGCCCAGCCAGAGGGAGTTTTAGAGTAAGTTTCAACACGCTCACCCTACATTATGAACCACCCTTTGTCTCTGGACCTTTCAGGTCTTCTCAGTAGTAGCTTCAGCTCATGATGCCAAAGAGAGTACTTCACTGGCACGTCCTACATAGGAAGTTTGCTTATTTAAGATAAAAGGGAAAGTGGTATACCACTTTCCTATCTGAGGAAAAAAGAAACTTTCAATTTGCAATTTGAGTAATATGGTATGGTATTTAAAAGAAGTCTTACACAGTTTTTTTGTTGCACTTATATGGTATTGCCCACAGAATGCAAAAATTTCATTGTTCTCTAGTTCATGCAAGGAAACCAAGAATAAGAGAAGGTCATTTTCATTCAGTTCTTATGACAGTGTTTCTTAAACATAATTGCCATCAGGATAACCTGGGGAACTGATACATTATGGGTTACCAGGTGCCCAGGTGCCCTGATTGTGTGGGACCAGGATTTGAGAAACCCTGACCCTTGGACTTGTGACTTTAGGTCTGTTTCAATTTTTCAGGGATCACTGCCCTTCATTGCCTGATGTCCACTACATTGAGAACTATTTCATATATTCTTTCTGGCTTTTCAGTTGTTTGGGGTAGGAAAATAAATATAGTTTTTGTTCCTCTATCTTGATCCACAGTGGAGCCTTCTTCAAGCTAGATAATTCTTACAAGTTTATTTAACATTGTGATTCCAGATCTCCAATGTCATCTTTTTTAGGTGATTTGGAAAAGAGTTTAATATCTTATAGACAGCTTTTGGCATTTTCTTGGATAGATAAATATACTTTTTTTAGTCCTTTGCCAAGTACTGCCTTCTAAACACTTTTTAAATTTTTCTTTTAAAGATTTTGTTTATTTATTTTTAGAGGGCAAAGGAGGGAGAAAGAAAGGCAGAGAAACATCAATATGTAGTTGTATTTTGTGTGCCCCCTACTGGGGACCTGGCCCACAACCCAGGCATATGCCCTGACTGGGAATTGAACTGGTGACCCTTTGGTTTGCAGGCCAGAGCTCAATCCACTGAGCCACACAGGCCAGGGCTGACCTGTGTTAAACACTTTAAAAAAATTTTTTTTAATTTTTCAGTTATAGTTGATATACAATATTATATTAGTTTCAGGTGTACAACATAGTGATTAGACGTTTATATAACTCATAAGGTGATCACCCCACTAAGTCTCGTTTCCACCTGACACCATATGCAGTTACTACAACATTCTTGATTCTATATTCTGTATGCTGTAATTTGTATGTCCGTGACTATTTTGAAACTACCAATTTGTATTTCTTAATCCCTTCCTCTTTTTTAACCCAAAGAAGCCCACACCAAGACACATCATACTTAAAATGCCAAAGGTTAAAGACAAAAAAAGAATCTTAAAAGCAGCAAGAGAAAAACAGTTACCTATAAGGGAGCTCCCGTAAGACTCTCAGTTGCTTTTTTCAACAGAAACTTTGCAGGCCAGAAGGGTTTGGCATGAAATATTTAAAGTGATGAAAAACAAGGACCTACAACCAAGATTTCTCTACCCAGCAAAGCTATCATCTAGAATCAAAGGAGAGATAAAGAGCTTCTCAGACAAGAAAAAGTTAAGGAGTTTGTCACTCTAATACCAGTAGTACAGAAAAAAATGTTAATGGGACTTATTTAAGAAGAAAAAATATGAATAATAAAATGGCAATAACCACATATCAACAATTACTTTAAATGGAATAAATATGCTTTTAAAGAAATACCAGGTAGTTCCCTATCATACTGATGCCCAAAATTTCACCATTAACCAGCCATTTCTTTGGGTAAAGCAATATGCTTCTAGGCTTCTTTTTCAGAATCCAGATACCTATGGGGAGAATGCTATGTTAAATAACTTCCTAATGTTAATTAACTTGTTATAATTTTTTTTTCTTATGAATAATGGAATCAGGTGAGATCCCTAATGTCAGGAAGCAGGATGTAAAATGTGAGGCAACGGATACAGAATTGCAGTTACCAGTGGGTCAGCTTTATTTGTAGCCTGGACACCAACAAAGTTAAAATGTCTCAAATACCTAACCAGACAGCTTCCTGCAGAAAGAGTGTAGCTCAGTTCTCTGACTCAAGGATCAAGTCACATAACCCTCTGAGCACAGAAGGGTTATTTACGAGACGGGGTGGATAGCTGTCTTCCTCCATGACAGAGGACAAACGGAGAGATAGGTGAAAGTGCTTTGGGGTCTTTAGATGCAAACACAAAATATGTACAGGATGCATCGTCCGATTTTTGCTTATGGTTGGAACGAGGCTGCAGACCTAAAATCAATTGTCACCCATCTGTCAATGTATAAAAAGTCATCTTGGGCACAAGATTAAGATCTCATTTAGTTATCTCAGTATTTTGACCAACATTTTGTTTTTGAAGGGAGTGGCATCTTCTACATTCCTGTGGGCTTCTTTCTAAAAATAAAGCTGAAACAAGTTCTCAGAGTCTTCATGTTATTTTGTTTTTTAAACAGGTAAAATGGAGGTCGATAGCTCCAGAGACCTTTGCAGCACAAAAAGAAACACTGTAGGTTTGTGCTTCCAAAACAGTCACCAATGAAATGGATCTGGCAGGATGGGGCTGGGTGGCTAAAAATTCTTTATGGAGTGGGGCATGGGGGCGGGTCCATGAGCCCTGGGTTTTAGGGATGCTCCATGGGCAGCGATCCTCTCTCCTACTGGGGCTTGAGGAGGGGAAGTCAGGGGGAAAGAAATGGACTTCTGCCCCTGAGAAATAATAATCTTAGGCATTAAATTCACACTTTAAAAGTACTTTGTACTTTTTTTCATAGAGGTCTCAGAAGAAAAGACTAGGGAACAGCATGTTGCCAGATATAATTGAGTCAGACCCTCCCTGGGCCTTACAACTTCACTGCACATCATATTCACCTGGGGAGTTGTTTAAAAATCAGATTTCCAGGCCCTACTCCAAGTAATTCCAGTTCGGAAAGCCTGGGACGGGACCCCAGCCCTCGTTTCTTAACAAGCTCCCAGTGTTTCTGATGCGGGCCTCACTTTCAGAAACATTGACCTAGATCTTTTAAGCGAGTCAGTGATTTCACTGGATGGTTCAAGTGTTTCCCAGAAAAGAAGCTTTTCAGGACATGGGAGAACTGTAATAATTGAGCACAAAGGAATAATTAAAAAGAGCCAACCATGGGGAAATACAGGAGGGGCGGTTCTGCAAAGAGAAACCTGGTGCTGTAACTCCTGGACAGGTGGCTTTCTCTCTGCTTTGTCCCCAAGCCGCAGGCCTGGGTCGCCTAGGCCCTGGGTGACAAGATGTCCAGGTAGTGCAGGCTTCTCGGAGAATCAGGGCAAGAATGCCTGTGTTAGAGCAGTAGGATTTGGAACTTGACCGTGCTTATCAACCGAACAAAGGCCAGGACCTGTGACTGAACACGCCAGCAGCCAGGCCGGTACAGCTGTCCCACAAAGAGAGGTGGCAGCAGGGCCAGCCAGAAAGCCATGGGAGAACCCTGGCTGCAGATAACGAGCCAGGGTGGGGCCTGAGCCTGGCAGCGTTCCCGCTGGACATTTGTGAGGCCTGTTGGCAAAACCTCCCAGGCGAGGGCTGGAAGCCAGGCTCCGCCGGCCTGTCCGGTTAAATTGGAGGACAAAGAAATGGGAGACAAAGAATAATCTGGCCCAGGCTTAGGGGTGGAGGGCTGGTCTTTGGATAAAGATCCTTCTTTTGTAACCACAACACGTCTTGGTTTCATTGGGAAATTGAGGGAGATGTATTGGAAGGGGATTCTGAGGTCCCTCCAGCCTTTCTGTTTTGTGATTATATGAAGTCATCTACATGACAAAGTCCTGTATAAACCGGAAACTGTTCCCTAGGTGCACATCCATAAGGTACCAGGTAGGATCCTTGGTCACTGTCGAGTTTAATAGAACCATAAATCACTCAAGATGTAGGTGTTAAGTGGTGATGAGGGGAACTCTGGGAACGTGCAGCAGCATATATGTGTGTGAGTGTGTCTGTGACAGTGTGAGGGTGAAAGAGTGTGTATGTGGGAACACGCGAGTGCGTATGTGTGTTTCTGACCTAATTTTACTCATTGGGGAGCTGCCAAGAGGAAGAGGAATGGTCCTATTGCCATGAGAAAAGCTTGGGTTATACATCAAAATCTCTTCTATTGCAATTGGTGGATCTGTCTCCAGGAATACAGGGCCCTACTCAGCCTCTGTAACTCCTGCTACAGTGTTCTCACCACCCCCACCCCTGTCCAGCACGCCCTCCTCACCCAAACATGCAGACGGCTCTGCAACAGGACTCTTCCCCTTTGTCCCAGCATTTTTAATCTCCTAGATCCTCAGGCCGTTTCCTTTCTACACATCCCACCATCTGGACTGCACAGGAAACCATCATTGGCCAGGACGCCAGCCACTCTGGTGCCTTTTCTCACTCATTTTAATATGTTATTTGTTTTATAAATCATCCCAGATGCAATGATAAACTCTTTCAAAAAGAATCCAGTGACCTTCTTGCCTCTTCAATTCAACTGCTTTCTCAGGCTGTTCTTTTGCTTGTTGCTATCAGGAAGGGCCTTTAAAAAATTACCTCCCAGCCCTGGCTGGCATAGCTCAGTGGATTGAGCATGGGCTGCGAACCAAAGTGTCGCAGGTTCGATTCCCAGCCAGGGTAAATGCCTGGGTTGCAGGCTATAACCCCCAGCAACTGCACATTGGTGTGTGTGTGTCTCTCTCTAACTCCCTCCCTTCCCTATCTAAAAATAAATAAATAAAATCTTAAAAAAATACCTCCCCCCAAAGAAGTTGTTAGATAGGAGGAGGATCTCAAGGTCTAGGCAGTTCTAAATGTTATTTCTTGCTAAATGTTAAAAATATAGCACAGTATTCTGCAGATGCAGCAGTGAACAGGATGAGAGTAGCCAACTAAGGAGGAGAAATCAATGCGTAATTGACCAAATAGTGCATGTAAGCCATGACTAAGCCTCCTTTCTAGGGGGCAGAGCTTCGGCTATGAATCCCGTGTCCTTTACTTGCTGCAGGTAAATAAAACTACCTTGCCATGACCACCTCTCATTTTTTAATAGAGCACCCCAAGTGACGAATTCTTTGAATTCAGTGACAACAATGTAAGACACTAAGCTGGACATAATGGAGGGCACTGTGGGAGTACTGGGGCGATGAGGTGGGAGCAGGGGAAGAGGTCATGCTTCCTCATCTGATAAGGACCATGGAGCAGAGCCTGGGGCAGGACGAAGGAAATGGACAGGTTTGCCGCTCTCTGCCAATCAGGTTTATTTTGTTGTGGGCTCGTACAGTATTCTCATCTGAAGTGTTAGAAATTCCAGCAATTTATACACATTTCACAGTGTTCTCCAGAGCTAAAAGTGGCTATTGGATTATTTGCTCTTTTGGATTATTTATATTTTTTTACATGAGGGGCATGTTAATGCTCAAGTCCTCATCAATACCATTTTGAAAGTAAGTAACAGCAACCTGAGCCAGCTCAAGGACAGAGGCAGAACAACTCATAGGAAACAAGGGTGTTCCCGGAAGACAGGAATGTCACCGGGGCCTTTTGGGGGCCTGGAACCAGAAAGGGCAAAGCCACTGAAGACCAAGGCAGCCATCTTTCAGTCTCTGGGGGCTGTTCCTCTCTGATACTTTTTGTCCAGAGGTATAGCCTCTGGACAAAATTTTCTGAGATTACAGGTGCTCTGGAACACAGTACCAAATACCCTGGGAGAATTGGGCTCAACCTGGGCAGGTATCCACTCCTGGTGTAGTTAGCCATGGCAGAGGTAAGGGTGTGCAATAGTGTGTACATATGGCTGCCAGGGGAAGTATCCAAGGGAGGAGGCAGTTCCCAGAGAACGGAAGTCATTGTGGGCTGGACAGGTATTCCAGATGTGTCTACTACAGCTGTTTCTATCTTCTATGTAACCTGTGCATCACTTTTCCTTTCTCTTTTAATTCCTATATTAAATATTTGTCCAGCTGGTTTCCCCTCCATATTGCAAGTTCCTGGAGGCCAGGGACATGGCCTACGCAGGTCTAGCAGGTTGCCTCATACAATGTTTTGCATCTTATGAAAGTTCAATGGAGAATATAAGTGCGATATTTAACATCTTAAACTACTGCTTCACCAAGATTAGACACACTGTGTTCTGTTCTAAGAATGAGACTCAGTAGAATTTTAAGATACTCGTGCTTAACTGAGTAAGACTTATTGTCCCTAACCCAAAGATAAAATATTATTAAGAGTGTTACTTTATTAATTTATTAAAGTTAAAGAGGGTTTCTTTGATAATAATCTAGGCAAAAGGGGGCAGCTATTAGTAGAAAAGATCTTTTAAGATTCCTTCTGGTGGCCAGATTCACAGACCCCACATAAGAACATACGCATGGAGAAGTTATGTCATGGAGAAACTCAGAGGCATGTTTTGGGGGCAGTTGTTGGCAGAGCTCACATACCACTGAGTTCCTCCACTCAGATCTCCGTTCCAGCCTTTGGCCCACCCCTAATGAGCTGGCGGTACAGATGTGACTGTGCTGTGTGGTTTTCCTAGTAGACACAATACCCTCATGGACAGGAAAATGACCTTTGGGGCTGCTGACTCTTGCATGTTGCATGACCTTTCCAATTCCATACACCAGCAGGCAGTTGAACTCCATTCTTAGATAAGAGACCAAATAATTGCAGCTTTTCTTACTGTGTTCTTTTGTGCTTGGTGCTAGCAGTAGTCACTAAAAATCACTAAAGTTTACAGAAATTATTTGGCCTTTGAATATTTGTTTCCCCAAAGCACTAAAAAAGCAAGATACTGGAGGAATGAGCTAAGCTCCACATATCTGAGAATAAACTGACAAAGTCACTAATGGCTCTTTTTTTTTTTTGTCACTGAGGGGCCATCTTCCAAATTGTTGTATCTTTAAAAACTTGGTTTTGAATTCTAGATTTTTAATTGTAGGCTTGTCATATTGATCCTTTTGAAAAGAATGAATACTTAGTTCCAAAGAAGTCCAATTTAGATTTATTTAGACTTCGGCCACATCACCCTTGAAATATAACTATATATAGCAAAGGCAGACATCAAACCCTTCACTGATAAGTCTGGTGTCTATCTTGTCCCCTAACACCACTCCGGTGCCTGTGACCCCCCTAGCACACCAACATCGGGAAGTGACACTTTTCATTCCTTCCATTACCCAGCTCACCTACACGACCCTAGTGGTGTTTGTCAAGTAGTCATAATGAATGTACCTGCCCCATCTGCCCCCTGGCATGCCGGAAAGCCACAAATAGGCTTCAAAGCAGCAAGAGGCAGCAGAAGAGCATCACTGCAATGCTGTCATCAGCTCTTGGCATCCTGCACTCTCTCCATCCTTGGCTCATCTGGTCCAGGCATGGGTCCCTCGCACAGGTTCTCACGTTTGGCCCCATTGATAACAGCCAGAATTGTTGCTGTCTTCATTCAGGCAATTTTAAAGCATGTGAAGAGTGATTCAGGCTGTTCTTGTTGACAGGGGATAGTGAGAGAGAGAGTGTGACACGTCTGCTGGGTGCTGACTTTGGGGGTATCCAGAGTAGGAATGTCGCACAGCCTATGGGCTCAGGCGGCAAGATAGAAAGGTGACACAAAGGGGTCGCAGCATTCCCCCCTGACCACATCTCCACCTCCTACACCCTCCCGTCAGTATCTCAGGGAAGTGGGGGAGGGCCGGAAATGTCAGAATCCAACCCCCGCCCCCCTCACCATGCTGTGTGTTACCTATTTTATCTCTGAGATGGAATACTTCCAAGGGTGGGCAACTCACTAACTTCCAAGGCACACCATTCTGTCTCTGGAGAGGACAGCTAGAACGTTCTATTAAACTGGACATAAGCTGATATCCAAGAGTGGAGGAATGGTTGAATGTGGAAGAGCACACAAGATATTATGCAGCTGCTGAAGGTTTTATTTTCAAAAACTTTCAAAATGTTATGGAAGGTATTCAAAATATTAAGGCAGAAAAACAGGAAATAAAACTATTTATAATACACATGTGAAAATTTACCTGGCTGGTGTGGCTCAGTGGATTGAGTGCCAGCCTGTGAACCAAAGGGTCGCCAGTTCAATTCTCAGTCTAGGGCACACTCCTGGGTTGTGGGTCAGATCCCCAGTAGGGCAACCACACACTGATGCTTCTCTCCTTTTCTTTCTCCCTCCCTTCCCTTCTCTAAAAATAAATAAATTAAAAAAAATACACATGTAAAAACATATGTGAGCATAGGCTTGTATAAACATATGTTACGTTCACATTAAAAAAACTAAGACAATCTCCTAGTGGTTGATTTAGAGGTGATTTTGTCATGGCAGACACTACTGAGGGCTACTCAAAAGCCTTACCTTTCTTCCTTGCTTCCTCCCCCTATATTGTCTGGAAAAGCTAGACATTCACTTTCCAGTCTCTCTTGCAGTAGAATTGGCCATGTATGTAATCCAGCATGACAAATGAGATATACGAGGACAGCAAAGAAATTATTTTTTTCTGACAAAAGGATAGTACCATTGAGGAAAGGGTCCTCTCTGTGACATTGGCTACTCCCTTGCCATCACCCTCCTCCCTTGCTTTCAATGCTGGTTTGTTGGGGGGCGGGTGGAGGGGGGAGCTTCAGCAGCCATTCTGTGACCATGAGGCAACAGGTAGGAAGATGAAATCAACACTCTGAGGGTAGTAGAGAAGAAGACTAGAAAAATCCCAAGGCCTTAACCATGGGCCACTTGTAGTTTTTTTTTTTTAATAATGGAAAAATATTTTTGTGTAAGCCATTTTTAAACAGGTTTTCTGTTACATCCAGTTAAACAAATCCTAGAGGGTACATTTGTTTTCTTCATTGTACATTGTTCCAGTTTCTCCCTGAAGCAGCTACCCACTGCATTGATTTCATTCTTCAGAGCCAATACCATTCATTACAAGCCCAATTCCTCTTTCACAGGGAAAAACTTAGATACTTATAGAGAATTTTCACTTCTTCCCTGATGCTTCTCTTCTCCAGCTAAACAGCACTGTTCTTGCCTTATGTGGTTTGGGGTTCCCTGGTCACACTGGTCATTTGTCTCTGAATGCACTCCAGTTTGTGTCCTTCTTAGTTAGTGTTCAGTGGGCAGACCTGAAGTTAACACACCAGGGGTCTAACTAGGAAGACTGAACCAAATTGCCTACTGCCTCCTTGCATCTGTTTTTCTACTAGAACAGCTCCAGATCCCATTGCTTTCAGGGGGGTCCTCATCTGAGTCAAATTCCTGACCCTTTTCCACGTGCTTTATACAGATAGTTTGTTTTATTATTTTTAAATATCAAGCGCAGGACATTCCCTTTATCTTCATTACATTTCCTCTGATTAAATTTGGTCTGGCATTCTAGCTTATTGAGACTTTTGTGGATTCTAATTATGCATTTGCTGTTACTTTCAGCTTCCTGTCCTCTACAAATTCAATAAACATGCCTCCTGTGTCTTCATTTCAACTCCTTGATAACAAGTGTAACCCAGATGTCAGTTGACGTCATCCTGTTCTGTGAGATCTAAATAAAATTAGCTCAAGCCCCCTATCACACATCCTGTGGGAAGTCGGATGCCCTCCTAACATCTTTGCAAACTCCTTGGGCTTTCATAGTCACTTGCATTTCCAAATTCCTCCTCTGTGGCTGCTCTCTCCTCTCAGGCTCATGACAATCCAGCCCTTTCCCTGGTTTCTTTAAAGAAGAAAGGCATTTAGGGGTGTGACAGATTTTGCCCAAGATTTGAAGAGATGGTAGGTGTATGTGTGTGTGGTGGGGTGGGCACTCATAGTTACAAAATAGGTGCTCGAACTTGCAATAGATCTACTCATTCTCAGTAACACCACCACTAGGACGTTCTTCCTGGCCTCCTTTCCCCATGTGTTTCTCCAAACTACCCAGAGGACCAAGGTCCTAGCATCTCCCATGAACAGACCTTGTTCTAGCCAGGGTTGGTGGAGAGTGAGGCATAGGGAGACTTGAGGGCAGACCCCAGATAAATTTGGGAGGAGTCAAAGTGTAACTGAACAACTAGTGGGGTCCTACTGCTTGTCACCAATAGGCAAAAACTCTGGAGACAGGGTTCGGTGGAAAGGAAAAGCAATCTGTTAATTTAAAGTATATACCTTATATCCCCTTTTTGCCAAATGATTTAGAACTGTGATGGTGCTCAGCAAACAGTCCTCATAGGTGTTGCCTGGTATCAATATGTCAATGTCATCTATGTATTGCAGAAGAAGTCCTGATTCCAACTGAACATCCCTTAAGTCCTTGGCTAATATTAATACTTCACCAAATATAGTCGGGGAATTCTTAAATTGTTGTGGCAGCACAGTCCAGCAGTATTGGAGCATGGCTTTTGTTTCTGGGTCCTGCTATTCAAAGGCAAAAAGTAGTTGAGTCTATTCATCTTTTGGGATGCAGGAAGAAAAGCATCTTTCCAGTATAGGACTAAAAATGACTTGCTATCTCCAGGCACCATGGTCAACAGAGTAGAGGGGTTGGGTACCATAGGATGAATGTCCCGATCGATGTCATTTATGGCTCTAAGATACTGTACAAATCAATATTTGTCAGTGAGACTTTTTGACGGGCAAAATGGGAGTGTGATAGGGAGACTGGCATGACTGAATTAGTCCCAATTCCAAGAACTTCTGCAATATTGGCTGAAGCCCCTCTAACACCTCCTTTTTGAGAGGGCATTGTTTCTTCCATGGGATCTGCACCTCTTTTTTTAAGTTAACTTTTATGAGTTGTGCATTAACCAAACCACTTTACCTGAGGTTTCATTAGCCCAAACAGTTCAATCAACCTGTTCAGAGATCTTGGGGGTGGGAGTTCACCTCTAGGATCTTCTGGGAAAGTTAGGATTTCTTGGAGCTGGAGTGCACGTTCCAGTGGGATCTCTACAAATAATCGCTGCTTTTTAGGAGAAAGACTTATTTGTGCGTGCAATTTACAAAGTAAATCTTGGCCCAGCAGCAGAATAGGGCAGTTTGGCATGTAAAGAAAACTATGTGCAATCTTTTGATCCCCAAGCTCGAGTTATAGGGGCAGAAGGAATGCCTGTTTTTGTAACTGTGCAATCACTCCAGTCACCATTACTGTATCCAAATGCTCCTTGATTACTTTAGTATTCCACACTGAGTATGTAGCTCCTGTATCTACAATGAAATCAGCTGGCTTGTTCCCCACCATCAGCTGTACCTGAGGCTCCTGTAGGGAAACAGGAAAAGGTCAGGAGATGTTCAAGGGAACCACTGGTCTTCATCGTTCATCATCAGACTTCTACTGCCTCTTTAGCATCTCTTGGTGAGTGTTTTCATCTCTACTTTCCCTTTTGAATTTCAGGCACTCCTTTCTCCAATGGCTCTCCTCCTCACAGCAGGCACACGGATTGTTGCCTAGTGGGTCTCTCTTTTTCCCTTCAGGGTCCTGCTTCTTCTAGTCTTGCCACCCCGTTTCCAAGAACACCATGGCCTGTTTTATCTTTTTTGCTTTCTAGGCTTTGTAGACTTACAGGCTCTGTCTACCAGCTGAGAGGGATTTATTCCCAATGCTGTACCCAAACTCTAGGGTTTCTTTCTAGTATCTGGGGCACTTTACCCAATTAAAGTCATGTTCACCATCTGCACATTCTGTGGTGCCTGCAGATCAGCATCAGTGTGCTTTCATTAGGCCTGATAGATCCTTTCTAAAAATTCAGAAATGTCCTCATCTGGCTTTTGCTGCAGAGCCTGTATCATATTCAACCTCTTTTGCTTGGGCACCTCTTTCTTAAGCCCTTCCAAATATATATTCTGAACATTTTAGTAGGGCAAGTTTTGCACCATTTAGGTCCCACTTTGGCTCTGTCAAAGGAATGGCCCCAGCTGGGTTGGGAGTCCCACTGGGATTCTCTTGGTGGAGGTGCTGAGCCTCTTCATTAGCCTTATTTATAGCCAATCTCCTTTTATCAGTGCTCAGTGAGATGCTGAGGAGAGCCTGTACATCTGCCCAGTTTGGATGATGGGTGGCAATAATAGAGGCAACAAGGTCTGTCATTTTCTAAGGATCCTCCCTGTACGAGGGGCTGGAATTCTTCCAACTAAGTAAAGTGGAAGATGGAGTATGAACCCAATAATAGCTCGCAGGCTGGCCTTCTTGATTTACCCTGCTTGTGGGATATGGCCTCAAAGGAATTGCCCTGCTCTGGATAGGGATGCTTTCTGGCCAAATTAGGTGCCCTAACAAGTGTTTGAGGGAGAAACCTATCCCTCATCATACAGGGGTGGGGTCATTGGCTCTGTGGATGCTACTTCACCGGTAGCTAGCAGTGGGGGTGGTGACAGAGGAGGTCCTGCTGCTACAAACCTTGTATCCTTGGGTTCAGGGCTTTAATGAGGCTTATTTCCTCATCTCTTTTTCTTCCTGTGTCTTACTCCAGCAGAGTTTCAAGGCTTCTTTCCTTCTCTGCATCATCACGCTGACCTCTGTCTCTGGCGAAATGCTATTGTGCAATGACATAAACCTCTTGTCATACCGGATTCCATCTCATTTGTGTAACTGTTGGCAATACTGTTCCAATCGCATACTGGTACAGTAATCTAGGGAACCATCCATGGGCCCCCTTTCCCCACAATCCAAAACTTAGGCAGGCCACACAGTATTACAACAATAAACCAATAACTCTGTGGACAGTGGATAATGGCTGTATGTACTCCAGCCCACTCAAATTCTACCTAGGGGGCTCTCTCCAGGAACGAACACAGAATAGCCCCTGCTGGCCTGGATACACAATAGGTGCAACGCTCTGACCAAAAGAAGCCAGACAACCTGGGAACATACAGAGAAAACTGGCATCCACGACTCCACTATTCTAACGGACCCTCACAGGCAAGTTTTCGGCCAGTCAATCTCACAAACAATAGCCCCAAGCAATGGCCTCCCCAAAGCTCAGCCAGTCCTCACCTGGACCCTGGTTTGCAGCCCCAAAACTCAGGTAATCGTGCCTCCTTTCTCAGAGTGTCTTCCCTTACCAGACTCCTTTCTTTTCTATCTGCCAAGTGTGTTTAAGTGGCCGACACTTCTAATGGGTGTGCAGAGAAATTCCCAGCAATTGGGAAACCCCTACAGCCCTACTTGGGAGGTCAGCCTGCCACCAGTGGCTAGTGCCCCATGCAGGGTGCCATTACTGTAACTGAACAATGGGGTTTTACTCGTTGCCAATAGGCAAAATCTCTGGAGAGAGTTCGATGTAAAGAAAAAGGAATCTTTTCCTTAAAGTGTATACATTTTGAACTAATGGCAGGTTTCTGCCTCAAAGCCCAGCTCCTCTAAAACACCCAAAGAAAATCACCCTGCCATCCTCTTCCAGCTCAGTTCAAGGTTGCGTCAGGAACCTCTTCTTCCACCCAAAGGCACTGTCCTTTGAGAAATATAGGTGGCTTAGCTGGTTTCCAGTTGTTTGGCTTCAGGCATCTTTCCTAACCTGTGCATCTAGGAATCCTTCCTACTATGCGGTCCTCTGGCCACTACCCTCCGGTGTGTCTGCATTCCTAGCTGGGCGGGACTGCACAGCACAGCTCCAGCCATCAGTGCTGCTGCTGCTTCTCACGCCGGGGAGGGTGCGGGCTCGTCACCCTGCCACGCAGCTTCCAAGATTAGCACTAACCAGTCTGCTACGCTCTGTCCCACATGTTGGTGTGGTTGGTCCGGGGCCCTGCCCAGCTAGAACCGGCGAAGTAACAGTGACAGTATGAACCATCACTGACTGGGGCCGGGGGAAGGGGTGCCCACTGGAGGAGGCAGCTTCCCAAGCCGGGAAGGGACACGGGTTCATCGCCAGCCTTGCTGCTTCCTGGGACATGCCAGCCCAGGCCTCCTCCCCTCCCATCTTACTGGCCTCGTGCCCTCTACACTCCGGCTGAGCACGCTCCCAAGCCCTCCAGAAGGGGTGCAGGAAATGGCCCCAGACCACGCGGTTCCCCCAAGGCCCACCAGCTCAGGAATCTGAGCCGCTGGCAGCCCACTGACCAGGCAAGGGAGGGGAAAGCAAAGCGGGGGGGGGGGGGGGGGGGGGGGGGGGCACGGGCCAGCGGTTCGACATGCTTGCTTTTAAAGACTCTTGTGGGGGAAGTAGGTGGGCAGGTTTGTCCCTCCCATCCAATCACCTCCCTAGCTCTCAGCGTTAGCCCAGGGTGCTTCTTTTCTGCTGAGTCTTGCGAGCGCCATCCCGGTTGCTGAGGCAATGCATGCAGTGCAGTCTTCAGTGCTTCTCAACCCCCCCATTTCTGGGGGGACGTGTCCCCCATTACAAAAGATACATCCCCACCCTTCCTGTTTTTGGAGGTAAGCAATTTTATTTAATAGCATCATGTTTATAAAACATTAAATTCTTAAATAAAAATCTTCCCACAAAGAAAACTTTATATTTAGATGGTTTCGCTGGTGAATTTTATGAAACATTCAAAAAAGAAATAATACCAATCCTACTCAAGTTTTTCAAGGTGATAAACGAATAGAGAACATGTCCCACTCCCTTTATGGAGCTAGTACAAGTCTGATATCAAACCCTGAAGAAGACATTAAAAAAAGAAATTACAGACTAATACCCTCCTTGAATATATATAGTAGAATCCCAACAAAACATTGGCAAAACAATATGTGCCATATCTAGCAATATGTGAAAATGAAACACATCATACCTTAAGGTATGATCAGGGCAAGAACTGAGGCTACTCAATCCCCAGGTCCCAGGTCCCAGGTTATCTGGGTTCACCAGCTTTGGGTCAGAACTGACTTTCCCCTGGGAGGTGATAAAGGTTTAGCTGCTCAGTGGTGTATAATGCCGATTCTGCTGCAGCCTGCGTCCACCCTGCTTGAATGCTAAGCCTAGTTTTGGCATATCAAAATCCAATTTAGCTATTAAAAAATGACCATGAAATGAGTTAACTAATGTGTAAATTGAATTTTCATGTTCATCTTGTGTACCTGGGCTCACTCTCCCCATCCTTGGTCCCAATGTAAAAGACCA
Source organism: Phyllostomus discolor (assembly GCF_004126475.2). Lineage (NCBI taxonomy): Eukaryota > Metazoa > Chordata > Mammalia > Chiroptera > Phyllostomidae > Phyllostomus > Phyllostomus discolor. Next base: position 50,866,169 of record NC_040906.2, on the reverse strand, counting down.
AGGTGGTGGTAGGGGGACATCTGATAAGGTCTCTTAGGAGGAAGGGTCTTCTCTGGGTGGTTTCCCCACCTTACCTGAGATGGGTAGAGAAGAAAACAGACTTCCCTACTCAGATTGGACCATGGGGAAATTCACTGCAGCACAGAGGCATAAACCTTTGGCCAACATGAAGGTTTTCTTAATCAGATTAGGTGCCTGGCATTCAGAATCATTTAGTGCCTATTGTACAAAATGGATAAAAATGTGCTGAACTTCAGCTGCTTAATAGAACAAATAAAATTATAATTCACTAGGCAAATACATCACAAGAAACAAGGCTTTTTCCCTTTGGGGAACACGGAGACCTGTGATTCAAAGCAATGAATCTAGAGACTTATTCAAATTCTGAAGAGCTCATACCAGCAGACTACAAACAAGCCAGAATCCAGAGAATGGAGCACACCCTTTTTCCGCCTCTGCTCTGGTGTTTACCACATGTGAGACACACCAGCTCTGACAATATTTTTATAGGATTGGCTTGAAAGGCAATAACCTTACAGCATTTGACTTTTACCATCCAAACTATTCCATCTAGAAGATATAAAAAGGCAGGGGAAGCTGCCTGCAATCCCACTGTCCCAGCCCTCGTTTCCTTCCTTTCTAGTCAGTTAATAGGCCCCGAGAGGTTGCTTAAAGACAGTTTGTTCAAAAGCTCTCAATTTTGTTCATGCTGTTTGAAACTTTTTCACTCCTGATCTACACTATCACCTTTTTACCAGAAAAGCAGCCATTAAAATATGTCTATGGCTTTTCTTTGAAAAGAAAGAGGAATGGGGTGGGGTAGGGGTGGGACAGAGGGGGGGCATGTGGGCTTGGAACTCAAGTGAAGACACATGTGGCCCATATGACTTACAGAGAGGCTGGGTGGGATCCGCCTGCCACAGCCCGGTCTCTTCGTTTAAATCCCACCGGCCTCTGCAATGGAGAAGAGACATGAAGCTCCTGAGAACCACAAACCTAGGGGCCATCTCAGACTCGATGTTGATTGAGTACTGACCTTGCTTTTCCAGAGGCACTCTTTGCAGAAGGTGCACAGACAAGGGAACCCAAACATATAAATGGGGTTGAGCTTTGAGTACGTGGCTGCTGAGAATCGCTGTCATCATTCACAAAGTTACCTGGGCAAGGGCCCCACATGCTTCTTCAGCCGTGTGGATCCCACAACCTTGGACAGCCACGGAAACCTGTTGTTCAAACATTTATCAACTACATAGGCTGTAAGGATACCCAGAGGGTCAAACTCATTCAGCTTCTGCTGTGTTCTTTGGTAAATCCAACATCTGAGGGTATTTCCCACTACTCTCCCCATCTGTGCCCTGCTGCAGCCACACCTGGTGTGTTCCCAGAACATACCACAGAGGCTCCAGACCCTGGGGCCTTTACACTTGTCCTTTCGTCTATGCGAAAGCTCTCTCCCAGACAGCTGTCTGTTTCTCCATCGCCTTCTTAGGTCTTTGTTCAAAGGTCACTCTCACAGGAAAGTGAGAGACTCCCAACCCCCTGGTAGCTCCAATGCTTGACTTTACGGTTTATTTATTTGTTTATTGTCTCTCTCTCCTAAAAAATGTAAGTTACCTGAGGGCAGGGAGTTTTATCCTTTTTGTTCACTGCTATATCTTCATCACCGAATTGGTGCCTGATAGATAGTATCCACTAAGTAAGTATTTGTATAATGACTAGATAAATGAAAGAATGTTCCCCCAAAGCCACTTTCCTTGAGAGGAATAACATTTCTTCATATCATCAGCATATTTTAAGGAGGTTATCATTTAAGGTCTGTAGTGTGCTCTTTTTATTTTCATAACCATCCCAGAAAAGGCTTTTAAAACATTTATTTTCTGAATGAAAGTAACATAAATACAGGAAATTCATTTAATCATTTAGCAAGCCTTCCTTGAACACTGGCTTGACTATAGATCCTGTGCTAGGTGCTAGAAATTAAAAAATTATTGAAGGCACTATTGTTGGTTTCAAGAAACTTCTAATGGGGAATTAAAAACAAACAAAAAATCAAATACTACATAAATGTTATAGTGGAGAGTATGCTATATTTGTCAGCATAAAAGGCTAAGCAGCTCTAACAAACACTCAACAATTCTGTAGCTTAAACTAAAAGTGAATTTGTTTAGTCTCATGTAACAGCAGGAGTAGGTAGGGAAGATGCTCTGTTCTACATGGTCATCAAAGAATCCAGGTTTCTTCACTACTGCTTCCCTTCCATCCTAGAGCTTTGTCTTTGCACAGTTGAGGTGGATTAGGTGATTACTCCCCTCAAACCTCTATGGGAGGTGTATTCTCCCCTGTCCTTGAATTTGGACTCTATCATGTCACTCGCTTTGGCCAAGATTAGAGTGCTCCTAGGTGTTGCTCAAGCAGAAGCTTGAAATATGCTTGCATGGTCAGGCTTGCCCTCTTGTGCCTATGCCATGGCCATAAGAGTCTCCCCTAGGGAGCTGCTGCCCCTCTAGACTGGATCTCAGAAGGAACACTCTGGAGCAGATCGTAGCCCAACCCCAGTAAGGAGTCCGGGCCTGCCAGACCCACAGCTTGAAGTAAAGCCACCTAGCCAACCCTCGGGGAGATCAAATGATTGTTGTTTCAAGCCTGGGTTTAGGGAGGTTTGTTACACTAGAGACAGCTCACCAACACAGTGGTCAAAGCTGGGTCGTGGTGCATTCCTGCACCAGCTCACATGAAGGGGGTAGAGCATGGAAGAACAAAGCACGAAGGCCTGGAAGTGGCACGGATCTCACGGGTTCACGTTCTCCACACGGTCGCACGAAGCTGCAAGGTGGGGCTGGAAAGTTCGTCTCTGGCTGGGCTGCCATATGTCTAGTTACCACTCCGTCTGCATTAAAGAAAGGGAGAATGGAGTTTAGGGGACAGCTAGCAGTACCCACTACATGCAGGCAATGAAGGAAATGTCTTAACTCTGGAGAATGGAAAGAGACAGTCAGAAGAAATTCCCCAGAAAAACAAAATACTGAGCTGAGGTTTGAGGAGATGAGTAAGTCTCCCATGTGGAAAAGGCAGGGAAAAGTATCCTTGGTGAAAGGAACAGTATATGCACAAGAGGAACATGTATGGAGAACCTTGGCTTGGCTTGATCATGGGGCTGTAGAGAGATTGGTGGCAGGTACTCCTGGAGGGAGGGCAGAGGTGAGGGTAGGAATGGAGTGACCAAGACGTTTGGGTAGCAAAGAGAGTGGGACAGTAGGGACTTGTAACTGTGGGGAATTGTGACCCACCCCACCATTCTTTTGACACTGTTTCTGTAAGTGCTGACTCGGACTAATACGTGGCTTGTAGATGAACAGCCTGTTTATATAAGAATCCTAGGAACTAACTTCGAAAGAGACAGACCCTGACCTCCAGGCCTCCCCGCTCCGGGAGATCTGCTGACCTTCGGCTGTGGAGCCAGGATGACTAGACCGGGGTGATCACGCTGGACCATCACTGTCCTCATCAGAATGGACTGTGCTCGTCTGCACGCAAAGAACTTTTCAAGCCCCTCCTTGACCTCTTTGCTCTGTTCCCCTCTCCCTCCTTACAAACACCTCTGCCTGCACTGAGGTGTGGAGATGGGCTTTGAGACATCAGTCCCCCATCTTCCGGGTTGCCGCCACCTGAAAATAAACCACTTTCCTTGACATCACCTCCTGCCTCATGAGTATTGGCTTTTGAAGCAACAGGCAGCTGGACCTGCATTCAGTTACAAGAGCACATGATTTGTTGGACTTTACGTTCTATCTGGATAACTCTTTATGATTCCTTCATTGTTATGGAAAAAATGAGGACTGAGGCATACATTTTACAGCTTATAAGAGCTAACGGTGGGCACTTTTCCCATTCTGATTTCTTCCCCCTAGAAAACAGGGAGGTGGGCTTGAGCTCCCACCTGGGCACCCATGGCCTTGACATGACCCTTACCCCTGTGCCCCAGGAAACCACAGCACACCTTTTCCAAACCCCTGTGTTCCCAGGTCAACCTTTCCATCCTTTCCTCTCCGGGTGCTATCTGGAAGTGTGCAGATTTTTCTCCCCACCACTGTAGCTCCAGACCTCCATGCAGAAAGTAAATGAAGCTGTAAGATTACCCCTAAACCAGAAAAAGTGGGGGAGGGGGCTTATTTTTTTTAACATCTTAATTCTTGAACAGTAGAAACATGTTATAATGCAGACTGTTACATGGGATTTGTTATATGGGAATCGTGTCCCTAACAGCTGGGCGGACTAATGCTTTAGTCTATTACCCAGACATGAGTCCGTCACCTCGTAAGTCCACTATAATAGGTTTCTTCTGTTTTGGACCGATTTCTGCTTGCTTCCTCTCCCAGGCCTGGCTAACTAACACATTTCATGTGGCTTCCTGATATTCGTTCCTTTTAAGCGTTCTCAGGCGGAGGGAGCATCATAGAGAGGTGGACCTGAGGTGGTGTCAGCAGCATCCAGCCCCTGGTGCCAGGTGCTGCCATGTGTCAGCTTCACTCAGGGTTGATAAATCACAGATGTCTCAACATCTGCAACCATCAGAACAAAGTCCAGACACAACCTTCACTCGGGATTCCTGAACGCATCTTCTCAGCGTCTTACAAAGCTACCCAGCTTTCAGTACGCTAAGTCAGCCAAAGTAAGTAAATGGGGAAATTTTAAATTCCTTATAAATATGTTATATTCTACACGACAGCTCATCCTCCCCAAGTTTTTTGAAAAGTTTCCTCATGACATAACATGCCTGTGACTACATCAGGAAGAGACGGGAGAGAATATTCCTGCCCTCATGCATTCTGTAAGAGTTTGGAAGAAAGTCTTGGAATCTGGCTTTCACACAGCACTACCTGTAGGCTCCCTCTGACAATTCTGGGCAGCACCAGAGGAACCAGATCAAAGTGGGTGGGCCTCTTGGGGGCTGTTGTTGGTGCACTGGGAAAACTACATCTTCTGTGTCCTGGAAATGTCCTAGCTGCTCACAAGTGGTTGGTGATGACGGAGGCAGCCCGAAGTGGTTCCCTACCCAACAGGGATCAGCTCTGCAGGAGGTAGGAGCTGATTGGACTAGGAGGGCCCACCCCCAAAATAACTCAGGGTCCAGAGCTGCAGTGGATTCAGGTCCAGAGCTCTGTCCACAAACCAACAATAGCAAAGTGAATGCTTGTACAACACTTGGGTGCCAGGCATGTTCTGAGCACTATACTCATTTAATGCTCACCATAATCCCGAGGTAGATGCTTTTATCATTCTCTCTTTACAAGGAGGAAACTGAGACACAGAGCAGGATTAGAAATTTGCTGAAAACCACGCAGTTGGTAAATTATAGGAGGAGGAATTGAGGCGTGCCTTCTAACTCTGGAATTCCTTTTCCAGTCTCAGCTAAAACACCACCGCTTTTGGAGGTCTTCTGGCAATCCTCCTCCAACTCACGGCTGGCTGGCCGTCCGGTCTCATTGAATTCTGCGTGTCCTTCTTTCAGAGCACTCACTAATCAAGCTGTCTTTTAAAGGAATCTCCCCTGCTGGGTTCAGGGTGCTGCTCGTTACCTCAGACTGTGTCAGCCCCTAGCCAAAGTTCAGGGCTCCAAAGCCACTAGAGCCACCACAATCCCATCAGCAAGCCAGTTGGCCAAGGGAGGTAGTTCTATGAAAAAAGAAATGTTGTATGTCATTAAATTTAAGATGCCGTGAATTGTAAGCATCCCCAGTTCATGGATGTACAAATAAGAACTGTAAGACACCTCCAGAATTCAGAAATGGTAAAATGTGCAAGTAGGTGTTTTTGAACTAGTGACATGTAGTTGTTAAAATCTCAGTTGTCTGTCTTGTCTCTGTGGAGAGAAGGTTTTTTTAGAAAGGAAGAATTCACATAGTCAAGCTTATTTACATTTCTGATTGGGAATATTCCTGCGAAGAAGAGGTTATATGTGGCTTCTTGTAATTCTTTGGAGATATTGCCACTAATCTCCTCCATTCCTTCATGTTCTGTTATGTACTTGATATCCTTATTTTTGTATCCTTATCCTGTCCCTCAAGTAAGTAAATCCCGGCGTGGTTCACTAAGTTACCCAAGATGTTGCAATGAGTGACTCAGTGGACAATGGGATTTCTGTTCTCTTTCCCCAGGTAACACAGTCTAGAGCTGTGCTGGGAAGATTGCCCTGGGAGGCAGTTCAGGAGAATTAACTGGACAGGTCTGCTCCTGACTCCATTTTTTTTTCTTTCATCTGCATATGCATGACTAATGAGTAAGGGCTGTGACAGAGGAATCTGTACTGCCTGATCCGGGAAATAATTTCTTTGAAAAGTTCATCAGTCGACCTCTGACTATTGTCAGTGTTCCAGAACTAAATACAACCCACAGCTACAGGTGCCGATTATCTGTAAATGTGACTGTGTTAATTTGAATTCAGAAATCTCTTCATGGCCAATTTTTGAGAAACTTTTTGCTCATGGCAACTGAACTTATAATTCCTCTTACGAACTGGGCATCATTGTGTACTAATTAGTGTTTCTGTACTAAAATATCTATTAACTGGAATGGTTTGGAATTTACCCAACTTGATCCAAAATCAGGTTTGGCCAGGGCATGGGCCATCCGTGCGTGCTAGGGATATCGATATGTCAGTGGTTCATATTCATGTTTAAGGAGACAACAAATGGCAGTAATAACGTCAAGCCACTCAGGTAGACCAGTGATACCAGAAGCAACAGAGGAGATACAGGAGCATGGAGCATGTGGAAGATGGTGGGTCCAGAAGATGCGTCAATTTCTTGATACTAAAAAAAGCATGTTGCTATAAAAACTATATTAGAGAGACCATTAAAGTTCCAGGCCTTCTCACAAACACCAGTGTAGCCAGTAACGAAGCCTCTCTTAGCCTAGTAGCACCAACCTAATTTCTGCCAGTGGGGGCCCAGGGATCCAGAAGAGGAAGGAGGAGGGGGAAGGCATGTGCTGCAGACCTTCCCTCGTTCAGGTCTTTCACATCCTAGAGCCCCGCCCCCCACAGGCCACAGTGCTCTCCAGCTGCTTTGTTAGGACACTCCCCAGGCTTGCTGGGTTTCCCAGTGGGCCCCAAGCATCTCAGGGACTTCCCCCTTTTTCTCATACAGAACTCTCATTACCTTTTGGCAGCTGGAAAACAATCTGATTGAACTGATTGGCACCAGTTTGTGTTTAACTGATCACCCCTATACTTGTTTATTCTCCATGTCTGCATTTAAAATTTTTTTCTCCAAACTCTGTCCAGTGGGCGGACTTTAGGCATGTAAATAAACAATGTGTGTACAGGAGGATGATATTTAAACACATACCCATAAACACAACATATAAATAAATAGAATGTAAATGTATATATGTTTGCATTGCATACCAATTAAGATTTTTAGGTGTCAAGCAAGAGAAACAAATTCTAACAACCAGGAAAGACATTTACTTGATGGTTTTGGAGTAACTCAGAGAATCAGAAGGGATGTAGAAGAGTTAGGAGGGGCAGGAATTGTGGAGCAGGAGGGAGTAGGAGCAGAGGGTGTGTTCCAGGCAGCAGAATTGATGGATGCAATGTTACTAGGAAGAATCAACTCCGACAGTCATTTGTCATTTTGTTCAACATTCAGATTCCTGAGAGAAAGCATCTGAATAGTCTTGCTTGAGTCAGAGACACTTCCTTGGCTGGGGGGTCAAGATATGCTTTAATAGATGGTCCCAACCAAGGAGAGAGGTAGTGCTGGGGTACTGAGCCCAGAAGACTGGTGGACACTCTTTAGAAGGCCCAGTATCTGCTAAGTGTTTTAGGTGCCAACTTCCTTGACCAGCAGTGCTTGAGTGTGTGTCTTTGGGCTCAGCCCCCTAATCTCTGCTTTTCACAGCTTCTATCCTGTCTTATTTTAGAATCCATGGCTTCCTTAAAGATCCAGATCAGTTCACACAATGGCTCCCACAACAATGGCAGCTCTAATAAAGTATAGGTCATTGTGAATTCTGCCACATCCCTGTGAGCTCAGTAGGATGGGCTAGGTTGGTTTCCAAGTGCGGCCCTCCTCATTTTGGTCCTTTTGCCATTGTTCCAGCTAAAATGAGAAAACCAGGATTAAGTCTGGTGACATTTCTGTTGCTCCACAAAACCATAGAATCCTTCGTTTGTGATTGCCAAGTATCTGGCCTCTGACAATGTGAAGAAACCGTTTGCTTAAGATGGCCTTCCTGGTAGGTGACTTGGAATTACTTATTTAAACATAGTCTAATTAATGCCCAATGGCAGGAACAATGCCACGGATTAATAGTTAACCAGCTGGAAAGGGCAATGAGTGCACAGGGTTAGTAACAGATGTGCAGAACAGGTTGGCTCCTCTCTGTCTGTCTGTTCCCTGGACTGCGTCTCCCCTTGCCTTCTTCCCACCTCCACAAAGAACCTGCAAGAAAACATGGAAGGCAAAGCTTCAAGCTGTGACTTGCTAACCAAAGGCATAGCTGAATTTGAGGTTAATATTTACTCAGCCAGGAAATGCTCTAATTAAGACAAGCTCTTTAAATCTTAAAGCCCCACCCTGGAAGGACAGAAAAGAGCTCTCCCTAAGGGCTCTGCCCTGTGGAGTGAGTAATCCTTCGCTGCCCTGCACCCAGATGTCTCAGAGATGGGGTTAGTAGGCAGATCTGCCTTCTAAGCTCAAGTGAGCATTAACCTGGGATTGTGGATTGAATTTCCCTGAGATGTTTAATGGCTTCCAGAATAAGAGCTAGCTGTGTAGCTCTCCCGTCCCAGATGGAAAAGAAAGGAAAAAAGAACAGTCAAATATCTGGAGCAAAAAGGAGATTTTAAACCTAGGGAAACAGTTTAGTATAGGAGTAGGAGCAGGAGTCAGATGTCCTGGGTCAAATCCTGGCTCTAAAACTGTTTCCTATGGGACCTTTGGGTGACTCAACTCTCCAAGCTTTAGTTTCCTCTTGGGGAAGTTACAGTAATGGTATCTACCTCATGGGGTTCTGGAGAAAATTAAGCAAAATAATCCAATAAAGTACTTAAAGAATATCTGCTACCATTAATTTGATCATTCGTACAATTATTCATTCAAATAATTTGCCAAGTGTCCAAAAAGTACCAAATAACATGTTAGTAATGGTAATACAGGAAACTACCCCTTTCCTAAAGGTATTCACAGCCTAGTGGAAAAAATAAATGTATACATTTTTCGTCTATGCTGTAATCATTGCAGTTGTAAAAGTATGTACCAGAGTGTTACTAGTGTTCAGAAAGGGAGCTCTTTTTACTCAGGATTGCAGGAAGGCTTCATGGTGACATTTAAACTGAGAATTCAAGGGGATGCAGACCTTTTTCAGGAAAAGAAAAGAGGCAAAGTTATCCCAGAAAGAAGGAACATCATGAACAGGAGCACGACAGCAAGAAAAGCCCAATGTGTTTGAGAAACAACAGAACATTTGTCCGGAATGCCAGGGTGAAAGGTGGGCATGGTGGGCAATAATATTGGAGTCAGGGGTCTCGTGGGCCATGTCAAGGCATTTAGACTTTATTTTGCAAGATCACATTTCCATTTATGATGATAATTCATGAAGTGATATAGAAACTGGATGAATAAGGAAGAGATTAGAACCAAGAAGCACAGACAGAAGAATATAGCCACGGTACAGGCAAGAGATAAAGCAGGCCCAACTCAGCGCCATGGCAAATAACAGGAAAGGTGAGGCAGGCAGAAATACTTAGAACACACCTGTCCAGTCTCCTCACAGTAACACTATGAGCAAATCACTTTTTTTCTATTGTTTCTGGTTCCTTGTATCTAAAACTTGTTTTAAGAAAGGGTTTGTAAATATTTCAGAAGTATTGAGTTTTTCAAAAGAATATTTGTAATGATTTTTCCCAAATAACCAAGAATCTGTTAAGCAGATCTTCCAACCATCTCCTATATATGAATTTAACACTTAAAGTTGATACTCTTTTCTATATCCTTCCTTCCTTCCTTCCTTCCTTCCTTCCTTCCTTCCTTCCTTCCTTCCTTCCTTCCTTCCTTCCTTTCTTCCTTCCTTCCTTCCTTCCTTCCCTCTTCTTCTCTCTCTCCCTCCCTCCCTTCCTTCTTTTGTTCCTTCCTTTCCAGTAATTTTAAAAAAAATGGATTTGAGAGACAGAGAGGGAGAAAAGGACAGAGCAAATGAGAGAGAAAAACATTGATTTGTTGTTCCATTTATTCATGCATTCATTGGTTGCTTCTTGTATGTGGCCTGACAGGACATTAAACCCACAACCTTGATATATTGGGATGATGCTGTAACCAACAGAGCTACCTGGCCAGGGCCTCCTTTCCAGTGATTTTAACTATGAAGAGTTTTTTGGCCTATTCCAATGTCTTTATTAGTTAGGATTCTTGGTTGCAAGTGACAGAAATCAATTAGTATAATTATGAGGAAAAGGAGGAAGAGTAATAGTAGTACTAGTAGCAATAGCAGTAGTAGTGGTGGAAGAAGATGATTAACTTGTGTAACTGGGAACTGAGAGGTCCAGGCATTGATCTAGTCTCAGCTAGGTGTAGGAGTCAGACAACATGCCAGAAACCAATTATTGTTCCCTGAGGGATGGAATTCTTCAATTTGGCAGGCCTGGTTCATAAATCCACGTCTGTGCTCAGGAGGACTGGATTATTTACAGAAAGAAGCATGTGTGTGTTTTTAAACACAAAGAAAAGTATGTGACCATACCACTGCACGAAAGAATTGGCCAATGATAACTATAGAAGCTCCTTTTTTTATGCTCAACAATCAAGGATATTTTCAGGCTACAGAAATACTAGGTCTGTCCAGAAAAAGTCAAGCCATTGTTAATATAACATGAACAGTTTGTGAGACATCAGTGTAACCTGGCAGCCAAGGAGAGTGGACTGGAATGTGCATGCGTGAACAAGGATGACTTCACTGTACTAGTCAGTGGGGGCGGTAGACGCCATTGAATGAGCATATATACTGTGTGGCCATCACATTCAAAATGACTGAGCAAGTATAGCAATGAATCTGCATCAAATTTTGCATTAAGCTTAAACATTCTCTGTGGAAACTATTCAGATAATTCAGAAGACTGCAGCCATGGGCAACTAGTGATTAGCAACTTCATCACAACAACTCACCCACTCATACATTACGTCTCACACAGAATTTATTGGTGAAACATCAAATCACCCAGGTGACTGAGCTCCCATACAGCCCAGATTTGGCACCTGTGACTTCTGGCTTTCCCCCAGAAGTCACTCAATCACCTTTGAAAGAGAAGAAATAACTAAAGTCACCTTTGAAAGAGAAGACATTTCAAACCATTGATGAGGTTCAGGAAAATATGGGGCAGTTGATGGCGATTGGGAGAACTGTGTAAGATCCCAAGGTACCTACTTTGAAGGGCACTGAGGTATCCCTTCAAATAGGGGATTGTCCTATTTAATGTTTCTTGTATCTTGCATCTTTTTTGATAAATGTCTCTATTTTTCATAGCATATGGCTGGATACCCTCTGGACAGAATACATACATATACATGGCTGGACAGCCCCCCAAAACAGAATTAGCTTCTGGATGGTGGGCCCCTTGTAGTACAGGCTTCCCTGCTAGACAAGTGTTCTAGGAACCCATCTGCATCAGTGTACCAGTAGGCATTGCTGTGAAAGGCTACATTCAGCCTCAGTTCATTTTTTTTGGAGACTCAATACGTTTGCCTATTTCAAGATGAGCGATTTGCGAGCACACCTGCCCACACTGTGCTGAGTGTTCATCAGTTTTTGACCCAAAAGAGCATGACCCCCATGCCCACCCCTCCCTGTATGCCTGATCTTGCCCTGAGCAACGTTTTAAGTTTCTCTGGGTAAAAAGTCCTCAAAGGGAAACATTTTGCTGATGTTGAAGAGGTGAAACAAAATAAAAAACTCAGAAGCACTAAATGGCATGAAAATCAATGAGTTCCAAAACTGTTTTGAGCAGTGGAAAATAGTCTTGATAAGTGTACTGCATCAAATGGAGAGTACTTTGAAGGTGACTGAAGTTTAAACATGTAGGAGTAAATACACAATTTTTTATAAATAAATTCTGGGCCTTTGGGGTCCCCTGCATATATATTTTGCTAAAAATCCAGATACAAGAAAAACAGTATTCTCTGAGTAACTAGCTGACAGGGTTGTACCAAAATCTTGTGCTGTGGTGTGGGGTCAGCCAAGGTGGAAGCATCTTTTCATTTGCAGCCTGACATTCATGTCACCCAAAGTCCCAGGATGTCAAACTTATGCGCTGGCTTTGGGATTACTCTGGATTCCTGATTGTGGCCAATTTCTGTTCTATCCATTATGTATTTTGCTTTACTCTGGAATTCTTTTTTTTAAATCCTTACTCAACGACATTTTTTCATTGCTGTTAGAGAAAGTAAAAGAAATACATCAATGTGAGAGAGAAACATCAACTGGTTGCCCGCCCCTACACACCCCGACTGGGAATCAAACCTATGACCTTTTGGTCTAGTGGATGATGTTCCGCCCAACTGAGTCATACTGGCCAGGACTGGAATTCTTTTCAAACTCAGAAGGAAGAGCTCTAGTATTGACAAACTGCCTGGCTCATAGATACACTTGTCCAGACCTCAATTACATTTCATGTGACCCCGTGGGTGCACACACACTCACGCACAGTGTGCTGGAGCCGGTTCCTGATGGCCAACTGTTAAATTTCAGGAAATCTGCAAGCCAACATCTAAATACGGCCATTAACAAAGTTCATGTAAATTTAATAATTAAGTAAATTATTTTAAAAGCAAAGATAAATACTCAAAATTTGTCATTTCCTAATTATTTACATCTATTATATTTATGTGCTGAGAATTCAGTAGCATGCTACTTTGCATCACTTCCCAGTTATGTTCAGTGAAGTCATGTTGGTGGCTTGAAATTAGCCATGGTGGGATATTTGCATCATGGAAATTTGCAAACGCTACAAACCAGGGCTTTCTATTTCACAGGGCTGGGTTAAAAATTTACCAGCATACCACTGCACACACACACACCTTCCTCCCATGGAAACTTCTTCCACATCCTTTTGAACGCAGGTATCACCACCTTTAATATACAAGGCCTGTCCCAAAGGTATCCAGCCATGTAATATGAAAAAATAGAGGCATTAATTGAAGATGATATAAGAAACATTGTACACAGGACAATGATGCCTCAGTTGTCCTCAAACTAGGTACCTTGGGACCTCTCATAGTTTCCCAGCATCAATTCCACTATTCAAAACATTCTGCAAAATCCTTTGTTGCAATCACCATCAGATGCCCCATCGTGTTTTACTGAATCTCATTGAGGGTCTGAAATCTCTTCCCTTTCAAAGGTGATTTTAGTTTTGGGCAAAGCTTGAAGTCTCAGGGCACAAAATCTGGGCTGTATGGGGGCTGAGTCACCTGGGTGATTTGATGTTTCACCAATAAACTCTGCATGAGATGTGATGCATGAGTGGGCGCATTGTTGTGATGAAGCTGCCAATCACCAGTTGCCCATAGCTTCAGTCTTCTGAATCATCTGAGTAGTTTCTGCAGAGAATGTTCAAGCTTAATGCAAAATTTGATGCAGATTCATTGCTATGCTTGCTCAGTCATTTTGAGCGTGATGGCCACATAGTACACATACTCACTCAATGGCATGTACCACCCCCACTGACTAGTACAATGAAGTCAGCGTTGTTCACGCATACACATTCCAGTCCACTCTCCTTGGCTGCCAGGTTACACTGATGTCTCACAAACTGTTCATGTTATATTAACAATGGCTTGACTTTTTCTGGACAGACCTTGTTTCAGCACAATATATCAAGTAAAACCTTGTCATGCATCAAAATATTGTGGTATATGCATCCTTCACAATTAGGATTTCTTACCGAGATATTGATCTGCCCTGTGTATTGGGGCAAGTAGATAAACATTACTGAACATTGGAGTGCTTAGATTCTTCCCCGACTGCCTTTTAAGGGATTTAATTGTAAGGGGCCTCACCCAAATCAGATACCTTAATCTACTTGCTTAGGTATGGTATTTTTTTTCTATTAGAAGATCGCATTTAAGAACACTGCTGGCATAGAATCAGAAGCCTTGCCAATTTTCCAAGTCCTTGAAAGCGTAATTACTCAGTAGCCAAGGATAAATTTACATTGGATGATTCTTCTGGCCTTTCTCGATAACAGAGATGTATTTATGAATTCAGTGGCTTCACTGTCATCTTATTTCCTTGCTTTGTACAATTAAGCCAAGTGTAATCTCAAAATAGAATCAGTTCCTGAATAAATACTGTTTTAAGGCTGATGTAATTTCTTGCTTTTTGCAAGCTGCAGTTGAACATACATATCAACCATACCAGCCATGCAGGAGGCCAGCCAATGCTCCAGACTTTTAATCTACTTAATGGGATAAAGGTTAGGCATAATTAAATATCTTTGAGCTTGACTCTCTCAGTATAATAAGTAAATGACTTTCAATTAAATCTATCTAGGGAATAAAATAAAAACATTCATCAAGGTAGCAATTTTGAAGGAATAACTCTCCTTCTAGTCCAACTTAAAAAGGTTTGGCACTTAGTCCAAATGTCTGAAAAATAGGTATGAGCGTGAGCATATTCTTAGTAACAGCATTCAGAAAGAGAGTGTGCAGGAAGATGCATTCCCTCACCTCAGTCTTCCCTAAGTCCCGGGTCTTCCCTTTTGTTAGTTTGGTTTCTGAATTATCCTATGAACTTTCCCAAAGAATGTTGGAGGCTCTGAAGCAGCAAGTGCCTTGGGACAGCAAATATCAATCACTGTAACTCCGACACACTGACGATTTCCCTGCATCTGAGAGCTAAAAGGGAGCACTGGAAATAGGCAAAGACTCTGCTCGGAGAATATTATCTGTTTTTAGAAGAGGAGTGTGCTCAGTTCCTGAAGCAACGAGGGATCCCCACGGTCAATGACGCAGAATTCCATCCAGAGATGTGCTCACAAGCGTGACATCCTGCTGCCTCAGATCCTATCCAGAACCACCGAGCTGAAATCCTGGTTCCATTTCAACATGGATTTCTCAGTGTCGGTGACAGCTGACATCCATCACTCCCCTTTGTGACTTTCCCTGAAATAACTATGGTCCGAACAACCTGTGTCAATGCCAGTAGAGCTTTGCATCCAGGCTCAATGCTGTTCTCTTCTGCCTGTTGCCCAGAAAATAATTTATCTACTTGCTCTCAGATAAAACAAGTCAGATAGACAGGATTCCTTGCACATAATTCTCTAAGAGAGTCCATACTTTGTCTTCGGAGAGGTCTGCACTGCTGCGGGCAGTGGCATGAGGGCCAGAGAAGGGGAGGGAGTGAAGGAAAAGGCGAGGCATGGGGCTGGGGAACCAGGGGGCCATGTAAAGACAAGTCACATGGTGTCGTGAGAAAATAAAAAGAATTCCCAGCAGCTGCACTGAGACCCTTGTCTCTAATGTCCCAGCAGTTCTCCCTAACCTAAACTTTTAATCTTGAGGCCATTTGTTTGCTTCTTAGAATCAAGGAGTAGAAGCAAGAGTGGTGACAGAGAGATCTTTCCCCACGACCACCCCTCTCCCTTACACACATACATGCGTCCAAATGCACACACACAGACCTACTTAGTGTGAATAGATGTGTAAGCCCTGATTATCAGACCTGGTTTCTGACATTTTGCATTTTAGCAGATATTTTTCTGGATGTCTGCTTTAAGAACACTGTATTGTCCTTTTGAATTACGGCCCATGCGCTGTGATCTTTCACCTCCGTGTTTATTTTGAGCACTGATCCTTAGCACTAAGTTTTCAATATTCCGCATTTAAAATTCTATCAGTGTGCTGCATGTAAAGGATCTTGTTTAGGCCAAACACCCATAAAGAGAGTGTTTGCTTAACAATCGAGTAGATTTTGTTTGCCCATCGACTCACTTCAAGCCCTAGAGAGTGGAATGCCTTGCCTTCGCCCGCTACCTGATAACCATCAGAATCACCGTATTTGACTAGGGGACGGGGAGTGGATGCAAGAAGAATATGGTATTTAAGCTGTGATGCCCAAGTCAGACCTTCCCTCAACTCAAACTATCCAGGAGGAAATTCTCCCCTAGGAGATTCAGGGGTAGACATTTTCCACCAAACCTAAAGGAAGAGGAGGCACGTTTATGACTGACAAATGCTGGGAAGGAACCGGGCCCAAGAGCAGCGCTTCCTGCGTGAGAGCGCAGAAGGCAGCTGGTCATTTCACTGGCTGGGGAGCCTGATGACGGCACTTTCTGCCCGCTCCTCCATCGGGTGCGTCCTCTGGCCGGCTGCCTGTGGTGGCACCATCTTTGAGTCCCTGGAAATCCTACTTCTGGAATGCAAGTTTCCTATGGCTTTGTGCATTTCCTTCCCTGTGTTGAAGAGGGAACCCAACCCAGTCCATCTCTCATAAATTTCAGCATTGTTTCCGAAGTAATGAAGACAAAACCTGGAGATGCATGTGGCTGACATGGTGCCAGAGGGTCTCCATGTCATGGGTGCCTTTGTCCAGACTAGTGGACACTGCTGTTCCTCTTGGAGACCTGGGACACCTGTGAGAACTAAGAAATGGGCTCAGGGTCTGAGCTGCTTAGGAGAATTCAGGCACAGTGCCGAGCTGAGAATCGTGAGTTGGTTGAAAACCTTAGAGATGGCCCATGTTCTGTTCTATAGAAGCTGCTCATTTCCAGCTATAACTTTCACAAATCCACTGTTCATTACAAAATAGCAGATGAAACGCTAACAGCGGGGCTCCTCTACGCACAGCCCCAAGACTGTGCACCCTTCCCTGTAGTTTCCCACTGGCAGGGCTTTGCACTTAGACTTGATGCTTCTGAGCTTGCATCGTCTGCAATTTCTATTTAAAGGCAAATCGCAGACAGAGAAATATGTGCTGTAAATTATTGCAGCAATGTGACACATGGCTTTTCTGCCACTAAGGTCACTCTGTCACAGGCCTCTCGCTTCCTCCTCAATTGCTGTTCATTCCAGGAGGCTTCCTCAATTTCAGCAATTCTTGTGGTAGAGAACTGCACGCCCAGCCATTTATCACTGGCAATAACCAGGAGAGCTGTGATCTTTTACATCTCCACACAATGATCTGAGTCTTGGAAGGTTTCCTAAACTCCCTGACCCCCTTTGCCAGGCCAGGGCCTCTCTTCCTTTCTAAGTGGGACAGATAGAGTTCAGCTGCAGGGCTCTCCCACTGCGTAGGAGCTTGTAGGTCCAACAGATTCATTAACATAGCAATCCAAAGAGAGAAAAGAAGGCCAGGCGATTCTAGTGAATGCTGAGCCTTGTTCTAAATCCTTATATAGAATCTTGATAGACCATCAAGTGGGGGATTTGAGGCTCTGTTTTGCAAAAGAATTTCAGAGAGCCAAAGCATGGGAATGTAGCCGTCAGGATGGGAAGCCACGCATTGCAAAGTCCCACTGCAAGCAAGCTGAGCTCTGGGAAGAGGTCTGCGCTGAAATCACAGTGTGCATGCATGGTCAACAAGCTGCCTGGTTTCCAGCTTCATTCAAGCAGGTGAAAGTGTTTTTAAGTTTCGAGTGAGGGCAAGAATTCCTTTTCTCCCCACCAGCAGTTCCAGTTAACTCATTCTCTTACAACACAATGCCCTTTCTCCAGTCCAGCTTTAGGAGCAGAGGACCTTCCTGCAACTTGCAGGCATTCCCATAGCTTTCGGTAAATCCGCCCTGGCTTTGAGGGTGGAAGCAGGGTGTGTCAGTTAAACACAAACTCCCAGGGGATGCACTTCGTGAGTAAGCAGGCCCGAGTGTGCCCACTCCATCCCAGTTCTCTCCTTGGAAGTGCCCTGGCCGAGTGGCTTTGCAGACAGGCACCCCAAGCCAGCTTGCACGGTGGACTGTGAGGTCTTGCCTGCCGGGTCCCAGAACTCCAGGGCAATCCACAGCCAAAAGACAGCTCCAGCATGCAGGGTCTGAACAATGGGCCACCTTGAACTCATAACTGTATTTTGGGAACAAAACTGTGCATAGATATTTAAGGAATTCAGCACTTGGATAAAAGAGGGGCTGCTTTCAGCCCCACCTACTTTTTGGCCACAAATTCCAGAAAACTTCTGGAATTGCTTACTCTAAAAATCTCCATTGGGAAAAAAAATTCTAAAACATTTCCCCAGTCGTAGGCACCTTTGTCATCCACTTTCTCCTAAAAGAGTGCACTTTACAAGCACTAGATTTGAAACTTAAAAAAACCACAAGAAGTCAATCACCTTTCTCTACTTTGTGACTGCACGTAATCACACTAGTAAGTTGCATCTTTGCTTTTGAAGTTACCCTATTTCTTTTTTTTTAATTCTCATCCCAGGATATGTTTATTGATGAGAGAGAGAGAGAGAGAGAGAGAGAGAGAGAGAGAGAGATGGACAGGAGAGAGAAACACTGATCAGTTGCCTCCTGCACGCACTCCCAACTGGGGATGGAATCTGCAACTTTCGGTGTATGAGATGATGCTCCAACCCACTCAGCCACCTGGCCAGAATTTCCAATTTATTTTGGTAATGAGTTGCTGTAAAGAAATTTAATGATAGATGTACTTGCTCTGTACTGGTCTTCCCTCCTTAGTGCCCCCTATTTCTTTTGATAAAAGTACAAACTGGGTACCCTGGCCAGGTACCTCAGTTGGTTAGAACAGGGGCCCCCAATCCCTGGCCCATGGAAAAATTGTCTTCCATGATATTGGTCCCTGGTACCAAAAAGGTTGGGGACCACTGGGTTAGAGTGCTGTCCCCATATACCAAGGTTGCTGGTTCGATCCCAGGACAAGGCACATATAAGGACCAACCAATGAAAGCATAAATAAGTGGAATAACAAATCAATATTTCATTTTCCCTGTTTCTAAAACTCAATTAAAAAATGATTAAAGAGCAAACTGGGCTGAATGGACCAGCTGGTTAGAGCACCATCCTGATACACCAAGGTTGTGGGTCAGGGCTCGATCAAGAAGCAACCAGTAAGTGTACAAATAAGTGGAACAACAAATTGATGTTTCTCTCTCCCTTCCTCTCTCTAAAAAAAAAAAAAGCAACAGGAATACAGGAGTTGAGCTCCCCAGTCCCCTAGGGAGGTCCTGCATCACATGCCTCTTACTCAGAGGAGGAAGAGTTGCCATTGGTTAGTGGCTAAAAGTCGTGGTCAGCTCATGCTGTTGGCCTGGGTTCCTCCTGTGTCACAGTGAAAGGGGCTGTCGTGGGTGTGGGGGAAAGGAAGTTGAGCAGGATGACCCTGGTGTTTGGAAAGTGATCAGGCCCAGGCTATCCTTGGAAGCACAGAGAGATGGATGGCACAGGTTGGAGATAAGCAGGATGGGTGGGGGCAGGCTCAGGGTCTGCAGCTGCTGAGGGAGCATGCTTTCCTGCCAGTGGGCATCCGGAAGGGCTATGCGCAGGGCTGTCTTGTGCATCTCCAGGGCCTCATTCACCCTGGAATTGTGCAGTGCTGGCTCCTGGGTCTGTGGCTTCCCTGACTTGCTGCCAGAGGGGAAGAGGTGACAAGGACTGGGCAGTCCTATGACTCTGCCCCTGCTTCACCTGCCTGTCCCAGAAAGCTTCCATTCAGAGTCATGCACCAGCCTGTCCAGAGTCCATCTTGAGGGGCCCATGTGAGAGAGAGTCTCTTCCTGTTTTGCCACACACTAAACATCTACTCCAGATGTTTACTCCATCCCCCGTAGAGGCCAAAGACCAAAAGTAGGCTCAGTAATGAGTTTTTAGAACTTGGCTTCCCAAATTGTACTTATGTCCTATAGAGTTTGCACCAGAACCCTCTTTCTACTCTCATTGCTTCCCGTGTTTAACCCAAGTCCATGTCCAGGTGTAGTTGGGGCAGAAGTCGGGGTTGGCTCCTCAGGCTCTGAGGGAGTAGACATTCTTTTAGGTAATGGGGGATGTTTTAAAGACAGATGCAGCAATGTAGGAAATGGGGGTCCCACAAGAGCCCAGACTAAAGGGCAGAGGGTCCTCATGGAAGAGGACGTAGAGGTCAGGAATTGGAAAGAACTAAGATTTCTCTGGGGTCTATATTGCCACTCCGTCAGGGTGACATTTGGAATCTCCACCATTACAGGGGCGGAGCAGTTCTTGTCTTTCCTTGGACTTTCCCAGCTCCTACCTTCCACCTGAACCATGCTTCATCCTGTACCCTTTTTTCTGCCTCAGGGATTTCTGCTGGTGCACAGCTCAGGGATACTCACGAGTTCTGTTTACTCCTAATGCTGGTTTCCCTGTGAAGTCTCTCTACACACTGCCAATCAGTGTTCTTATATCTCATATTGAAGATTCTGCAAGAGACAGAATCTGACTGGCCCGGGTTAGTCACCGACGGTGCTCTGGGCAGAGGCTTTCGTGCTGGGCCACGCACCAGTCTGCGGATTTCCTGTCTGGTTTTGTTCCTTATCAGGGGGCTTGGGAGATTTTCCCCAGCTGATAAATGTGGGCTTGCAGCACCTGACAAATTCCTCCCTCCAGACTGTAAGACAAAATGTGAAAAGGAAGAAAACAAAATTGTCTACAGTTCCACGACAACGTGAAAGCACCCTCCACACCGAGGCACCCTGGGAGCCCGCTCTTGGTGAGGTCCCTATGACACATGTGGTCTTTCTGCCAACAGCAGAGCCTGCACATCGTTGTCCCAACAGCCATTATCTGCCTGCCATTCTGTAAAAAGCAACAAAAAACCTACTAAACCTTTGCTCAAGGCTGTGAATACTAAAAATTGCCAAAGGAAATGATGGGAACTGCATTGCTGAAATCCTTTCAAAATTGCCTGAATAAAGCACTTCACTCAGGCTAAGGAGAATAGACTGGCGCTGACCCTGCAGGGCATCGATAAGATGACCTCAGAGGTTTTTCTCCCCCCTGTGTCTGGTTTCTGTGAAGGAGAAAGACTGGAGCAGAACCAATGAAACAAAGAAGTAAGTTCATACCCCCTCCCCCCTCCCAAACCCTTTCATCTTTAGTTGGGTTCTGATTCCATATTGTCTCCACCAAAGAAGTTTTAAAAGCATCCACACATAATGTCATGCTAAAATGTTGTAAGATCATCATTTCAAAAAGCTTTTCCTGTTTCCATTTCTTCTTCCATAATTACTGTAAATGTCATCATAAGTGGACTCTGAATAATTCTCCCAATTCCCTCTGGTGCCTCAAAGTGTCCTCCACCTTACAGCAGTTAAAGGGAGTCAAATATTCCCTTGCCTGGCCTTCCGCATCTGTGATGAAGTAAGGGCTGTTTGCTCTTTGAGATCCAAATAATCATCAGAGGGCAGCTTCTCAGGCAACAGTTAGAATCCAGAAAAGCCAAAGCAGAAGGAAGTGGCATCTTTTGCAGGAGGTGTAGCTTTGCCTTTTCTTCTTCTTCTTCTTTCATGCATTCTGTTTAGAAAACAGATAAGGAGGTACCATTTATTGAGAAGGAAATGTGTGCATTAGCTACCATGGTAACTTATGTTACTACTGGCACTGTCCAGGCCAATTAAGGCCCTTTCATAATGCTCATTTTCTTTCTGGGACTGAGAAAGCCACTCAAGTCAGAGGGAGATAAATATCTTACAAGCCCTGAGCATCAGGCTTCAAATGTCCCTCCATTGACTTTCCTGGCGGTCGTACTGTGCACAATGGAGCTGCATTTACTCTAAGCCCTGGGAGGAGCCTGGGCCCTGGACTGCGCCCAGCTCCAGCTCTGGGCAGGGAGACCTCTGTTAACTGAGGTCCACCCTGCCACCATACCCCTCTGCACCTGCTGCCCAGTTGCTCTGCAGTTAGCATCCAAGCCCCACTTGTCTGGTTCTGTGGAGACCTTTCTTCCCAGGCCCTTGGAATGCAAAGTCGCTCTGGTGGGGTCCGCATGGAGCTATGTCTCAGTCCTGGTGCCCTGGCAAACACACTTTCAGTTTTTCCAACTCTCATTCGTACAATCCTAGGTTAATCCTCCCAGGGCACTGTGATGTCTATGACATACACTCATCCCTAATTGGCTCCTGATTGTGATATTTAACAGTTTTCTCAGCCGCTTCTTTGGAGGTGACATGAGGTACCCTAAAACTTGCCTTCAAAGTCCTACGTGAACCACTTCCTTTGCTTCTTGGGAGGCCCGGCTCCATTGTTTCATACTCTGTGGGCCATGATGGGTGTCCATCACAATGTAAAGCGATGACAGGAAGGAAGTACACATTAGGTCGAAGTGAGGTTGTTAAATCAGGGGAGTGTGAGCCCAGTGGTAGTGGCTCATAGCATGGAGAACATGCACACCAATGGAGGGTTTCTAGTGGGTAGATTTAGTGTGTGTGCAGCGGTTACTTCATTGAGTGCGCACTGGGACAGCTACCCTGGTTGTCCATAGCTGATGATTTGGTGTCAGGCCATGTAGATTGGGACTGTGTCAGTGATTAATAGTATTAATATAAACAAGTACTTCATGGGACAGCTGTAAATGAAGAATGTCTATATTCTATGTATATTAGGCTTAGGATTTTCAAAGCACTTTCAACCCCCTTTAACCTTTCCTGGGAAATTTCCTTGGAAATTTCTCAACTTCCGTGTGTAAGCAGTGAAACCAAGCAGATGGGGCTTTGTTCTCCCTCCTTCTCTTGCCCGCTCTTTTGCATCAGACTCTGAATAAGATTTCTTTTGAGGAAAGTGTTCCCTGTTAATTAAAAATAAGGTTGAGCTTTGGACCAAGTATTGTCCGAAAACACCAAGGTTGTGGGTTCGATCTCTGCTCAGGGATGTATAAGAATCAGCTAACGAATGCATGGAATGGGAGGAACAACAAATCGATGTTTCTGTTTCTCTCTTTCCCCATCCCTTCCTGAGAGAGAGAGAGAGAGAGAGAGAGAGAGAAGATGAAGAAGAAGAAGGAGAAGGAGAAGGAGAAAAGGAAGGAAGGAAGGAAGAAAGGAAGGAAGGAAGGAAGGAAGGAAGGAAGGAAGGAAGGAAGGAAGGAAGGAAGGAAGGAAGGAAGGAGGGAGGGAGGGAAAGAAACGAAAAAGTAAGTTGAACTCCTGTAAGATATACAATTCCAGTACTGGTGGTATTTCTTTGGAGGGGGGGATGGAGAGGGACATGCGAAGGAACACCTTATCCAATCTTGGGGCGAGGCACAGATCAGGCAAGGCTTTCCATAAAAACTGATTCCTGACTGTGTGGAGGGTGGGGCGGGGTGGGGCAATTATGTACCTTCCAGGTAGAGGTAGCAGCATGTGCAAGCAAGCAAGGGAAAGAAAGTTTAGCTTTTTCAGAAAGTATCGAAGTGTTCAAAGTGGCTTGGGTGTTTGGTTTCAGGGGAGAAGGATGATATGAGCTAAGGTCAAACCTACCTGCCAGCCTATTCCACTTTGTTGGTTTCACTTCCTTTAACCAATGCTCTGTGTCTGGGGTGGTGCCTCCCAAACTCTTGAACTTCCAACCTAGTGAGGATACTGTCTGTTCCTCCTTATCCTTTTGGTACTGCTGAACTTTGACCCCATCTACATTCTCAGAACATGCTTCACACATGACCCAATTCGAGACAGTAGGCATTGAATCCAGTCATCTCGCCTGTACATTTGCTTTTCCGCTGCCTACACATACCTATCCTTGACAGGTTCCTGAGCCCCATTGTGCCTGGAGTCTGACTTGTCTAAACAAAGGGCTGAACTTACACTGGCCATGACCTAGCCTTCTGGTTTTCACTTGGTTTCTTAGTCAAGTCTTTGCACAGGAACCTTACAATGGAATGATAGAGTCACCTCCAAATGCCCAGCACCTTACAGCAAGCAAGTGTAGTACCTTTAGGAAGCCAGCCTTTGGTTACTCACAACTCAGGTGGCTAACCCTCAATGGTTATTGAGCTCTCTCTCTAGCTCACTAAGATATCTTGAGTATCAATTTGTAGTCCAGCTATGACATTTTAGCTTACAATTAAGTTTTTCATTTGTGGGAAATGTTCCATGCTCTCTTCTTTACTTTGGACCTCTCTCAAAATTAAGGGAATCTGCAAGTTGTGAGGATTGAAAATGCGAGAAATTTCCTCCCCTTGTGCAATGCTGAGCACCACGATGATTTCGGGCTCGTCAAAACCAAAGAGCCCCGTTCAAAGTGGCTGAGGACACTCCCCAGTCTTTAGGGAGTTGTCCTCTCTGGTGGAGAAAACAGCAAGTTCTATACTGCTTATTACTGCCTCCAAATTGCTGATTGTGACAAAGCAAGTTTTGTGTACAGGAAATAACCACTTCCCTTCTCCCTTTGTAGGACTTCTAAAAAATTGATCTTAGATACGAAGCCATAAATAATTACATAAACAATTACTCAGCCTTTGCCTTTTTCCCTTTTAATCCTATAATGGCATTTTGGAAATAACATCAAACACTACTACTTCTATTCAGTTTTTACAATGAATAAAAACAGGAAGAAAATTTAAATGTTATAAGTACTTGGTTTTTAAGACTTGCATTAATTGTGAGCACATACATTATCGGCTCCTGGTTTGCTCACAACACGTGACTAAGCAACTGCATTCGAGGTTTTGTTTTCTTCAGGCAGAGAATAAGACCATTTTTACAGCATGTCATTGAGGACATACATTTCTCAGCTATATGTGGTGCTTAGATTAAAACTGTGCTTTTAGTTGTGAACTGTAGCTCCAATATTTAGTTTTTACTATCTAAACTATAACTTCTCCCAAGCCATAAAGAAGTTAAAAGCTAGGTCACTCTGTAAACAGAGGTTGGGCTTTCTAATACACTGTTATCTCTTGCAGGACAAAAATCGATGGCTGTGCTCTGTAAGTGCTACTCTGGCTTATCCTATTTCGCTTTCTATGGGAAGTTGGGAATAAAAATGTGACCCATCAATATGAGCAATAAACATTTGCCGTGTACTTAGTGATAGATTAGATATTTATTGTTTGAAAACGTCCTGGAAAAAGAAAAGAGGAGCCATTTTACCACGGAGAATATGGCTATTTATTACATGAGAAAAGAATTTCCTAGATTTGAAATGACTCAAAATAGTTTATTTAATATTTACAGTATTAAATAATTTTTTAATATATTACAACCACAGGAATATTTGCTTATAATTTGAATGTTATAATGCTGGATAATATACTGTGAGTAGTAGAGTTTCATGAAATTTTTAAGGTGAAACTTTCATTTAATGCTCTAGTTGTGGAATTGTACCTTTTATTCTATGAAGTCTATTTGCCTCATTGTAGTAGAACTGATTGATACAAACACCTTCTCCATGCCTCCCCATGATGCTTTTGTCATTCATTCATTCATTTGTACTACTTAAATCATTCATTATTCGTTCACTCTTCTTAAGCCTTTTGAGCACTTGCAGGGACTAAACCACCTGCAAGGTGGGATTTGAAGATCAAGTCTTTGCCCTGCAGGAGTAAACAACAAGTGGAAGGGAGTGTTGGACATTCTCTGACACGAGTGTGAAAAGAGTGGAGAGAAGCAATGGATGGACGGGCCAGGTCTAGGTAGATAGGGGCCTGGTCCACACAGTCCATATGCAACGCAGGGCTTATCCACAAAAGATAAGAAGCCTTGAGTTTGACTCCTTGTTTAACTACTTACTAGGTTTGTGGCTCTGGGCAATTCACTTCAACTTCCTGAGTTGTCTAATCTACAGAATAGAGATCATAACAGCTGCTCACTGATCTCACAGAATGGTGGTTTTAAGGTTCAAATGAGATAGTGCAAATGAAAATCATTTTTAAAGATTATATAAACTCTTAAAACTAATAAATTCAGTAAAGTTGCAAGATACAAAATCAATGCACAAAAATATGTTGCATTTCTATATACTAATAATAAACTATCAGACAGGGGAAATTAAGAAAGCAATTCCATTTACAATTGCATCAAAAGAATAAAATATCTCCCTGGCTGGTGTGGCTCAGTGGATTGAGTGCTGGCATGTGAAACAAAGGGTTGCTAGTTAGATTCCCAGTTGGGGTGCATACCTAGGTTGTAGGCTAGGTCCCCAGTAGGGGGTACATGGGAGGCAACCACACACTGATGTTTCTCTCCCTCTCTTCCTCGCTCCCTTCCTCTCTCTCTAAAAATAAACAAAATCATTAAAAAAAAAAAGGATAAAATACCTAGGAATAAATTTAACAAAGGAGGTGCAAGAATTGTACATTGAAAACTATAAGACAGCAATAAAAAATTGAAGAAGGCATAAATAAATAGAAAGATATTCCATGCTCATGGATTGGAAGAATTGTTATTGTTAAAATGTCCATACTACCTAAAACAATCTGCAGATTCAATGTAATCCCTATCCCTATCAGCATTCCAAAGGCATTTTTCACAGAAATAAAGCAAATAATTCTAAAATTTGTATGGAACTACAAAGACCCCCAAGTAACCAAAGCAATCTTGAGAAAGAAACATAAAACTGTAGGTTTTTTTAAACTCCTGGTTTAAAACTATATCACAAAGCTGTAATAACTAAAACAGTATGGCATTGGCACTAAACTAAGCATAGATCAATGGGACAAAATAGCGAGCCCAGAAATAAACCCACACATATACGGTCAATTATTTTACAAGGAAGGAGCCAAGAATATACAATGGGGAAAGGACAGTCTCTTCAATAAATGGTATTGGGAAAATTGGACAGCCATATGCAAAAGAATGAAGCTCAGTCACTGTCTTATACCATACACAACATTTATGTCAAAAGATTAAAAACTTGAATGTAAAACTTGAAACCATAAATCTCCTAGAAGAAAACATAGGCAGTAAATGCCTTGATTCATGTCATGGCAATGATTTTTTTTAATCTGATACCAAAAGCAAAAGCAGCAACAACTAAAATAAACAAGTGGGACTGCATCAGACTAAGAAGTTTTTGTATAGCAAAGGAAAGTGTCAACAAAATAAAAAGTTAACTTACTGGAAGAAAATATTTGCAAGTCGCATGTCTGATAAGGGGCTAATCTCTAAAATATATAAAGAACTCATACAAACCAATGGCAAAAAAAAAAATCAAGTAATCCTACTTTAGAAATGGGCAGAAGATGTGAATACGCATTTTTCCAAAGAAGACCAACATATGGCCAAGAGGTATACAAAAAGATAACTGACCTCATTAATTGTCAGGGAAAGACAAATTAAAACCACGGTGAGATACCACCTCACACCTGTTAGAATGTCTGTGATCAACAAGACAGGAAATAACTAATGTTGGTGAGGATATGCAGGAAAGGGAACCCTTGTGCTCTGTCGGTGGGAATGAAGATTGTTGCAGGTACCATGAATGACAGTATGGAGGTTCCTCAAGAAAATTAAAAATAGAATGCCCATATGAGTCAGCAGATCTACTTCTGGAATTGAAAAGTTATATGCACCCCCATGTTCATTGCAACATGATTTACAACAGCCAAGATATGGAAACAAACTACACGCCCATAGATAAATGAATGGCTAAAGAAATTACTACAAACATACACAAATGAATATTATTCAGTCATAAAAAGGAATGAAACCCTGCCATTTGCAACAATATGAAGGGCATTATGCTAAGTGAAGTTAGAGAAAAGCAAATACTGTGCGGTCTCTCATATGTGGAATCTAGTACAAAAACAAAACTACCTCACAGATACAGAGAACAGATTGATGGTTTCCAGAAGTGGAGAGTGAGGAAGGCAAGAGAAATGGGTGAAAGGGGTTAAAAAAAAAGAGATTTTTAAATATATATATATAATTCTATAATATTTATTTATTATATAATATGACATATATTATAGGCACTGGTGTCCAATTTCAGGTATTGTGACTACTTCTGGACTTCATAAGAAAGGGAGATGAAGAATTTGAAGAGGACTCAAGAAAGATGGATAAGAAGGTAAAAAATAAAATAAAATGGGAAACCTGAGACAACATCTTCAGTAAGCACAGGAGGGAGTCCAGGTATTTCCTTTCTTTAATAAGAACCAAAGAGAAGAAATGGATTTAAATGCCAGCAGGAGGGATTTGGATTAGGAATAAGAATGATTTTACTTTCTCTAAAGAGCTCTTAATGGCTAGTTAAGGAAAGTGCTGTTTCTCCTCTTTCGGGAGTCTTTAAAAGTAAACTAGAGCCATCTTAACAATGGTGAGATACTACTCATTGCAGAGTATGTACACGGAGTTCAAGTACAGGAAGTGCCCAGGTGATGTTGGAACACGCACAGTTTTAAATTATTCCTTGGGGGAGAACCAGAATCTGGAGGGTCATATCAGGATCCTACTCACCTTCTGGACAAAGTGGATAGAAAAGATACACCTTCTCTTCCACAGACCTCTGTTATTCTTTTTCTTACTTTGTGTAACTTCATATATTTCATAGCATAACTGCAATAGCCCAAGGGCCATTAAGGTCATTGGTTTCAGGACCAACCAAACCTACAGCTGCTTTCTCTTATGCACTCAGTGGGATCCTGTCATTTCATCCCAGTGCCATGTAGAGTGTCATACAGGCCTTGTGGACACTGTAGTAACTCAAGTCTCCAAGTGACAGCCCTCACCCCAGGGGCAGGTATTTCAGGATTCTTGGTATGTGGCTGGCAAGAAACCAGGTACATTGGGATCCAAAGACCATACCTAACTTGGTTATTTTTCAGGCTCTATAAAGTGAATGAAGTGAATCAAAATCCTTAAAGCAGCCAGGTACAGACCTACTTTAGGCAGAAGGCAAGGTATACTCTGGATATCCAGCCAAAACATGCTTCAAAGAAACCCTTTGCCCTGTTGGAATTGTTCCGGGCTGTTCTTGGACCAACACCATGATTAAATCTGGCTGCCATTCCCAAAAGAGGTGGGATCCAGCTAGTGGGCAGAGGCCTGTGGTGGCTTGGCCATTCTGGCTGGGGGCGAGTGCAGCCCTTACTCCAGCCTCTGCCCCTCTTTGGCTGTGGGAGGAAGGGTTCAAGGCCAGAGGATGTGCCAATGGGTCCTCTATTTTCCAGGTATGATGTTTGGGTCAGAACTATTCCTGAAACAGCACTGTTTTCTTAAACTTATTTTCCATCTAATTACACTGTAGCTTGAAGCATGGGGTGTTTTTTTCCACCCTTCATGGCTAGAGTCTGCCTTCGTATTTGTGTAGCCAACGGGAAATATGGCAGAAATAGGAGGGAGTTTCTGTTGTAACTGTCTATTTTTAGTGGCTCATAAACTTCTCAATATTCCTTTGGCCTGAAGCTATACATGTTTGGTCTCATCCCAAAAGGAAGTTATTTTGGAAAGTTTGAGCAAAATCCTCTCTATTGCTGCTTGGGCTGAATAAGGAAGACAGAAAAAAAAAGGGGGGGCTTTTGGGAAATCAAGTCTGTAACTTTAAGGCTGGTGTGGAACTGGCCGCTTAAATCCTACTGGTCCTTCCACCTCAGCACTCTGTTAGAGGTGGGGTGCAGGACCGAACACTTAGGGGGCCCTGTCAGAGGCCACCTTCTAGTCACAGGACAGTGGCGGTGCCGTCCCCCTAAGTTGAGGGCTGACAGCTGTCAGTCAGCGGGCTACATAGTGGTACAAAAGGAGAAAGGACAAGATCAGGACTCAGGAAACTCATCGTCTGCCTCTTCCTTAGCTGTAAGTTGACAGATCTGGTCCCTTCCCTGAAATTTAGTTGCCTCCTCTACAAAATAAAGTGGCTAAGCCAGCTCTCAGTTCTAATTCTGCCCCAGAATAAGGGGATAGAAACGTCTCTTTTGGGGGTGAAAGTACTCTAATAACTGGGGGAGGGGAATTACTTTCATGTTTTAGAGGCACTTCTGGTAGGAAGTCATGGAGAACAAAGGCAGGCTTTTACTGTAGCTCATATTAGGGGGAATAAAAAGTCTGAGGCTCTGAAATACAAATATATAAAGGACTTCTTGTTTGTGGAGGGTGAAGATGAAGGAACGATATAAACAAAAACGAAGTGATGATTTTTATGTGGTCATTCTATTTAATTTCCCAGAAGTGAAGGTATTTATCCATCAGGGCAGATGAAAGCCAAGCTCAACTCTCTTTCTTCCAAAAATATGAAAGATTTCATTTGTTTACTTATTCATTTATTTATTTCTTAAACTAATATTTATTAAGTGCCACTAATTTTCACCCTTTCCTCTTGGAGTGGGAAAGGAAATGGGTGCAGGAAGGAAAAGGTTACAGAAAAAACTGGTTGACTGTCTGGGCACAGAAGGTGGGCTCAGGGCCTAGGGAATATTAAATACACATATTTAATACACATTTAAAAAAATTCTCACCCGAGGATATGTTTATTGATTTTAGAGAGAGAGGAAAGGAAAGAAGGGAGGGAGAAAAACAGAGAGAGAGAGAGGTGGATCAGTTGCCTCCCATACACACCCTAATCAGTGATTGAACCCACAGCCTAGGTATGTGCCCTGACTGGGAATTGAACCCACAACCTTTTGGTGCAGGGGACAATGCTCCAACCAACTGAGCCACCTGGCCAGGGTTCCACTGAACATTTAAATGGTACCCTCCAGTGGGCATCTAGAGTGTCACGAGGCAAAAGAGTGAGTGGATGCCTAGATGATACGTTTAGGCTTCCAGGTTTCAGCGGCAGATCCTCCTTGGTGACTGATGGTGATGCTGGGCTTTCTACTCAAGGGCAGTGGGCAGGATGCCATCGCACCTACATCAGCCTTCTTGATCCCTTGCCCTGTCCTCCATTCCCATGAGAAGCTTTGAGTTTTCACATGTCCTCAGCCAGGAAGGTCAGCGTGGACACATCTGTGTGTATCATAGGGTGCAGCTGATAAGCACCAGCTGCTGGGCCCTACTTGGCCCAGAGCAGCACATTCTCTTCCATATCAGCTACTGCAGCAGAACCACAAACCCTACCCCATGTGCCTGCTCAGAGCCAATTTTGAAGAAGGAGAAAAAGGAGCGCAGGGAACTTGGCTGGGTTTCTCTCCAACCAGGCAAGACCTGGTGATGGTAGTGTTGCTGTCAGAAGCAGCAGAGGGGAAGTGGTAACATCATTTCTCTGCAGCTTTGACGTGAAACCAAGAGAAAGGAATATGTATACTCTTGCCAACCTGCGAAACCGATGCCAGAGCACAGAGTAGTCCCACTCAAGCTTTCAGCTGCATACGAATCACCGGGCGGGGGGAGGGGCTCTTATTAGCATGCAGGTTCTGAGTCAGGAGGTCTGAGCTGGGGGGCCTGAATTTCCATTTCTAACAAGCTCCTAAGTGATGCCTACACCGCTGGGTTTTGTTTCAGTCTCCCCAGCATCCTCCTCAGGGGTGGGAACAAGTACGAGAACCAAGCTGGACCAACGATAATATCTGAACGTAGGTCAAGGGGTGGCCAATCGCAGTTTTTGCCCTTTTTAAAATTGGGGGTTTGAAGGGTTGGAGACAGAACTGAGAGAAGGAAACCCTCTCCTCTGCAGTTGCTAAGTGTGAGCCCGAGCTGCTACAAGCGATGATTCCCAGGTCCCGGAGGAACTGGTCTGAGAAGAGGTGGCAGATACCTGGGACTAGTGGGCAGGGGACAGAGAGGAACTTGACTGTATTCGGTGTCCTGGTTCCGGTTGTCCCTAAGGGCAGCTGCACCTGGCCCTTCCTGTGGCTTTCCTCTGTGAGTCTGCAAACTACCCCCTATGGCTTAAACCAGTGGTTCTCAACCTTGCTGCGCATTTCAGTCTGATGCTGGGGCCTCCCACCTGGGGAGTCTGGTTTGCTCGGCCTGAGACAGGACTTGGGCAGAGGTAGTTTTTACAGCTCCCCAGGTGATTCTAACATGCTGCAGAATAGAGGAGACCCACTGAGTTACACTCCCTCAAGTTGGGTACAGAGCAGCAACTGGGAGTCCTGAAGTGGGCTCTTGGGAACCACCAAACTAGAAGAATCAGACCCGACAGGAAGCGTGGGACACAGTCCTGAGAGGACAGCATCTAACAGAGGGCCTGACGAAAGGGAGGCTGGGGACCTCACTCCAGCCTTCAGGGACCACTCTGCTCCCTGAACTCATATGTGCCACCAGGCACCATCTCTGAGTCATGCGTGGTGCTCAGCCTTGTTTTGGTCTTTCATCATTCTAAGGGGTTAGCTTTCATTTCAGGCCATATGCTCCTTCAGGGTAGGGATGGTATCTGTGCCTCTTTCATTTCTTCTAAAGCCCCAGCTACTGAACTTGTACTTACTAGCATTCCCAAATACGAGGTGATTAATGAATATCCAAGCGTACACCGTAAACGGTTGACCTCATTTTTCAAACCCAAAGCTCCCCAACTTCCTCCTTGATTGTGAAGAATTCCTAAGGCTGTTCACTGTATTCTCAGCATGTGTGTTGGAGGAGGGGAGGGGAAGATTCATCAAGTGCTTATTTTATAGTCCAGACCCACATCTGAGTCCGGAGTGGCTGGAACGTGCCAGCAGTGGGAGATCAAGGAGTTTGGAACTCTCTAGCCACTTCAGGCTCAACAACTTGTTCTCTTGAAATAGAAATAGCTGCTAGTTTTGGGGGCGGTGGTTTTCCACCAAGAGCAGGCCCTTTTCTCAGAAATGCAGTTGCCTGTGGAAAGCGAACCCTCCCTAACCAGTCCTTAACAGCTGTCAGCCCTGCAGCAATTACTCTGCAGGCTTCTTGCTAAATTCCTGCGATGGTCTCCGCCAGGGCTGGGAACGCATGCGCACTGGAGGTGGAGCGCACAGAACTCTTTGGGTGGTATCCTCTCCTCTTTTCTCAGGAGGGCTTGCCCTGGGAGGCTTCCAGGTGGACCTTCCACAGAGAATCTGAGGCTACCAGGAAGTACTGGTGGAGTTCTCAGGCTGAGCCTTAGGGCTATTCTCCCTGAGTCAAAAGGTCTGAAGCGCGATAAGAGACTGAGCTGATAGCTAGGAAGAGACACCGGCCTTGCCAGGAAAAAAATTGTACAGGAAAGCTCGTTAATATGTAAAAAATCTCTCACAAACATGAACACTATCATTCTTTCCTCTTCGGTATTGTTGTGTGGGTAAGAGTCATAAAGTATACAAGTCACCTTCTGACCAAAGCCCTTAGTGCGGTCTTCTGGACTTGATTCTAACACTGAGTTCAGTTAATTTGTCTGGGTCCCAGATTTCTCACAGCTGGTGTCTGCTTGTTCTAACAAACACGTTTTGACGGTTTGGCAAATTATTCATCGGATAAGGTGTCAATGGTCCACAGCCTTCAAATAACCTGTGGGAAACCAATTACGATTATTGGTATGAAAGGTAGGGGGCTATTTCCAAATAACTTGAATCCACATGAATGTCAATTCTTTTATTTCATGGAGATGTGGCCAAAATAAGAGACTAAATGTGAAGAAATTGTAGCCTTCTTGGTATAGTAAAGGGATCCTCTTTGGCTTAGCATGAAAGAGAATTCATTTTTCTAACTCATTTGAGAATTTCTGTTGTGCTGTGTTCCTCTCTCCTTTCTTTCCCCCAGACTCAATGACTTTGAGGGGTGGTTCCTACCAGAACACCTGCGAAAGGCAGGGGGTGGAGGGTGTCCTAGTCAGGTCAGCTGCTGCTTACAGCCGTGCTAAAGGGTGCTTATGCAGAGAATTCCTCGCCCTCCCCTGCCCCCAAGCCATTCCCTGAAGGTGGCATTCAGCCAGTTCTTCCCAGCTGGCTCAATGATTGATTTCACTGACTCCAAGCCTTGTGCTCTGGGGTAAAAAGGACATCTCTCAAGAGTGTGATAATCCACACTTCCTGATAAGGTTTCCAAACACCACTCTTCCCAGTTTTGTTTTGTTTTGTTTTTCTCGCTTGGTTGCAGATCCTTCTCTTGAGTCTGATAACACCCCTCCCTGCTGTGAAGTGGGTTTTGTACTCTTCTGTCCTAGAATGTACCACAGGTTTTGAATCCTTCACGTGCCCACAAAACTTTCTGCATTTCTTTCTGTTGCCACCAATCATGTTGTGTTGTAATCATTTGTGTGCTTTTGTCACTTAACAATAATCTCAAGGGTGAGAGCTGTCCCTTATTTATCCCCATAGAATCAACAACTAGCAGCTCAGTTCTTAACACATAGTAGGTGTTAACTAAATATTATTTGAGTGCCTGCTTTGTGTAAGCCATATCAGGGCATTTGATGATTTTCCAGGAAAAGTGAAACTACCTTGACTCAGAATATAGAAAGTTGCATGGTTTCAAGGTATCAGGAGGGGGAATGCCTTTGACTATTGAGTTCAGAGCCTGAGTGGGCTTATGGTCAGTAAAATGAAATTATGCATTAAATCAGTTTTCATTCTTATAAATAAACTCCAAAGTCTTCTAAGATAGCATGAAGTAATCCAGTGAGGCCTTGAACATGTAGAATTTGTAAAGTCTGTATGCTTATTTATTTTTCCATAAAGTATTTGTCAGATTAATAAATAAATGAAAAACATGAGTCTCAATAAACAGAAGAAGCATAAAATCCCTTTTACTTTCTTTGAATTCCATTATTTTTTTTAAAAAAACCTCTACCTTTAAATGAGATAATATGTGTGAACCTCATGTGATATGTAGCACATAAACGTTAGCTATTTTGGTTATTTTACTGTAGATAATGAAGTGATACGCTTTCTTATTCAGTACAAACCATGGATAATGCCAATAGCTCCCCCACACTTTTGTTAAATTAAAAGCAAATAAAAAATAACTTTTGAAAAGTTCTCTGGCTAAACATACAGAATAATTTCTTATGTCTGAAGTCCTTTGTTTTGTAGTCTTTATTTTTCAGGAAGACCTTGATATAGCAAGGCAAGAAATATTATCTTCAATTTACAGATGAAAACATTGATGGGTTAGTGGCAGAATTTGGCTAGATCTCAGGTCCAGAATCTCTCCCGAGTGGTCTAGTTCTGAGTTGGTAGCCCATTAGTTCTTTTTACTTCTGCCTCACTCCCTGTGCTTTGCACAGAGCTCGATGTGGACAATTCTGTAACTGGGATACTAGCCCCACAGGCTCCTAGGAAAAGGGGCTGGATTAAAGGACAGAGAAAAGAGAAGAACGGGGGGGAAAACAATGTGCATTTCATTACTTACTGGTTTCTTCAAAACTCCTTAGGGGATTTGGCCAGTTCCATCAGGGGACTAGAGAGGGTGTGGTGACTTTTTTTTTTTAACTTTTTAATCCTTACACAAGGATATGTTTATTGATTTTTTTTTTTTTTGAGAGAGAGAGCGAGAAAGAGGGAGGGAGGGACATCGATGTGAGAAAAGAAACATCAGTTGCCTCCCACACATGCCCCGACCGAGGATAGAACCCTCAGCCTTTCGGTTTATGGGATGACGCTCCCACCAATGGAGCCGCCCGGCCAGGGCAAGGGTGTGATGTTTTTAATAACAATGGTGAGCAAGGCCATCTTCTAGGGCAGGCAGTCCCCTCCCCCTCCTCCCACTCCCTCTTGCTGTCTCAGTAGTGGAGACAGAGTTCCCTCACCCACTGCAGCTGACCTCCTCCATCTCATCACAGACTGGTGCAGGGTGCACCTCTGTCCCTCCCTCTGTCCCTCCCTCTGTAGGGAGGAGGCACGGGTTTTAGGTAGTTTCTGACTCCACTTTATCCTGGTGTCCCCAAATATGAGTATAGGAGTCACACCCATTTTAAGCATTGTTTTGCTGTTGAGGACAGAAACACAGGCAGGAAGTGACACATCTTACAAGATGCATGGAGCCATCAAGGGGTAAGGCGGGAATGAGGGTGGGCGAGTGGAGATGAGTCACGCAATGCAGGGTCTGATCCTGTCTGTATTTTAAATTTTGACATTTTGTTTATTCTGGAGTTTTTGCACTAAAATATCAAATATCTTCATTCCTGACTTGTCTGGCACCCTCACATTTTACCTCAGTCAACAGCAGTGTAATCGCCAGTACAGTCAGACTCATCAGCTGCTGAATTGTCTTCCTGCCCGTCTCAGAACACAAAAGCCCTGGCACTTCCCTGATCTCCCAGTGCACCGTCTCTTCTGAATAAACACAGATGAAGTGACCGCTGTGCCCGCACAGGGTGGGGTTGCAACAAGTGCAGGTTCCCTGTCTTCCAGGACCTTTTGGGTTATGAGTAATAGACTCTAACTTAAATTAGCTCAAGCAAAAAGGGGAATTAGCTCAAATAACGGAGAACCCTGGGGCTGGACATCGGCTCCAGGGACTGAAAGGATGTAACTAAGAGCTCATCGCACTACTGAAGAAGATGGTTTCCAGCATCCAAGGCTCACATCCAACCTGCTTCCAGCTCCAAGAGGAAGAGCTCCTTCCCTTGAACTCCACTGGGAAAGTGCTGGCGGAGCCTCGACCCATCACTGGGTCAGAGGGAATGAGCTACCTGGGACAGGCCTGGATCCCATTCCCAGGAGGATAAAACCCGTAGGGGGCCAGGAGGGTCAGGTCCACCTGGGCCACATGTTGGGGGTGCTCCCAGGAAAGGGGGCTTTGGTACCAAAGAATGGGGTGGGTCCAAGCAGGCAGAAACGACAGATGCCCACTATACTTGTTACATTGGATTTACTCATTCTCCATTTTATTTTCATTTTTGCATGCAGTCTTACTAACTTACCTTCATGGAAGTCACTAATTAGGTTATTATTGGATCAGTTTTATGATTCCATCTTTACCTGATTTATTTTGGGGGGCCTTTCCTGAGGCAGCCTGCTCTCGTTTCCCATTTTCAGTCGTTGGTCAGCTTTCTTTTATTTACCAGTCTCTCCCTTTTTATCCTCAGCTCAGGACCTGGTCCTCACCATCCAGGGTGTGTCTAGGGCTTCTGGTCACTAACGGCAACAGTGTGTGTGTACGTGTGTGCGCTGTTTTCAGTCCTGACTCTCTTCAAGTGTCACTTCTGCTGGTTTCAGCAAGCAGGCCGCCTCATTTCACAGGGCCTGCTTCTGATAAGCCCACGGGAGGCCTGTGGCCCAGGAGCTCCTGGGGGGTGTTTGGGGAAGGCATGCCGAGTCTCCTCAATACGTACTGCACTCTCACTCCACCAAGCATGTGCGTGGGCTGCTATCTCTGTCTGAAGTGCCCTTGCCTGGCCAACTTCCACTTGTCCTCCAAGTGTCTAATCAGGCGTCACTTCCTCCAGGAAACTCCCTGGCCATCCAGACTGTGCTAGGAACAGGGTTCTTTCATATCAGCTGGTACACGGCCTTTTATGGAGCCACTCGTTTACAGCTGGAGTCAGCCCTGCATCCCATGTAGGTCCTCATATGCCTTGTATCACGTCATTTCATACTCATCTGTCTTGCTCTTCTAGAAGGTGGTGAGCTCCTTGAAAACAGGGACTGCCTTTTAACTATTCCTAGCATTAGGAACACAGTAGGCCTTTGATAAATGTTTAGAGAATGACCCATCCCTTCCGCTCGGCGTCTCTTTAGCTGTGCTGCAGCCCCTGCTGTTCCCAGGGCTCATATCTATTGCTGTTTATATTTCTCACTTCCCCTTATTACACTGCAAAGTCCCTGTGGTAACCGACTAGGTCTTTATTTATTTCTGTCATCTGGTGCCTGGTCTACTGCCTGCCATATATAGTAGGTGCTAAATAAGTGTAGAAACAATATTTTAAGCTTATATCTCTTTAATTAAAAAGTTTCAAAAGTGGCAGGTTATTATATACCCTTTTGTTTGTATCTGCTGAAGTGCTTGGCAAGTTTAATATGAACTAAACCATGTAACTTTTGTCAACACTTGGTTTGGATGTTCCTTTAAGTGTCCTCAGGTACCAGACTGTTAAGTAACATGACTAGACTTCTGCTACTGTTTAAAAAATAAGTTTTATTTATTGATTTGAGAGATAGAAGAAGGGAGAGAGAAACATCGATTTATTGTTCCACTTATTGATGCATTCACTGGTCAATCCTTGAATGGGCCCTGACCAGGGAGGGATCAAACCTGTGACCTTGGCATATCTGGACGATGCTCTAACCAACTGAGCCACACAGCCAGGGTAGACTTCTGTGACTTCTGATATTAAGATGAGAATAAGCCCTGACAGTCAATGAGCACAATCAAAGCATCCTGTGTATCTCACAGTCTTGTCGTGTTAGGCACCTTGCAGAGGGGGCCCAAGCCTTTTACTGAGCTGGGATTCTAAAACCTCAGACTGGTAATGCCAGGGAATGGGGCTGGAGTCTTTGCCCAAAAATGAGGGTAGGTGGAGAGCGAGAACTGGATCTCAAGTAGAGAATCCAGAAGGAAGAAGAAGCTAGAAAAAAAGCGAAAGGAAGTACCGGACAGACTTCCAGAGGCAACAGGAAGCAGCAAGGACCTTGTCGCTTAAGACCTGTGATTGAGTCTGTGGGTAGAGCGGGATTGTTTGGGCACCGGGTGAGCTCTGAGGGAGGAAGGAAGACGTTGGCCTCCAGGTTCTGTGCAGAGATGACCTTGAGGGTCAGCACAAACATGCCATGTTTAGACAGAACACCCTAAACAGGGGTGCCCCAAATGGTCTCAGCCAGGTTACCTCTGGGGCCTGATGTGGTGGAAGTCACAAATGGAAAGCCAGGCTGCAAGATGGGATTGCCGCCTTCTGTCTGGGCTCTGAGCAGCCCAGGTCCAGACAGCAGCAGCTCCTCCTCATCCCAGAATGAGGCAAATCAGCACAAATAAACATGATTAATAATGTGTCAGAAGCAGTCCAAATACAGGAGATCAGACGGGGCCCTGGTTATGCAGTCAGTGATTCACACCTGCTAAATGGCGGTGTGGGGGTGGGGGTGGGTGGGGTGTGAAGGGGGTGTCAAGGTAGGGGGGCTCACGACCTATGCAGGATAAGTGTGGGAACAGTGGCATGAAAGTCCCAGGAAGAGAGAATGGGAAAACTTGCTTCTACGTTTTTTAATAATACCAATCAAGTTTAGCAGGATTAGGTATGGAGAAAACAGACTCGACTGACTTTCCTCTCGGAAGGAGACACTTTCTTTCCTAGCCAGCTTACGTCAGAGTAGATCGTGAGGATTTGATAAAACAATGTCTTTATTTCCTATGTATATTTCTTTGTTCCAAAAAGAGCTCTAATGTGTTTTCATGTTGGGTTCAAAGAAGAGGTTGTCCTGGAAAACCAGAGCTCCTTTGGAAGGGCAACCGGGACACGAAA
Organism: Phyllostomus discolor; assembly: GCF_004126475.2. Classification (NCBI taxonomy): domain Eukaryota; kingdom Metazoa; phylum Chordata; class Mammalia; order Chiroptera; family Phyllostomidae; genus Phyllostomus; species Phyllostomus discolor. The sequence continues at coordinate 50,827,027 of NC_040906.2, read as the reverse complement.
ACCTTTGTGCCAGAGCCTCACCTTGCTCAGCCGAGAGCTGAATTTCCTGAGCCAGGGCGCTCTCCCGCTCAGGTGGCTCTTAATTAAAGCAATTTACATTCAGAGAATGCAGGCACAGGCAGGCTCACACAAAATCAATGAAGTCAAGAGAGGAAACAGGAAAAAAAAAAAAAGAAACTAATGTAACCAAGAAGCACTTATATGGAAGGGCAAAAATAAATTTTTTGTGTTTAGTTTCTATTTAAAACACTTGTATACATAGCCTCCTTTCAGCTAAAAGTTTGAATGTGTTGCACAATGTTTATTATTCTCCCCCTCCCTCGCCACCTCACCCCTACAAAAGAAGGCTGAATTTCGTCCTAGGTTAGGCATTGCTTCTTGTTTTTCTTACATGTAAACAAATGCACAGTTTGAGTACCTAGAACACAGAGAATAATTTGCTGCCACTTTCCTCAACCACCTCAGTGGGAATGAGGTATTGATGAGGGTCCCCTTAAACAAGCTGTACGGTTCTGTCATTTCCATGAAGCTTGCTGGCATATAAATACAACCCCACATTCTTTTTGTGAAATACATAAATGCAATAAAATAGTTGCTTTGGTTCTTTGCTGGAGGCAGAGGGAGAAAAATGTCAAACTCTCATTGTTCAGTGTTTCTAACAGACCCCTTTTGTATAACTGCTGCGACCTTCCAGCGTGAAGTTCCAAACTGCAGATAATAGCTTAAAAGGCTATCTGAACCCATTCTGTTATGCAGATGAAAGGAAGTCTTTAAAATTAATCTATGGCATCTTTGAATAAAAAAGAAGGGCACTCATCCAACTCATTTCCTTGGGCCAAAGCAATGAGCAAGCAGAACAAAAATGCCAAAATTCTGCTCAAAAGCTGGGGTTTGATATGGCACAAGGACACAGATTAGCAACCAGATTTTCACTTGTGACCTGTCACTGTTTGGAAATGTGGAACAGCATGTGATTGCCCAGTGCTACTACTACATCAGAAGTTAATGTAAGGCATCTGAGTAAATAAAGTGTAGTGTAAAAATTAAAAACCTGTTACTTTGCTGTTTTATAACAAAATATTATGAGATATATATTTAAAAGGAATGCATTGATTGTCATTTTAAAATTACAAGACCATCTATTAGAAGACTGTCTAAAGCAAGAGAAGCAAGTGAAAGACCATTTGTCAAGTTGGAATGAATACACTAGAAAGTATGTATTATACCTCGCCCCAGAGAATCAATTTTCTTAACAAAATTGTGTCTCCAAATTTATTTATGTTACAACAAATACCACATTTAGGAGTCAAATGCAAATATTGGCAAAATAAGAGATTTAAAGACATTTTGTTAAAGTTAAAATGGCATCTGCTGTTCGGGGCATTCAGGTGAAAAGATTTGGAAGTACTCAATTATTGGAAGTACTCATTTGGGGGTTCACTTATACAATAATGATGCAGATTGATACTGTCCTCATATACAAACAATAATGGAACATATACTAAAAATAAAGATCCCCTTCCCAATAAAACATACACACAGAAAACATTAAATATAGAGGAATAGAACTACTAGACCTATATGTAGAAAAAAACCCCAACTTTCTTTTTGAGACATGTAAAAGAGGATTTGAATACATGGAGAAACATATTCTATATTTCTGTTCGTAAAGACACAATATTATTGGTAAGTCAATCCCCTCAAATTAAGCTCTAATTTTTAACACATTAGATAATGAAAATGTTGGCTTTTTAAGGAAATCCCAGTGGTATTTGTTCTTGACAGAAATGTTCTAAAGATTATTTGGGAAAAAAAAAACATGTAAGAGTACCTAGGAAAGCCCCGAAAAAGTAGAATAATGATGTAGGACTTGCCCAGGCTTTGAAATGCACTATAAAATTTTTTGATTAAACCAGGATGGCGCCATCCCAAGAATGGACAGACAGGACAGGAGTACAGTGTCCGGCCGCTCCACCGTGGGCAGACATGCTCAGCGGTGAACACACAGAGCTCGGGCTTCTCGCCCCGAAGAGGCTTCGCACCTCTCAGGGAAATATATTCCCACTGGGCATGTCTTCAGTTTACAACTGTGGTATGAATCCTGAGGGTAAACATACTGTTATATTCTTCATTTTAATTCTTGCCCAGTGCCTGGAAATAGTAGGTATTCAATGCTTGATGAATAAGTGAATATATGAATAAATATTCATTGAAAAGAAAACTGAATAATATTAGGAAGACCCACCAACTTTAAATCTCTGCTTGGAAGCAGACATAATGTTTTTGCAATAGCTAACATTAGAATGAAATGTTTTATTTAATAAACCAAACTCCTACTAATGTCTTAGTTTAGTGTTTTTCAAGTTACATTAATTTATACATTGTGTTTTAAGAAAAAAATTCTTGTTATCTTAAGTGATGACTCAAAGTATTATTTCTTAAGTAACACTGCTTAAAAATAGACCCACGCAAAGCTAGGTATATACTTCTAAGGTTCATGAGCCTTAAAAATCATAACACCAAAATATACAGGGTCCGACAGAAGTAATGCCACTGAGTGTGGTCAGTGGGGCACGTGAATGTCTTGCATGAGGTGGACAACAATTTGAACATTTCACCTAAAATGTAAAAAGGTGTGCTTTAGGGTGATGTTGTTATGTTACAGAGGTACATGCTTATGATTTTGTAATAAAAGATTTGAGATACAATACCAAAGGGGTGTCATTTGTGCTGAACCCTGCATTTATCAATTAAACATCCATAATCATAAATTAGTAAAATTCAAATGAACAGCAGATGTATTTATGTAAACTAAATTGCTGATATTGGATTTAACCATAGAAAGATGTGTTTAGTCGTTTATATTTCACTAGTTGACTTGTTTCTTTTGACATTGAATACTATGGCCCAGTATTTGTTGTCACCGCTGTTGTCAGTTTTGACATTTGGGTTTTTATCCATTGACCCATTATGTTGGTTGTCCAATCATTAATGCATTGCCTTGTACACAAGGTGTACAGTGTTGTATGCAACACTGAAGGTTTCACAGCAGTCTCTTGAAAACGCAAATGCAGACACTAAACTCAGGATCGCATTTGGTGCAAGGTTGTCATCCAATGGCCCAGAACCCTCTTCCTTTTCTTAGCTCATAATCCAAATGGAAACCACAAATTTAAAAATTCTTTCAGCAATTGTCAGTCTCAGTTTGAGAAACATTGCCCTGGCTTATTTCAAGTAGTATTTGTGTGTGTGTGTGTTTTTAAATTCCGGGATGACAGAAGAAATTGGGAAATCTTTGGCAATTGTTGTAAATGAGATTTTGTGACCATTGATCTATATTTTCAAAACCCATCTCAGGCATGAACCAATTGATCCTTCTTTGCAGATACGCACTCCTAACTCTATTATGCAGATGAAGAAACTGAGACAGCAAACAGCACTCCAGGGCACAGAGAAAGTTGTGGTGAAGTTTAGAGGGCAAAGTCATGCCAAATTGAGAAGGAAAGTGAGGGGTAATCACAGGAGTTGCTCAGCCTTTGGTTTGCTCTGACAATCACTTATCCTTTACCTTTTCTGTTCTTCTGGCTAAACAGAAGATACATTGGTATCTTCTGGCTAAACAGAAGATACTGCAGACCAGAACATGCAGGACCTCACTGAACATTGGTACTAACTACACACTCCCTGTACCTCTCCCGCTATGGGTCGTATTCAGCTACAAGGGACTAGATGAAAGCTAACAGCTTGTCTGAGATCATGAGAGCCAGCAGTCAGCTTGCAAGGTGTTATCTGCTTCTAATTACAGACCCCCGAAATGTGAATGCTTTCCATGGGGAGCTACAGATACTCCCCAAGTACAGGTATCCCTTCTTCTTTAGCAGCTGCCAGGTGCTCAGCAGCTTGGGAGCCCTTCAGATAAACAAGCACCTGGCATTGCATTGCCTCCATGGCGGCAAGTGCGGGCACAGCCCTCAGGTATTCGGGTGTGCGCTTGCCTTAGTCATAGTGAAACTGGAGAGAATGTTCCTTCAGATCAGACCAAGTTATAAGCACCTCCCCAAATATCAGGGGAACATCACCCTCGCCATGGTTACTCTCGTAACTGAAAGAAATCAGCAGAAAATGTAGAACACCAAAGAGATTATGCCGAGTAGATTCCTAATTAAACGCCATTTAGTATTAGAGCTTCCAATGCTTGAAACCTTCTTGTAGCTCAGCAGAATAGTACTGGAAAATAATTTCAGTTCCATAGTTCTTATTATTAACTCTAGTCAGACCTGGAGTTCTATTTTTAAGTGACCAGATTTGAGCCCTAGTCATTGTGGCTCAGTTGGTTGGAGCCTCGTTGTGTAACTGAAAAGTTGTGGTTCAATTCCCAGTTGGGGCGCATACATGGGTTGTGGTTTAATATCTGTTCCTGGTGCTTATGATCAATGCTTCTCTCTCTCCCTTCTTCTCTCTCTAAAAGCAATGAAAAATGTCCTTGAATAAGGATAAAAAAAATACCAGACCTGAGTTATTTGTATGTTGGGGGTCACCTGCCAGAACTAGTCACACCAAGCCAGGTTGGCCTGTTCTGTACTTACATAGTTTGGTTTTAGGATCCCCAAAGTAGGGCTTAATCAATTATTAAGAGGGAGTTGGAACTATGATCTTCAACAGGGAGCTTCTTCACATTAGTCAAGGTTCAAAAGTCAAATATTTATAAACATGTTCCTACGTGCATAAAAGGGAGGATGTAAACCAAACTGGTAACAATGATTATCTCAGGGGACTGGTACTGAATGGGTGGAAAAATGTCACTTTCTGTTTTATACACTTCTATTGTCTAAGTTTCTTTGTTCAATAATGACCAGCTGACTCATATTTTTTAACTATTTAAACACATTGTTTTTATTTAGAATAATTTAATTTACTTGTGAAAAATGAAATTGGATTCACACTCATGCCAGGAGCCAGTGTGATGTAAGTGTTAGAATAAGTTGGTTTGAATTGATTGACTTCAGGAGGAGCTTATGGAGATAGACTGAAAAAATCCAGGACGGAACTTCTCTCTGTGAGAGAGATATACTTTCTCTCAGTTTCTTCTCATCCAGACTCCTAGATTAGAAGTGGTATGATCCATTTTTAATTTTTTGAAGTATCTCCATACTGCTTTCCACAGTGGCTGCACCAACCTGCATTCCCACCAACAGTGTAAGAGAGTTAGTTCCCCTTTCTCCACATCCTCCCCAGGCTTGTTGTTTGTTGGTTTATTGATGATGGCCATTCTGACAGGTGTGAGATGGTATCTCTATCTCATTTTGGTTTTAATTTGCATTTCTCTGATGATTAGTGATGCTGAGTATCTTTTCATATGTCTATTGGCCATCTGTATGCCCTCTTTGGAGAAGTGTCTACTCAGGTCCTTTGCCTGTTTTTAATTGCATTGTTTGTTTTTTTGATGTTGAGCTTTGTAAGTTCTTTATAAATTTTGGATATTAACTCCTTATCAGATGTATTGGTGAATATGTTCTTTCATTCTGTGGGTTGTATTTTTATTCTGTTGATGGTCTCCCTTGCTGTGAAAAAACTTTTTAGTTTGAAGTAATCCAATTTGTTTATTTTTTCTTGTCTTTCCCTTGCCTGGAGAGATATATCTGATAAAAGATTTGCTATGAACAATATTTGAGATTTTATTGCCTATGTTTTTTCTAGGATTTTTAGTTTCTTGTCTTAACATTTAAATCTTTAATCCATTTTGAATTTATTGTTGTGTGTGGTATAACAAGGTGGCCTAGTTTCATTTTTCTGCATGTTTCTGTCCAATTTTCCCAGCACCATTTATTGAATAAACTATCTTTAGCCCATTGTATGTGCTTGCTTCCTCTGTCGAATATTAATTGACTATAAAGGTGTGGGGTTATTCTGTACTCTCTATTCTGTTGACCCTGTGATACCACTTCTGGAAACATATCCAAAGGAACCTAAAACACTAATATGAAAGAACATAAGCACCCCTATGTTCATTACAGCATTATTTACAATCAGCAGGATATGGAGGCAGCCCAAGTGTCCATCACTAGATGAGTGGATAAAATAACTATGGGACATTTACACAGTGTAATTCTCTACTTGGCTGTAAAAAAAAGAAGAAAACTTTACCCTTTGCAACAGCTGGATGGGCCTGGAGAACATTATGCTAAGTGAACTAAGCCAGTCAGAGAAAGACAAAGACCATATGATTTCACTCATATGTGGAATCTAATGAACTGAACTAACATGGAAAGTGGAGACAGACTCATAGATGGAGAGCAGGATGTCAGCTGTGTGCAGGGTGAGGGTTGAGGGTGGAGGGACTGAGCAAAAAGGAAAAAGGACTCATGGACATGGACAACAGTGTGGTGATTGCTGGGGGGCAGGGGTATGAGAGGATTAAGTGGTAATGGAAAAAATACAATAAAAATAAATAAATAGAGTAAAATAAAAAGAAGTAGTAGGAAACCAGGAAGACTGCGAGCTCTGGCGTGGAGCTGGGGGGCATGACCGGTGGCTTGCATGTCCTGTTACAGCAGACTGGGTCCAGCGTCACTGGAATGTGATTCAGGGACCCAGTCAGGGAATCACCTCAGCCTCTGTCAAGGATTTGCTTTACAACTTTAGGATTTCTGGGCAAACACAACGTCATGGTTGTGTCGTTCTACCACAGAGCCCTGTGAATTCCAGTGTGTTGGTGGTTGCTGAGAAAAAGAACACGCTACTTCTGTGCTGATCTGGTCTGCTGGGGAAATACTTAGTGAGATTAGGGAGGCTCACAATCTAATCCTGTTTCTGCCCCTAATCCTTTATGGGCCTCAGTGTCCTCGACTCTACATACATGAAAAGGTTGAGTTCTGTGTAATCTCTAAGGTCTTGTTTAGCATGAAAACCTTATGAACTCTAAAGCGGTCCATAAACCAAGAAATTTGCATAGCAAGTGCCATACAGTTTCTCTGCCTTTCCTTTTGAAAAAGTCCAACTTTAAACACAGCAACTTATTCAGATATGTCTATGTTGTATGTCAAATGCAATTGGATATATCAATCGGAGAAAAGCTGGCCTGACCTGCTTTATAGGGACAGAAATGGGAGAAGTGAGAAAAGTTGTATACTTAATTTTCTCGTAAAGTAAGTATGGATTTGGGATTAGGGTTTAGTCCTCCATACTTCAACATGGAGACAAGTCTCCTCACTTCATTGGCACAACAGGATCCTTAGAAATAGGATTATAGCACCCATTTGTCTTCAAATTACACCTTAGCCTGGGGGCAGAGCTGTGTGTAGCCTGGGCTGTGCAGGGAGGCACCGTCACTGACATTCTTTTGGCCCAGGAATTCCCACTGTGCTGGGGGCCCCCTTTGGGTGGGGTCCTGAAATCAGCCGATGAATCAGTTTGGCCTGGCTTCATCAGGTGACCTCAAAGAGGTCTCATGGACACTGAAGAAGAGAGACTGCTCATGAAGTGTCTGAACTCTTGACCAGCAGTGTTCATACTCAGTATGAGCCTATTCTAAACCAGGATGTGATTTGATGTTGACCACCCTGCTACGTGCTATATTGTCCAAAAAAGGGAGCTAAGAGTGACTTTGGCTATCATCTGAAAGGTGAATGCTAACTCGACCCCTTCCTCTAACATATTTCTATATTTTCTTGTTTCTTCTCTTTTTCTTCTATATTCTTTCTATTTCTCCCTTCTCGTCTGACTCATGGTTTCTCATGGTGCTCACGGACGGGCATCGCATTTATAGAATTACACTGGTAATTTTCTGTCATTTTCATACGTCAAAATACTATTTCTGAATTTCCTACTACAAATATTTTCAAGTGCTCAGGATCCTACTGAGACCAATTGCGTATTTTTTTTGTCTTCCAGAACGTAGAAATTTAATTTATTTCAATTAAACTTTTCTTAATTTAATATGAACTATTTCACAAAGCTACATCTTTAAAGCTTGTAGTGACATTATTCTTTGCCTTTTCCCCCTATTACGTGTGGGTATAGTGACTTGAAGCTGTGAGTATATTCATGAGAGTCTATACTGAAGTGGACACAAGAGCCACTTTCAAAGCCCCGTTTGCAACTGTGAGAAGCCTAACAGATAGAGAAATGTGGTGTTGCTGGTGGTTATGTCGAACTAAGCCGCACGGGTTCTGCTCCAAGGTTCCGACACACCAAATATACTTGCCTTGCTAAGTATACGTATCAGATTCACTGCGTTTAAACAGTGAACCTAGAGGTAAACATTTTGATTAATGACAAGTGTTTTCACATCTGCTTATTTCAGGCATAAGTGCCTTTCTCCTTCTCACAGAAAAATTGGAATAAGGCAAATATCATCATCTCAATTCAATTCCACTTGCAGTTCAGCTAGTATGTAAATACAAGGCCTGGAGCACCACAAAATGCCTTAAATGAGCACAGTATTATAACTGCATTGCCCAGCACTACGCACGGAGTGACGGGAAATTGGCATTCCTGATGGAGCTGTGGTGAATATTCATTTTTCCGTCTGGAAACTAGCGTATGCCGCTTCGGAGACTGAAAACTGGTGTGACTTCACTGAACCTATAAAGATTATAAACTTTATAATCTTTCTAATGTAATTCACATTAAAAATGGATATGTTGCTGTAAAAGTATATGCATGAGAAATAGAACTGAATTAGTTGCTGAAACTAATTAAGTCCATTTTTTTTCAGAAGTAACCTGGGGCACAACTACATTTAAACACACACACACACACACCCCTCACAGGTGGGGGTGCAGCAGCACCCTTTGATTGCTCTTATTAGGGGCCAGAGGAACTTGGAAACGTTCCTGCTCATTTCTCCACAGGATTCCAATTTCAACAAGAATTGCCAGAATCTCCTTAGAGATACAGAATATTGAGGAAATGGAAGGAGATTGAATAACTCCTTTGAGAGTTATATAATACACCTTATGTCATAAATAAAATTCTGTCATTAGAGCTTGGCTCAAAAACCTCCTGGGGTTCGACAGCTCTTTCCTCTGTTAGAACCGCTCTCTGGAAATTAATGGGCTTGGCTTTGTATCTCCAACTCTTCTGCACAAATGAACCAAACGGAGAATCAGTTGGAGTCACTGAAGCTTAACACAACTCCAGCCATTGTTTACGTGGCTCCCATGAAGCCCCTGTGCCAAACTGATTAGATTTACAGTTCATTCGATAAGCTTGTCTGCTCATAGCACATAAGGCAATGAACCTTTTCACAAAATGAAACTAGAGCTGGAGAGGGGGGAAAAAAATCCAAAGCCTTTAATGAAGAGGGTGGCTGAGAGACTTTGGTGTGGGAACCTTTACGTATTTAGAAAGCCTCCCTTAGCCTGGGATCTTCATGCCCAGTGTTAGACTAACACTTCGGGATTTGCCCTCCTTCTTACCAGGAACTCTGCAGTGCCATTTAAAAAATCCGTTGTGACAATGGATAAGTGTAACACTAATGGCAACTAGGGGCTATAAAAGACCCCTAAAGATGAAGTGGCTCAGGGAGCACCATGTGCATCTGTGCATCACTAACCACAAATGCCAGACAGAGCTGCTTTTTGTTCTCCCCCTCCCCCTCCCTCCCCCCCCCCCATGCGAGAGGCCGGGAGACACTGTATAAAGCCTACCCTATTTGCACATGTTTTAGACCTATTATTGAGTGATTGGGAATTAGTCATGGAGCCATGAAGTCATCATCCACACAACTCTTTCTAGTCACCTTTAAGCAACTATAACTGATCTCATTTCTGCAAGCACATGACTCAGTAGCTTTGCCAACCGCGGCCTAGCACTGTGGACTTGTTCCCACTGAGGAAGACGGCAGAGCACAGGCCAGCCGCATAGAGGCTGGCGCCCACCATAGAAGGGGTCCCGCATGGGAACTTCAATCACATCTGATTTAATTAGCTATTACTTCATCACAAACCACCAATAACCACTTTATTACTGTCTCACAATTCTGTGGGTCTGAAATTTGGGGAGGGGTTGACTGGGTGGTTCTTTTGTTTCACATAGTATCAGCAGGGGTTACTTGGTGGTTGGTATTCAGCTGGTGGCTGGAGGTTTGTAGGGTCTGAGAGAGCTTCAGTCCCACGCCCAGCACTGTGGCCTGGTTGGCTGGAAGGCTGGGTCAGCCAGACCTCTCCCCCTCCATGTGGTCTCATGGTTGCTCCGTCATAGAAGTTGAACTTCTTACAGAAGGGCACCGGGTCCAAGAATGAGTGTTCCAGGAATGAGCTGCAAGGCTCCTTATGCTTTAGCCTGGAAAGCCCTGAATGCCATGTCTGCAGACTTCTAAGTTCAAGGAAGTCACTGAGGCCAGTCAGATTCAAGCGTAAGGGAATGAGCCCACCTCTCAGTGAGAGGAATGTCAAAAAAAAAAAAAAGCCATGGCCATCGTGGGTTTGCCTCCAACCCTTTTTTGTGACCTTAGGGAAAAATTAGTATTATAAATCAAGACATTTCTCAAATCCCATGTCCAATAATGGGGAAATATGGGAGAAGAAAACTCTCAAGGAACCCTGTATGTGCACTGAGTGCTTAATAATATTTAGTAACAGTTGGGAGATACAGTAAATGGAATATATGATTGAGCCCTGACCAGTGTGTCTCAGTGAGTTGCGCATCATCCCACAAACCAAACGTCGTTGGTTCGATTCCCGGTTGGGGCACATGTCTGGGTTACAGGCCAGGCTCCCTGGTTAGGGGTGTGTGCAAGAGGCAACCAATCGATGTTTCTCTGGCATGTCCATGTTTCTCTTCTTCTCTTTCTTTCCCCTCCCCCTCTTTCTAAAAATAAATAAATAAAATCTTTATTTAAAAATGGAATATATGACTGAGAGTTATATATTGCACAGGTTTCAAATTGATAACTCTTGGATGACAATTTCACTATCCACCCCAAATAAATCACAGAGGAGATTGATGTGTATATAAATAACAGTGTAATCTGTAAGCATTAACATCTGAGACTCACACATTGGGTGCCTTTTTCCATTGTTTACCTCATGGTCTGTCACCTTATTGCTATAACCATGTTCCTTTGCATATTAACCAGGTCTCGGAATTTTCTGAAACTATGGTTGTGGCTTTGAAGCACATCATATCATCCTTGCAGGTGCAAACAGAAGCCTATTTTAATTTTTATTACAATAAAAAGCCATGTCTGTAGTATTGCTTTAAGCTCACAAGCCTCAGTATTGTGGTACTCAATACACGCTTTCTCCCAGAAATCTTTTCCTGAGAAGGCCTAGCTGGCACTGAGCTTCCTCCCATCTAGGCATGCCCAGTGGGAACGGTGGGGGGGCAGGCTGACCCAGTTAAATACTGTTGGGTGGATCGGCTGGTAGAGGGGGGAATATAAGGGAAGTCTATCCCCTGAACCCTTCCCACTTCATGTCCCCATGTCTTCTCTCTCTTTTGTGACAACAGGACGAGACACACTGAAGGTGGTAGCACTGTGAGCATCGTGGGACATCAGACGAGAGTGAAACAAATACATTTTCCAACTTAGGGAATTCAGCTCTTCTAGGAGGCTGCTTCCTTTTTTTGTTCAAAGGACTTCGGGATCTGCAGCTGTCGTGCCCCCCTCCAACTCATCCCCCCCTCCAGTCTCCCTCCACCCTCCCCAAAACCTGGTGCCGAGAATTTCTTCTCCAGATTATACAGCCCACTTTCACTTTGTCCTAGCCGCCTTTGAATTGTTGGCAGGATATAGCATGAAAGACCTTGAGTTCCAAATGGTTTCTTGTTGACTGGCTGACTTGATGCAGGGGTTTTCCATTTCCATGAGAATTACTGATCTTCAGAGGAATCTGTGAGTAGGGAGGGAGGATGTACCATTTGAAGAAAGTGCACCTTTGGGTATGCTCCACTTTAAGCATGTAATGCGAGGGTGACACGTTTTCTTGAAAACAAACAAACAAACAAAGCCCTCCAACTTCAAAGAAGTCTACTGGCCTGAAAGTGATGATTGGTGAAAATCCTATGGTACATAGTCATTTTGTAGTAGCTTCCATGTTCCAAGTTCAGTTATGGGTACGAGGGATACAAAGATGAATCAAGCCTGATCCCTAATTTGAAGCACCTAGCAGTTTAGTAGCAGATAGTCACATAAGCAGTTAAGTTGCAGTGTCGCTGAATGTGAAGTAGGAGAGAGGTGCGTGCAGAGGGTGACAGGGTCTGAGGAGGACGGGCCGGGGCAGAGGGGTAGAAGTCTTCTTAGTGCCACTCTCCTCTGAGATTTTGTCCTGAGTGGCTGATGGCTACAGTATGTCTGACATATCTGTACTACACACACACACACACACACAGACACACACACCCTTTTAAAGAACATTTGAAAATATTTCAACTTTAGAACATATTTTAAAAACACACACGATTATTTTTCCTGATTTGAATTATTTTTAAAAATACAAATTGAAACTGTTTATAACCACTAAAGACAACGCCCCCTGACTAGTGAGCATGTAAAGAAAGCCTCAGATGTATTTTGGTTATTTACAGAGTGTAAATTAGGAAATTCTAATAGCCCTTCAAAATCAAAGAGCTGACTGTCTCTCATACTCTCCTACCTCCTTTTCAACCAATGTGGCATTTACCCAAATGCTTCTTGTAACCAACAGCAACCAGGGGTGGGTTGGCTACTTGGGGAAAATAAACTTCTTCTGGAGCAGTGGGGTGGAGACTCTTTCCTAGTAGCGTTAAGGCTAGAAAAATTCATCCTGGCTGACTGGGCAAGGTAGGGCAGGAGTTCCCCGGGCTAACCTCTCTCAGCTCTCCATCCTATAAGCTGGAAGACCCAGCAGCAGCAGTTGCTGTGTGCACACCTTAACCTAAATGATAAAATGTTACTGGTATTTTTTCCTGCCAGGGAACACCTTCCGATCAAGACCATACTTTGTGAATGGCTACTTTTCCTTGTTTGGGAGGCAGGAAATTTGGTCTCTGTGGACTCTTTGTCAGCCAAGGCTGAAGAAAGGTATGAAGGTGTGGCTTCGTTTATAAAATCAGAAGAAGTCGTTTATAAAATCAGAAGTCGGGAAATCCTGAGTCTTAATTTGGTCAGTGATACACTGACATCCTTTCCGACGAAGAGTTCCTGTTTCGATGTCTCCAGACATAAAATAGGACAATGGCTTTTGCTTGTGGAGTTGCATTGTACTTTCTAACGGTTTTTGAAAATGAAATGTGGTGGAAGTGTTAGTGAGCCCCCTTTTCTCCTTTTTTGCCAGGGAATGTCCAAAAATATATTACATAATGCAAAACCATTTGGCCCCTCACTTTTGGGGGGGATCATATGATCTCGGACAGCAAAATCCATTGTACAAGAACATTCTCAGCTATTAGGCTGTCCAAATTTCGGCATTCTTTTTCACCTTTCTTTATTGTTTGTTCTATATAGTGGCATGTGCATGGGGTAGAATTTTTACATTGCCCTCAAATGTCTTGTTAATGTGCCCATAGAAGAAACTTATTAAGTACAGTGAGTATTACATTATTTATGTGCAAATGCCTTACTTTCTTTTGAAGAAATTTTGAAGTTCAGGGTCTGATTACACTGTCAAATAGCATGTTCTCCTAACTACTATGCCAATTTATTTAAAGTAGTATATGCTACTTTCAAATTAGCTGTAAGACACCCTTGGCTCAGTTGCTTGGAGTGTTGTCCCGTGCACCCACAAAGGTTGTGGGTTCGATACTAGGTCAGGGCACATACAGGAGTTAACTGATTAATGTTTCTCTCTTACATTGATATTTTCTTTCTCTCCCCTCCCCTCTCTTTAAAATAGATAAAACCCGTCCTCAGGAGAGAATTTTACAAAATTGGCTCTAAGATGTATTCAATAAGATAAACCTTCAAGCAAAGTAACAATGATTTTTAAGCTGGCCGTGATTTTGGTTAATCCTCAGATTGCGGCATGTGGAAGGTAAGGATGTGTTTGGGAATGTCCTTCTGCTTTCACCTCTTTCTCCCACCAGGCCTCCTAGCTGGCTCACCCTCTGAACTGTTTCTCTCTTTCAAACTTGTGATGCCGAATTTGGAACCCGTTGTGGATTCTTTAAACCCTGACAAGAGGTGGAAGTGCTCCAGAGCCAGTGCGAAGCACAAACTTCCTTCCACCCAAACCTCAGGCACTGAGAAACTATGACATAACAGGGATGTTTGGCCGCACTGTACGGGGAAGGGATGGTTTGCCCTGTTCACATGAAGTGCCTGTGCGGTGCAGGTGACTTCGTCTGCGAGTTCTGTCTCCCTGCATTTAATGCCCATTATGTGAAGCCCTCTCTTATTTCATTTTCTAGTATATTTCTTCTACTTCATTTGTGCAGCTATCATTTTACTCAGCACATATTTAATAGTAGACATTGTGCCACTTACATCACATATTTAGTCTCATTTAATCCTTGTAACAACCTGGTGAGGCAAGGATTCTGGCCACTCTACAGATTTAGAAAACTGAGTCCTAGAGAAGTAGAGGAACTTGCTCCAGGCACTCAGATGGGAAGTAGGTGAGGCTAAACGGTCTTCCTTGAGTGTTTGCCTTGACCTGAATTGATAGACTCCAAACATCACAGGTTAAAGTTCAAACTTGGGAATCAGCTTTACTTTTTTTCTTTTTCACTGAAGATATTTTTCTAGAAAGTGAGTAGAATTTTTCTTTTAATTAAAGAAATTAATTTTGAAAACATCCCCAAGTTTGGTCTTTCATGACTGCATGGTGTGTGGCATGACACGTGTGGTTTCACGAGTATTTCTGATGGTTGTGGGGGTGGAAAGCCAGATTTTCCCAGAGAGGTTTTCACCTCAGCCTTGAGAGTTCAATTTTAAATTTAACTTGATTCATTTAAGGTTTGAGTTTATTTCTGGCTTGTTGGCAAAATGTGGGCTTCCTGACTTAGAAAGATTCCCTCAAAACAAACTTGAAAAAAAAAGAATCTCACCTAAGATGGCAATGTGAAATACTCTATAATATTTTAATGAGCTCATTGTAAGTGAATTAGAAACATTCAAGTGAATTTACTTTAAAATAGATATGTGTTGTTCTACCTGACTGTGGAGCACGTCCAGTGAGAATTCTCCAGCACAGAACTTCACAAACCACTTTTAACACATTCAATCAATCACTGCAACTTCTCCATGCATGGCACATATCTTTTTTTGTGTTTCAGTTGCATTTTTACCTTTCTTGAAATAATAAAGCATAATACCCAAAAATGTTGCTTATTTTATTCCATCTTCAATGTTAAAATTCACCAATTTGTTAACTTTCTTTTTACATGCATGCTGATGTGACAGCTGTCACATTACAATCTAACACAGTTGTTTCTAATGACGTTCAAGACAACAAAGCGCTACTAGAGCCATCTTACTCTTTGGCCAACCCAATACGATGGAATATTATCAGCCATAAAAAAGAACAAAATCCCATCATTTGCGGCACCTTGGATGAACCTCGAGCACATGAAGTTATGTGGAATAAGGCAGAGAACGACCGACACTGCATGATCTCACTCACATATGAAATCTAGAAAACACCGCTCACAGTGACGGAGAACAGATCTGGTGGTTACCAGGGGTTGGGGGTGGAGGTTGTAAAAAGGTTCAAACTTCCAGTTAATACGGTAAATAAGTCCTGGGGTTGGAATGCGCAACATGGTGACTACATTTACCAGTACTGTATTGTATGCTTGAAAATTGCTGGGAGAGTAAGTATTAAAAGTTCTCACCACAAGAAAAAAATTCTACTGTGTGAGGTGATGGATGCTGACTAAATTTACTGTGGTGCCATCTTGCTAGAGATACAAATATCAAATCATTATATTGTATACCGTAAACTTCTATAACATTACATATCAATTATATCTCTAGAAAACTGGAAATTAAATAAATAAAATAGATCTGGATGTTAAAATGAAGGAATAGCTGGACATTTGAATTGTCCTGATCCCAACCAAAGGCAGGTTGGCCCTAAGAGATGTGCAGTGGCTCTGAGCAAATGAAATGTCAAAACAAAAGCATTAACGTCCAGTATGGAAGGAAAACCCCTGAATGTTTAGACAGACCAAAAAAGCAGTATGGGGAAACCCCCTTTTTCTGAAACAAATAAACAAACATGCCACTGAATAGCAGAATCCTTATTTGAAGCAGTTCATATATCCAGCTCACAGGGTATACAGGTATATTGAGGTCAATGCATCACTTGTAACAGCCAAATTTTGAAAACCTGTGCACAGATGGAAGTTCTGGTCTTAACACAACATCCAAAGTGCTCCCGATCACGTTAACTTTATTAGTCCTAAGGCAAGTCAGCTTCATGGGGGTTGATGCTATCATCAAAGACTGGACTTGGAGCAACACCACAGACCGCGTGCTGACCATTCTGATACCTGACCTTTCGCTAAGGGGCTCCAGGGAATATGTAAAATGGTTGGTAAGCCCAACCACAGAAGGAGAATAAGGAGATGTTTTCAATAGGTTCTGTGATGCCAAAAAGAAGCAAATATGATATTTTCCGCTGTCGGCTGATGATAAAGTCAATACAACATTGAATCTGATAGCAAAACGATTCAAGTAGGTCCCAGGAAATGGAAGTTCTATCCAGCATGACATGAATGCCTCAGGCTTCACCACAGGTGACCAACAGCTTAAAATTATTTGAAAGCTCCCCCACCAAATGGGGGATATAGAAATAATTTTCTTTTGAAAAGTGTACTGGTAAAATATAAAAATTCGAAAGCTCTCATCTGAGCAAATACCTCTACTTATAGCTTGCATTGCCATTATGTTTAAATTTTCCAGTTTGTAAGAATCTCTTCTACGATGTGACAACCACGTTCTTAAGTATCCGTTTGTGTTTGTTTTCCCATCGGCGTTCTCGGGAACGTGACGTGGTGGTTTCTTGTGCGTGTGGGCATGCGCACACAGGCACCGTGCCCTCTGTAGTTGGCACACCTCTATTATCGAGCTATCTCTCTCCCCAGACAAGTGTATTCTTGTCCCAGAAGATTTTTTTTTTCACTTAAACTATGTACTTCCCTCCACAGGTCTTTAATTCATACTTTTTAGGTTTCTTGATTCTTTCATTCTCTTGGCCCCAGAGACTGACACTGACAACCTTCAAGGGGATTATTGCTGAGCCCTGGAGTTACACTCAGCTCCCAGTATCTTTGGCACCCTAGACAGATGGTGGGGAAAAGGTGGCAGTGTGGTTGTCTTTCATGGGTGCTGGGCGCATTCCAGGACAATTCTCTCACCCTCGTTTTTCTTTCTTCCTCCTTTCTCCTATGCAGCATCATTCAATTCAGTAGCACTGTATATTTAATTGCTATATTTATATTTAACATTATTTAAGATTTCAGTTTGAGCATAATGAAAACTTGGGATCAAGTAGAGAATTCTTGCTATTCAAACATCATCTCCAAAACATCTTGGGAAGAAGTGATGAATGGTGCACAGAATTACTCTTGGAAGCTGGTTCCATGTGAGGACACCCAATCAGAAGAAGCCCTTGTAGTGCCTGCGTTTAAAGTCTTAACCCTTTAGTTGCTGGATTGTGGGGAAGTTGTTGTACTCTAGGAAAGTGGTGGGGGGGGGGCAGGTGTAGTTGAAATTGAGGAGCTGAGGGCAAGGTTTTTATCAACCAGCTCAGAAGTACTTCAGCGACCATTACATTTACATCATTGATCCTCACTGAGTGCCAGCCTGCAGCGAGGTTCATTGTGCTCTGTGATACCTAGGACCTGTCTCTCTCAAACAGTGTGTGTTTAACATAAAGGGGAAAGGCTAACTTGCAACCAACCTGCATGAAAAATCATATTGCAGATATTTCCTAGTTTACTAGTTTATAACCTTCAACAGTTTCTCAGCCTTATCAAGCTTATCATACATTTGTTAAAACCTTATCAAGTTTATCAAACGTTCCAGGATTGAATCTGAACCTGCCACACCCCACTCTAGGTTACACTTGCTCAGAGTTGTTGACTGGGAGAGAAGTTACCTGACTACACTGAGGGACTCACTCTGGCAGCTGTTACCACCTATGGACCATTGAGGATGTTCCAGTGGCTTTTCTCTGTAGCACCGGCTGCTCCCTTAGTACGAATACCTGTTGAGGTGAAGGGTCATCCTATACCCACCCCAACCTGCACACACAGAGCTCCAGCTCTTCCCTGGGATTGACCTCTGCTTCTGTTTCAAGTGCAGAGATACCAGGAGCCTTCAGCTTAGTGCTTCTTAGTCTTTTTTTTTTTAATCCCATGGAGCCCCTTTGGCTATGCTGCTGAAGACCACAGACCCATTTTCATAACAAGACTTTTAAATACATAAAATAAGATATGAAAACCAATTTTATTGAAATACAGTTCAAACAATGTTAAAAATTGTACGGTAGCAATACACGTATTTTTAAATTGACAAATGACATAAGATCCAGCTGAGGGTCTAGCTAATAACTGCTGCAATTTATTTGTGACAACTGCGATGTAATGTAAAAAACCTGTGGGTTCTACTGGAGACTAAGTCACAGATAGAGACTTTAATCCTACCATCACTGTGGGATATCCTTCATTCAGAACGAAAGAAAATGCTAAATGTCACTTAGAGATTAGTGAAAATAAAAATGTAAATTTTTTTGTCATCCAAATTCACAGCAACCTCGAATTTTCTCTCCCCTAGTTAAGAACCACTGCAGGATAACGTTGCCCCAGGGGTCAACACCTCACTGGAGGCCTCACCCCAAGTCCTGGAGGCAGGAGCCTTAGGCCACCCACACAGAGCTCAGCACAGCTTCTGGGCGGGGAAGTTCTTCCAACTAGTCCTGGGAATTTGGGGGCAGGGAAGAAGGGCCCATGAGCTTTGTGGGTACCACTTTAAACAATTTATCCTTTACTGTTGAAGGGCTTCTCTGCCTCAGAACACCTGGAAACCAAGTTTTAAATTGCTGACACCAGTGTAACTTCGCCCACAAGCTCTCTTTTTCACCTGGGCACAGATCCCTGGATGCTCTGGGCTAAGGCGGAGGTTCAGCTTTTTCATCTGCAAAAAGAAAACACCCATCTCATCGGATTGTTAGGAGGAGTAAATGAGATAATAGCGGTGAGCTGTAGGTTGTACAGCACTATCGAAGTTTGTGCTAGTATTATTTTTGAAAGCCAAGAACAATTTATACAGCTCTGTTCGCCAAGTATCTGGCGGCCTGAGTTATAAGCACTCTATAAACACTTGTGGAATGAATGAAGTCTGCATTTGCACGTGGGCCTAGGTTTGCAAAAACACGCTACTCAAGGCAACTACGGCCCGGCGGCTCACCAACACTCTCCTTTACTAACAGGTAGTAAATGCCTTTCTGGCTCTGCGCCGAACGGCAACCACAGTTTACGTGCTTATTTCCCGGAGGACCCCCAGGATGGCACTGCTCGTCCCGGAGCTCGTTTGCTTGCCTCTCATGCCGCTGCTTCCGGACTAGTTTAGGGGCCCCGAGAGCGGCCAGGGGTGGGCCCCGGAGGGCAGCGCCCGGAGGTACCGCAGCCAGGCCCGCGGGGAAGGTGCGGACTGCAGGCCGCGGCTGGCGCGCTAGGAGGGGCCAGAGGGGTGGGGAGGGGTGGGGAGGGGCGGGGCCGGCGTCCTCGTCACTTGATAAAACGCCTGCGAGTCTCCAGAGAACAACGGGCTCATTCAGCGGTGGGGAGCTGCTTGCGAAGGGGAGCGGCGAGGCTGAGTACTCGACTTGTCCTCATCCCGGGGGTGGGGCCGGACGCAGTGTCGAGAGGAGACGAAGGCAGCCGCAGTAGCTGCAGCCTCGAACCCAGCCCTGAGCGCAAGCCGGCCGCCGCACCTCGCAGCTCCCTGCTCCCTTCCCGGTGCACCGGCCCTCCCATGGCGGCCGCGGGGCAGCTGTGGCTGCTCTACCTGTCCCCGTGGTTCCTAGCCCAGCTCGGCGCCGCCTTCAACTTGGACACACGCGAGAACAATGTGATCCGGAAAACTGGGGACCCCGGGAGCCTCTTCGGCTTCTCGCTGGCCATGCACTGGCAGCTGCAGCCCGAGGAGAAGCGGCTGTGAGTTCCCCGACTTTTCCCACCCCCACCCGGGCGCCGGCCCTCCAGTTCCCGCCCGTCGGCCCTGCCCTGCCCCTCGGCTGCTCGCTCGGGACTCCGCTGGTCCGCGCGCTCGGCCCCGGCCCCGCCTGGCGCGGCGCCTTCCCACGTTCGGACCTGGAGGGGGGCGAACCTGAGGGCCGAGCCCTGCAGACCGCCGCCTCGGTGCCAGGCGGGACTGTCGGTCTTCGGAGAGTTTACTTTTTTTTTTTTTTTTTTTAACAAAGTACTTTGCGGCCGTCCTCCCTCTGGGCATGTTTGTTGGGAACCCGGCAGGTGGCACGCTTCGCTGAGCTTCACGTGTGTGTTTGGGGCGGGGGTGACGTGGGCTGTAGGGTCGCTGTATTGCTGCTGTGGGGTTACTGGGAGTGTTGCTCCAGGAAGATCCAGGCCTTTTCCAAACTCACGAAACACTCCGTCACCCCGCAGACTCGCGCGCCCCACAGAAGTTGTAGTCACTTTTCATCTTGTCTTGCGTGGCTCTCCCCACAGGGCGGGCGCTCCTGTGCGAGATACTTTTAACACCTCCTCCCTTGAAAAACTAAAAAGATGGAACTAAGCACCTGCTCACAGGACTAGATCCACAGAGAAAACAAACCCCTCTGAATGGTGTGCCCGCCCCGCCCACGGTTCAAAGCGCCCGCCGACACCCGCGACCCTCTGGGCCCTACATTGGGCAGGCCCAGCCTAGGGGTGAAAGTGACATGTCGGATCTGGGCTGGTGCTTTGCAAGTCAGGTTTGGAAGTGACCCCCCCGCCCACCCCATAGCATAGCTGTTCCCAGGAGAAAGTGGAGACCAGCACTCGTAGCTTTTCTTTCTTAGGTGGTGTTTGGTTCCCACATAATAAAATTATTTAGGTTGAGGAGGGGTGTTGGGGAGCTTAGTTGACTTAATCGCAGTGGGGCTGTATTCTTGATCTGTCCTACCGAAAAATAAACTCACCAAAGTGCCCCCCCACCCCCGACCGCCCCAGGCCTTTAGTTGAATCTAGGTTCTTCTAGGACCAACAGAGCAGAGAAAGCAAAGTGCAGCCAGTCAAGAGAGGACTTTGTGTTTAGGACAGGTGAATGGGATTTTAGAGCTGGAGGAAACCCCACTGATTTCAGCAATTAAGAACTTTGGAATAGGTGAATATTGCGGGCCCCTGAATGTGTGTGTTTTTTTTTAATAACACCTGCTAGTTAAGCAAAGGAATTAGTTGGGGGTGGGGAGGCTGCTGGCGGGTGGTCTGCTGGCTTGGCCAGCTGCTTGTACTCTGCTTTGAAAAGAATTGTTAATCTGTAAATTTGAAATAAAAGGTTATTTTTGTTAATGGATGACGGTTAGTGTCTCCGAATACTTAGGAGTGCCTAGATGTGCATATACTCACATGGAGAATTTGAACTTCTTAGTGCAGAAATGAGTGGGCCAGCAGAGGGAATACACTCTCGTTAGCATTCTCTCTATGCACCAGACGCCCACTGGAGCTGATGGCTTCCTCAAAGTACTTGTTCAAGCAAACATTGTGAGGGGGAAGTACTGGGGCAAGAACATACTCTTGGGATGGAGATGTGCAAAATGTGGTTTTAGCCAGGAATCTCCATTGCCACTAAGGCTAGCGGCATGTTTGCTAAAACTTGTTACTGTTGGTGGACTTCTCTGCTATTAGAGCTTCTGCAAGTCCTCCCAAGGGTAAGAGTAAGCCTGTGTTTGGGGTGTGATGCCTTCTAGAATTGCTGTCCTTGGGGGTTGACAGAGGGACCCACCAGAGGCTCAGATACGGAGAGGCCTACTCTGAGGGCACTAGATCTTTCCCTAGAACTTAGAGGATGGCAGAAACCACACTCTAGGGGCCTGTGGTTTATGTCAAATGCCCACTCCCCACACCCCTTCACTTGGTAAAGTATTCTAGCTTCAGGACCAGCCTTGTCCTGCTGGGATAATTAGCACACACACGACGCACAGGCCATACCTACATTTGTTGCCATATTTGTCACCCAGGATGAGGCTGTAAATAACAGTCAGTGAGGTGTGGACCCCACTGGTCCAGGTTCCTAAACTCTGCACTCTCTGGACAAGCTCAGCGGGAGTATTGCTGGTGAGAGAACTTGAGCTCAAATTCTCAGCCACTTAGTAGCTGTTGTTTTACTTTGAACCTTAGTTTCTTTTATCTGTAAAATGTAGATATTACTGTTCAATTGCATGAGGATTAAGAGATAACATGCAGAGTCACTAATTCCTGCTTGCTGATTGAATAGTAGCTGTTAATAGTGATAAACTTAGAACCAGTAATTAAATTCCTACTATGTGCCAGCTACTGTATAGAGTTAACCATTCTGTGCTTCTAAGACAGCTGAAGAGTAAAGCCAAAGGTTATTGTAGTTTGGGTAATCGATGTTTTAAACTCTTGGTTATATTTATGAAACCCATTTTCAAAGCAGTTTACCTTGTTTTGCTGTGTAGAATGCACACTTTGTTTGCCCAAATTTTTGAGGGAAAAATGAGGATGTGCATTATACGTGGGTAGTACATCTATATCAATTATAAATTCTTTTACTTATGTTCTTCATTAAAAATGTAACTCTAGAAAGCAATAATGATATCCATATGTTCAAAAATAAATACTAAAATTCATTTATAATACAAAAAAACAAGTATCAAATATAAATAAATAATTGAATTACAAAATTAAAATGAAAGACTTTTTTCCTGAAACTTTGGGCCAAAAACATGGGGTGCATTATACATAGGAACACATTATACACAGCAAAATATGATAACTTTAATCTACCTTATTTTTTAGATTTATGACAAAAGAAAATTTAGTGAACAAGGGACTTTCAGTTAGAAGTAAAATTGCAGAGATATGTGGGAATGTCAGAGGAATGCACTATTCTAGAAACCATCATAGATTTTTCTGGATTAAATTTTCTACAGTGCTTTTTAATAATATTTAATAATATTAAATATTAATAAGTATTTAATAAGTATTTAATAATATTTTAAACTCTAGTTAAAATTTTATAGTAGAGTAATATTGAATCTGAGAGTCTTAAAACATTGTGTGTCCCTAAAACTTACAGGACTATAAAACTGAACTAGAGACTGTAAAACTTCACTCAGGTTTTTAGGCTGTGTATTAAAGAAATTTTAGACTCCAAAAGATTCTGAGATGGACGGCTGAGTTCCTGAGGTCAGGGTCTGAACAACTTGGACACTTTCATTTCTCTTAGGTAGTTAAGGTTGAGTCACATACCGCCGCTCCCACCCCCAACCCCTCCAGGTAGAAAGTATGGGGTGACATCTGTGGGATGATACCCATCCTGTGAATCATCACTGATAGCTGTTCTGGGAAGTGATGGCTTTATGTATGACTTTAGGGCAGGGAGAGCTGTAAGTAATTCTCTTCTGGATTTATCTCAGTTTGGGCAGGGGGGTTACTTTCTGATCACCAGTATCTTCTGGGCTCCCCAGGCCCACTGTGTGACACTTCTGACCCTGTGGTATTTGTTCTTGATTTTTCTCAGCATTGTAATGCTCCCACTTTAAAAATCATGTTTACTGAACTAGAGATCATCTAGTCCAACGGGTTCTCTTTGTAGATGAGGAAGCTGAAGCTGAAAGTTAAGAAATGCCTAAAGTCTCAAGACTGCTTAAGCAGAATCTTAAGACTCTGGATTTGAATTTGATATTTCTGATTCGTGTTTATACCATCTCTAAAAGGAAAATTCAGAAATGGCCTTCAGACCTAGAGAAATTGGCCAGCATCTGAGTTTTGGAAATGCACTATGTTATGTTGATGTATTAAATTGCTTCCCATATAGGTCAAGGCTATCTATTTAAATATCTGTGCTTGGACTTTCTTCCTCTTGGCCCTTATTTCAACTGGCCTTGGATCAGCTTCTTTATCCCTCCTCCTTTGCCCGTCACCATGCCCCCTGCTTTGATAAAAGTCCATTGGGCAGTGACTGCAGCCAGCCAGGGACCAGAGTTGTCTTCAGGAAGTGCACCTTAGCACTAGCTTCCTTTAATTCATTCAGAGTGCCACGTGGCCCAGGGCCCTCGAGGGACTGTGCTCAGTCACTTAGAATCCTGGGAGTGGACAAAGAGCCAAAATGGGCAGGGGCACTTGGAGATCTTAGGACTCTGCAAGGAAGCAGAAACAAACAAGTTTAATTTTTACACGAAAAATTCAAGTGATGACTTAGGGTCGAGGAAAAAGGCCAGAGTACTCACATGGTGTGAATAATTTACTGAGAAGATCAGGCTGCGTCCTCAAATAATATTCTCCATTATTGTAAAGAAGCCATTACTCTGTTTTTAGCTGCATAAATCTCTGATTTAGTATAACAGTAATACTGGTTTAAGATTTCGTAACCAAATTGTGCTGGAACTATGGCATATGGCACCCTTAGGACCTTGTCTCAACTTCCAAGTCAGCCCATGTTAAAAAACATAATCCTATATCAAGAACCAGTGTAACTTTCTCTTTGAAAGTCTTTTTAGCCCAACCTACACTCAATTTCTTCTTTCTTTGAATGTCTGTACCAATTAGTATCATGTGACTGACATTTCTAACAGTTTTCTGTTTAACTGTTATCTGCCATTTTTTTCAGGATGATCCAATCTCGGGTTTATAGGTTATGTGAGGGCAGAGGTCTTCTGTTTGTTTCTTTGCCTGATGGCACCTAGCATATGTCTTGCAAATACTATGGAGTCGTATCATGCACTCAATTTAACTTGTGAAATCAACTCTTCCAGCTCAGGGTAGAGAGAGAAAGAAATGCTTTTATTTAACCCTTTGCCCTCCCTGCTCAAAAGTAGCACTTGGTCGCTGCTGGCCCAGGGAAAGAGAAGCTATAGCCATAATGCAAAGAGACACCCGAAATGTTAATTCTTGGCTTGTGAGTTTTCAAGGGCTCAGGTCCCAGCGAAGGGATTTTCTTGAGTGGTTGTTAGTTATACTTGACTTTTGCCTTAAAGGCAGGCTTAGGAACTTAACCCCAGAAATACAGACTGACATGCCCTGCAGCAGACTCAAGATTTGTTGGTTGTTAAAATGAGACTAGGTAGAAAAGGACATCTATAGAATAGATCCTGAAAGCAATTGACAAGGGTGTGGGTGTCAAATGGGAGCAAACCTGTGAGGGCACTTGTGAATCCTGACCAAAGCTTTAGTTAAGGACAGTGAAGGAACCTTGGGTACATCTGTGTAACCCTTTAGACGTAAAGGTGGGGAAGCTGCCCACCCCTCCAGTGGGAGCTGTAGCATGGTGATCTGGGTGGACCACGTGTGGGAACACGGTTCCTGCAGCCTCTTGGGGAGGTGGTCAAGAGTTGCCCTGCAGTAACGGGCCCCTGGGCAGAGCCAGCCCTGCTGCTTGTCTTACTCTTCTGTGTTTGGCTACAGTTTTAGAATCAAATGTGGCTGGTCATCAGGGCAAAAATTATAATTCTAGGGTCAGCCCAGATCTGTTTGCAGTAGATGTGATCAGGTTTTGTAGATGTGATCCAAGATTTCATTCTTAAAGTTTTCTAGGTTTGAGCTAAATGAACGATCCTCTTTTTTTTTTTTTAAATACAGAAGGCAGCATATTGTAGTGGATAATAGTGGACTCTGGAGCTAGAGTCTAGATCCCAGCTACAGTCGAAAGCTAGTCAGGATCCAATCCTGCTCTGCCATGTTCTAGCTGTGACATGGATTCCCACAGTTTCATTCCCAATTCCATTGTGTGAGAGTTTTCCCACATACCACCAAACATTTATAGACACTAGCTGGGTGTTCCACAATTTAACTAAATTCTGACACTCCACCTGGAGATAGCATCAGATCCCACAGGTTAAGGGCTCATTCCTACAAGCCACGTTTCCCTCACTTGAGCTACCAAGGGTAAGTTCAGGTTATGTGGTGGACCAGCTACACATTGGAGGTTACCACGCCCCACGCCACACCCCTATGGGGTGAACCCTATGGAGTGGGGCGCTCCTTGGATTCAATTAATTTGCTAGAGTGGCTCATGGAACACAGGAAAACATTTTTACTTACTGGATTCTCAGTTTATTAAAATGAACTCAGGAACGGCCAGTCGGAGGAAGAGAAGCACAAGGCAAGGAATGGGGCAGGTGCACGGAGCTTCCTCGTCGTCTCTGAGCACACTGCTCTCCCCAAGTCTCCCTGTGCTTACCAACCTGGAAGTTCTCCACATGCCACCCTTTTGGGTTTTGGTGGAGGCTTCTTTGCACAGGCATCTTTGATTAAATCATTGACTCTTGGTGTTTGAATTCAACCTCCAGCCCTTCTCCCTTCCCCGGAGGAGGTCAGGATGTGGGGTAGGAAGTTCCTCCCTTTAATGAAGTGTTTGGCTCTCCTGGCAAGCAGCCCCACCCCTTAGATGCTTTCCTAAAGTCAACTCATTAACATAACAAAAGACAATTTTAATCACTTAGGAAACTCCAAAGGTTTTAGGAGTCCTATCACAGGCATAAAGACCAAATATATATTTATTATAAATCAATACCTGTGTATTCTTATATGTCAATACCTAACTTCTCTGAGCCACTCTTTCCTCAGCTGTAAATCGATGATAATTGTACCTTTAGCTGGTCCTGGCCCACAGTGAGCGCTCTGTGTTTGTGGAGTAAGTGTGGAAACTAGGGCTGTAGGAGGTGAAGTGGTTGTAAATCCACATCTTCCACGTTTCCTGGCCTGTGTGGTGTGCAGATTTTCAACCTTTAGCAGATGTGTGTTTGTTAAACTGGCACTTAGAACTGAGAACTGTGATCTCTAGAAACTAAATTTAAGAGGCTACTTGTTAATTAGGCCTGGACGGGGACAGGTAGGTCAGCTCTTCCCCAGCGTTGGTCCCTGTGAGCCCGATGATCACCTAGCCTGCTCTCTTTCTTTTCTGTTTGGATAAGCAAGACAACTCTAACCCAGTTCATCTAATCTGAGCTGAGCGTGCTTGCAGAGTGACATTTTCACAGGCCACAGTGTAGCAGCGCACATCCCGATTACACACTACACACACACACACACACACATTCCGATCGCTGTGTTGCATACTGCTGTCACTTCATCTATTCCCAAATTGGCAAAAAGACTTGAGAAAACTTTTAAGTGCCTAAAAGCAAAGACGTGGTGAGGAAGACTGTTCTGAACTGGGGGGGAGTGGGGAAAGAGCCACCAAAGCACCTGTGGAGGGCAGAGCAGAGCCGTGGGGCCGTGGAGCCGTGGACACCTGCTCACCTGTTTATTTGCCAGCTGGCTAGGTACGTTCGCTTGTCATACCATCCAACGATTACTCTTTTTGGAATGCCATTTCAGATACAGTATAAGAAAAACCTCTTAGAGAAGTAGGCTTTCTAAGCCTGGACGTAGAGAAATGAAAACAAACTTTGGAATAATTCAAAAGGGGCACCTCGATTAGCGATGGGATGAATACTCGAAGCCCAGGGTACTCATTACTACCTGTGTACCCAAGGCCTGTGCTCACTGCGAGTGCTGATGCCAGTGTCACCGCAGTGTCCTTGTTTTGGAGAGGACCTTCCCTTGTGCTGGGGTTGTTCAAGCCGCGTGCGTGATACAAGGGACAATAAACATTTCAGACCCAGAGGACAGGAAGCTGCCGGAGTGTGAGTCTCCAAGCCGGTTGACCGTCTTCTCCTGGCAGAGTCAGAATCCCGCTCTTCAGGACATACAGCCATTGCTCAATGGTCCCGGTCTTGTCCAGCAAAGCAGCTAGAGGAAGTAACGTTAACTAGAGGCAGGGTCCTCATCGAAGCGTGGCAGGGCCAGGGGTGCGGTGGAGTGGGTGTCCCCTAGTGTGGGCGGCCCGTTGGCAGCAATGGGAATTTGAAGGTTTGCTCCTCTCACTGAGGTAGCCTGGGGAAGACTGAAGGAGAGCCTGCTGAGTTAAAAGCTGTGAAGCTCAAAGAAAGATTTAGGGAACCAGCTGGAGAAGTGTTTTAAAGCTCAGAATATGGTAAAAAGCCATTCCAGGTACCGCATTAGATCAGCCAGTGTAGAGGAAAAGTACTGTCTAAGCCTTGTATTATATTTCAGAAGTGCCATGTCAGTTATAGAGATTAACTGAGGGTTATGAGAGTGTGGAGAGGCACCCTGGGGACCCCTCACTTGGGGACCCCAGGAGGTGAGTGCTTACAGTCAGTGAACCCCCAAACTTAGTAGCATCACCAGCCGGAAGCCATCTGAGAAGGTCTTTCTGTATGAGAGAATAAGAAATTGGTCTTCCGTAAGCTCATTTATTTCTCTCTGTATGCATATGTATAAATGTGTATTTTATATTTCATCCTAAAGGAAATAAGGATTTTTATTCTCACTGGAATATGAGGAACAAGTAAAAACTTGGAGGGAAATGTGCTCTGGACCTGCTAGAGAAACCATAACGGGCTTTTTGGGGTTTTCCTATAGAAGTTGTTAGTTCAACAGGTATTTGTTGATTGTTTACTATGTATTAGGCACTGTTCTATGCTGGAGAGACAGCAGCAAACAAAATAGGTAAAATCCCTGTTTAAGTTCTGGCAGGTGAGACAGACAAAGCAAATAGGGTATTGTATTAGATGGTAATATGTGATACAGAGGAGAATAAAGTGGAGAAAGGCAGTTTGGAGAGGAATTGGGGTGGGAAGTAATTGGCAATAAGTCCATCAGGGAAGACCTCACTGAGAAGGTGAAGGTTCGAGTTGTGTCAATATAGCGGGGGAAGAATGTTCCTGGAGGCAAACATTGCAAGTGCAAAGGCCCTGAGGCAGAAGTACGTCAGGCATGTTCAGGAACATAAAGGAGGCCAGTGGTCTCCTGGGAGACAGGTCATGTAGGGCCTTAGGGTAACTGAGAGACTTTGCCTTTTACTCTTGAATGAGAGATGGGAAACCATTGGAGTGTTCTGAAAAGAGTGTGACATGTTCTGACTTAGATCTTAGATTTCTCTGGCTCCTAGATGATTGCAAACAGACCACATGAGGGCAAGGGTAGATGCAGTGATGTTTGTTAGGAGGCTTCTGGCATGATAGATGAGATGAGGGTGGTTTGGCCCAAGTGGTGGCAGGGAGACAGTGAGGAGTGGTTGGATTCTGGACATACTTTGTGGGTAGAATCACCAGGGTTTCCTGTGGACTGGCTATTGAGAGAGAGGGAGAGAGAGAGTAGAGAAGGACGTCTGCAGCGTTTTTGCCTGGAGTAGCCGAAGGAGGGCGCTGTGAGTGAGGTAAGGGTTCAGGGAGCACCAAAGAGGAATGGATTCTGGAGTACAACCAGGAGTTTGGCTTCGGATGTGTTGGGTTAGAGACGTCTGGACACCCAGCTGGAGTTGCCAATCAGAGCCTGAAGCTCAGGTGAAAAGGTTGTGATTGGAGGTACAAATAGCAGAGCCATTGGCTACCGGGTCGCATCTGGAGTGCGGGGCTGACCCTTGGGTGAGATTCGGGGGTGTGAGGGACAGATGGAGCTGTGCGCACGCCCATGCAGAGGGAGGTGAGGGATCTGAGGGGGACCAGCTGAGAGGAGTGGCCGCTCAGGTACGAGAACTAGGAGGTGTGCTGTCCTGGAAGCGCTTTAGGACTGGTGACCCCTCAGCTACGCCACATGACCCTGAGAACTGGTGCCTGCCACGGCGCCGTGGGGGCCTTTGGGGCCCTCCTAGAGCGCTGGCCGAGGAGGACTGGCGGCCAGGCCAGGCCAGGCCCGGCCCGTTTGGAATGGGTTGGTGAGAGGGTGGAGAGGGGTTGGAGACAAAGGATAGGAGCTCCGAGTTTTGCTGAACAGAACAAGTGCTAAGGGGGGAATGGAGTTGAGGGGAAATTTCATTTTTTTTTGAAAGATGGGAGAATGGTACAGTGAGCAGGTTGGTTGGTGCGGACTCAGTAGAGAAGGAAAAGGGGGTGCGAGAGAGGGGGGAGCTGGTGTGCTGTCTGCGAGCAGGTGGAGGGGTAGGCCCAGTTACCACATCACAGAGGGGCACCTGTGGGGGCTGGTGGAAGGCTGAGGTTTTTTCCTGGTTGCTCGTAATTCCTCAGTGAGTCACAACAGATCATTAGTTCTAAGCTACTCAATACTTGTGTCGAAGTTTGCCTTGTAGAAGTAAGAACTCCCTTCTAGAATTAGAGGGATGTGGGCATTGAATCCCAGCCTCTTCACATTCTATGGATTTGACCTCGGACAAGTGACTTGTCCTGTCAATAGAATGGAGATGCTGACGGCACCAGCCTCGTAGGGCTGTGTAGGTGAAATGTAAGCACGAAGCAGGTAGCACAGTGCCTGGCACATCCAATGACTATCAGCCTCCACTGTCGTGGGTGCCTTAACGTAAAATGTGAATATAATTCCTTCATCCTGGAGGGTGTTTTTTGTAGTTATCTGGTCTTTACAGCCTGGGGGACAGCAGCCCTTTGGGGATCAGGTGAAAGGTGCGGTTGCCCCGTGGGCAGGGCTGCAACAAGGGCTGGGCAGGTCACAGGCGGAGGGGCACTGGAACACTGTCTTGAAGAAGAGGGAGGGGAAATGTGGGGCTTGGAGGAAGCAAGGGAAAATGGCAACACATCAAAACCCTCCCAAGGATCTCCATTTCCTTAAGTTATGTTGGTGCTACAGAGAACCCAAACTTTTTATTTTGTTAAATTCTTACAAGGCTCATTTGTTAGATGTCGAACGAACGTTTCCCATGTGGGTGTGTGTGCGGTTCCAGAACCTGGCACTGTCTTGGATGGACAGGGTCCGTGTGTCCTCTGGGCCGGGTGGACACCAGGGCGTCCACGGGTGGGCCTGTGCCTGTGCGGCGTGGAAGTGAGCTGGGGCCGGGAGAGGGGGCTCCAGGGCCCTGTCTCTGGTCCCTGAGGGCCAGGCCTGGCTTGGTCAGTTGGGGTTGTGATCCTCACCCACATGTGATGGCTCGCTTCACGCACTGAATAAAAACGACCCCTGGGCTCTGAAGCGCTGCCCATTTCCAGTCTCTTCTTTCACAGGAAGTGCAGTGCAGGCTGAAGAGGGGGCCTGAGGTAAATCCGAATCTGAAAGGGAACGGGGTATCTCTGAAGCTATGTAAGAGGATGAGTAATTGGGACTTTAGCATCTGTTGCCTGGGGTGTGCCACAAATTAAATATCGAACATCTTCAGGAGGTGGCATGCTGGCGGGTAATTTATTTATTTTTTTGTCATCTTATTACAGTGCAGAATGAAATGTGTACATTTTTAATACAAAACAGGAGGCTTTTAAGATATTTCAAGCTTGGTGGTTGCTTTGGGCTATCTGCCCCCTCCACCACCCCCCATACACATTCACCTTCTGTGCTTTTGTGAAAATAGTTGAGAAGCACTGACCAGCCCAATCTTTTCTCTGCAGAGGGACAGCTGAAAGCCACACAAGTCAAGTGACAGCTAGGTTGTGGCGATGTGGGCCCTGACACCCAGCTGCCTTGGTCACCCAGTCCACCTCAGGTTGTGCCACCCACACATACCTTTTGATGAAGTAGCCTGTTCTTGGGACTAAACCTGTGCAGTATAATCTTGCTTATAATAGAACAGTGTCCTACATTTTTCAGTGTCTTCCTGCATAATGGCCGACTGTAGTGATAGCAGGTACACAGCCACTGTTGCCCTTTACCCCCTGATAATTGGGGGCACATCAAAGGACCGTCACACTTTTCCAGCTGAGGCTCAGAATTCTCTGGGTCAGCACTGGTTTGCCCCTGCCGACGTGGGGGAGTTTGCATGGAGGAGACACCTGTTTGCCCTCGTGGCCTGGCCAAGCCCCCCGCCTAGGGAAGGCACTCGAGAAATGTCTGCCTGATGGGTGATGACGTCCCTGTTGGCTTGCGAGCCCCTTGAGAGCAAGGCTGGTAACTTCTCCAGTTCTGGTTCAAACCTAGTGGACAGAAAGGGGTGCCAGCAAGCATTTGTTGAGCTCTTTGAGTCGATAAAATTCTCCAGCTGCAGTGAAGACTCTTAGAGAACAGGAAGTGGTATGACAATTTTTTTTTAGAATGATCTTCATACCCTGGTGGCGGTGGTTCTCTTCTCCCTCCCATTGTGGTAACGTGCACATAACAAAAAACTTGTCCATTTCTGAATGTTTGGTTCAGTAGTGTCAAAATATATTCACAAGGCTGCAAATACCCTGGCACCCCTTACACCTGCTCCAAAGTGCCCAGAAACAAGCACTGTAACGTGGCCCCGTACTGTGAGGCCACTGAACGTAGAATTGTGCCAAATCGTTGCGTCTGATGTGATATTCTAAAGTAGGTCAGTGGCAACATAATGAAAAGTTTTACAGGTTTTATGGTAGAAATTTAAAATTCCATTTCATGGAGGCCCTGGCTGAGTAGCTCAGTTGGTTAGAGCAAGGTTGCGGGTTGGATCCCAGGTCAGGGCACGTGCAAGAATCAACCGGTGAATGCACACATCAGTGGAACAACAGATCGATCTCTCTCTTTCTCTCTGTCCCCGCTCCCCCCGTCCTTCCCCCACCCGGAAATTGATTAGTAAAAAATAAATAAAATTTAATCTCACAGCTCAGTATGTGTGTCCTAGTTTGGTGAAGGACTGTTCCTGGGTACCTGGCCCTCTGTGCCCCTCCAGGGTTCCTCGTGCACATCTCCCCAGAAACCAGAATACCCTGAGTCCACACATAACGTTGTCGATAGACCCTTGGAGGTGTGGGGAAACAGCCTGGTATGAAACCAGTTTTACTACAGGCTAGTTGATAGAAACAAGAGTTAAGTCCCAATGGCATTATAACAAAATGACATGATTTGAGGACCTGCTGTAATTTGTCCTAAATTTTTAACTGCTTAAAGTGAAAGCTGCAGCAGATAAGGCCATGGCCATATTCGTTTATTTCGTTTGACTTGCTGCTCCTCTTACCTAACTCTTTGCCACTCCCAAACGAAACAGCGAACCCAGCGGCACATGGAGTTCAGGTTGAGGCTAAGGTTTGATGTGACATTAACGGGTCGAAGTTCGAAAGGAAGTGTGTTTGTTCAGGGAATACCAGATTAGACTAGCAGCTGTCCCCGGTGGTCAGGCCATCTTCAGCTTGTCTTGCAAATACTTTCCTCTTTCTCACTGCAGCCCTCCCACCCCGCCCCCGGCTTCCCTTAGAGGCACTTTAATCTATCACCTAGGAGCAGCTTTTTCTTCCTCTGTTCCTTACCTCTTTGGTTTTCTGACGACTGTATTGCTCAGGTCCTGTTGAGTTGAGCTTAATACTCTCGTCATTCTTAGGTTTTCATTATGAAATTTCTAATGAGCTATTTGGGAGCTGTCCAAAAAAGAAAGCTTCCTGGCAGGTCTGAGCTGTGGGCCTCGGGAAGGCAGAGGCAGCGATCGGGGTTGATTTATCTGTTGGATGTTTTGCCCAGAGCTTTCACGTGGAGCTTAACATGCATCATTTCCTCAAAGATGAAACCAAAATGTGCTGTAAAAGAAACCTAAACTGCATGCTCAGGCCAGAGGTGTCTCCATCAGTACAAAAGTGGTGGGAGTGTTCTGGTATTATCAGCCAGTGATGCTGTTGTGGGTTTCTTTCCAGCCACCTGCAGAAGTTAGGAAAGAACAGAGGAAATGACCAAGAGTCATGAATCGGTGGCCTAGGATTTGTTTTGGGTCACGCAGCCCACGTGACAGAGCTGCACCTGCTCCGCCCCTCCCCTCATGTTCGGAGGTCTTTCTGGTTTCCCATTTGAATGCCTGTCTTCCACCCCGACTGCCCACCCCCAAGCAAGGGTCTGTTTTTACAGATGTCACCTGAAGCTTCAGGAGATCCATTTAAGTCCCACTAAACCCGTCGGAAACTCTTTTCTCACCATAGAGAGCTGCCATCCTGAGTTCCTGAGATGAGTTTTTCTCAGTGAGGAATGGGCTTGCATTGGCCTTTGACTGACCACAAGTCCTAAAGCAGGCGTGCGTTCCCACGTGGATCCCCACGTGCTCTGTTCCTGCTTCCCTCCACACCACTCGTGTTTTAGATTAGAGGAAAGGTGAGGTCAAGCACCTGACTCAGGCCGTGACTCGGTCCAGCTCCTTCCGGGAACAAGTGGCTGCTGCCGGGGGTTTGTGCGGTGTGCACAGCGTCCTAGACGGAGGCATCGGAACCCCGCAGCAGTGTATACACGGCACTGACCGAGCTTAGCTCTGCAGTCTGAGCTGCCTCTGAACTGGCCAGGTTCAGTCCCTTCTGAAGGAGGATAGGAGGGGCGAGCACTTTGTATGGCTGGTTGGCTATGACCGAGGTGTTCCTCTGCGTGCTGTCGGTGCCTTGGACGTGCACAGTGAAGGTGGGAGCCCTTCTCTGTGATGTCATTGCATTTTATTCCATACCTTACATGGCCGTGGTGGAGAGCTGGTCTACCTGCTCAGCATGGATTTCTTTTCTTTGACATTTTTCAACCTCTGCCCCCCACTTGTGCTTTACTGCAGTGCCCAGATGGCCAGCACAGTGCACAGAAGCTTTGGGCTTATCCGAGTCTTTATTGGCGTGTTGTCATGCCTCTTGAATGGGCTGTAAAAATCAGCCTTTGACTTTGCCTGCCTGCGACTGCCTGCATAAAGAGAGCATGTGCGAGCTTGTCTTGTACAATTAGGAGGTTTCCTTCATGACTTCTGGGCACTGTTTTAACCTCCATGACGATCTCTGTCATTTTCTCTGCAATACTTTCAATGACCCATTGTCCACTGACTGACGTCATTTTAAAAATAGCACTTTTTTGATTTGGTGATAGAGTCACATGGTACAGATATAAAAACTCCAAAAAGGTGTGGAATGAAAATCACCCTCCCACCCCTGGTCTCCAGTCACCCTGTTCTTCCTGGAGGCGACCATTGTTCTCCCAGTTTGGTGAGACTCCTCACAGGCACCCATGCATTCAGAGCCAAACATATTCACGCGCATTTCTCACATGCGTGGTCGCACGCCACATGTATTCTTCTGCACTTCGCCTTTCCTTCCCTTGGCATGGTTCAGTGCTTCTTTGATGTTGTGCATAAAGAGCTCCCTTACTGTTTTGAATGTCTGCATGATGTTCAGTTTCAGGAATGAGTCAAGGTTTTCTAACGAGCGTGGATGTCCAGGTAACTTCTCATCCTGTGCTGTTAAAGGCGGTGCTGCAGTGAACGGCTGTGCCTCCCGCTCTCACCGCGAGCACAGGACCGATTCCCAGTGCAGCGGCTTCCTGGCGTGGGTGTCAGGTCGATCGTGGCTGATTCGGGAGGACTGGCTGGTTGCTCTTCATGACTTCCTGTCACAAACTCTGTCCTACTGTCTGATGCCACAGGACACTCTACCAGCGAGGTTGCTGGAATCTTTCCAACAACTGGAGTTGACAGTTTTACGTCCGAGCTGTGGCATTCCTGATGGCTTCAGCATGTGCGCCTCACCTGCACCTATGCTTGTTAAAGTGCACTTGTTAAAATTAGAATGGCTTGTTGGAATGTGTGTCTACCGAATACTAGTAACAGCACGTGTGGTGTTTAAGCACCGCATTAGTGTTTACAAGGTCGTCTGACAGTGTTCCATTCGATCCTGGCAACACGGTGTGAGAGAGTTTAGGTAGAGCCATCTCACAGAAAGGCCATGCAGATGACACCCCGCTGCGAAGCGGTAAAGCTGGCACTTGAACCCGCTGAGTCTTCTCATAACGCCCCCAGTATTTGATCGTGGTTTTGGCTTGCTGGTCTGTTATGTTGCAGGTAAGAAGACGGGTGCTATCTGGAGACAGTACCTGCTACAAACACATTCCCTATCATCCTGATGGTGACAGGCGCAGGCAGGACAGATGTCAACACATGTATGCCAGTGAAGCAGTGCTAGTAGTTAAACTACTGAAATACCTGTGCTTGGTAAATAGCTTTTCCCCAGTCTCCCCGAGGGTCCCTCAGCACTGCCCTGGCTGATCTTCCCTTAGGACATGGCCCTCTTCCTGTATTTCCTTCCACAGCCCAGCGACTGAAGTGGAAATGTCTGATACAACAGGGGCCTCCGGGTGCAGCTCTGCTGCAGCGTCACTGTCTGTGTTGATTCACTGCTTCCTGGGCCGTTCTGGTTGCTGAATATTTTAAATATCACTTTAAATGCAGGAGAGGAGTAGTAAACAATATAAAAGGTTAGCGATGTAACTTGTGTAAATATTCATATAGGTACACTTTTCAAATTGTATTATTTTTTTGTATCCTAGTTCTCAATCTTTTTTTTTCTTTTAAACAAGAAAGATCTCATTGCTTTTGTTTTCCTGTCCTGTGAAAGTTGGGGTGACTGGTCTGCGGCATCAGGACCCAGAACTCCTCCTCCATGTTGCTTGACCTTGTAGCCTTGACCTGGTAGCCTTGACCTTGTAATCCACGATGCAGCATCTGCATTCTAGGCAGGGGGGATGCAAGGGACCAAGAGTCGAGTCAAAGGCTCCTGTGCACCATCTTTTAAAGAAGATTCCTGGAAGCAGCCAAGCGACACTCTGTCACGTGTCCCATTCATCAGGATGGAGTTCTGTGGCAGGTCCAGCGGGTCAGGGAGGCTGGCATCCTTATTCACGGGGCCTCACGTCCAGCAGAAACTCTTTTCTCGTGGCAAAGCGGAGAGCCAGCATTGGGCAACAGCCAGCAGTCTCTGGCACAGCTGCTGAGCCTGTTGTTTCAATTATCTTGTTTAGAAAATAAACCATTAATTTCCTGTTGAAAACATTGAAAAATCTGGATTTCTCAAGTTATTGGAATGGTAAAATGGATATGGTGACTTACCAGGTGTATGCCTTTTGTCTTGCTGATTTTTTTAAGTAAATATTTTACTAAAAAATGATGGAAGTTCAAAAGTCACTTTTACAAATGAGTTATAAATAACAGCCTTTAAAATGTCATTTTTAAAAAGCACTAATATTGATGCTTGGTACACTTGGCATATAAAAGCATGCTTGATAACAACATACTCGAATTTAAAATGTTAAATGTGGTGGCAGAGTACAAACTGGAAATTCACTAGGCATCTGCCGTGTCAAGCACTGCGTGAAGGTCAGAGGATGGGAGGGTGGGCTCGTGGTCCCGTTCCTACAAGTTCTTAGACTCGGTTCCTTGAAAGGATAGTTCACCGGGAGGGCGAATGTCGTTCGACATGGGGAGAGTCAGGTATCTGACAACTCGGAAGCACAGGAAGTGACCAAATGTCACATTTGATAAGGTCTGGCAGCTGCTTTGCAAAACTGAAAGAACAGGGTTGCTTGGAGACTTTCATTTTTCCTTTTCTTACTGTATTAGATAAGTGCATTTTTATTATAGCTGAGTGATATCTTACTGGTATGAATTGCTTGGTCAGCCCTTTTTAGCTAATAATCTTGTTCTTAAAATGAGCGGGTTATATATTATGCCTATACTTCGTAAGTTTGTGTGGAATTGAACAGTCTTGGCCATTTTAAATGTAGGCCAGTGTCTATTGTAATTTTACCTTGTTAGGTGCTATTGGTACGCGTTCCTTGAGATTATTTAAATCCTTATTGTTGGGAAATTAGATGCAAGTGTTGAATCAAGGTTGCACTAAAACTGATGTCAGGGCTAGCATTTCTTCCCCACTCCCTTCTCCATTTTGCTGATCTGACCAGCCTTGCTGGTGTCTCCTTTACATGGTTGAAATTGATGCTGTGACTTCACGTCTTATTTTTTTTTTTCCTGGTAGATGGTAGAGATTTCTGAGCTGGAGGAGTTGAACATTGTGGATGATAAAACATGTTCTGCTTTGGGTGTTCCTTTATTGCGTGAGTTCCCTTGTTCTTGGTCAGAGACACGCCTATAGTAAAATGTACCAAGTCAGGTAAGAACTAGCACCCTCAGGCCCCAGCGTCACAGGAGTTCAGAGTCACTGGAGACTGGATTTAGTTCTAGCATGTTTCTCCCGGGAGACAGGAAGAAAGCTTTCTTGTGAAATTTTAGGAAGGCTGAGACTAAATTGGCTGAGTTTTGATACAGATGAAGGCAACAGGTATTCTTTGGGCCCCTGTGGCATGGATTGCAAAGCACTTCATAGTAGTTCTAGTTTATAACCAAGTACGTTCTGGTAAAATGCTCTTTTTTGAAAAGATGGGTAGATCAAAGCGCTTTAGTGATGTTTTTTCTCCAATCATACAGAAAGGAGACTGTGGGTTTTGTGGTTTCAGGGCAAGATCAGAGAGTGTGAGATACAGCTCCTGCTTTACCACTTACCTTCTGTGTGACCCTGGGCAACTCCTCGTCCTCTCTGAACCTGCACCCGCATTTGTGAAATGGTGGTGATGGTGTCCCTTTCTAATAAACCTGCAGGGGAGCACCTGTAGCTTGGGAGACGACAGCTGCCTATGCCTTGCTAACGATAATGGGCTGTTTGCCCTAATTTGCAGATAGGGTCTATATTTTTTATTATGTGATTTCTCAGAAGGTTGTTAGAAATCTAGTCTTTGGCATGTGAGATTATAGTTCATAGAGGAAAGGGAGCTTCAGCCTTTTAATCAAATTTCTGTATAAATGTGAAAACTCAGGGCTAAGGGGTGAATGTATTTGCTCCACTGTGAATTGTAGCTCATGCTTGCCCAACTGGACCCACCAGTTCCTGTAGTTAAATAGGGTTTTGGATTTTGTTGGCAAAGCCTCCTCGAGGTTACAAAAATGTAGAACCAGTTTCCTGCCCTCAAGGAGTTTATAGTCCAGTTAAGTGGAATTGGGAGAAATCCGTGTCCAGGCAAGTTTACTTTGGAAACTTTAGTGGAAGTTGAGCGCAGGGTCTGGAAGGCAAACTCCCGTGTGAAGCCCGGAGCTGGGGTTGGGCAGCCATTGGCGAGGAGAGCTTCGGTGGGTGGGGGCGGGAAACCAGTGAGCAAAGGCACCAAGGCCTCTGTGCACGGAAGGCCTTGGGGCAGGCGAGCTGGGGCAGCTCCTGCTGGTGGGCTGGGGTGGCCTGATGTAGTGGGAAGGCTGTGGTGCTTGAAGTCCTCCCCATGTCAGGTAATGTCTGAGCTTTGGTTTCTTTGTGTCTAAGCTGCTGAGACATATCTGAATAAAAGTATATGTGAAGGACTTTAATTATAGAGTGTCATAGTTTGCTCACTACTGAGGTTTGCTGCCTTTCTTGTAAAAAAGAATATTGGGCTGTGTGAGGAGTTTCTCCCTAGGGTTACAATGAGAAGAGTCCCTGGTGCTTGCTCTTACTGCTAAGACTGGGGAGGAGGGATTCGACATTCTGGGGAGTTCTCTCAAACCATACGGTGCGATAGGGCTTTACAGTTTGATTCACAAAGAGGTGGGATGTAGTCAGTTTCCAGGTCCATCTTTCTTCCACCTTCTAGCTCTTCTTTCCGGGTGGTTAATTGTTTGATTATTAAGGTCATAAATGCAGGCTGTGTAATTGACTCTGACCTGGGCAGGTCCTTTGTGAGATGTCATCCTTGTTGCCCTAAAATTAGGGGCTCCGATGAGATCAAGCTGGGCTCCTCAAGCTCCTCTGGGAAACCAGGGCCCAGTGCGGCATGGTGGATGGCAGATCTGCCCGGGGGGATACCAGGGCTCGATAGTACTCACTAATGCATGGCTCAGTGCTGCTGGGTGTAAATATTTGTGAGTGCAGAGTTCGCAAGTGTATTCTTTTAATCTCTGAATAACCAATTGCCAAAATAAGGAAAATTAGTCACTTGATAACTTTATATATTTGGGGGGCATGGGTATTAATCTGACGGTTGGCTGATTTTCTAGTTCCAGAGGAGAGAGAAGCGGGCCCTTTCCCCTGAGAGGAGTTTCACTCAGGCAGAGAGAGGTTCAAGGGTTGGATAAAAGCACACACAGCTGTTGATGCCTCCTCTTCCCCAGGTGGATCAGGAAGGGGAGCAGGATCCTTAACCAGAGAGAGAGGGGAGGAAAGGACAGAATTCTCAGCAACCAAGCCAGGCTGCCAGGGTTGCTGCTGGTGGCTGGCGGGTGGTGGAAGGGGATGTGCTTTCCCTGTTGACCACTGTTCCTTGGAAAGCAAGATCTTCCCTCTCCAGCTAGAGGAGGGACACTGCTTCTGTCTGTGGACAACTGGAGAGTCACCTGGTGTGGGGGCGGGGTGGGGGGCGGTCTCTTACAGCCAGTGGGGCTTTGTTGACCCACAGGCTGCCCTCAGGGAGCCCGGTCACGTGGAGATTGCTCACAGGGCCCCCCAGGCCAAAACAGCTCACCAGGCAGTGCCTGTGAAACCACAGCCAATCCAGCCACACAGTTGGAATTTCAAGCAGGGCGTTATTAAATCCAAGAGGCTGCATCAGTCAAGCTCCAGTGCTAGCTTTGTGTCTGAGGCTGAGGGGACGGCGATTTGTCTTCCAAATGGGCATTTTTTTTGAGGATGTGAGGGGGTCCAGGACAACAGGTGTGAGCCAGGGCTGTCCTGGGGAAAGTTTGGATGTAGGGTCGGCCTAGATAAGGCTGGAAGCGTGAACCACTTTGTGCTTTGTGGGTGGTCCGATGGCCAAAAGTGGCTCTGCCTAGACCTTCCAGAGGGGAGAAGGGGCGACCCGGGGGCCTTTCCTAAGGCGTCTGTCTGTCCAAAGCACAGTGTTCTCTGACTCGGGGTCTTTCTTCAAGAGCTCTTTTCTCTGTACCCTTGAATATAAGTCAAGGTTTATTTTCACTCCAAGTGTTCTTTCTACCTTACATGTGAGCCTTTATAAAACGTCATCCTTATGACAGCTGCCCCCTTGATTACTTTGTTTCGAGCAGCAAAGCTCTGTTTGTTACGAACACATTAACTTAAAACAGCCTTAATCAGTTGTAATTGTGGGTGAGGATAGAGGTTAAATTTGGTTTTAAAATATTTTATTTTATTGATTTTAAAGGGGTGGGGGCGGGGAGAGACAGATGTCAAGTGTTCTGTTCCACTTCCTGTGCGCTCACCGGTTGCTTCTGTGCGCCGTGACCAGGGGCTGAGCCCACGACCTTGGCGTACCCGGACGATGCTGCAGTCCGCTGATCTACCCCGCCAGGTCCTCTAATGTTTTAAATAAAACAAATTGATTTAAAGAAGTGAGCTAAATTTCTTGGCCTCCCCATTTAGTAATAACTCTTTAGCATTTGACATCTGAAGAAATGCTAAATTCTTTAGCATTTAGCACTTGAATAAGACTTCAGGTCTTATTGTTACAAACTTTAGAATGTTTTGGAGGTTCTCTGGAGGAAAACTGGCTTAGACATTCCTTTTAGAAAGTAATGTCAAAGAAACATGAAGTTTGAAAAATTACTTCATGGAATATGAATAAAACTGTTTTAAATGAATGCCTAATATAATGTTATTTAAAAATTTTTAAAAGATTTTATTTATGTATTTTTAGAGAGAGGGGAAGTAGGGGGAAAGAGAGGCAGGCAGAGAAACATTGATGTGAGAAACATCAGTCAGTTGCCTCTCACATGTGCTTCTTTGGGGACTGAACCTACAACCCAGGCAAGTGCCCTGACCAGGATTTGAACTGGTGACCTCTTGCTTTGTGGGATGATGCCCAACCAACTGAGCCACACTATTTAGGTTATTTAAAATTTTTATGTAAATGATCAAATATTGGCAATCAACTATTTCATCTACATCATAAAAACCTAGATATACAAATTGGCCAAAAAACAAACAAACTACCTCTTAAAAAATTGCTTTTTCCATGCAGGGAGTCTTATGTGTAGGTCTGCACCTGGTGTATGAGGGTGGCAGTGACGACAAAGATGTAGAGCAGCTGGGAGGAAGACACTCACTTTCACGTTGCAGGGGGACTAGGCTGTGATGAAAGTCCAATTTCTTCAAGAGCTGATTGGACTTTGACTTGCATTTCCCGGTGGCACTCTAGGTGCACCTCCCTCTAGCCTCCTCAGGGTGCCCTAGTGGCTGGGAGGGCACTAAAAGGCAGAGAGCACTGGGATCTGCTTTGTGACCTTAATAAAGGAAGGAGCCACGGTCAGGTGGGGGCTGGGAAAGGAAGGGTGGGGTGTGAGGTGGGCTCACCACCCTGGGGATCATCAGTGAGGCAGGGACTGGCAGTGGGGCATGGCTCTGGAACTGAGGGTCTGCATTCAGGACCACGGACGCCACATGACACTGGCACCCACCAGCTCTGCACAGAGTGTAGGCTGCCGGTGTGCAATACTCGGACCAAAAGCAAAGCAAAAACCCCGTAACACTGTTTTTTTGTTGTTGTTGTTTTTGTTTTGTTTTGTTTTGCAGGGAGAGGGATGGAAATGTTGACAGGTGAATGTTTTACAAAACTTAAATAAATTCTAACTCAGTTAAAAATGAAAATGAATAGATTCTTGTAGAAGTAGGTAAGGGAGGCAGTGATGACACTGTTTGAAGAAAAGGCCTGGGCTTCTAGAGCAGCTGCTAGCACCCTGGGAGCGGGAGCGAAGCCTTCCTCTAGCATTTGAGTGTTTTGCATGCTGACAGCAGCTCGGTACAACAGCTCCCTACCCGCTAAGTCCAAAGTGAAAATTGCCCTCAGCAGGCCCCACCCTGGACTCCCTTTCAGAATTCCAGCTCAGGGTGAGACCGAGCCAGAAATGGGCCTTTTTATACAACAGCCAAACAAGACAACCAAGGGTTACCAGGCATGCGATGAGAGCTAACAACATAAAGGGGATGGCTGAAGTAACCAACAGAAAAACTGGAAGAAGCAAATAATCCAGGAACGGAATGAGAATTGTGGGGGAGGGGAGGAGGGTACTTTCAGGTAAAATACCTCCCAGGTATCTGAGAACATACTAAATTCATAAAATAAGAGTAGGGTACATTATGTAAAAGGTACAATCAAAATGAGCTTTTGCTTTGGAGGTTCTAAGAGCTGAAATTTAAAATTTTATTGAACTTAAATTTTAGTTAAATTTAACCTAGAAATACTGGAAAATAACGTTGAAGAATCTCAGACCCACAGAGAGGGAAGGAAAAGGAGAGAGAAGGCAGATTAATCCAGGAGGTCCAAAGAAAATGGAAGGAGGGAGGGAGGGGATGGGCGCGTGGCGAGAGCTCCCTGGAAGTCAGTGCGCAGTGTGTGTGGGCCGAAGGGGGCCACACTGCGCGCAGGAAGCGAGCAAGGGCTCACTCACACACCCTTGGTCCCACTGTTCGGCACCTGGGGTGAAGTACAAAGCCTAAAAGTCACCCTCAAAGAAATGAAAATTAGACTTACATCAGAATTGTTATTGACAGTGCTGGCTACTAGAATAAATTAGAGCAGCAACATCAAAGTCCCTACACCCAACCTGTCCACCTGGTGAGAGCAGGATGGTGGCATTGTCTGTCTTTGCAGGAACTCGGTTTACCTTGCATGTACCGTTCCTTAGGATGGTATCTAAGAAAATAACTCAAATAAGAGGAAAACGTGGGATCCCCGGTCAAAGCAGGGCACCCCAGGAGGGCAGGAAGGGGTGCCCTGGATGGCCCTGTATGGCAAGGCAGGTGGGAGGGGTGCTCTGTGCCATAACAGGAGGCCTGGGGGCTCCCAGAAGGAAACCTGAACAAAGAAGAACCCTGATTGAATACAGGTGTGACTGGGGCTAGAGTAAACACTGTAAGGTGAAGGAAGGGAAATGGGTAGTGCCAAGAAAAGCAGAAGTCATGGTCCAAGTGTGCAGAACACCACGCAGTCAATAGACAGTAAGAAAAGTCTGCCCTTGATGCTGGGAGCAGTTTCCTCTGAGGTCAAGGCCTCTGATTCTGGTCTTGGACAGAACGAGGGTAATTTCAATGCAGTTTAGTTCAGCGCTGAGTAATATTTACCCGGTTACATGCAAGAACAGATGGCCAAATTGTGGTTCCAAGATAAAAGGGAAGTGGTGATGGCTCCGATGGTAATGTGAAAGCAGAGCTTGTGGACAGTGAGTTTGGAGAAGCCAAAAGGAGAGTTTGGGAGGAAAAGTCACAGTGCTGGCTGGCGGTGTCCCCTCACCGACGGGGAATGGAGAGGCTACACCGGAAGTCCATGGAGGGAAAGTAGGGGTTAAAATGCATCATTTAAATCTTAAAGGGTAGCAAATAGAAGAATTAAAGTAACACAGTGATTAAACATAGGCAAAGGGGCAAGTCGTCCAAAGTCTCTTCATATTGTGGGGTCAACAATTGTTGCTTAAAGTTGGTAAGTTAAGAATAAATGTATAATCTTAGTATCTAGAGCTAAAGAGTTAGGAGTCTGTTGCTTTCCACTATAAGTTCTTTCTTTTTGATTTATATTTAACAAAAATTAAAAACTGAGTTTGAAGATAGGTTAATGTAGAGGTGACGGTTGAAATTGTGATGCCATCTTTTAATTTTTTAAGACTTAATAGGGACAAACTAAGAAGGCTGTGTTTTAAGTTAAGCAATAATAGTGTCCT
The DNA here is from genome assembly GCF_004126475.2 of Phyllostomus discolor. Taxonomy (NCBI): domain Eukaryota; kingdom Metazoa; phylum Chordata; class Mammalia; order Chiroptera; family Phyllostomidae; genus Phyllostomus; species Phyllostomus discolor. The sequence continues at coordinate 50,782,584 of NC_040906.2, read as the reverse complement.
TGTTCTGATGGAGCAGTATTTCACATTTCCTGAGACAGAGTTGCATGGCTGGGGGCAGCGTCTTTAATCCTTGAGGAAATGAATTATTGCCAAAAACAATGAAGCGAAGCTGTTATTGTCCTCAGAGCTTGAAGAGTGCCCCAACATTTAAGGCTTTTGGTTGAAGCAGTTATGTAAAAGTATATTAACTGGGTGAGAACTTGACAGTAAGAAACAGGAGTTGGCCTGGTTGAAGAAGTTTGAATGAAGTAACCTTGTATGACTGGGGATCCTGAATCTTTGTGCCAAGAATTCTGATCTAGGCTCAAAGACCTGAATTTATATAATATGCTCAGTTATTGTCTCACTTGTGTAGTTTGTGGTTAGCCTTTTACATTGTGTTTTACTGTCTCAACTTTTATTATCATTCCTCATCAGCTTTGTCTTACATTCTAAATGTGGGTTTCCGATCTGTGGGAATCCCCAGGCAGTTTTTATGCAGTGCAGTTTACAACAGTGGAGGTGAGTGTCCACTGGTCGTGTGGAAACAATCTGGGCAGTAATTTTTCCTGTGCCTTTTGGTGTCTAACACAATCTTAGTGCAGCCCCAGTTCTTACCCTTTGGTGCAGTTTACCTTTTGGCCTGATATGGAAATAGGTTTCTGAGACCCTGTGCTGTTAATTTCCCCCACTTCCCTTTGGAGGTCATAATTTATATCCCTTAGTCCCAGTCACTCTGCATGCGAGTTGTTGCTATAGTTCTGAATTCCTTCATACATGCTGGCTGGGTCAGTAATAACTGAATAGCTCTGGCAGCTGCTGCCGTGGGTACCCCGCTGGTGCCCAGAGAGTGCCTGCTGCTCACCCTGAAGCCAGCATCAAAGAGCACTGGGGGCAAAGGAAAGAAAGCTGGGATTTGGGCAGAAACTCAGTTTTGGCATGGCCTGAGGGATCCCCGAGATGCAGACCGTCCCTCCTGGCGCTGCACCCTCTGCTAGCTCAGGAGCTAGCTGTGTTCCCAGTGGCTTAGACCAACGCCCAGGCCCTGAAGGACTTAGAATGGGAAGCACATGGGCTGCACCAGGGCCGGTGTGACTGTCTGGTCTCTGCCAGAAACAGCCTCAGCCAGTGGGCTGTGCCCTCCTGCGATTAAGGCTGGTTCTAAGCAGAATTAAGAGTTTGCTTATTTCCTGAACCAGAGAAGGCAGCTTTACCTTGAGAATTAAGACATCTGCCAATTGCAGAGTTTGGTTGGGGTGACTCTCTTCTCCCATCAAGGTGCTTCCCTACTTTTCCATGACTCCGATTTTTATTTAACTTAATTCCACCCCCTCCCCATCATTGTTTTCCTGTGTGTGTGGTCCCAGGGACACCCCCTCACCCCATCACTGTCTGTTTTTCCTCCTGCCTGGGGCCTGAGGCCATAGAGCAGCCCCGCCTTCCTCCATCCCTGGATGGGACAGATTCCACAGTGGGCTCACTGCACCAGCTGTCCAGGACCTGCAGGACCCCTGTCTCCTGCTGCTGCCCCCCTGCTGCGTGGTCTGCTCTCATCTGCAGTAGCCTCAAGTAAAGTGGGCACATTTCTTGAACTACAAGTGTGTGGCACTTTTAGCACATGTGAAATTTTGCTGCCCCAGCTCTTATAAGCAGCCAGCAAGGTGGATTTAAGTGCCTACTGTTTGTCATGCATGTTAAAGGCTTGCCTTGGCTTCTGAGGGGAAGGGGCCGAGTGGAAGATGGAGGTGCCAAGGAAGGAGAAACCCTAAGACACAGCCAGGAGACAAGGGGCTGGAGGAAGCGCTGCTCTGTACACGGAGCAATTTCTGCAGCTTTTTAGCCACGTGACATGTGGAAGCACCTGTCCCTGCAGGGCACAACAGGCAGCGGAAACATGGGCCTCCGCGGGCTCCTATCTCTGACCTGTTCCCACACCAGGCTGTCCACCCCCAACCCATCTTGGTGTGTCACACCGATTCTTGCTCCTGCTTTTCTTCTGGCTCCTTCCCTCTCAGCCTCTGCACAGGCTGAGTTCCTCACCTGGCCCCTGCAGCTCCACCTGCATTTCCGGGTGATGCCCTTCCTTGCAGGCTGGCTTTGGCCCCCTCTGGCCCACCCTCCCCTTTTCTCTACCTGTCCCTTAGGATCTGGCTCCCCAGGGGACAGGTTGGTGGGGGAAGGGGTGAGTCTTTAGTTATATTAGGAGGCTCTTGAATGTTGGTGGAATGAATAAGAGAGGGAATGAGAGAGTACAGTAAACAGGAAGCAGCAAGTTCTGTACCTGCCCTAGGTAGCTTGCCAGCCTCCTTGGGTGTGGACAAGGAGGAGACGAGGTGGTCAGAAAAGACACACAGTAATAACCTTGGAACTCGGGGCTGTTCCTTCCAGCCTTCCGGTTGGAGTTCTTGCCCTTTGCAGGAAATCTCTTCCCCAATCTTCACCCCACCCAGCTGCAATCATGCTCTTGATTCTGCCTCCCTCCGCCTTTCGGAATTTAGCCTTTCATACGGAGAGTGCTTGTTTCAGTGTTTTTCTTCTCTGTAGGTTTTGCCCTTTTAGCTAGGTTGTAAATGCCTTAAAATCCTGAGTTTTATTTCTTAGGAAGCATTTTAAAAGCATGGAGAAAACATGGTTCCAAAGCAATCTTTGTCCTGGCTACCAACTAGCTGTGAGACTGTAGGGCCAAGAAATTACCCTCCTTCCGGAGGCCTCTGTTTTCCCCTCTGTGGAGTTAGAGGCCAGGCACTCTCTCTGGTCCTTCCAGTGCTCACTCCCTGTGACTCTGATTCTGACCCCTGCACCTTGCTTATAGCCCCCGAACCTGGGACAGGGTTCCAATCTCGTATCCGCCAGGTAACTGAACTTGTTCACTCACAGTGGAGGCCAGTTCACCTCTCAGCTGTTTGTCGGAGCTCATGGATCAGAGACATTAGAGGAACAGGTGCGGGGCAGCTTGATGGAGGCCCCTGTGGCCCCTGGTCTTGCCCTTGCCAGTCCAGGCACAAAGGACCCCACCTCCGTCCTGCTCAGTCTCAGTTCCAGTTCTGTACCTTGGTGTGATTTATTTTGTTCTTCAAATGTGGAGGCTGACTCTGTGACCAGCCTGGGGTCTGGGAGGAAGGATGGTGTTAGGGATGCGGGTCCCCACGCAAGCCAAACCTCACTGGGTCTGTAAGACATTGCTTCATGGTCCTCCCTGGGTGGCATCTGGTTCCCTCTGTTTTCTGAGTGCACTTTCTGCTTGTTGGACCATTGCATCACACTGGTTTAAAAAAAACACATGCATTAAAACCTTCGCTGGGCTCACAGCAGAGACAGCTGTGGTAGGGTCTGTTTGGTTTGTGAGGTTTGTTTTTTTTCTTCTGCACCTGAGATTTGTAGATTTCTCAAAGGCAGGAGTGGGTGATTTCCCGTTTGGGGGAGTTTGTTGTTTGTTCATATTGGCTTTCTCCTGCCCTTTTCCCAAGCTCCAGCCTCATTGCTCTGTCCAATCGGGTGTGTTTTTTCTCTGTTTCTTTTCCTATTTGTTCCACCAGTCAGCCAGACCCCAATGATTGTAAAACTGATGGTGAGTAAAGAGCTTGGCAGAAAGGTCGAAGGTCTGCAGAGATCCCTCCTGGCTGTGAAACAGTGGGATGTTAAGGACCGTGTGTTTGGGTTGGGGGCCCCTCACACAGGAGATAACGGGGTGGGAGGAGAGAAGGAATATTACGATGCCTAGTGTATAAGTGGCACTCCCCAGCACCTCCCCGAATCCTTTGAACAAGACTGATTTGCTGATGGTAGAGGGGTTTGTTGGAGATACGAGTTCCAAGAAGAAAGAATTGATGTAGAAAAAGGCCAAGGCTGTGAAAGAGAAAAATTCATCTAGCTTTATCTTGGGCAAAGGTTACGTTCTAAATCAGTATGGTTAAAAGAAAAACTGAGGCATGTTAAAACTTTTCACAGGTTTATTTGAGCAAACATTGATTTAAATCACCTAACTGGAAGTGGTTAAGAGTGCTGCACCAACAGGAGCCAGTGGGAAGGCTTACACAGACAAAGCAAGGAAGCAAAGAAAGGAAATTATTTGATCAGCTATAGTTTAAAGCCTTGTTGACTCTTTGTGATTGGTTGTCCTTAGGGTTTGATTTTGCAACCTTGAGACATGTACAGGCTTAGATATTTTTTGCTCACATGGCCACCATGGCATGAGGGCCACATCGGTCTAATGGCCTCCTTGTTTAACTAACTTAACACAGTAGAGAAGCTGAAATTACTTTTGAATAATACCTCAGGAAGGGATATTATTAGAAACTGACATATTATCACTTGGTAAGTGTAATGTGACTTTCCAATGTGGGACTGTTGGTTTTGACTGTTGAGTTCTACATGATGTCCTTGGTCATATTCTATGAAAAGTGTCCTTTATAACCTGAGTTATATTCGGGAGAGAGCTGCTAGTATTATGAGATGGGTGTATTTTCTGCCTGGTTTCAGCAAACCCTCTCCTGGTGTGTGGCGTGTGCTGTAGTTGTGTCTGTGTGTGTGTGTGTGTGCACGCGCGTGTGCGCGCGTTTGTGTGCGCATGCGTGCTGCAGGCACAGGACTCTGCCTTTGCCCCACCTTGCTGCCTAAGCTGGCAGAGAATTACCCTAGCGGCCTCCTTGACAAAGCATAATCTTGGTACCTCTTGGTCTGACTAACTGAAATGTTAAATGCGTATTAAACTCACCTCTCCAAATTCTGTTTTGTCCACAGGCTGCTCGTGGGCGCCCCTCGGGCGGTGGCCCTCCCTCTGCAGAGGGCCAACAGAACTGGAGGCCTGTACAGCTGCGACATCACCTCTCCCGGCCCCTGCACACGGATTGAGTTCGATAACAACGGTGTGTTCTTCTGCACTCACTCATAGTTCGCGTGGCCAGCTCATCTGTGCCACTTGCTCTTTCCGTGAGGAAAGGGGGTACAAACATCCATTCTTGGAGAGAGGGTCTCTTTTAATTGCATCAGCCTTAACTGTTTTTTGTCTGCCCTGAAAACATTTACTACTTTCTAAATCACGTGGATGCCTGTATTGCTGCCCTTCCTAAGGCTGGTTCCTAAACTGATACGGTGTGTTGATGCTGCCACCTACTGACGTGTTGAAGTTCTACAGGAGGCTGTTGAAAAACTGAGTTGAGAGCAGGGAAGAGAGTTTGAATGTGCCTACCTTATACCCAGCAGCCAAAAGTTCTCTCGCTTGCTGTGAAAACATTTGGGAGAAAGCTGATGTTAAATTTCAGATCTCTCTGAAACGGGGGCTACCAGCATGGATAAACTTTGCCCTGCTGTCTCAGATAGAAGTGTGCTGGGGAAGGACTCTGTGTGTTGGGCGGAATAATTGAGGTGCTGGGAAGCTCCCACCAAACCTAACTTGACGTGCTTGGCCTGAGTATATTTGTAAACACATGTTTTATTTTTGTGTTCTTTTTCATCTTTTAGAAATGACTTTTTTGTTACTGTTGTTTTTTACCAATTAGAAAATAATACATGTTAATTATGGGAACCTTGTAAATGTCATTCACCTGTAAAGAAAACCCCACGGGTAAATCTAGACATAATTGCTCCTTATTTAACATCTCAACATTTCACTTCTGCCTCTCGGAATTGATCAGTTTTCCTAGTTTTGTAATGGTTCAGGATGGAAAACTGTGCCCGCTGTGGTTCTCGTTGAGGAGGGCACGCATCTTGTGGGTTCAGATTGATACTGAAATGAGCACATGGAGGTGTTAGTGGTTTCTCTCTCTTTGGCGGGGAGGAAGGGTAAAAGAAATGTATTCCCTTCCTTTTTTGGCATCGATGGAAAGATCCCAAAAGAACCTGCAGCCTTGTGTTCGCATCTCCAGTAAAGAAAAGAGTAGTTTGGATGGTAGGTGGAGTTTGGAAGCTGGATGTTGACATTGTTGCTTTAAGGGCCCGTTAGTCTTAAATTTTAAAAAAAACCTCTCTACTCAGGACTCTGGGTGTCAGAGAAGGTGAAGGGCCACCTGGTAGAACGATATATTTTGTGTAAAGAATTTTATGAACTATTTTTACCAACAATCACCTATCTGTTTTCTTAAGATGAGAAGTAATCTTCCTGGATTGAGTAACTAAATTTACTAAGTAATTATGCTTGGAGTCAAGGCTATTTAGAAATCATTTCTTGGATTTTGTTCATCTGTTGGTTGATTGCCTGTGTCAGTGGCTCTGAAGTCCTAACTATGTGTATGTAACCTGTGCCGCTCTCCACAGCCGACCCTTCGTCGGAAAGCAAGGAAGATCAGTGGATGGGGGTCACCGTCCAGAGCCAGGGTCCAGGGGGCAAAGTCGTGGTAAGTGCAGAGAAGCATGTTCACCCACACGCCTGAGCGCCGGGCTGATGGCAGTGAACACAACTGTGCTTTCCTTTGGAACATTCAGATTCAAAGAGCTTATTTAAAAACCTCTATTGAATATCTCAAACTCTAGACGGTCTTAAAACAAAAAGAGCAAAACAAAGCTAGTCATGATCCCAGGGACTGTGGAGCTTGTATAGATGAGATATAGAAAACTAAGGGAATGGTCATGGAAAATGAGATCAGATCATTTTAAACTCTTAATTGTTTATTCCGAGCTTCTTCAAAGAGAAGTGGGAGTGAAAATGAGAGGGTCTCGTGCCAGACGGCCTTGGAAGTGCCCCCAGGCCGGATCATGATGATCCTTCTGTGTCTCCTTCAAAATCTGGTTACTGTTACAAATGTGTATAGAATTTTGAGAAAAATGAGAATTGTAGCAAACCTTGACCCTTGCTTTTTAAGGGATATATTATGGGAAACTGACATGGATATGGCACAGTATTTTCAGCCCGTGTCAGGAGGAGCACAGCCCTGGATACCCTGTAACACCATGGGGACCGTTGCATCTCTCCCAGCAGAGCTCGGGGTGTGCATTAGGGTTTAGGGCTATGAGGGAACAGTGTGTGCAAAAGGGAAATGTGTGTTTCAGCCATGTTTGCCCGATCCCCATGAACACGCGCCCGTGACTGCTCTCCTGGAATGTGCTGTTTTCACAGACATGCTGATGTGCAGATGTGTGTAGCTAGTGAGAAAGAAAATGAAATAAGGTGTTCCCGTTGTTTATGTGACAGGTAAATTTATAAGTAAATCACCTATGGAGTATTTGGATTGGAGCATGATTTTCTGGATGAAAATAAGACAGAAGTCCTGTAGTTTCTGAAGGCTGGATAATAGTCTTCTTAATGGCACTTTGGGGAAGATTTGCTGGTTTTGGATCCAATCCCAGGATGAGGGCACGTTTAACATCCTCTTTATTATTGACAGTTGTATCAATTCGTAATGAAAAACATCAGGTTTGTGGGCATGAGTGGGCTACTTTATTCCATCTGTTTGCAGACATGTGCTCATCGATATGAAAAAAGACAGCACGTGAACACAAAGCAGGAATCCCGGGACATCTTTGGAAGGTGTTACGTCCTGAGTCAGAACCTCAGGATTGAGGACGAGATGGATGGCGGAGACTGGAGTTTCTGCGATGGCCGCCTGAGGGGCCACGAAAAGTTTGGCTCTTGCCAGCAAGGGGTGGCAGCTACTTTCACTAAAGACTTTCATTACATTGTTTTTGGAGCCCCGGGCACTTACAACTGGAAAGGTAGGATGTGCGTATTTATTAAAATAGACATTAGGGTGACTACATAATTTCTGTTACATGCACAGTGATTTGGTACATTTTAAATTAAAATGTGTTATCAGGTACTTGTTTATTATAGAAGTAGGGTAAGATATTAACATCTCCAAATTACATGACTTCTAAAAAATATAATGATGTACACTTTGGGATTATTTCCCCCTCTACCAGCAATTTACATTAATAGGAGTAGTTAACTTTTTTTCTATAAGAGTATAATAATTAACATTATTAGTCTCACCATTTTATATTTGCCTGTTTCGTGAAGGTGCCAGTTTTCATTTTGAGGTAGCCATCTGAAAACTTAACAGGATTGAGGACTGTCTGTCAGGTACCAATAACAGTGTGTTAGCACAGACGTTTCTTTCATTACATCCCGTCTTAAAGGCTGCACGTTGGTAAGAGGAGGAGAAGTGACAGGTCCGGGAATGTTGCGATGGCCGATGGCCGTGTCGAGTGACTTGCAGACACGTTGTCTAACGGTGTCGTTTAGCTACCCTCGTGATGCAGTGAGAGGAGAGACACGTTGGGAAGGCGGGAGACTGGGCCATGGTGTTGACGGGGTGAGCCCGGTCGGCTCCTGTCATGAAGCTGAACTTTTCTGAAGATGTCAGCCAGGTGCAGAAAGCCACCGGGTTGCAAAGAACACTTTACCTGTCTTGAATGCATAATGAAGAGCAAGACATCTGATTTAGAAATGAGACTTTTTTTTGAGAAATTATTAAAATAAATCCTATGTTATGACATTTTCACTAGTCAGGAAAAACTTAGGGAAAATTTTCCTTTTCCATTAAAAAATTTCCAAGTTTTTAAATTCCTGCTAGATACAGCCCTTGAAGAGAGCCCCCTCTGTGTGTGCGCCATCCTAGCGACTTCTGGGCGTGGTGGCCTGAGTCTCCCCACTGCCACCCGCGTCTTCCTCTTAATGGTGTTTGTGAAACGCTTGAATTCAGAAATAGCCTTCTTTTAGCAAGAATAGATCCCATGCATAGTACACAAAACAATAAAAACACCCATCAATTACGTATGTTTTAATTTATGGGAAACATATCTGCTTCATAAACCCTGATTTAAAAGGTTAACATTTTTAAAAAGTCACATAGTGGGCTTAGTATATAAAATCTTATTAATGAAAAATTTTAAAAGATGAATCTTGGTTAAAATGAGGAACTGTTCAAAATATTAATTTCATTGTTATACTACAGTAAAGAAGGTAAATTGATTTGGGATTATAGAAAATATAAAGTGTCACCAGATTCATATAATTTTAGAGTTTTCTGTAGATTTAGTCAACCAAGTGAACATTCCATTTTCACCCACGTGCATGGCATCGTGAAGATAATTCATGAAGATGCATGGTGTTTTTTTAATACTAGAACAACTTTCTTTGATATAAAAAATTGCATGAACATGATTTTTTAACTCTAATCACCTCAAAAGTCATCTCTTTTTTTCTGCCTTTTTTTCCTCCAAACCCTTCTTGCTGTACTTAGTGGTAACACCAGGAATGTTTTACTAGGGACCATCTGTTTTATTTTGTTTCATCTTCATTTTGTTGTTGTTTTTTACCATTTCATTCCTTTAGGGATCGTTCGTGTAGAGCAAAAGAATAACACTTTTTTTGACATGAACATCTTTGAAGATGGGCCTTACGAAGTTGGTGGAGAGACTGACCACGATGAGAGTCTGGTTCCTGTTCCTGCTAACAGTTACTTAGGTAGGAACCAGAGCAGGCGGCACGCCTGCCTCTTCAGACGCCTCTGGGGCACACTGCTCTCACAAGCCCTTGGACTTGGAGGCTGAGCGTAGGTCAGGGGGAGCCAGGGGCCTGTGGCTGCCTTTACTGGAATTAGATTTAGGCCTTGGTGATTCAGAGGCAATCTTGACTGATGCTTGGGACCTTCCCCTTCTGACCTGGGCTTCCTTGAGTGGGGAGGAAACCTGCTGTGTCTCCCAGATCCGTCTGTCCTCTGCGTGGAAGTCAGTTTCCGGAGCGAACCTCGGCCTGTGCAACCTGAAACAGGCTGTTCATGCAGCCGTGGGAAAAATGCATGGGTGTTAGTTAGTAAGCTGAGCTGCCTGCCCTCTCCCTCAGTGCCTCTTTCTAGAGGTGCTCCGGAGAGCCACATTTATGAAGTTACTCTTAAGTGGCAAGTCGGGACCCCCATGGCCTTCCTCTGTGATTGCCTTTCTGCAAGGGCTGGCCCTGCTTCGGGACTGGGGCCCCCATGTCACAGGGCCCCCGGTGGGGTGGCACGGGGCTTTCCTGAGGGGGCTGCGCAGGCCTGAGAAGCAGCTTTGAGGACACCCAGATTAGGTCTAAGTGCCCATTTCTTAACTCCTTAGGCTCGTTTGCATTACTAATGGGTGTCCTAAATTATTCATGTGCCATTATGGTAATTGCACAAAGGCTTTTAAAGGCTTTAATTCTTGGTATGAAGTGACATAAAGAATAATTACTGTGCCTTTCTTGGAAAAAATGTAAAAAATCTCCTAAACTCAAATAGTAACCTATTTTTTTTAAAGAAAAGTACCCATATGCCAAAGATATGACTGGAACAATGAATGAAAAGGAAAAAATAGGTAGAGATATAAGAATAATTCTGAATAATGTGTTAAACATATTCTTAAAAATTGACCTAAATGTCAACTGTAATTGAATAAAATTGAAAAAATAAGTTGTTCTAATTTATAGGTATGTATGAACAGTACTGTTAATTTAAAAAATGTTTCAGACACTCCTCCCTCCCCTGAGACTGAAACCTGTGTGTGAGGGCATAGAAGAGGGAAGGGAGAAGTTGTACTTCCAGGTGTCCAGCACCTGCACTTACTGCTTCACAGGTCCCATTTGATCTTCCCAACAATATTGTGAAATAAGTATTATTGTCCCTCTTGCTGGGTGTGCGGATGGCTTTGCAGGACATGAAGGGGACATGGGGCCAAGCAGTTTTCAGTCTCAATTATTAAATACGGTTTTTCAAGGTAAATATTATCAAGAAACCAGTATTTTATTTGAATATACATTAACAGACAGCCTCTCTTCAAATGCATTGTTCAGGGGTAAGTTTATGGTGAGAGACATTCAGCTTGAATGGCTCTAGGCAAGAAAGCAACACTTCACTGGCCTGTCTCAGTTGACCGGGTGTCATTCCTCACAGGAGAAGGTCGCCAGTTCAGTTCTTGGTCAGGGCACCTGCTTGGGGTATGAGTTCTGTCCCCGCTTGGGGCACGGGTAAGAGGTAACCAGTCAATGTTTCTCTTTTACACCCATGCTTCTCTCCCTCTCTTTCTCCCTCCCTTCCCCTCTTTCTAAAAATAAATAAATCTTTTTTTAAAAAGAAAAACCAACATTTTGGTCTTTATGATAGAGGCCTGTCGATTTTATAAACTTAGTTGCTCTTGGAACATTTGGATGCGAAACACATTCGCTGCTTTAAGAATGGGTTTCCTCAAAAGTGGATGCCTAGAAAGAAGGTTGTTTGTATTTGTTACATTTTAGTGGTGCGTGCCATCCATGCACCTCACATTTCACAAAATCGGCGGGTCTGAGGAAGAAAACGCTCTCTGCTTGAGGTTTTGGAAGCTGGCAAGGAGAATGGCCGGCCAGGTGCGGCCTCACCGTGCGGCGAGAGCGGCAGGTGCCATGGTGCTTCTTACCTGGCGTAACTGCTCTCTCTTCCGTCCCTCCTGTCCCTTGCGTGTGCGCAGGCCTGCTGTTCCTGACCACCGTCTCCTACACAGACCCCGATCAGTTTGTTTATAAAACACGGCCTCCCAGGGAGCAGCCCGACGCGTCCCCTGATGTGATGATGAATAGCTACCTAGGTTTGTGACCTCTGAGATGACAAATAAATTGTCTTGGTCATGGTCATTTACAAAATTTTTTTTGATCCATACAGAGCATAAATCTTTTCATTTTCTATTTCATTTCAAGTGAAGCACACATAAAAAGCATGCTGGGTGGAGGCTCTGCTGCCAGGTGGTTTTCAGAGCTGGATTCGATTATATCGCCCTGTTCTAAACTCGTGGCTCATCCTGTTTTTCGACTCACTTCACATTTTGAGAACTGCAACAGTAATGGTGAAACTTGCCATAAATAAAACCCAGTGAAAAGGGCGGGCTTATGCTGAAATACTATTCTGCATCTGCCTCACCTTTCTGTAGAAATACTTGTTTAATTTGAATGGCCTTGACAGGGGCATTTACATTTGCTCCTGATTAAATCTTACATTTGCAATCTGACATCCTACATGAGGCTTTATGATGAGGTGTCTGATGGTTTTCGCCCCCTCCTAACAAAGGTGTAATTGATACAGATGACATCTTGCTCACCTCTATTGTTTACGTACGTTCTCAAATACTGTACCTCATCGACCATGGTTTTGTTTGCATGTTTGCATCTGAGAACCAAGTTGGTTCAAAATAACGAACTGCTCTCTGCGGAGTACCATGGTGTTAGCCTCTGTGTTGGCCTGATTGCCAAGGAGACAGATAAGTGTGGATGTTACAAATCATTTCTTACAGCAGAACCATGCGGTGTGCACTCAGTTCTGCTTTGTCAGGTTGTGTGTCTGTATGTATGATGTAAGTTTACTGTGATAATTCAGTATCTAGTTTGCTCTCCTGTTACAGCAGTTCTAGTATTAAAATAAAGTTTGAACTGATTCTTACGATGACTGAGTGCATCATGATTCAAGTTACACAGATGCTACGTAGCATGGGTTCTTTTCTTTAAGTCTTAATATAGTTCCATAGAAAGCAGTGAAGTAGCCTGCCACTTTCGCTTGTCACACCTCTCCTCGCTCTGGGACTCTGCTGTGCCGTACACGTGAGAGCTGGTGGGGAGGGCGGGGAGCAGTGGGGTGGGAAGCAGAAGGAAAAGATAGTGATGATACCAGTGTTCAATACCTCCTAAAAAACAGAGTTGATGTGACCTGCATTTTGTTTTTCTAGGCTTTTCTTTGGACTCGGGGAAAGGGATTATTTCTAAAGATGACATCACTTTTGTATCTGGTGCTCCAAGAGCCAATCACAGTGGAGCTGTGGTTTTGCTAAGAAGAGAAATGAAGTCTGCACATCTTTACCCCGAGCACATATTTGAGGGGGAAGGTCTGGCTTCTTCGTTTGGCTACGATGTGGCAGTGGTGGACCTGAACAAAGATGGGTGAGGGCCTCCGCAATTTTACATTTATAAAGGAGTCATTGTTTCTCTGGCTTCTATAGGTCTTGGGAAGAGCCAGCCATCCTTTCAGGTTAGTTGATTCAAAGTATTTTTGCTGCCAAATTTTTACCATCCTATTGTGTCTTCGTCAGTTATATTTTGGCAGCAGACGATCGTTATCCTTCCTGGGGTGTAGAGTTAGAGCTGTTTCTGTTTGTAGTTTTCACTTGTGTCTTGGGAGTGGTGGGTCTGTAATGATTAAAATTTGGGGGAAACGTTAACTAAAAAAATGACACCTACATGGTTCTGTCCTGTAGCTTCTTAAGTGACCATCGGAACACCCAGAATGTCCTGTTGAAAGCAGGGGTTGGTGGACTTCCGGCAAGATGGAGGCATAGGTGGACGCACCATACCTCCATGCACAACCAAGATTAGAACAACAATCGAGAGGCAGAATAACACCCAGAACTGACAGAGAATCTGAATGAAGGTCGGACAGCCAAGAAGTTGAAGTAGACCAGTAGAAGGGGCGGAGAGGAGCAGCCAGGCGCAGATCACGGGGTGGAGAGCAGAGAGCAGTGGGCACATAAGGCATCTGGGGCACACAAGATCGCAGCGGGAGCGGGTGGACCCTGAATTCGCAAGCGGCAGCTGGCAGACCCAGTGAGGCAGCGACTGTGGACCAGGGCAGAGCGCACAGCCCAGGATCCCAGGGAAGGGACCGTGGTCCCAGGAGAACGGAGCTACCGCCATTGTTCCCTCCCGCCCCCACCCCCACATACAACGTCACATTCTAGAGACTGGGGTGCCCAGCCTCAGTGAACACCTAAAGCTCCACCCCTCACTGTAACAGGAACAACCAGACCAAAAAAAAAAAAAGAGAGAGAGAGAGAGAGAGATATGTCTCAAATAGAAGAACAAATCAGTGCCCCAGGACTCATCCTTTTGAGTGACCAAGAGATAGCCAGTCTATCAGATGCACAGTTCAAAACACTGGTGATCAGGAAGCTCACAGAATTGGTTGATTTTGGGCACAAATTAGATGAACAAATGCAGGTTACCATAAAAGAGATGAAGGAAGATGCATGGAGAACCACTAGTGATGGGAAGGAAACTGGGACTCAAGTCAATGGAGTGGACCAGAAGGAAGAAAAAAACATCCAAACAGGAAAGAGTGGAGAAATAAGAATTCAAAAAAACGAGGAGAAGCTTAGGAACCTCCAGGACATCTTTAAACATTCCAACATCCGAATTATAGGGGTACCAGAAGGGGAAGAGGAAGAGCAACAGATTGAACACATATTTGAACAAATAATAAAGGAGAACTTCCCCATTCTGGCAAAGGAAGTAGACTTCCAGGAAATCCAGGAAGCTCAGAGAGCCCCAAAGAAGTTGGACCCAAGAAGAAACACACCAAGGCACATCATAATTACATTAGCCAAGGTAAAAATGAAGGAGAGAATCCTAGAAGCAGCAAGAGATAAGGGGACAGTCACCTACAAAGGAGTTCCCATCAGACTGTCAGCTGATTTCTCCAAAGAGACCTTACAGGCAAGAAGGGGCTGGAAAGAAATATTCCAAGTCATGAAAGACAAGGACCTACATCCCAGATTGCTCTATCCAGCAAAGCTTTCATTTAGAATGGAAGGGCAGATCAAGTGCTTCTCAGATAAGGTCAAGTTAAAGGAGTTCATCATCACCAAGCCCTTATTTTATGAAATGTTAAAGGGCTTATCTAAGAAAAGAAGATAAAGAAAAAACATGTATAGTAAAAGGACAGCAAGCTCACAATTATTAACAACCACACCTAAAGCAAAACCAAAAGAAACTAAGCAAACAACTAGAATAGGAACAGAACCACAGAAATGGAGATGACATGGAGGGTTAGCAACAGGGAGGAGGAGAGAGGGGGAAAAAGTACAGAGAATAAGTAGCATAGATTGTAGGTTGAATATAGATAGGGGGAGGGTAAGAATAGTATGGGAAATGTAGAAGCTAAAGAACTTATAAGTATGACACACGGACATGACTAAAGGGGGGATATGGGTGGGAGAGGGTGTCCAGGGTGGAGGGGAGTGAAGGGGGGAAAATGGGACGACTGTAATAGCATAATCAATTAAATATATTAAAAAAATAAAAGAAAGCAGGGGTTGGTGACAAACTCGGCATGTAGGTCTGTGGTCGGTGGCACCGGTCTGGGTCTGCAGGGGAAGGCGGGGTGCCGTGGAACCTTTCCTGGGTGTCTCTCTGCTCTGTGGGTCTAACTTGGGAACTGGCTTCACATTCTCACTCTCCATAATTTTTCTTTGGTTTTATGAAGCATTTTAATTGGTGAGATAGAAATTCCAGATTGAGGCCTGCCCTGTCTGTCCCATCTCTTTGTGTCCTTAGTACCTGGGCTGCTGCTCTTCTCCTCCCAAGCTCGCTATTTTAGCTGATGGCTCACAGTTCTTCCCCTCCTTATGTTTCTAGGTGGCAAGACATAGTTATTGGAGCCCCACAGTATTTTGATAGAGACGGAGAAGTCGGAGGCGCGGTGTATGTCTACATCAACCAGCAGGGCAGATGGAAGAACGTCAGGCCAGTTCGTCTTAATGGAACCAAAGATTCTATGTTCGGCATTGCCGTCAAAAATATTGGCGATGTTAATCAAGACGGCTACCCAGGTAGAATAATAGATTGTGAAATGGTTATGATTTATAGATAGATTATTTGATTGATGAGAACTTATGCCATCTTTGAAACATTTATTCAAATGCTTTCAGAAGGTAATGTTTGTTAAAATGTGATGTTTTCGACAGATATTGCAGTTGGAGCTCCCTATGATGGTAACGGAAAAGTTTTTATCTATCATGGATCTGCGAATGGAATAAACACCAAACCCACACAGGTAACCAGATAACCTGGATTTCTACCATCATGGGGGGGGGGGGGCAGTTGTCTCAGCTTTTTGCCTTATAATAAACTATTTAGGTTTAAGTAAATTTTCCACTCATGTTTTATTTTGCAAATCTACAATAGTATGAATTTTATATTTTAAAAAATGTATTATTTGAAGATAGCCTGGAAATAGATATAAACGCAGTGACTTGTTTTAATTGTGAAATATCTTTGATAAGTTAGAAAGCAAAGTAATCCAAAGGAAAAGACTGTTCTACGCTAAGTGTACCCAGATGCAAATGTGATCTGTTTCTTTTAGTAGAATGCTAAATAGAGATGAAACTGGGCAAACTAAAGAGATGACTGTGATTTTATGGAGGGTGGGGCAGTTGGAGAGGCTTGGTTTGAAATACCCTGATTGACTTAGTATAATGCAGTAAACAAACTCATCAAAAATTGGCTCTTTTATTCTTTGAGATACAGTGTAAATCAGGTGACTTTTATGAAATATATGAAGTATTGCATCGTATGTATGCTCATTTATGATTTCTTGGTGATTGACTATAATTCCTAAGTGAACTCTTAAGCTTCAGTTCCAGAGAAACTTGTGTGCCTTTTTCAAAGCATGGGTCCGAGGCTCGTCCCGGTGCCCATTGTCCTTGCTGATGGCTGTTCCTTTCAGGTTCTCGAGGGTAACTCACGTTTCTTTGGATATTCCATCGCTGGAAATATGGACCTTGATAGAAATTCCTACCCTGATGTTGCTGTTGGCTCCCTCTCCGATTCAGTAGCGATTTTCAGGTGGGTTAAGCATGGTCAATAATTTGGTTACACTAAAATTATGACCTTTGAATTAAAATTTGCAATGCCTATACTTCGAAAGATAAAAACTTGTGTGACTTTGAAGATTTTTCTTTTATAAGTCATACAGCAATGTAGTAAAAACCTATTTGGTAAAATCTTGCTAATTTTGAACTGAGGAAAAATGGACATGTGTCTGGGATTGGGAAAAGAGCGAGCTCTGGGGTGGGGGGAGCAGTGGTTTGTGTTCATGGTGATGCATATTAGTCCTGATGCCTTGGTCTTCTGAGCCGGCACAGCGGGCGCAGCGTGGCGGAGTGTGCCCTCTTCGGTTAAAGCAGTAGCTCTGTGTTTTACCTGGTGGTTCTCTAACCATTTATACCCATTTCTCTCTTCCCACAGATATTAGCCTTAAGATATTCAGCATTTTTAAAGGGAAGAGTATATAATGTTGAACTATTTCAGCAAAGTTTCCATCAAAAAGCAATTTGCACTTCTAGTTGTAGTTTGAGATTTAGCCTTCAGATATCAGGAAGACTTGACTTCCTGTACAAGATTTGGTAATCGAGAATTTAGTTACTTAAATATTTCCGTGGGACGGACATAATTGATATTTTAACGTCCTTACTTTCCTTCCTCATAAATTGGTTGACTGTGAACCCTGTAAACTTGTTCTGTTTTTCCTCATAGATGGTATGGAAGTAAATTTCACAATCCTTTGATAACAAAGGGCAAACCAACTCTTTTATCTTACAAACAAGGCAATGGAGGCCCAGGACTTGCTTGAGCTTTTAAGCTGGATCCTGCAAGAACAGGGCTTAGCACCTCAATCTCCCCAACCTCAGGTCCTGGGCATTTCCCCATGAAACCATACTAGAACTGCACGGTCGTTAGCAAGCAGATGCCAGTTAGCACAGGACAGCTGAGCCCGTAGATCTGCTTTATGTGTTATAGACAAAATTTTCATGATTCATGTCTAACATGCACTCAGAATGATGTGTGGATGTTGTGTGTTAAAATATTTCCTTTGGAAACTTATGCCACATTAAAGCCTTAATACTGTGATATTTAAAACACTTTAGCATCTGCAGCAACTGGTTTTAAAAAACCTGTGAATTTTGCCTTTTAAATATGATCTCAACACTTCGAGTGTGTCTAGTTGATGCCATAGAAACTAGCAGTGCCTCGATGTAAAATAACAGTAGAAAGGCAACCACTTAAGATGAAGGGAAATGAAGACAGACTGTGGGTAGCGTCTGCCTTCTGGTGGCTCTCATGGCCCCTCTGAGTGGGCTTGAGCCCTCTCTCGCCTGCCGATAGATTGATGCCAGAAGTTCAGTCTAGCTTCTTGGAATGGGAATGCATTTTCCTATCTAAATACTTCACCAGGATGGCTGGGTTTACCACAAACCCACTAAAGTCAGTCTAACTGAATCCGTGTGTTGATGAAACCAGCAAACCTGTTCTGGAGGCGGGAGGTCTTTCACCTTCCGTGTGGGGGTCTGTGCCTGTGGCAGAGGACAGGTCCCAGGCCAGCAGCGACCTCTTTGGCTGTGGGAGGTAGGGTGGAATAGGGAAGGGGGAGAGAAGGTGCTTTTATGTGGTGAGGGGGACTAAAGGTGTGGAATTCTTGCTTCCTGAGAGTTTGGGAGGTTGGGGTGAGGCAGGGCAGAGATGGGGAACACCAAGGGACTCAGGTTTTTGCTGGCAGAGGTGCTGTGGCGGGGTGGGGGAGGGGAAGGTTGTGGTCAGTTCTGGCAGCAAGAGGATGAGGACGTGAGGTTGGAGATGGGTGATTCCAGGGAGGAGAAGGAAGGGCAAATGTTTGTAGACCCGAGAGTGCAGGACTGCCTGTGTCACTGAAATTCAGGTGCATGTAGCAGCCCTGATGGCGAGCGTCCCAGGTGTTAGGTGTGTGTGGGTATAACCTTCTTGAAGCGCGTTTTGGCAAGATTACTCATAATTAAAATGTGCATATTCTTTGATTCAAATTCTGCTGCTAGGAATTTATCCTACAGATAAATTCAAACATATGCTTAGATGCTCGTACCAGGGGGGTTGGTTGTCAGAGCTGAGAGCCTGGAAACAGCATGAGCACCTACCGATTAGGGACCATTTAAGTGCAGGAGGCTCCCTCGGCACAGTGCAGCCCCCAGCTGCGAAAACCCAGGAACTAGATTTCTATGAATAGATGTGAGAAGACCTGAAATATCAATTAATTAGTTAATGGGAAAAGCAGCAACATGCAAGAAATTTATCATTAAAGAATTACATGTATATGTTTATATTTAACTGTAGACAGCATTTGTAACCAACACATAGACTGTAATATGTGTCTGAAAGGATGTACAAAGCGACTTAGGAGTTTGGGTGGGGACGGAGGCGCTGTCTGCCTGAGAACTTCAAAAACTCTGGAACTTGAAACAAATTTTATTTATTTTTAGAGAGAGGAGAGGGGAGGGAAAAAGAGTAGGAGAGAAACTTTGCTGCGAGGAAGGAACATAGATTGGTTGTCTCTGACACGTGATGGCACATGATGGCCTCGTCCTGGAACTCCTGGGACCCCGGGACCGAACCCACAACCCGGGACGACGCCCACACCCTGAGCCGCCACATCAGTTGGGACAAAACTCGGGAACATTTGCATACTTTTCACATACTAAATGTTCAATTAAAAAATTCTACTATTGAAACTATAGAACATTTTGTAATTTAAAATGTTTAAATAAATAGTGCCTAACTAGGTTTTATGTTAGGTTTAACAGTTCCTTTCTTTTGTCATGGGAAGCAAACGGCGGGCGGGACAGGTTTTCCCTGTGAGGTTTAAGGTGCTCGGGGCCCGGGGCCGGAGGAGGATGCCCCTGGAGGACGCGTCTGTGTTTGAGGAGTTCATCCTACGTTCAGGGCGGCTGGAGGCTGAGCTGCTTTCCTACCCC
Source organism: Phyllostomus discolor (assembly GCF_004126475.2). Classification (NCBI taxonomy): domain Eukaryota; kingdom Metazoa; phylum Chordata; class Mammalia; order Chiroptera; family Phyllostomidae; genus Phyllostomus; species Phyllostomus discolor. The sequence continues at coordinate 50,763,144 of NC_040906.2, read as the reverse complement.
TCTGCCTTCAGGTCCCGGCCTGTGATTAACATCCAGAAAACCGTCACAGTAACACCCAGCAGGATTGATCTCCGCCAGAAAACTGTCTGTGGGGCGCCCAGCGGGATCTGGTGAGCCTTCCCGCTGTGCCCTCTGGTCTAGCCCCCCAGTTTCACATGCCTGCTGCGTGGTGCTGACCGTGTGGCCCTGGTGAACCGCGGGGGAGATCGGGACATGGGCAGAGGGAAGCAGAGTCTGTCAAGTGAATTTGCTCATCAGTGAGCGGTGGGAGGGTTTGAGAGCTAGGGGATGTGATGTAGGGTTTCTTTCCCCTGCAATAATGCATCTTTTTAACAAATATCTGTTTAATTTTATACAGCCTCAAGGTTAAGGCCTGCTTTGAGTACACTGCCAAACCCACTGGTTACAATCCTTCGATATGTAAGTATCTAGTCCATTTAAAAAATATATATATATATTTAATATATATATTTAAAAATATATGTAAGTATTCCATTTAAAAATATCTGTCTACTGGGTTGAACATTCTGCATAAAGAACAGAAAAATAAAACTGAAATGACCAAAATAGGTCCATAAATTCCTGTTTAAAGAATCACCCCCTGGCTGGCGTAGCTCAGTGGATTGAGCACGGGCTACAAATCAAAGCATCACAGGTTCGATTCCCAGTCAGGGCACATGCCTGGGTTGCAGGCCACAGCCCCCAGCAACCGCACATTGATGTTTCTCTCTTTCTCTCTCTTTCTCCCTCCCTTCCCTCTCTAAAAATAAATAAATAAAACCTAAAAACAAAACAAAACAAAACTAACCTTTATAAAAAAAAAAAGAATCAAGTATGTCTGTTGTCTTTCCTTTAATCGAGGGTGAAGCCTATGAGGGAAAAACTCTCCATTTGGTTCTCATTTGCATTTTCCAGTGCAGATGGTTTAGTACGGAATGTCTTGGAAATGCACTCACTTGCCACCACAACTGTTTCCTCCATTCCTGTCTTGGAACGGCAGTGTGGAAAATTGGTTTTGTGGTTGTGTGGTGGTGGGTGGCGGCTGTGCAAGAGCAACGGCAGGGGCCGAGGACTGCAGGGTCATTGCCAGTTTGTGCCCTTCGCTCCTGGCCCCCTCCTGGAGGGGCCTCTGGGGCCCAGAACACCTGGGCGGTGTCCCCGAGGCTGGCCTCGGCAATTCAGAGATGGGGGCTCTGCTCCTGGTTCCAACTTTGATGCTGACAGAGCCGACAACACAGAGAAAGTCCCTTAACATTTGTCTGGGAAGCTCCTTATTTCTTCTTTGATTTTAAATGATAGCCTTGCTGCGTAAAGTAGCCTGGGTTGTAGCTCCTCGCTTTTCATCACCTTGAGTATTTCTCACCACTCCCTTCTGGCCAAAATGTTTCTGTTGAGAAATCAGATGACAGTCTAGTTGGTGCTCCCTTGTAGGGGATTACCTGCTTTTCTCTTGCGGCTATTAGGATTCTCTCCTTGACTTTAAGCCTTGTCATTTTAATTATGATGTGTCTTGGTGTAGGCCTCTTTGGGTCCATCTTGTTTGGGGCTCTCTGAGCTTCCTGGACTTGTGTGACTTTTTACTTCATCAGATTAGGGAAGTTCAGTCATTATTTCTTCAAATACTTTCTCAATCCCTTGCTCACTCTCCCCTCCTTCTGGTATTCCCGTGATGTGGATGGTGTTACGCTTCATGTTCTCCAGAATGTTTCTTAAGATCTCCTCAGATTTTTAATTTTTTTTTTTTCTGCTCTGCCTGGGTGTTTTTTCTACCTTGTCTTCCAAATCACTGATTTGATGCTCTGTTTCATCTGACCTATTGTTTATTCCTTCTAGGGTATTATTTCAGTTATTGCATTCTTTATTTCTGACTGGTCCTTACTTTTTTATGGTTTCTATGTCTTTTTTCATGCTTTTGAGTATCCTTAATAATCATTACTCTAAACTCTGTCAGAAAAATTGCTTGCCTCCATTTCTTCTAGTTCTTCTTCCAGAGAATTCTCTTGTTTTTTTTTCATTTGGTGTCTGTTTCATTGTCTTCCCATTTTGGCTGCTGTGTTGTATCTGTTTCTGTGTATCAGGTGGATCTGCGAAGACTCTGGTGTGGGCCTTCATCAGACACTGCTTGTGACTGGCCCTGGTCAACCTGTTTGGAGCTATCAGTGGTCCACAGTGTGTGCAGAACCAACCAGGCTGGGCATCAAGGCCAGCTTTTACCAGCAATGGGCCAGGGGAGGGTCGACTGAAGTCTCAGAGTTTCTAGAGATCCACGTTAGTTGTTAAACTAATCACCAATACAGCCTCAGACTTGACTCAGCAGCCTGGCTTAAACTCCACAGGGTGGGGCAGAGTTATTCCCGCAGGCGGGGCTGTTGCTTCCTCTCAGGCTGATGCCGCTTGGAGGGGAGTGCTGTGCCTGAGAAAGGTGGCCTGTGCAAACCGGGAATGACTCGGTGCAGGGATCCTGGCAGCTACTCCTTCAGTTCTCTCCCCAGAGCCACAGCCCCAGACTCTCCTCCTGATTTTCGAGTCTACTCTGCCTGCCCTCTGCCACAGCCCAGGGTAAGTGGCTTCCAATGAAATTTGGTACATGAGCCCTGTAGGAGGCTCTCTGCATCTCCGGCCATCTCTCACTGGTGGACAGAAACCTGCTGCTTTTCACAGCTGGATGTTATCTGGGCTTCTTTCCAGGTCTGGTGCTGTAGGCTGGGGAGCCCAGCTTGGGATTTAGATCCCACACTTCTTAGGGGGAACCCCTCAGCCACTGAGTATCCCTCCGGGACTTCAGCTGCCATGCATGGGAGCCCAGCCAGCCCTCTTGCGCCCCCTCCATTCTCCCTACTGGTCTTATTGTGGTGAACTGGTTTCTTCTGTCTGTCCGTGGTTAATAAGGCTTCGCTCCAGCTAGTGTTCAGTTGGTTATTCAGGGTCATTTCTCTGCAGTGTAGTTGTAATTCCAGATTGGTCCTGGGAGGTTAGTATAGCTTCCATTTACTCCTCCACTGTCTTGGGTCAAAGTCCCCTAACATTTGAATTTTTATTTTCCTATTAGTTAAAAAAATGCCTCTAGTAGGAATTGCTATATAGTGTTGTGCGGAGATCAAATGAGATAATGTGGTGAAAGCCACATTAAGGTCTTAAGGTCTTTCTTGAGGTCTCATTCTGTTCCTTTCTTGATAATGTGAACAGGATTTTTGCCCAGAATTGTGACAGGGCTAACCGTACTCCGACACGAGCGATTATCAATCCACAACCCTTCCCTGGAATGTTCTAGTAGCAGCCATATCTCTTCAGGTGTAAGCCACCTGCTCCTGCTCCAGCTCCAGAGTGAAGATGGGAGTGTGGAGATACAGAGAAAATCTTTTCCCCGAAAAGGAAGTACAGAGTGAGGGCGATTGCCACACTGGGTCTGGCCAAGGTCCTGGCTGCTGCCGTGTGGTGTAGCATGTCACCCACCAAGGGATGCTTGTAGGAGGACAGGGAGTTCTGTTCTTTCCATGTTTTCCTGGTTTCAGTCCTCCTTGAGACAGCGAGTTCTCCTGAGCCTTCTCCTTGTAAAGTGTTACTCTGCTTTCTTTATTAAAAAGATGCCCCTTGCACTACCCCAGTATTTGGCAGTAAGTCTGCTTTCCCCCAGTCCACACGGTCATAAACCCACTTAGCCGTCATCTTTCTGGATTTAAGCTGTCAGGTGGTTTCTGCCCTTCCCGGCTCTGCTGGGCGATGTCGAGTCTGGGGGACCCGTGCCCCGGCCGGAAGCATGCTGGTGCGGCTGGGCTGTGACTCTGCACGGGCGAGCGTGGCCTTTTACTTGTGTTCGCGATGCAGCTGGCATTTTATTGAGTAGAAAGAACATTCTTTGTGTGGCTTCTAATGACAAGAAAGCATCTCAGCGACTTCTTGCTGTCATCCTTGCAGGATCACTGTGCTGTTTTTACCCAAATGCAGTGCTTTGCCCTTGCATGCCCAGGTCAGGGGCCCTTTACCGTTGTGTTTGGGAGTGGATGAGCGAGACCAGCAGGAACGGTGGTTCTTCAGGGAGGCAAGGAGAGGAAATGGGGACACGTGAATTCTCTTAGTCCCTCGTTTTCTGAAACCACTCTGTTTGACACTAGATGTGAAATCTCATCAGAGCGTTCCTTGTCTCCTTCCAGATCAATATTAATTTTACGTTACAGAACTACTTCATTAACCAAGTGCTTATGGATTATCTGTTATGGATAGAACCTTTTTCTCTGAAGACATTTAGAGAGAACCTGCTTTCATTGTCTGTATTTCTACACTATTGGGAAATTCTAAATCAAATAAAACTGAACTTCCAGAAAGCTGCGTTGAGTTAAAAATATACAGTATGGTCCCAGTGTCCGAGACTGTGAGCTTATTGTTCGACCAGACTGCTCTCACTCTGCAGTCCTCAGATGAAGTGTTCAGTACGCACAGATGTTTATAATTGAGCCTTAATGAGTATTCTACTTGGCTTGCCCCTCAAAAGGTCAGCAGAAGTGGCCTGCGAGGATTTTAAGATGATGTGAACTGTCTGGAGGGTTAAGGAAGGTTAGGGTGGTTTTGGTAGATAAACGGTTTTAATGCACCCACGCCCTCCCCTCCTTCTGCTGTGAGGGGCACTCAGCGTGCGAGCCTTCGCCTGGTTCATTGTGAAGTTAGCAGGTCACTGATAAATGGATGATGTCAAGGCTACAGAGGCCTAATATGGAGGCGCATTCCACTTGGCAGCCGTGACATTTAAAAATTCTTTAGATGGACACAGAAATTACTGTTGAAACTCTCAGTGTTTCTAAACTTCGGTCGCGCACAGCCGCAGCGCTCTCGTTTCAGCACAGGAGTGACGTCGCACGTGTGTCTGTGTGCAGACGTGTGCCGGTGTGCGTGGTGATGTGGGGTGCATTACTCCCGCGTCCGTTCATCCCGTCTACAAATGGTACTTGTATCAGGTGTATGTTGTGCTGCTGCTGGACATTCCAGTGGTGGACAGACCGATGTGATCCCCGTCCAGCCCTTTGCCCAGGGAGGGTGGTCAGCTAGGTGTAGAGTTCCGTCAGCTCCCCGAGGAGGCGCCAGGAAAGGCTTCCTGGAGGAAGTGGTGTCCATGCTGAGATCTGAAGGAGCAGGGTTAGCTGGGCAGTCAGTGGGAGGTGGGGAGGAGGGCAGCTGTCTGGCAGAGGGACAGAGTGACAGTGACTCACACAGAGACCCAGAGGCAAGTGGGACCTTAGACATCTAAGTAGCTTTAAAATAAGCAATCATCTTTTGTGCTTGTGACAAATTCTTAGAGGCTGGTACTGCTTCTGTCACTCACTGTCTGGCTCTGGGCCAGTCACCTACCTCTGTGAAGAAAGTCACCTTTCTTCATCTGCAGGAAGAGGGTATTAAAGTAGATACTCTCAAAGGCCTCTTCCAAACTCTACCTTGACTAACAGAACATAGGTCTTTGATTCACTTTTCTGCATTTTCTGGAGTGGATTTTTTTTCTTGAGGCTGCCTTCCCTGGCATTGTATACCCTTTGATTTCTTCCCTTTCTGATAGTTAGTGAGTGATTAATGAATGTAGGTAATTACAGTATTCTCGCATAAAGAAACAGCAGCTATATCCAGAGAACTGGCAAAGAATGCATTCTGAAGTCAAGGATCGAGAGTTCGATCATCCAGATCCTGGTTTGCCTCTAAACCCCAAGAGTTTAGGTAATCGAGAGCAGCATTTCCTTCTAGAGCTTTGGAGGTAGGAAACTTTGGTTGTGGAAGCTTTATTGGCTGACAGAAAGGCTCTCTGGCCACTAAATGGAATATGTTTTACCTTTTAATTCTTTTTTTTTCATGTGAAAGGTCTCATTCTATTATCAAAAGACTTTTGTGTCTCTAATATATGTTATTTCTCTTTTTTAAAAAAGATTTCATTACTTTTAGAGAGAGGGTAAGAGAAGGAGAAAAAGAGGGAGAGAAACATCAATGTGTGAGAGATATACATTGATTGGTTGCCTCTCACCTGCCCCCCACTAGGGACCTGGCTTGCAAACCAGGCCTGTGCCCTGACTGGGAATGGAACCAGAGACCTTTTGGTTCACAGGCTGGTGCTCAATCCACTGACCACAGCAGCCAGGGCTATGTTATTCCTCTTTTAGGCAACCGTCCTTTATCAGTGCTTATTAAATTTTAGTGTGTATAAGAACCACCTATTAAAACGCAGATTCTGTTTCAGTGGGTCTGGCTGGGGCCTGAGGTTCTGCAGTCCTAGCTGACCTCAGGGGATGTGGCTGCTGCTGATCTAAGGACCCTGTTGGATGGGGTTCTTTTCCTTTTTTTTTTTAAATTAATTTAGTTTTCAGTCACAGTTGACATATTACTGTAGTTTCAGGTATACAAATAGTGGTTAGATATTTATATACCTCACGAAGTGATCACCCCAGTAAGTCTTGTACCCACCTGGCACCATACATAGTTATTACAATATTATTTACTATATTTCCTATGCAGTACTTTAAATCCCTGTGACTGTTTTTTTTAAAGTAACTTTCTTTTAGATTTTATTTATTTTTAGAGAGGGAAGGGAGGGAGAAAGAGAGAGAGAGAGAGAAACATCAATGTGTGGTTGCTGGGGGCTGTGGCCTACAACCCAGGCATGTGCACTGGCTGGGAATTGAACCTGCGATGCTTTGGTTCGCAGCCCGCGCTCAATCCACTGAGCTACGCCAGCCAGGGCCTGTTTTTTTTTTTTTTTTTTTTTTTTATCCTCACCTGAGGATATGTTTATTGTCTTGGAGAGGGAGGGAGAGAAAGAGAGGAAGAGACAGAGACAGACATAGACATTAGTTGGGATTGGTGGCCTCCCACCTTAATTGAACCCTCAGTTGAGCCCACTGGAGGGCGCTGCAACCAAATGAGACACCTGGCCAGGGCCCCATGACTGTTTTTATGGCTAGCTGGCAATTGGTACTACTTAATCCTTTTTGAATATCAGAGCGCTAGGTCCTTTAAGCAGGGGCCTATTGAAGAAGGGAGGGTCAGTTTAGGCACTTAGGGAATGCTAGGTCCTCCCTCTCTTGTTATCATTAGTTCTCTGAGTGGCTGAGATTCAGCCAAAAACTGATTCTTAAGACAATGCTCAGAGGTTTTGACTTATTCTTGGGCTCCCCCTGGTGGCCCAGTGAAATTTTAACTTTAAAACATTGTTAACAGCGATGGTAGGAAAGGACAGCTTGATTTGAAACACTGTAAGTCAATCAAAATGTGTATTACCATGAAATAGGAAGAGAAACAATTGCAGTTGGGAAAAATGTTCTTCTAAAAGGAATTAAAATATTTTAAAAAGGAGCAAATGTGCATTACCATGAAATACGAAGAGAAACAATTGCAGTTGAGAAAAGTGTTCTTCTTAAAGGAATTAAAATATTTTAAAAAGGAGCCCAGCATACGTATAGCTGACTGCACTTTAAGATCGCCTGCATGCTTTCTGTCCATTTTATCTAGCCATTGTGGGCACACTTGAGGCCGAAAAGGAAAGAAGAAAATCTGGGCTGTCATCAAGAGTTCAGTTTCGAAACCAAGGTGCTGAGCCCAAGTATACTAAGGTGATAACCCTGAACAGGCAGAAGCAGAAGTCGTGCATGGAGGAAACCCTCTGGCTGCAGGTGAGGCATGTGGACAAGTCAGAACAGTCTGTTTAAAGGGACAGAGGTTGGGTTTTATTGTGGCATATATAGATCTTTGAAATGTGTACTAGCAACCCATCATTCAGTACAAAATAAAGCACTGTTTTGGAGTTAGTTCTCCAGTAGCATTTATACCATGCTTACCTATATTTCTGCATATGTTTCAGGAAAATATAAGAGATAAACTGCGTCCCATCCCCATAACTGCCTCAGTAGAGATCCAAGAGCCAAGCACTCGGAGGCGAGTGAATTCACTTCCAGAGGTTCTTCCCATTCTTAACTCAAATGAACCCAAGACTGTTCAAACAGATGTAAGTCTTTCTGATTTTTGTTTTGCGAAAGTTTTTACCATATTGTTATGCTAAATCAAAAGTTCTTAAAGGCCCTAGACCTAGTGCTTTGCTTTGAAGGTCATTCCTTTGCATTAAATAAGCTTTTAAAAAATATATGCAAAGTGTGAAGATCTGTTTCTCCAATTAGCAATGAATATAGATGCATACAGAATACAGTTTGGAGCCAGAGAGTGTTTTTCTTAAGGTGTTTTTGGCCACTGAAACTTACGGAGCCTATAATTGGCAGGACTTTCTTTTTTAGGATTTTATTTATGTATTTTTAGAGAGAGGGAGAGGGAAGAAGAAAGAGAGAGAGACAAACATCGATGCATGAGAGACATGTTGATCGGTTGTCTCCTACATGCCCCCATTGGGGACCTGGCCTGCAACCCAGGCATGTGCCCTGACTGGGAATCGAACCAGCAACCTTTCTGTTCACAGGCTGGCACTCAATCCACTGAGCCACACCAGCCAACGTGGCAGAACTTCTTATTTTCACATCAGGTTTCTCCTACAGCTGTATGTAGAAGGAAAAATACATTGTATTTTACCATTGAGAACATTGACATGTAGAAAACAAACTGTTAGTCTGAACATTAAAATCAAGGAGTCTCAAAATTCAGGAAGTCAAAAAAGTAGTAGCAATGAAATAATCATTTAGAGCTAAATGTAGCCTATAATCTTAGTAAAAAAAAATTATATGGGTTGCCATATACCTGTGAGGTGGGGTCTGTTTGCCAGGGTTTAAGCTTCTTGAGATACAAGATTAGGCTGGGGAGCTGTGACACATTAATTTGGCGTTATGTGCTCACTGTCAAAAGTCCATTTAGTGCTATAGTGCCCACTCTGAGACTCCTGGTCCTGGGGGTCCACTGACGAAGCCTCTCAGAAGTGAGTACTCACTGCATTAGGCTGAGGAGCCAATGCCAAAGTCTACACATTGTCAGCCTTTATCGTCACTAGGTATAGTTCCTTATACTTTCGTAGATTTTTATAAAATCTTTTGATGTTGTTGATTATCACATTAATATGTCTTGTGTACATTCCCAGCTCCATAGTCATGTTAAATATAACAGGCAAGGAGACAGCTTTCCTAGTGATTTATCAGTGTGATCATCGAGCACTGACCAGCACTGTGCTAAGCACTCTGTGCCATGTGCTCTCATAACTTTGAACTGTTTCCTCATCTGTACCATGGGTTCATAATCGGACTTCCTCATAGGTCTGCTGTGCGGATTAAATGGGCCGCACGTGATCGTGTTAGGCAGGTAGCATCAGGACCATCATTACAGTAGCCCCATGTCGCAGGGCAGTGGTGTCCCTGTGTTACCTACGGCCACTCTCTCGGAGTCAGGCCTGGAGCATGGACGCCACTTTCCTACCCCACAACCTCACTGCCTGGGCAGAGGGTCTTCAAACCCAGCTTTGTTGGACAAAGTGGGCACTATATGCGTGCCGAAGTACGTCTGAAGCTTGGCTTTCGCTGCGATGATTGTCGCACTGGGAAACGAGCTGCGTGCAGACAGCCAGTCACCTGTTTAGATGCCTTTGTGAGGGCTACAGACAGGCGTGACCGGAGTGTGTTCTCCTCGCAGGTGCACTTCCTGAAGGAGGGGTGTGGACACGACAACGTGTGTAACAGCAACCTGAAGCTGGAGTATAAGTTTTGTACCCGAGAAGGAAGCCAAGACAAGTTTTCCTACTTACCAATGTAAGAGCTGCTCCGCGGCACCAGCGGACGTGACTCTGGCTGTGCAGTGGCTTTTGTTGAAAAAGGATTTACTGAAAGCATATGGAGGACTTGGTCAATTTTCTTTCCTTTCTTTTTCTTTTTTAATAGCCAAAAAGGTATTCCAGAACTAGTTCTAAAAGATCAGAAGGACATTGCTTTAGAGATAACAGTGACAAACAGCCCTTCCGACCCAAGGAATCCCACAAAAGACGGTGACGACGCTCACGAAGCGAAACTCATCGCAACTTTCCCGGACACTCTGACTTACTCTGCGTACAGGGAGCTGAAGGCTTTCCCCGTGAGTATGGCTCTAGACCAGCCGGGAGGGACGTGCCAGCACTGCGGCAAGGGAACGCGTTGTGATCTCGTGTGTTTTTCCGTCACAGGAGAAGCAGCTGAGTTGTGTTGCCAACCAGAATGGCTCACAAGCAGACTGTGAGCTCGGAAATCCTTTCAAAAGAAATTCCAGTGTAGGTGATGCCTTCACATCCTGAATCTTACTGTTTCAGATGCCATTACAATGTCAATATGCTTGGCCTGTCTTAATGGCTATTTTTACATTTTAGGTTACTTTTTATTTGATTTTGAGTACAACTGAGCTCACCTTTGACACCACAGATCTGGATATTAATCTGAAGTTGGAAACGTAAGAGTTACTTCAACCTTTCTATTTAGAATTATTTCATGAAAACACAGCTAGTCAATGAATTGGCCCTGATCTAATTCATAAAAGAAGTGTGATTGTAATGAGAAAACTGACTGTTAAAATAAAACCCTATTGTTTCCTTTTCATTTTCAGAACAAGCAATCAAGATAATTTGGCTTCAATTACAGCTTCGGCAAAAGTGGTTATTGAACTGCTTTTATCGGTCTCGGGGTAAGTGTTTGTGTTCAGCATAGCAAATCAGCGTTTGAAAGAACCATTTACGATCCTCGCTAAAACTGGTGTTTTTGAATTTACCAGAGTTGCCAAACCTTCCCAGGTGTACTTTGGAGGCACAGTTCTTGGTGAGCAAGCTATGAAATCTGAGGATGAAGTGGGAAGTTTAATAGAGTATGAGTTCAGGGTAAGTTGTGGCAGTTGGTCCTTTTATTATAGAGACCAGAAGGTAACACATACTACACATACATATGGTCTTGAACATGTCATTTTAGTAAGTAATGTTAATAAATAAGCCTGATAAACGCTCTGTGGAAAGTGAGCTTGCCAGTTTTCAATCAGCATACTGGTGTAAGTTTTCTCCAGAACAGAGAACAGTGGCTGTCACTTGGCACAGGATGGTGTTCAGAACCCAGTTCAGTTTGGCCTTTCCTTACCAGCGAGTTTTATGTGTGAGTGGTACAGAAGCATGTGGATAGTTGATGCCCGTGCCCCCGGTTCTGTCTGCAAAATGCAGGCAAATCTCAGAGTCGTTTATATCTGGCTGTAGAACGCGCTGTGATTTATTTCTTCCTCCATTTTTAAGGCCATCTCTCTTACTGCTTGTGGTTAGTGTCCACTCGCCTTTCCCAAGCCCAGTTTTGTGCTGGTGAATGTGGACTTGGCATGCACCCGTAGGGAGACCAGTGGCGGCTCTGACCGTTCCCAAGGGGGCAAGCACAGGGACTCTGAGCCCTATTGAATGGATGAACATAAACCCGTGCCACAGAGTTGGCTCATAACTCGTGTGGGTCGGGTCTGTGGGGCTGGAATCCTGTTCCTGCAGCAGAGTGATCGCTGTTGAGGGGGACGTCTGAAATGAGCCCACCCCTGCCCACCGCAGGGTGAGGAGGCCGAGTTTTCCTCTGTGCAGCTCTTAACCCGACAGATGCAGCTGGGCAGGGAGTGGTGGTGGCCGAGACAGTTCTGTGGGCATGGCTGAGAGAGACGTGGGTGGGTTCTGGAGTGGTTCTCCACACAGACAGCAGGGCTGCACCGCTTTGGCCTTCAGCTGCAGAGGTTGCTCTGAACCGCTTGGCCTCGTAAATTCCTGGCTGCCATCATGGTTTACTCAGTGTCTCAGCTGTTATCCCAAACCTCCCAAGGGTAGGAGAGGGCAGAAGCAGCTTCATTTTCATGGTAGGTGGCATCTCCCAGAAGCAGGCTGTTGGTGCACTACCACAGCACAGGCTTTGTCATGTTCCAGGTAGGGTGGTTACTGACACAGGTGACTTTCCCCTGGACACATAGAGAGCAGGGCGTGGGTGCACCATGGACTGTGCTGCAAGTAGGGAGCAGGATGTAGGTGCACTGCGGACTGTGCTGCATGTGGCCATTGATCCTGGATGGAACAAACCATCATTTGTCTCCGACCTTTTCTGTTTTCATTGACACGAATCTTTAAGCACAAATCTCTGTTTTGAATGTCCTATTAATAGTCCAGTTTTAGAACCTTTGCTTTTATTGTAGGAGTATGCCAGGTATTTTGGCTTTTTTCTCTTTCAGTAAGAGCTGCTACTTAATTCTCTATGATGCTAATTACACTGAGATAACACATATTGTTTTTCCAACAGGTTATTAACCTGGGCAAGCCTCTTAAAAACCTCGGCACAGCGACCTTGAATATCCAGTGGCCAAAAGAAATTAACAACGGCAAATGGTTGCTTTATTTGGTGAAAGTAGAATCCAAAGGATTGGAAAAGATAGCGTGTGAGCCACAAAGTGAAATAAACTTTCTGAAACTAAAGGTATGTTGGTGGATTCATCTCAGGTCTCCATGGACTCAAATAGGAGAAGCCGACCTTCGAGGGGGAGCCCATTCCTTCCCTTAGGAAACCGATGTCCCGGCGTGCCCACCTTCTCTTCGGTGTCATGGTTCTCTCCCACGGGTGTGCGACCAAGTCAGGCCGAGGACTTCTGTTGATTAGAGGCCGTTATGGCTTCCGAGTCAGGGTCATCCCCTGCTTGTTGAGGCAGGCGACCCTTCCTTGAGTCTGAGGAGCCCGCGTGACAGGAGGAGGACTGGGATGGGCTGCAGGGTGGCCAGCCAGCGTTCTCTCCTGGCAGAACCAGACTCCTCTCCCAGCGCACTGCACCTCAGTCAGCTGGTGACCTGGAGAGCCTTTCACTCCCGTTTTCTAAAAGAGTAAATATCGAGTATTTATTGTGTCTTGGGCACTGTGCTCAGCATTTTGTTTGCATTTTCTCATTTCTTCTCTTGATAGTCCTGTGAGGTCTTTTTCTTCATCATTTCATAGTCGAGGAATTTGAAGTTCAGAGAGAGAGAGATGAACTTTCTGAGTCACTCGGCAGTTAAGAGGCAGATTCAGCATTCAACCTCAGCTCCCCGTGCTTTCAAAGCCCTCACGCGTAACCAACTGCTCTCTCTCCTGCTCCACACTCACTTATGTACCTGGTTTATCGGTCACGCTCCAGCGGAGGAGACTTGTTTTGTTACTGAATGTCTGCTGCTTCTCTCTGAAGTTCTAAGGTGACCGGGTGCAGTCCTTGTTCATAGTCGTGGCTTATAGAATGAACCTCTACTCATACACTTTGAAAAACAAGGTGGTCCATATTCCTAACCCTTATTTTAAGGAAAATTCAATTATAAAACTTCTTACAAGGCTTAGTTTTCAGTACTCTAATTTGAGTAAGTCACATGCCAGCTCTTTTTGCTTTTTCGCCTATTCTCGGGCATCATTTATCTGTTCAAGGTACGCTGACTTTTCACCACATGTGGGCCCCGAACTGGTGCTGGGGATACAGGAATGACCTTTGATCCCTGTCTTAGGATGCTCACAGTTTGGTGGGGAGAAAGAACCGAGAAAGCCTCTTTCTCTCCCCGGGTTTAAGGTCAGAGTAGGAAACAATTACCTTAATAAACTTGAAGTGAAATAATAACACTTGCAAATTTTATACTTCAATTATTTTTTAAAGATACTTATTTACTTATTTATTTTTAGAGAGGGAGGGATAGAGAGATGGGGAGAGAGCATTGCTGTGAGAGAGGAACATCCACCAGTTGCCTTTGCGTGCATCCTGACTGGGCACCGGACCTGCAACCCCGGGCACGTGTCCTGACCAGGAGTCAAACCGGGCCACCTTTCGCTTTGTGGGATGTTGCCCAACCAACTGAGCCACATGGTCAGGGCCACACTTAAATTATTTCTGTGCCTTTGGTGACAGGAGAAGGGCGAACATTGTGGATTATGTGAATTTGGCATCATTTGGGAGGGGGTGCCCAAGGGGTTTGTACAGTCACGATGAAGAATTGTAACTGAACGCAGGTCCAGCTGCCTCCCTCTTTGAAAGCCAGTACTCAAGAGGCAGGTGCTGAGGCAAAGGGAAGAGGCTCATTCAGGTGCCGGCCTCCTGGAAGATGCAGGTCTCTCGTCTCAGAGCCCACCTCGGTGCAGGCAGAGGTGTTTGTAAGGAGGGGGAACAGAATAAAGGCCAAGGGAGGGGCTTGAAAAGTTCTCTGCGTGCAGAGGAGCACAGTCCATTCTGATGAGGACAGTGACGGTTCAGCGTGATCACCCCGGTCTAGTCATCCTGGCTCCACAGCCGAAGGTCAGCAGATCTCCCGGAGCAGGGAGGCCTGGAGGTCAGGGTCTGTCTCTTTCGAAATTAGTTCCTAGGATTCTTACACAAACATGCTGTTCATCTACAAGCCACACACTAGTCAGAGTCAGCACTTACAGAAACAGTGTCGAAAGAATGGTGGGGTGGGTCACAATTCCCCACAGTTACAAGTCCCTACCGTTGGTAGAATTATGTTCAGTGGAGTGATTAGCTGTATACTTCTTTCCAGGAGTCGCATACCTTGAGAAAGAAACGGGAAATTGCTGAAAAACAGATTGACGAAGGCAGAAAATTGCTTTTATTTGGTGAAAGAAAATACCAGACCCTTGTAAGTATTTTTAAGGGCTGCGACACTGATGGAGGGTGGGAGGAAGGTCTCCCCAGCCCCTCACGCCTCAACCCCTGCTCTCCCTCCCTCCGCAGAACTGCAGCGTCAACGTGAAGTGCGTGAACATCCGGTGCCCGCTGCGAGGCCTGGACAGCAAGGCCTCCGTGGTTCTGCGCTCGAGGTTATGGAATGGCACGTTTCTAGAGGTGCGGCCCTCCCTGCGGCTGTCCCCAGGAAGCCATTGGCCAGCTCCTGGGACATTTCTCACCTCCCTAATGCACTCGCTACCTTTGTCCCCAAACAGGAGTACTCTAAAATGAACTACTTGGACATTCTCGTGCGGGCCTCCATTGACGTGACTGCTGCCACCGAGAACATCAAGCTGCCCAATGCTGGCACTCAGGTGAGCAGCTCTCCGGTGTCCGTTCACGGCGAGTCGCTCTTTCCTCTGCCCCGTGCCCGCGGCCTGAGGGCATGCTGCTTCGGTGGCCATGTCACAGCATTGTTAACCCCTATTAAGGAAGGAGAATTCAGGTAATGTCTTAAGGTGCTGCCTCCCCGACACAGTATTATGGGGTCATCGGATTCTGCTGTGCACATGGCAGGTTCGAGGGCTGCTGGGTCGACGAAGTAAGAGGTGTGCCTCCCAACTCTATAGGAACCTGTGTCTTAGACGGTCCCTGATACCATAGCCGTTCGTGGAGGGACCCGCTTGGTGGTAACCTCACTGCTATATGGTGTAGCTTGTGCCGCGTGTGGCCAGCTGCAGTTCATTTTGGCTTGCCAGAGATGTTAAGGGAAAGAAGTGAGCCAAACAGGGGGCTGCTGTCAGCTCACTGGAGAGTCAGAGAAAAGAGGGCCTTGAGGGGATGGGTGCAGAGGGTTACTCTGGAAAGAACTGCCACCGCCCATTGCCCCCTGATTGCAATCCTGGCAGGGTCCGCTTAGAGTTTAGGAGATGCAGGCCTGAACCCTAAGCGGGTGGGGGAGGGAGAAGGGGATGGGAAAGGTGCCTGTGTGCTCTGCGGAGGGGGAGGGGGCTGGGTCCTCATCTTTGGGATTTTAAAGTCTGGGAACTTGGGGGAGGATCTCAATAGAATATTCATCACTTTTCCAGGTGTCTCCTTTCAGGGACTGGTCTCCGCTGATTGGCTAGCGCCAGGGCAGGGGTTCAGTAGTCATTGCAGCTGGTCCTGGCATTGTCACCCACCTGGTTTTGCTGCTTTTGTGGATGTGGAACTGAAATACGACTGAGGCCTTAACATTTTCTCTAGGGAGGAAAGGTCAGGGGTCTAAACCACCTGCCCTGCCACATGCCCGGAGAGGAGAGGCCGCCCTGGGGCGAGATCCGTCACCAGTTTTGCTCATTGCTAGCCGCTGGGGGCTTTTTTCCCTGGTGACCTTCTGTATCTGACTGTAAATTGCTCAGCCAGTTTGTTTGGCTTCTGTCTCAGTTTCCCCATTCCACTTGTCAAGGAATTTTTCTGGCTTCTTACTGTCCTGCCTCATGAAGAATTTTGTGGTCTAGGAGATGGTGAACCAGGCAAGTGTTGTTGAGTTAAGCCAAGGAGGGGGAAGGGGTTGTTCTTCGGTTGTACTTATGTTCCCTGTTTCATTCCTAAGGACGTAACGTAGGAAGAGTGCATCTAAGCTGCCAAAGATAAAAGGAAATGTGATGATAGGTAAAAATGTAGGGACATCACTTTTCAGAGGAATGAGATATTTTTTTTGGCTCTAAATTTGGAGACAAATTTGAGAAGGGTCCTTTTACAAGATGGATTTCTGACATGGGAAACATTCACTGAGGGGAGTATGTCTTTAATAGAGTTTTATAAAAGGTATGAAAATCCCTCCATCAGGTGATTTCTTACACTGATACTTAGAGGCAGGGGAGGGTGTCCGTTACCCAGGGAGTTAGGGCAGCGTCTGGCGGTGGGACGGCCATGCGGCCACGCGCTGCTCGCTGGCGATGGAATTTAATGCATCAGCAGAGCTGACGCCCCTTTTCCCCTCACAGGCCCATGACGGATGAGGATCACATGCCTAGGTCATCCCTATGGAAATGCCTAGATTTTAATGAAACTGAAAAAAATACTGTTTTTGGAGGTGGAGTAAGTTCTAGTCACGCTAGCCTGTCACTGTGTGTCAGCAGCAGTCGCCGTGGGAAGTGAGCAAAGGCTTCCCAGAACCATAGCTCGGGAATTGCAGCTCGGAACTGGCCTCCCCTTACTCAGTTCTGAGGCCAGCATTTCCTTATCACTGATCCCAACTGGAGAATGGTGGTCATCATAAAACAAAAACCAAAACCTCCCTGGCTGTTGTGGCTCAGCTGGTTGGAGTATTGTCCTGTAATAGAAAGGTGGTGGGTTCAATTCCCGGTCAGGGCACATGCCCAGGTTGCAGGATCGGTCCCCAGTCCCTGTGCAGACGATCCATGGTCCTGCGTGTGCAAGAGGCACCTGATCAGTTATTCTCTGTCACATCGATGTTTCTGTCTCTCCTTCCTCTCTTTCTAAAAGCAGTGAAAAAATATCCGTGGGTGAGGATGGGGGAAAAAAACCCTTCATTTGATAACTAAAGGAAACAAACGTGAAAATCTTGCTCATCTTCCTGGTCCCCAGCATGGCCTCGCGCACAGACACAGTTTGCAGACAGAGCACACCTGCCCTTTAATTGCATAGCCCAGCCCCTCCCTTTCGTCCTCTCAGTCTTTGTCCCGTGAGTTGTGTGGGAATTTTCGCAAGGCTCCAAGTTCTGGTTAGAATGGTGCCAGACCCGGGGCTCAGAGCGCTCCCCTGGATCCGCACCTCCCCACCCTGCCACCCGGGACTGCAATATCGAAAGTTACCTCGTTCACCAGGGTGCTGTTGGACCGTAGCCTTTTGTGGGAGTGATTTCCTCCTATTACCAGCCGTTTTAAAACCTTTGGTACACAGTGTGGTTAGAATAAGGTTGATTCTTCTTGGCATGCACCAGTTTCTACTCTCCACGTCCAGATTTATCAGAACGTACTCTTACAAATGAAGATGGCCCTTCCAAAGTTGTCACCTTGCCCCAAAGGACACACTGTGCACCTTCCCTATGCTAGGTACTAGGGAAGCACATTTCATTGAAACTCAGCGCAGGCTAATTGAAGTTACCTTTTGTTTCATTTCACATCACACCAACTATATTATTTCTTCACTTGTCTCATCAGAACCAGTGATCTTAAGAAAGGGTTGTTTTAGTCTTAAAGCTGGGACAGACACCTGTGGGGGAAGGGAGGCAAGGGGAAGTGAGCCGGGGCCTCTTGGGCTGGGAGCTGGGGAGAAACCTCATCGAGAGCAAAACAGGAAACCTGGTGGCTGGGGAGGGTGTTGACGCCAGTGTAGTTGGCTGAAAATCTGAATGTGAATTTCTTCCTATGAAATGTTTGAAGAAAAGCAGTTTTCTTGTTTTTTAAGTATTTTCCGAGTCAAATGGGGTTGATAGGTGTTTTCTAGTGTAAGTAGCAAGGGAAGTACTTTAATGAAGAGATTTCTTTTTTTAAGACCCAGAGTTGAGAGGTGTTGAAGTTCAGTGTGGGCATGGAGACATTCTTAGACGGCATCCAGTGTCCAATCCTAATGTAGACTACTCGGTTAAACACTTCGCAGAGGGTAAATACTCCTTCTCAGTTTTGTTCGCTCTTTATATGCTCAAGATAGCAAAACCCGCAAAGTGGTGGATCTCTAATCCACACCGTAGTTTACAAAACCATGTTCCCTGCGGTCACCGGGTCTCTCATGTGCGTTGGAAAATCTCCCGGTGTCACAAATATGCACTTGAATTCTGACCCACATTAACCCCGTCATTATGAATTTCCATAACAACTTAGTAGATTTCTAAATGAACACTTTTTATTTCATTGATATTTGCCAGTTATGAAATGTTTAGACATTAAGTTTCTCATCAGCTACTCTAAGTGGCCTTTGAACGAAACCAGGGTCTACGTTGTCCACACACATTGTTGCACGAGACGGCGCCCAGCCCTTTCAGGAGAGTTTATTGTTCGGGAGGGTCCTCCGTTCGCTATCCTAAGGAGAAGTTAAAACGGTATCAGTCATGGGGCTCCATCCCTGGTTTTGTATTTCACAACACCTTTAAAATCTGAGTGAGGAGTGTTGTCCATTATGCATAAACTGACCTTGTTATTTTCATTGCTGAAAACTAATTTTTAAAAAGTGTGATCAGCTCTGGCCAGATAGCTCAGTTGATTAGAGTGTTGTCCCAGTGGGTTCGATCCCCAGTCGGGGCACATATAAGAATCAGCCAATGAATTCATAAATAAGTAGGACAGCAATTCACTGTCTCCCTCTTTTCTTCCTTTCCCTCCCACCCTCCCCTCGGTCCAAAATCAGTAAATAAAAAAATTTTAAGTGATCATTCTCAAAACGATACCGGGTTACATGAATGAAATAAGTTGGGTTGTGTATCAGTAACTGTTATAACTTGATGTTGAATGATGGTTCATTATATAATTTTAGCTACTTTTGTTAACAAAATTTTTTTAAAAGAGATAAGTTGGCAAACAAATAACCACTTTGTCAAAACATAATCTTGCATTTTCCAGGTTCTGGGGGAAAGATCTCTAAGGAATGCCTCTTATTAAGGGAGAGATTTTGCGTCAAAAAGGCATCTCATCCTTCCACAGGCTGCATTGTCTAAAGTGTCTCTGGAAGCATCATTAGGACTACAAATTCCTGATGTTGACTGCCTTCCTGTTTGATAATCATGTTGCTTTCTTGTGTGGCCCGTAGGTCCGTGTGACCGTGTTTCCCTCGAAGACTATAGCTCAGCACTCAGGAGTGCCCTGGTGGGTCATTCTAGTGGCCATTCTCGCTGGAATTTTGATGCTTGCTCTGTTAGTTCTTTTATTATGGAAGGTAAGTTATATCTGGCATTTGAATTCATGATTGTAAACTTTATTTCATGTTTTTAAAAAAGTAAATTTTAACACTGATAGCATATATATATATATATATATATATATATATCATTGATTCCTTCTTCTCAACACTTTATTATGAAACTTTTCCAACATATAGCAAACTTGAGAATTTTGCGATAAACACCTGCATATCTCCCTAATACCTTGTATTTAAAGATATACTATTTATATGGCCTAAGTTTCTTAAATGTATACATTTTGGGTTTTTTTTCCACATATAATTTAGCATGTGTGGTAAATAACAATTTAAAAAACTTTCCTACTTTATCATTTTCTTTATCTAAGATCAAATCATTTTCTAAACCTAAGCCAAATTGCTGGGTATCACATTAAGCTGAATCTGTTTCCCTGTTAATTTCAGCTTCTGTAAAGAAGCATTCATGGTAGCCATTGGGGTTTGTTATCATTGCACCTTGGTTAGGAAGATAAAATTAATGAATTTAATAAATAACTCCATCTCAAGGGGATTGTCGTAGCCTATATAAAACACGAAGATTTGAGTTCAACGTGATGTTCTTTATTACAGTTGGTCCTGCCAATAAAATTGGTGTCTTCCCCCTGCCTCCTACCAGTAAATAGTTTACATTGCCAAAGAGTATGGGTGCGATGGATGCAAACATCCTGTTGCCAGAGATGATGACCTGTAGATTTTGGGTTTATTCTCAGTAATGGAGGTCCCCAGTCCCTTACCAACAATTACAAATGGCAGAGAAAAAAACAAACTAGGAAAACTGAAATTTTGTCATGACTTCTTTGGCAGCAAAACTTGACCTGATGTGAAGAGAGGCTATTTGGAGTCTTTATCCTCCACTCATGAACTTTACTACAGAAATATTAAAGTTTTGGTTACAGCAGCACTATGGATGTAGCATATTGCTTTTCTAAAATGCCAGAAACTCTAGATTTCCAAACATAACTAGTGCAGAGGGTTATGGATAAAGAATTAGTAACCCCAGCCAACAATCTCCAGGATCAAACTATCCTTATCCTTTCCTTGGATCCAAAAGTACAATGGACAAGGTTCAGCATATTCACATTTTCAAATATTGGTCGTTTTTTTCTTTTTTGCTTTATTTTTCTAAGTAACTTCCTTTTGCCAATCTGAGATAATTTACTGGTGTCCTCCAAATATATGGCTGAATCTTGGTAGCTGCTTACACCAAGATTTCATCAAGCGTGGTATACCAGCTGGTCTTACCTCTGGTGCTCCGTGAGGCAGTAGGCTTCTCTGGTTAAGTACAACCAACCAGTGTAGGGAATGCCCTGAAAATCATTTTGATAAAGAACTGAATTTACAGTTTGATATTTGAGGATGACCTTCTTATGCTCTCTGGGAGAGGTAAAAAAGGATAGTCTTTTTTCTGAAGCAGGTCTCATTGGCAGTCCTTTTTTCTTTTCTTTTTTTTTAAATCCTTACCCAGGGACAGGCTTACTGATTTTAGAGAGAGGGGAAGGGAGGGAGAGAGAGAGGGAGAGAACATTGAAGTCAGAGAGCAGCAGTGATTGGTTGTCTCTCATATGTGCCTGACCGGGGACCTCGAGGTTGTGCCCCGACTGGGCATGTGCCCTGACCGGGAATCTAACCCACAGCCTGTGGTGTATGGGATGATGCTCCAACCAAGTGAGCCACACTGGCCAGGGCTCATCTCCAGTCTTTAATGAGGGTGAGACACAGCAGTGGGTTGAGTGTTAAGAAATCCAAGCTGTGTAATCTTGGGCAAATCATTTCACTTCCCTGGGATACTGGTTTGCCTTAGCTATTTAATTAGTGAGTTTGATTAGGTAATCTCACTGTCTCTCTCTCTCTCTTTTTTTTTTTTTTTTTTTTTTGGTAAGTTCTAAAGTACTCTAACTCACAAGTGCACTCTAAATATCTACCACCCTCACGTGGAAATCATTTTTATTACTTCACAGATACTCTTCTTTCTGAAACTGAACTGTTTGTTTTTATGTATTAAAGTCATAGAGTTTTAGGGCCAGAAAGGACTCTAGGTCAGTGTCCTCAAAATTGGGTTTTGCACACCCACATGGGTGCCAAGACTAAGCAGGGGGGCTTCAATATCCCCACTTCAGTCAGACCAGTTCTGATTTTATCTGCTTTCTATAGTGGGATTCTGCACAGGATTTTGTTTAGAGGTAGGAGAGCAAAGTCCTCCAGGCTGGTCCACTCACCTGCATTTTGCTAACAAAGATGCTTGTACCCGTGGATATTAAGAAGGTTGTCGAGTCGGAGGCAGGACCAGGGCTCTTGGTTCCTGGTTCCTTTCTTTTCCTACCCCATTTGCTAGCATACATTATTGTTACATTGGTTGGGAGTGTTCACTGTGAATTAAGTTGAGAGTCACAAATAAATACGGAGATATGTAGTCTAGGTCGACACTGCCCAGTAAAATGTCCTGTAATAATGGAACGTTCTGCGGCTGCACTATCTGATGTGGTCGCTTCCATGTTGTCCAAAGCAGATCAGGATTCTTACCTTCATGAGTTGCGAGACTTGGAAGCAGAATTTGGTGGGAGGGCAGAGATTCAACCACATTACATTTCAAAGGGCAGTTCCATGGCCTTAAGAACTAGATAAAAGGATGTGAAGTTCTCCATTGCCGAATGAAGGAAATTACAGTTGAAAGGGGGATTATATTTTGATACTCATTTAGAGTTCCTAACCTGAGGAGTGTAGATTCCTACCACTCCAGGGTTATGCAGTGGTTCAGAGTTTGGGAAAATAACTATAATCATTCTTTCATGACAGTACATTTGAACTTTTATTGTGATTTTACCCCACAAATTCAAAGCCCTCAAGTAGATGGCATTTGTTCCCTACAATTTACTGTGAAAAGCAGAAAAACACAGTATCTGTTTTATTTTTTGTGCTAAATCTTAAAGAATTTATTCTTTAACTTTTGTCTCAATAAGCTAAGCTATAGCAGTCAATCTTCTGCCTATTTTAGGGTTCATGTTCTTCTGTAAGAAGAAACCACTCAAAGCTATAATCAGATGTGTATATACTTTCCTTTTTAGGATGATTTTTGTCATCAAGGTTTCTATTACAAATAAAGGAATACTTCGCTGAGTAATGCTACCTGTGTAACTATTTGACCAGAGACCCAGGGTAACGTGGCTGGGGTGGTTGCTGTCCCAAAGTACCATAGCGCAGCAGCTGTTTGCTTGTGGTTGATTTATACCGGTCTCTTTGTAAACAAGCTATGAATGGAAAACAGGTTAAAATCTGAGATATGCTTTTGTTTAGCTCTTCACAAAACTGTAAAACTGATCAAATACCTTGCTTCCTTGTAGTGTGGTTTCTTCAAGAGAAATAAGAAAGATCATTATGATGCTACATATCACAAGGCTGAGATCCATGCTCAGCCGTCTGATAAAGAGAGGCTTACTTCTGATGCGTAGTATTGATCTACTTCTGTAATTGGTAATTGATCAATGTTTTTTAATTGCTAGCTGTGGGACCTGCTATGGTTGTGGTGGCTAACTTTAAGAGCAACAGCTTGCTGTGTGTGTCCCATTAACAGACGTTTTCAAATGTCCACACTGGCTTGCCTTGCTTGGACCTATTTTATTTATTTCACTTGAAAGCTCAAATTTTGTTTTTTTTAACGCACAAAGAGTCATTTGTTGCAGGTGAGTTATTTCTGTTGTTACTGTTGTTGAACATCACCCACAGCGATGAAGAAAACTGCAGTCTCTCTACACACAAAAGGAGGCTTAGTAGCCCAGTTTGCAACATGTTGTTAAATCAGTATGCAGCATCCCACTTGGAATTTCAAAGATGCATAAGAAATCATTCCCGATTTCTTATCCATTTGGAATTTCCTACAGATAGATGCTTGTGTTGACTGCCTAATTAACCCATTGCATGTTGGAAACAATGGTGTTTCTCTTGATGAGAAGGCTTTCTTGCTGTCATCTTTTTGATCTTGCTATTAAGCGGTGGGAGAAGGCTCGGAATGCTTTTGTTGTTGCTCAGAAATTGTTTTATGCTGGCTAAGCATGCACCTTCCTTTTCCCGCATATCTACCTGAGGTCAAAGACCATTACAACAAACTATGACTATGGTGGACATTACGGCCAGTTTCAGAAGATAGTTTGTTACCAAAGTGACCTTCAGTGTACAAAATTCTAGTGCAAAAATGTTCTGGATGGTTTTTATTTCAATATATTGTAATGGAGTTTGACCTTGTTTCATATTCCTAGAGATTTGATTCAACCTTGGGTCTCAGTTGATTTTAAGTTACGTTTTGCTTCTGTTGCTTGCAAATCCGTGGAAACAGGAACTGGCGATGGTTCCTTTTTCCATTTCTGGGCGTGAGAGGATAGAATTCCTCCCGCAGCCCCTCCCCATACACTGTCACGACGAACCCCAGCATTTCCATTTCGGTGTACATGTCACCCTTGATTTCCTTCTTTATTGAAGTGGGCCAAGAGCCACATTCTGTAATAAATACGTATTTTTTGGCTTTTGTGCACAAAATAATAAAGGAGTCCATGTAGAAATGGCCTTAGAACATTTCTTGGTCCATTATTCCTATTGATTTCAGTGATAACTATACACATAATTTTATTTTGCCCCATGACACTTTCATGACATAAATTTGTTCAACATAAATGTTCTGCTCCTGTTGAGTTTGCATAACAAACACATTAATCGACCATTCTAAGTATCTTCCTCATCCTTCTATCTTCATTTTTAATTGAAAACATCTTTTAAAAAATGCATTTATATATTTTATTCATTTAAAATATTCAGTCTGATTGTTTAATTATCCAGATACGTTCTCAATAAAAATCTACTTTGAATCAGATTGAATATTTTATGAAAAATGAATGAAGTGTATATTGAATTAGAGAGAAATCAGGGCGTGCTCTGAAATTCCATCTAGTAACACTTCCCTCGGGTTCTCTGTGGTACGTGATTGATTTCTCTGCAGGACAGAGTTCCTACAAGATTCATTAATGAAACAGCCTAATCTGGAAGCACAAATCCAGGCAGTGTAAATCACCTTCTAGCTAATGCGCAATGTGTGCTGGGGAGAAGAGACAGTTCTGGAGCTGACCCGTTTGAACACTGGTGTATTCAAACTGTAATTTGTAAAATATCGGTGACCCAAGCTTCATTTTGTTAGTGGGACAGGGGCATGAAATAATCTTTGGTTTATGGCCTTTAAAAAATTGTTTCTCAAAATGATCTAATAATCTAAAAAGTAGCCCTTTTACATGCAGTATTGTAATTATTAAAAAATGGAAGCACTGTTTCATAAACATAAACTTCAGTGAGGAGATAGCTTACATGGTTTCAAAATGAAAAGACAAGATGGAAAAACAGACTTTTCTTCCAGTTTTACCGCTATTTTTCTTTTCCATTTATCCCTACTGGCTTTTCAACCTATTAGATCTTTCTCACAAGAAAACCACGTCTTTTTTCCTTAGTCCAGACGTAGGCAGAGCTGAACAGAAAGCTTAGATACTCCCGTGAGGGCACTTGCTTTCCTCGAGATTACTTAATCAGCTTCTGTTTCTCTCCCCCTCTCCAGTGTGGATTCTTCAAACGCTCTAGGTACGACGACAGTATTCCCCGTTACCAAGCTGTAAAGATCCCGAAAGAAGAGCGAGAGATCAAAGATGAAAAATATAATGATAACCTGGAGAAAAAACAGTGGATCACAAGATGGAGTGACAATGAAAGCTACTCTTAGGGGGCCCAAAGGAGCCTTCGCCCAAACTGCTTCTTTTTTTGCCCAGCTCAGAAATTCAAATGGTTTAAAAGCCTGATACCCGAATATTGATTTCAGACAGGCTACACATAGTACGAACCTACAGTTTTAACTGCTGTGGACATTATTATGTAGCCTAAGGCTTCTCTTTTGCACAGCCAAATGTAAGACTGTTGGAACGGATTTTTCTTTAACTGCCTTAATTTAACTTTCTGGATTGCCTTTGTTTTTGGTGTGGCTGACTCAGCGTGTGCCAGGGAAGGGCCTGCCCAGTCACGCTCGTCTGACGTCCTCCTGATAGTGTAGCTGGAAGACGCCACCCCAGTCACCATGCCAATGGAGTGACTGTCGACACTGCCTCCACAAGCATCTCCCCACAGGGTTTGGAGAACCTTCCAGTTAACTGTGCGCCCCATTGCAAGACAGTGCCGTGAGGGTACTGTGTTTCAATTCAAAGTACGATCTTAAATGTGCAATAGGAGGTGATGTTGCCATCCTGCCATCTTTTCCCATTTCCTAGGAGTGTGGATCCTTGTCCACACCGAATGCGCCCGGGCTCCATTCTCCCTTGTCACTAAAACACACAGGTGCAACAGACTTGAATGCTAGTTATACTTGTTTGTATATGGTATTTATTTTTTATTTTTTACAAACCATTTCGTTATTGACTAACAGGCCAAAGATTCTCCAGTTATCATTCAGGTTGGATTAAGCAATCAGAATTAGAACATGGGAGGTCAGTGATTTGACCTAAAGTATTTACTGCAAAAAGAAAGTAAATCTTTATAAATGTACCAGAGAGTTGTTATAATTTACAGATAAGTTTAAGTTATTAAAACATCTTCTCTTCATGACAACGCTTACCCTTACCCTGTCCCTCCAAACCCAAAAGGTTTGTTTAAGAAATAGGCTTAACTGTTAGATGTTTAATTCTTAACAGACATTGGATGCTTTTGAGTTTAGAGCCCTGTGTGATCTTTCTGAATTTTATAGTATAACTTTCAGGAACTCTTGGAAATAATGGGTTTGTTTTTTTGACCTTCTGTCACTGCTGTATATACAGGACTTGAAAGAAATGGTGAGTGCCTATGGTGGATCCAAACTGATCCAGTGGAAGACTACTGAATACCTGATACTGAAAGTCAGATTAGAACATTGTGGATTTTAAGTTTTAAATATTATTGGAATTGCTTAATGTGGGTCAGTGTTCTTTTTTTCCCCCCTGTGTTTCCTCCCTATCTACATTCCCAAAATTACTTCAGGACTACTCTAATAAGAACTTTCAATTGTTCATATGTAAAAGTGGAGGAGCGTAGGAAGACATGATTCTGTATATTCAATAGAAACTGAATAGCTGCGAAAGCCGAATTTTGAAGAAAATCACTATGTTTCGAAGTGTTCAGTTACATGGGGAGCGGCAGCAAACAGGTGCTAATGTGCTCGGATGTAGTGAAGCAGTGTCTCCTTCTTTTAAAGGAACAAAATACAGCTGTGTACCATTGTTGCTTTGGAGTTTTTTTTTCTTTTTGGAAATCTTACACCCTTAAGATACTAAGAACATTATTCTAGTAGTACTTTGGACTTTTCATTCACAGACATTGTTTTATAAATGATATTTTGTTTACAAAAATCTCTCGAATAGGTCATAACAGTATCTAAAATCTCAGTTTCTTGCTTAGGTAGGTAACTTGGAACCTCATGCACTGGCTTTGTAGGTTGCTAAGAAGCTGATATTTTGGATGTGTTTATAGACCTTTGTTATAAAAACGAATGTCTTTGAAAAGTGGGGGGGGGTGAAAGGGTAGTTCAACGACAAAGAAATGGGAATGTAGTGATGTTTAAAAATGTCATCTCAAGTCAAGTCACTGGTCTGTTTGCATTTGATACATTTTTATACTAACTAGCATTGTAAAATTATTTCATGATTAGAAAATACCTGTGGATATTTGTATAAAAGTGTGAAATAAATTTTTTATGAAAATGTTCATTGCTTAGTAACATGGCATTATATATGTGCAACAAACTCTCAAATTATAAGTAATCTGAATTGCTTTTCTTATTGTATCAGCCAAACTAAAGTTTTTGATGTTTTTATTTATTCTTAGTGTCCCATATAATCTCAGATCAGTCAAAGATGTTAGTACTGTCCCCTCTCCCCCTAGAAATGCAATGTAGATAAGATTGAGGGCTCTTTTTTTCCCTTTGGCTCTCCTGTCAGTTGATAACTCAAAAAGAAATGATCTTAAAGATGGTTTGTTCAAGATATCTACAAACCAGGAGATACCTGTTTGCACCTATTCATCTGCTCCAGAGGCTGTGTCTGCGAAGGATAGGGTATTATTTAGCAGTGGCACCATGGCCTGACAAATAAAGGTTCTTGTGGCTAAGTTGCTTTCTTCTTAGAACATGTTTGGGATGTGAGAGCAGTCCAGCTGCGACCTGCGTCATCACATTGTCCACCAAGGACTGATTGAGCAGAGTTGACTGGTCAGGTTTTTTTCTTTTTTTTTTTCCCAAAGGATTCCATTTAAAGTGATTTTATGAGACTTCTTACATGAAGATATATAAATGTCCCAAAGAAATGTGCAGTTGTACTTTTTAATGAAGGGCCAAAGGCTGTGAATCTTTTTTAGCCACAGTTCCACAGATATACCCAGATTAAATTTCTATAATAATACATAGTCATTAGGGCATAGTCATAATACATAACCATTAAGGATGTCAGTAGCTGTGGTTTGGCTAGGGCTATGGCATAAATGACCTGCGCTGGAGGGCATGGCAGTGCTTTATGTGACTCCTGTAATTCCACTCCTTTCTCTCCCTCTCAAAAAGCATACACGAGTGCCTGGCAGTGATAACGGTATTATTAGTACAGGGCTGTCCTTGGAGTCATTTGTAAACACTGATGCTTTTTTGGTTGCAGAGCACTTGCTACAGGCTTATCTGAGTCATGCCCAGTCATGGTTCCTGTTGTGCCCTTGTAGGGCAGATGTAGGTGGAGAATGTTTTAAATTGTCCAGACCTGGGAAGTAAGCATAAGACCAAGCATTCTACCCTAAAGGAAAACACCTTAATGAGAAACTGATCTCATATACTAGCTCACGGAACGGCAACGTGGGAAGATAGACTGGGATTGATAAGTTGTTTTGTTCTGAAGGAGAGTGAAATGTTGTAGGTGGCTGGGTTCCATAGAAGTACATCTTCCGGGCTGAGAAAAGAGTGCGGAAGAGCTATTCGATCAGCCTGAGTAGCATAAAGTAAATGATTAAAGGCAGTTCCTTGAGACCAAAGGATGGGGTCCAACCACTTAGATTGAGAGGAAGGCAAGGTTCCAAGAGATGAAGAAAGTGAACTTGAGAATGATTTCAAAAGAGTGGCTATTGCAAAGAAGTTAATGAGCATCTGTTACTCCAGGAGTTACTGATTATGGTAAATACAAACAAGTATTTTCTTTCTTGTGCCTTAAAACAGGTTTTGCCAATCAGAAAGGCATCTTACCAGCTGGTAGACGTGGGAGTGAGTGCTGTGTACTAGTTAGTGGCTGAAGCCAGGCCTGTAGTGGTGTTGCGAGAAGACCTATCTGAGAGGAAAGTTATAAATAAAGGGGATTCATGGTAAAATCCTTTAAAGATTGCTGAACTGTAAAACACAAATCCGAGTAAGAAAGCTGGTCCAGCACAGTACAAGGGTGGGCATGCGCCCACAGAGGGTAAAGCTAACCAGATAATGGTTGGTTACACAAGGGAGAGAGTCAAGTGCGATTTTTGCAGCAGTCAGTCATTAAAGTTGAAAGCCTCGATCTTCCCTTTGCCCTTTCCCTAAAGCCATTTCTCAGCCCAACTAACTGCACCAGGGTCATTGAAATGGGCGCAGACCTGTTAGAGGTCCGATAAAATTTCTCATGTACTGTTCCTTCTAATAGAACAGCCACAGAATTCCAAATTACAGGGACAGAGCTGGCTGCTTTTATTTTCTCAAGGCCCAGCAGATACATACTCATTCATCAATAACCTGTAGACTTGAGTGTTCTCTTAAGATCCTGACATTTGGGATGGAGTTAGACATGGTTTAATCATTTTTCCCTGACGGTCTACAAGGATGCTATTAGGCTCTGGGGGCACACACACAATGACACTGGCTCTGACCTTTTAGAGGAAGCTTATATTTTATTTTTTAAATTCATGTTTATTATTTATTCTATTACCACTGTTCCCACATTTTCTCCCTTTCCCTATCACCACCCCATCCCACCCTCTCCCCTCCCTAAGCCAGTCCCCATGCTGTTGTCCATGTCCATAGGCTGTGCATAAATGTTCCTTGGTTAGTCCCTTTACCACCTTTCATCCCACCACCCCCCTTTTCGACAGCTGTCAGTCTGTTTCGTGCATCTGATCTTCTGTGACTATTTGGTTCATTAGTTCATTGTGTTCATTAGATTCCATATATAAAAGTGAGGTCATGTGGTGTTTGTCTTTCACTGACTGGCTTATTTCACTTAGCATAACATTCTCCAGGTGCATGCATGCTATTGCAAAATGGAAGAGTTTCTTCTTACTGCTGTGTGGTATTCCATTGTGTAAATGTATGACAGCTTTTTTATCCACTCATCTTCTGATGGGCACTTTGGCTGCTTCCAAATCTTACCCTATTATAAATAATGCTGCAATGAACATGAGGGTGTTTATATTCTTTTGAATTAGTGTTTCTGGTTTCTTCAGATGTATTCCCAGAAGTGGGATTGCTGGGTCATAAGGCAGTTCCATTTTAATTTTTTGAGGTATCTCCATACTGTTTTTCACATTGGCTACACCAGTCTGCAGTCCCACCAACAGAGCACAAGGGTTCCCCTTTCTCCACATCCTCGCCAGCGCTTGTTGTTTGTTGATTTGTTGATGATAGCCATTCTGACAGGTATAAGGTGGTATCGCATTGAGATTTTAATTTGCATTTTTCTGATAATTATTGATGTTGAGAATGAGGAAGCTTATGATACTAACAAAACAGCTGGATTCAGTCTAAATAAGTAGCAGATTCAAAGTCTTGTGCTGCGATGTCACTTGTTGACATATAAGGTCATACCTGATCTTATGTGGGTGGAACTTGTCTTTGGAACTAACACCATTCCCAGAAAAAGTATAATAGCCATGCTGAACCTGAACTGCACCTTTGAAGAACATTTTCAAAGATCCCAGTGCCCAGACCACATACCAGACTGATGTATCAGAATCTCAGGGTGGGACCCAGGCATCAATGCAGTTTCAGGCTCCCCAAGTACAGCCAGGATTGAGAACTGCGTTAGAGGTCCTCAGATGGCCTGAATATTTATTGAAAGGGCTCTGCCCACCACGTGTGAACGTCCTCCCGTATCTGCTTGTGGTGCTTCTGTGCCAGTAACCAGCAGAGAAGCTAGAGGTACACCTTTGCTCCAGGGGGAGGCTCTGGTCAGGCTGCCTGGATGTGAATCAGCTTCACCTCTTCTTAGAATACAGTCCTGGCGAGTGACTAACACATCATGCCTGTTTCCTTATCTGCAAAATAGGATAGACAGTACCCATCTCATGGTCCTTGTAAGGAGTAAGTGAGAAGATCTGGAAGTATTTTTTAAAGGTTAGCTAGTTTTGTAACACACTTGTTTATTATGTGGAGTCACAGAACGTTAAAGTAGGAAGAGAGCATGGAAATCTAGTTCTACTTCCTTATTTCACAGATGGGAAACATAATTTGTCACTGGAAACTTGTCTCCTCGCTCTTAAAGTCTATCATGGTTTACTAGTGGGTGTGAGAGCTACAATCTGCAAGGCTAACTACCCTTAACTAACTTAAAAAAATAGGAACCTTAGTCTTAAAGCTTCTTATCAATATAGGTCACCTTGTACAAGACGGATCCTTGTTTCCGTGTTCAGCCCCGTCTCAGCCCGCCCTTGCAGTGAGCGGCTGCAGGTTCGGGTTGGGGTCGGGGGAACTCGAAGTCAGCACGTAGGCATCCTGCGGTTACTCTGTACTGACTCTGCTCTCCTCTGCCCCTTCTCCTCCTCCTTTGTAATGAAATGTAAGTTTTAAAAAAGCAGATTGTTTTTTAACTCTTTCTCTGTTCTTTACACACAGTCAAGTCTCGGTCTCCTTCAGTGCGAAGGCAGCCTGCAGGCTTGTTGCTCGTTACCTTTGCTGCTCTGCAGAAGACGACACGTGCACAGCCCACCTGTGCTGGAGTTGCATCACGTGTATCAGACCAAAGTTTGTCATTGGAAGAACAGAGTGTTCCTATTTCTCCTTCCCACATGTCTGTTAACAGAAAAAAAAAAGTTAAATTTGTAAAAAAAATCCCTAGGAATTGCTGACAGAGCTGAAGTTCTAGGGCATTTGCCTGAGGAAGCCACCCTGGTTAGGACGCCACAGTCAACGGTGTGGTGGAGAGCAGTCCTCTTCACACTTGAATGTGCCTGAGAATCACCTGGGGACCATGTTAGATGAAGGCTCAGATCCTGGCGGCCTGGGATGTAGAGCCTGAGAGTCCATGTTCCCAGTGAGCCCCAGAGCTACTGCGCTGCTCGTCCACGGGTCATGTGTTGGGTAGCGAGGACCTGTGGGGTCAGTCTGCATGCACTGGAAGTGCTCTGCCACTTTCAACTTGTGTGACCTCAGGCATGTTTACTGACCCCTAGTGGTTTAACCTCCTTACCTGTGAAATGGTACAGGGAATAACTAGGATTATAACCTGGGCTTCCCGTGAATAGATACCATCCTTTCACATCTATGCAACTTCCAACCCTCTAACAGCCTCAAACATGAAGAGCAGTCAGGGCACATTTTAGTCTGTTATATTTGAGTATATAACTTTCACTGCCTTGACAGGATGGATGACATTAGTCTGAGGCTACTGTTATGGGCCATGTCTTCAACATACCTGCTCTTCTAGAAGCAAAATCCCACTGCAGTGAGTACTGCTAAAACTGAATGGAGAACACCATGCCAATTCTAGTGGCTGACTCAGAAGCAGGGATATGCTGCTCTGGGCACAGTCACTGCTCTAAATTAGCTATAAAGCAAAAAGACTGAAATAAGGTTCAGGCTTACTCTAAGAGTTAAGTATTTGCAATTTGACGTTTCTCTAGCATCAACTATTCTCCAGTTTTCCTTTGCCTGTTCCCACCACAAACAACCCAGCTACTCCTCCCAGGAAAACAGAAATAAATGAAATGCCTGAGTCATTGGCTTGCTCAACCTCTGTTCCACCCTTATAGTTGGAAGGGCTGGAAAGCTAGGGTTTTGAATGTGAATTAGATTCCATGAAATACGTACCTTCATTTGAGATCTGAAAGGTGGACTCATGGCAGGTATTTCTGCTAATAAGTGTGGTTGTGTAGACTTAAGTTTCAGTGTTGTCTTTTTTTTAATTACAGTTGACATTCAATATTTTATTTCAGCTGTACAGCACAGTGGTTAGACATGTATATAACTTATGAAGTGATGATTCTCCCCAGTAAGTCCTGGACCCACCTGACACCACACATAGTTATTACAATATCATTGACCATATTTCCTATACCGTACTGTACATCCCGTGACTATTTTGTAACTGGCAATTCATACTTCTCAATCCCTTCACCTTTTTCACCCAACCCTTCTCCAGCCTGGCAACCATCAGTTCTCTGTATCTGAGTTTGTTTTGCTTTGTTTATTGTTTTTTAGATTCCATGTGTCAGTGAAATCGTATGGTATTTGTCTTTCTTTTAAACAAACTTCACTTAACATTATACTCTATAGGGTCCATCCATGTTGTTGCAAATGGTGGGATTTCAGTCTTTTATGGCTGTATAATATTCCACTGTGTGTGTGTGTGTGTGTGTGTGTGTGTGTGTGTATCTCACATCTTTAAGCATTTGTCTTTTGATCGAAGCATTTAATCCATTTACATATAAAGTAATTATTGACAGGTATGTAGTTATTGCCGTTAATTGTTCTCTGGTTGTTTCTGTAGTTCTTCTCGGTTCCTTTCTTATTCTCTTGCTTTCTTCTCTTATATGTTGATGACTTTCTGTAGTGTTGTTTGGATTCCTTTCTCCTTGCTTCTTGTATATCTCTTACAGATTTTTGGATTGTGGTTACCATGTGCTTTATATATACCAAGCTGTGTTTATAGCAGACTATTTTAAGTTGATGGTTGCTTAAGTTCAAACACATTCTAAAATCACTACCATTTTTACTCACCCCCCTCCACGTTTATATTGTTGTCATTATTTTTTACTTCTTTTGTGTGCAGCGTGTCTTCTGATTAGCAGGCAAGAGTTAACTGGTGGTGGCCTCTTGATTCCTTTGGACTGCAGCTAAGATATATTTTTCTTTAGTTTCCAGTGACTGCTAGAAATTACAGAATGCTTCATTCTGTTATATATGTCATCTCCTTAATTACATCCCTTCATGCCAATAATATCTAGAATGGTTTTTACTTGAAGCATTGAATCTTGACCAATATGGCCGCTCACCCAAAGAGAATGCTACAAGATCTAGAGCATTAGAGGAAGCAGGCGGGGGGGGGGGGGGGGGGGGGGCAGCTGCCTTCCAGCTAATGCCAAACTCAGAGCACTTCTGCCGCTTTCAAGATCAACTTGATTCTTTCTCCAAAATACACATCCAGAAATTTTCACATAAAGGTGAATTTGTTTCTTCTCTTTTCTACATCTCTAAGAGAGTGTGGGAATGTGTAAGTACTCTCCACAGGTGGTCCCAACTCCAATTACCACTTGCATTAGAGACAGCTCTCTCCCAATGTCCATTTTTTCTTTTTACCATGATAATACAGATGTTAGCTGGACAGACAGTCCCACTCAGAATAAAACCCCTCTTTCCACTTGTGTTCCACCTAGGCATGGCCGTGTGGCACAGTTCCATGGAAATGTTTGGATGCAGGCAAAGAGAAGTTAAATGTTACAGGCTGGAAGGCTCTGTTCCTTGTCATGCTGCGGAAGACATTTAATGCTTCTCTTTTGCATCGATGTTTCTCCCAGCCCCCCAATCAATAAACATATCCTCGACTGAGGAAATACATTCTGAGAAATGCTTTTGAGGAACTCGTTGTTAGGCGATTTTTATCATTGTGCTAACATCATAGAACATATTTACACAAATCTAGATGGTATGGCCTACTGCACATCTGGGCTATATGGTATAGCTTATTGCTTTTAAGCTACAAAACCTGTACAGCATGTTACTGTACAAAAAAGCAGATTAAATCAAGCACAAAGGAAATGTATACCATCAAGAGATGCAGTAAACATGAGATGTATGTGGTTGCTGCAGGCATAACACTGCATACTGTTTTACAAGTTTTTTTCATAAATAGAAGAGTGTACTCTAAAACAATGATAAAAAGTATATAATAAATACATAAACCAGTAACATTGATTATCATGGAGTATTATGCACTCTTCATAATTATATGTGTTATACTTCTATATGACTGGAAGCATAGTAGTAAACTTTCTACCGGTGTCACACAAACGTGACTAATGTGTTATTTTGTGACGTTACTAGATACTAGGCAATAGGAATTTTTCAGCTCTGTATAATCTTATGGGACCACAACAGTGTGTGCTGCCTGTTGACCGAAACATCCTTATGCAGTGCATGACTATAATCCTTTCTTTTGCTAACTCTCCTGTCACACACTCTTCTTCCTATGAAAACCTTAATTTACAACCCCTTTGTCAGGGAACTCACTTTAGAGATGCAATATGGCTCGCCCAGCAAAGGCATCTGGGAGATGGTGAACTCTCTGTGACTGTTTACACTCTGTAACCTCACGTTTGGCTGACCACCCTGAAAGCCAGAATGCTGCCCAGAGACCAACAAATGTCGTGTCCCCAGGGAGGAGGTTAATGAACGTATAAAGTGTAGTAACTGCCTGATGTTACCTTTTAATTTTTCTTTTAACTCAGTGATTCATTGTTCTCTCAGGAGGTCTACCCACCAACTGGTTTTGCTATTAACCCCTGCTGTGAAGTTCCTTTAAAAAGAAACCCTGCCCCTACTGGGGTGGCTCAGTTGGTTGGGCATCATCCCACAAATGCAAAGGTCTCAGTTTGATTCCTGGTCAGGGCACCTGCCAAGGTTGTGGTTTGGTCCCTGGTCGGGGCATGTGCTAGAGGCAGCCGATCAATGTTTGTCTCTCACATGAATGTTTCTCTCCCTCCCTTCCCCTTTCTCTAAATACAAATAAAATATTTTTTAGAAAAGGAAATAAAGAGAAAGAAAAGGAAGGAAGGAAAGAAGGAGGGAAGGAGGAAGAGAGAAAGAGGAAGGAAGGAAGGAACTGTCCTGGGAGGGGGTGCAGATTTCTCCGGGCTCACCACTGGCTGGAGCAGCTGCTTTGCCCATGTATGTAAGTTTCTCCTATTAAAGCTCTTATGATTTTGAATAAGGCTACATGTCAGCTCTCCAGAATAGATCCTGAATTTAGATAATTGAGGCTTTCCCCCAACAATGTCACACATTCTTCTTATGAAAATCTTCACTTACAACCCCTTGGGCACCTTTCTTGTTGCTGGGTGGGATGTTGCCTGATTCATGATCGCTTAATAAAGCTAATTAGATCTACGAATTCACTTGGTTGAATTTGTTTTTAACATGGTGAATTATGAGTAAATGAAGGGCAACAAGATAAGGGATTTTTTTTTGTTTTGTTTTTGAGGATCACGGTGGGAAGGGGGGAAGGGTCATATTAACCCTTTTCTTAGGGCCTCTGAAGGCGCTCATCTCTGACTGGCCTTTGCTGACCACCTCAGTAAAGCAGCTTCCATACAACGCACACGCACACGCTATGGCTGTTTCATTATCTTTACACCCTTGGCACTCTCGGACGTGAGCTATATACTCACTATCAGTTTCTTCCCCTGGAAGCTCCAGGAGAGCAGGGACCTAGATAGCTTGTTCATGCCTGTATCTGCAAAACCTGAAGTGGTGCCTGTCCAGCGACAGCATTTCTAAAGGGACACTTAAGGAATCAATGAACTTCCAGAGAAGGCAGCTATGGACCTTAGAAGGGAAGAAATGAAGGGAAATTGGTGGCCAACGTAGAAGTTTATATTTCCCCACCCCACCACACTTTGAAAAGGGGAAATTGCACGCTGCTGGTCAGCAGATTTCTTGGCCCTCAGACACCTCGGCTCAGATCACTAAGCCTGGTTTGTGTATGTCCCACTCCTCCCTGCCCCGGTCTCTCTGTTCCACGGGACTTGCACCTCAGGGTCCCCCTCAGCACTCTCACCCCTTGGCTTCCTCCTGTGCCATGGCCGTTCCCTACTGGCTCCCATTCTCCAAAAGAACACAAAATTCATTCTTTTCACTAACTTGCACAAAGGCACAAAAGACCCAGTCTCAACAGCCTTTTTCTTTTCTTAGTAAACTCTACTAAAGGTTACAGGGAGTGCTCTCATTGTGAAATAGCCTTTGCAATCTTCTGCCAACTCCCCTTCCCCTTTGCTCAGCCGAGTGACT
Source organism: Phyllostomus discolor (assembly GCF_004126475.2). Taxonomy (NCBI): domain Eukaryota; kingdom Metazoa; phylum Chordata; class Mammalia; order Chiroptera; family Phyllostomidae; genus Phyllostomus; species Phyllostomus discolor. Next base: position 50,726,405 of record NC_040906.2, on the reverse strand, counting down.
CCCTCCCCTGGCTCCCTGCCCAGCTGTTCCTTGAGCTTTCCCAAGGGATCCTCTCCAGCCCCAGCATATCAAAGTACAGTACTTACCGGATAAATATGGTGTTTTCACTAAAACAAATCCTGGTGAACGCCATGGCCTCCACAGCGTGGCACAAGTAGTAATTCAAGTGGCAGTACTCCTTAAAGAATGCACATGTATGCAGGGATGTCTTGCTTCAGTGGAATACAACACTGTTTTCGTTGTTTTTAATTTTTCAATTACAGTTGACATTCAATAACTGCACTGTTTAGAGCACAACTTTCCAGGATATCCGATTCTAATTCATGTCTTTGAGGTCATAACTGTAAATTGTAAATAACTGATAATACAAATAAATCTTGCCAATATCCATGCAAATACTGTTAGGTGAAGGGTTTCAAATTCCTCAAGGGAAAAGCCAGTTTCACAGCCCTTTGCAAAGACATTTCTGCAATCCTGTTTTTTTGACTTCTTTGAACAGGTTGTAACACCAGTTCTGGTTCCCTTTATTTAATTAACTTGTTAATTGAATTTTTCTGTTCATTTTATTTTTTCAGCTTTATTGAGATACATGATGACGAAATGTTTGTTTTATAGCTGCATGACAGCCATAATTTTCCTTTTTAGAAAACTATATTTCTGACGTATCGGTCAGGGTCCTGGGACAGGACATGAGAGCACACTCCAAAGGGGAACTGAAGGGGAAGAGACTACTTGCAGAGTTGTGGGGAGAGGTAAGCAGCTAGGGCTGGTGAGCACCCTAATTAACAACAGGGGGAAACTGGTACCACCTCTAGGGCTCACTAGTCAGAAGGAGGGAGCAGTAGCTACACTTAAGAGGGACACAAATCATGTCCTGGCAGGGGGCAGGGGAGTAAATACCATGACTTTCTTCTCCTCTTGTCCTCTAGTTACAGAATAGGAGTTTGTCCACTTGGTACTAGTGGAGCCAAATGCTAAACACAGAATAGCACCGTACCCATATTGGCTATTTTACTATGAACAGTGATCCAGGAGAACGGGAAGCTAATGCTCAAAGGCCTGAATTCCCCAAAGGCATGTAGGTTATAGAACTCATAGGGCAAAATCACAAGTCATTGTGGGTTAGGGGTTCAGGGCTGTACTGGGAGCTGATTTGTCTGAGGTAAGGTAAGGGTAATGAATCATTTTCAGGTCTTAAGGACAGTTCTGAGATCTTTTCCGGCCTTCCTCTGTCAGGTCTCAGGGGAAAGTAGCCAGGCGTTTGCTCCAGCTTAGGGCTCAGAATGTGAAACATAACTTAGGTCAAGATGTTATATTTAGCCTGCCAGAGGTTCAGACCTGGTGACCGTCAGTCAGGTCCAGGCTGCTGGCTGCTACTGCCTCAGAGTTACCGATCATCCTGTGTAAAGGCTAGGTCTCTGAGGCATATACATATATGGGGGAGGGTGTTTTAGAGCTAGGATTTAAAACTGAATTTAATCAAAGTCATAATGCTCTTGTTTTCACTCTGAGCCCCATGAAGCCAGAAGGTGATGGAGACAGGGTGACACAGACTAGCTTGTTTTCCATTGCTTTTTCCACTCTCCAGTCAAATTGGCTCAGCGTGAATCAAATTCCCAGTGAATCGGAGGATCTGGCCCAAGTATGACACATACAAAGATTTTTATTGTCTCAGCATATCATTATACTTTATATCTGCATAGTTAAATATAGACTATTAGCCCTTTAGTTATGTTTATATGAGATTACTCCCCCCTCCCAATATAGATACCACCCTTTGATTACTGTTCTCTGCACATCTTACGGTCTTTTGTCCATACTGCTCCCTGAGTGTAAGATATTATTTTTGTAATAGTCTTAACAACCACCGTGTTAACAGATATCTGAAAAAATATCTAATATTCTCTCAAGCTTCTGGGCTCTAAGGCTTTGATCAAGAAGCAAAAAAGTTGGTGTCATTTTCTATGTGCTCTCATATATTCATTCTCTGTATATTGGGTGGAACCTTGTGAATACACTTTGGAGAAAAGGGAATACCTGCTATAAAACACTGGTTTCTAGGGGAATAACCTTGCTAAAATAAATCTCAAGGCTTCTGCTGGGCCTTTGTTCTTCCACGAAAGTTAATGTTTAGCTGAGCACCTGGACATGCTGGGGTGGAAAGCAGCTAGGGTTGCTCAGAGTTGTGAACAGAGGTTGAGGGAGCTGAATAATACTGAGCGTCCTGGTGTGAGAAGAATTTGGTGTTCAGGGAGTGATCTAGAAGGAAGAAGAGGAGAAAGGAGAAAGGCAACATGAAGGAAGGCTGGAAAAGAGTTGTGGAAATGGTTGAGGGACAAATTTAAGGAGGTCTACTATTCAATCTCAAGTCGTTTCCTACCAGTCCTTTGGTAAAGTTGTCCTCAGGCCAAACATGTGTGACTGGTTCTGATAAAATCCTAATAAGGAAATAATTGTTAAAAACAACAATAATGATAAATAGATGCTATTTATTGAGTAGCTCTAGTATGTCCTGGGCATTGTGCTGACACAGACAGCTATACCGTCTAGGTCACAGTTACATGGTGAGACAGACACTATCCTCCCCTTCAGGTAAGGAGACTGAGGCTCAGAGAGGCTAAGTAACTCACTCAAGGCCACATAGCCAGTACATCACAGAACCAGGATTTGAAATCAGAACATAGGCACTTTTGATTGCACTATACTGCTTCCCCATAATCCTCTCCGCGCCAGCCTTATAAAGCAGTTGTCTAGGCTCTAATGGTAATGGACAAGAACCCCCACCTCCTTAAGGCTGCCCATTTCACAGTACAATGGCTATAACCACTGAAAGTTTTCCCACATGTGAGTCAGGTCTAGTTCCCTAGCTTCCACCCAGAAGTCCTCCATCTGCTGCCTGACCCAGTGAGAACAAACCTAATTATTCTTTCACAGAGCAGGCTCTTAATATTCAAAGATATGGTATAAAATTCTACCATGTTGGACCCTACAGTATATTCTGTGCAAGAACAGGCATATCTAAAAGGGATCCTATTTGAACTGCATTTGGCTTTATTCCCAATCATGTAGAACATTACTAATAACTAGTATATTAGTAGACATTCAACAAATATTCATAGAATGGATGAAGGCGGGCCAGGTTGGGAAGGTACAGAGTATGGTTCGTGGGGCAGCAAACATAAATGACATTCTGCTCCCCCTTCGATTACGTTCTCTGCATATCCTAATCTTATGTTCCTACTGCTTCCTGTATTTTTATCAATGTCTTAACAACCACCATGTTAACAGATACATGAAAAAATGATTAGAGGCACCAGTTTCAGAGACTGTGTTAGTGCTGCTTCCACCCCATCTCCCCAACCACCTACCTTGTTTCTAGGTGGTCAATGTTCTTCAAGCTAAACTTGTGGGACAAATACACCCTAAAAAGATACTCTCATCTCACTCTATTTTTACAGAACCCAAGATCTGACCACTATGCAGAAATGAATTGTCATCGTATACCACAAATATATACTATATATTTATGTCACGGCAGCCATTCCAGAGCAACTGTATTGTTTGTCTTACTCCTTGAACCTTTGGAATGTTTGAACTAGGCAAAATAACCAACCTTCCTTCCTTCCTTCTTTCCTTCCTTCCTTCCTTCCTTCCTCCCTTCCATTTATGCTATTACACTTATCCCAATTTTCCCCCTTTGTCCCCCTCCCCCACAATAACCTTTAAACTGGGCCGGAGCAACACTGTTTTCCAAACAACTGCTTGTAAAGCTAACAGGAGAGCAGGATTCCTGAGTACAAGGACTGATAATGAAAGACATTTTTTAGAATCAGTAAATAGCCATACACATCTGAAAAATAGCTTAGTAGTACCAGTAGAAATTCCTCCTATTCATGTACTTCCTCCTCATAAAAACCCCTTGCCTTCATCCCATAATCAGAATGCTAGCTGGGTTTTTGCCCAAACCAGTGCTTCCAGAATATTTATTTTTTTGTGATCTCAAATAAATGCTTGCTGCCTCTTACTTTGGCTTTTTATCTTCAGGTTTTAAAAAATTATATATATAAACTTCACACCCATGGAAAAGTAATTTTTTTGTATCTAAGATATACTATAAAGCACTGGGGGGAAATATATGGGGAAGTAGCAGTGAAGAGGAGGGACAGCAGTGTTTTTCACTGTAGACTATATTCTTTGCAGCTCTGTCTATGCAATTAAACCAGTATTATAAACTGTCTAGTCTTATATTCACTATTTAGACATCTGGAAAGGGTGGAGCAGCCAAACTGTGACCCTAGAATGACAGTTACAGAAATGGGCAGAGTGCAGGGATCCTTTAAATACATTGCTGATTATGCCAAGAATGACTGCAGATAATGCTTCAAGTTGCCTGCCAAAGATCTCTTGGGACTGTTATCACTGATATTATTTAGAGCCACACTCCCCAGTGTTCACCATTCGTATTCAAGTACCACTGCAAGGGTCATCTCCCGAAACACTCTGGGTCTCAGTTTCTTCACCTGTAAATGTGGGGTTCACATAGAGAGGAGTTTCTGGAACGCACACTCAGCAAGACCCGCGGTGTTTGGAAGCGGAGCGCAGGCCCGTCCTTGAGCCTTCTGGCTGAGGCAGAGGAAGCAGGAAAGTGAGATCTGTCCCAAAATGGCTTGGGTGGGGGGTGCCCCTCACCGCCAGTGCGACTTAGTGGCCCCCGTCCTTTTAGGCTTTTCGGCAGCGGGCTGGGACCGCCCTGATCGGGGGAGGCAGCCCCGCGGCCTGGCCGCCCCGCGCGCCCAGGGACTTCCACCCGCTGCTCCACCAGCGTTAACCCGGCCGCACTTCGGCTTCGTGGCGGCCCCGCGCGCTCCCCGCCTCCCCGCGTCCCTCCTTCGATCCTGCTCAACCGCGCTGGGGGGCGGGCCCCGGCGAAGGGGGCGGCGGCGGCGGTGGTGACAGTCTCTGACAGATTCCCCGCCCCCACGGCTCGCCACGTCCCTCACGTACAGCTCCGCCGCGGAGCGGCCACCTGGCGCGGAGCTCCGGCTCCTCCGGTGGGGCTCGCTCGGCATGAGGCTGGTGCGGCTGCTGCGCGGAGCCGCCTCGGCCGGCCCGGGCCCGGGGCCGCGCTCCGCCTGCCTCGGCGCCAGCCGCAGCCTCACGTCGGGCTCCGGCCTGGCGCCGGAAGGCGGCGTTCCGGGCCAAGTGGACTTCTACGCGCGCTTCTCGCCGTCGCCGCTCTCCATGAAGCAGTTCCTGGACTTCGGTGAGTGCGGCCCAGGCCTAGGGCCTTTGTGCGCGGCTTCTGTCGCCTCTGAGCCCAGCTCCTGTTCGACGTCCGCCTCCCCCCACCGCCCCCCACCCCCCACCCATGGGCCTTCGGTGCTTCCTTCCTCTCTCGAGGGCAGATCCTGATGCTCAGGTGTGTAACTGGGGGTGTGTGCCTTTTTTACTGTGTATTGTTGAAAATCCTAAAGGGCCGCGGGGGGAATTACCGTCCGCCTAGCAGCGCACGTGCCCGGGTCTACCCTGGTGGCCAGGCCCCTCCCCAGGACCCCTGCTGCGGGAGAGGACACCTCTCGGCGTCGTGGTCCTGTGCGGTTTCTGCAGATTGATGATAAATGCCCAGTTTTGTGTGATGATTGCATCAACTTGGCAGGACGATCGGGGAGGCAGGTTATGACTGGCCCAGTGTTTCCTAGAATGTTTTTTTTTTTTGTTACTGGCATGACTTTTTCCACCAATAGCACGTTCATTTCATCATCAGCAAAATAAGTCGAGCACGTGTAAAGTGCATGAGCACAGGACGCTGGGGTTTACCACATTTCACAGCCTACCACATTTCACACCCGTAGAGGCAGGCGACTATCCACTTTCCTCCTTCTCTGATGGGTGCTAACATTCTAGAAGGAATGTAACAAATTACAGGAGAATTTCAAAGTTAGGCTTTTAACTTTGACTTCTCATGAGGGGTCATTGAGAGGAAAAGGAAAAACTCTAATACACTCTAATGAAGTCATAAAATTTAAGTAGAAAAAGCTGTCTGATGCATTGTGTGTGCTGTTAGGTCACTAACAGATCACCAGTGGGCTTGAGAGATGTTGGCATGGCTGGCAACTTTATCTTAAAATTGTGGTTTACAGTGGCAGGGTTTTTTTTTCCCCTTGGCTCAAGCCCTCGGTTTTTGTTTACTTTAAAATGACTCCAGTGTGCTTAAGGGGTGAATGTGGCCTTGTTCCCAAGTATGCCATTCACCTTCAAATGTTTTCCTTTAATCCTGTAATTCCTGCTGTTGCAATCTAATTTTTTCTAAGGTTTCTCTTGCTGAAACAGTAAGATTAAATTAGTGAGTTTTAAATGCATTGCTGCAATAATCTAATTTTTTATGGAAAATTAACTTTAAATGGACCTGCTTGCCAGAGGATGTTCTACAACTATTTTGCTTAACATCCTGACACAGGTGTGGAGGAGTGAGCAGGCTGCTTTCCAGGAATTAGACAATTGAATGGGACTTGCTGGGGGTGACACTGGAAGAAGGTCGCTGACAGGCATTGGTATCTTTTTGCTTTTCATTTCCTAAAAGCCCTTCTGTGCATTTACTCTTTGGTTGTGGGAATTAGTATAGTGGTTCTCGTGCACATGACAACATTTCTGTTTCGTAGACGGGCATCACTTCTTATAAACCTGGACTTAGGAAACATGTTCTAAATGATGGCAGCAAGTTTGTATCGGGTAGGCTTTGCAGGTGCTGTTGATCAGACTCCTCATTTTGCCCAGACTTGCTCAGGTTGCCTTAGTTCTAAGGCAGGAGATCACAGTGAGGATGCAAGTAATGGAGACAGGAAAGTGTTTTCATTGCTCCACAAAGTGCTTGTAATGTCAGGAATCGGAATGTTATTCAGGATGCCCTAGAGACTGGGTTATCATCTCACCTTCTCTTCTTTACTTACCCTGTAATTATGGTGATGCTACCCCTCTGAGGTTTCTGGCTGAATAACCCCCTGTGTTTCTCCCTACTTTTTGGCTTCTGCTGCCTTATGGCTTCCACTTACTGCTGTTCCCACCGTGTCTGGTTTCAGGATCCATGAATGCTTGTGAAAAGACCTCATTTATGTTTCTGCGGCAAGAGTTGCCTGTTAGATTGGCAAATATAATGAAAGAAATAAGTCTTCTTCCAGATAATCTTCTCAGGACGCCGTCAGTTCAACTGGTACAAAGCTGGTAAGATTCCCGTTTGCAGTTTTCTAAACTCAAGGCTAAAGCAAATCCTTTTTTACTCTTTAGTGGAATCTTAAGATAAGTAGCAGCGTTCTAATCCTCCTTTCTCAGGGTACGTCTGGGCTTACCCCAGAATCCTGGGTTCTGCCATTCCTTGGTTTTGAGAAAAACAATGAACTGCACAGAAATGCAGACACTAAGTTTAAGATTTGTGTTATTAAGCCTGCAGGGATGTTATAGTAATAACAGCTACCACTGTTGAAGTGAGGGGTTTACATACAGTACCTTTAAACCTTTCCACACCCCTGCTCAGTAGACAATGTCAGTAGACATTGTTATCTTCATTTTACAGATGAGGAAACTGGCTCCGGCAGATAAATTTTTTGTCTAAGCCAGTACCACTCAGACCAGAGCTGGGATTCAAACCCAGAGTTTGTTTCTACCGCACCATGCTGCAGTGAGAAAGGTGGAATGTATTAAAGCATGCATATTTCTTATAAACTAAATTTATTCTATTGAAGTGTATCTTTATAAGTCACAAAAGGTAAATGATTGTTTTAAATCACTTTAAAACAATTAGAGGTTATGGGATAGTGTAGAAACTGTGATCTCTCTTCTAAAAAATGATAATAGAGTTATGAAGGAGTATACACCACATGTGGCCACTTAAATACAGATGTTCTTGTTATTAATTTAATAGTTGTATTCTCTTAATCACTATACATTTCAAACAAAATAATCATGCCAGAGTTGTCTTTTTTTATTGATTGATTGCCTGATTTTATTTATTTTTAGAGAGAGGGGAAGGGAAGGAGAAAGAGGGAGAGAAACATCAATGTATGGTTGCCTCTCATGGGCCCCAAACTGGGGACCCTTTGGTTTGCAGGCCTGTGCTCAATCCACTGAGCTACACCAGCCAGGGCCTAACATCAATTTTAAATAATAAGTGAAGGAAGTATGACTGCTATATACTGTCGACCTTTCAACAACATGGGTTTGAACTGTGTGGGTCCACTTGCATGCAGATTTTTTTCAATAAATACAGTCAATGTATTTTCCTTACGCTTTTCTTGAAAACATTTTCTTTTCTCTAGCTTACTTTATTGTAAGAAAACAGTATATAATACCTATAATCTACAGAATATGTGTTTGTTGACTGTGTTATTGGTAAGGCTTCTGGTCAACAGCAGGTTATTAGTAGTTAACTTTTTGGACAGTCAAAAGTTACATGTGGCTTTGTGACTGGAGTGCAAAAGGGTAAGGAGTCACCAGATGTCTAGATGTGGCCTAATTCCCTAGTTGTTCAAGGGCCAACTGTATATGATGATAGATGCCATATGGTCCAAATGTGGAGCAATTACAAACATTTAAGGAAGAGACATTTGTTTAGAAACTATGATGGAGTATAAAGGAGAACAGAATTTTCTCTGGAAGCTTACTCCTTTTTTAAAAAAATTACTAAAAATAGTGTATGCTGCATTAAAAAACTGATCTGTATATATAACATGTTCTAAGTATTCAAATCCCTCTTGAATAAAGAGCACAGTTTTTCTTGCCAGTGAAGTGAAAGTTAATGGTAAAGCAAAGCAGTAGATATCAGAATCATTTGACTTTGGAATGTAGAGAGGCAAACTGCTTGTCAGCACCAGCTTTCCAGACCAACATATGGATTTACAGATTTTTTAAAAACGCTTTCATTGCCCCAGACTCCTGATGACCTTCTACTCTTTTTTTTTTCAATCCTCACCTGAGGATTGATTTATTGATTTTAGGGAGAGAGGAAGTGGGGGGAGGCGGGGAGAAAGAGAGAAACATCAATCTATTGCTTCTCATGTGCACCCTGACCCAAGGATTGAACTGGCAACCTAGGTATGTGCCCTGACCGGGATGGAACCCACAACCTTGTGGTGTACAGGATGATGCTTCAACCAACTGAGCCACCCGGTACCCGGTCAGGGCCAGAGCTGACGCTCTCGAAGATCATTGAATGGTAGTGAAGTATTTTTAGCTCTCGCTCTGCACTGCCATTGTGCTTTGTGGCATGACCTTGGGCAAGTCATTTGGCTGTCTTTATTTTCCTCCTTTCTCCACAGGTGATTTGCACCCTTGATTTGTTAGATAAATTAAAACCTACATTTTCATGACTTTTGTGTTTTTCTTCAGTCTTGTTTAAAAGAACTATGTGGTATAGCTTCAGGAGCTCCAGAGTCTTCAGGAGCAAATATTTGTTGATTGGACATAAACATCTAAAATTAAGGTTTAAAGTAGAGACATTTAAGTTAGACTCCAAGGTCGGCTGGGCTCTACATTTTATTAGGACTAAGACAAGTTAAGTCAGTTGCTCATGACTACATAGTTATTGGTGACAGACACAGTTCCCATGGCAGTCATTATTTATGCTATAATGTGTAGTGGTAAATTTAAAGAATTTAAAAGCTGTTTTAGAGTATAGAAGTTTAAAAAGTAAAAGGGGCAGGAAGCCTCACAATCCTTCAATCAAATTTAACCTGTGTTTTTAGGAGAAAACTTGCACTTTCTACTAGTTTGTGCCAGGAACTTTGCTAAAATGTGACTGGGTATAAAAATCCTACTTCATCTTAGCTAAGTGGCTCAGTCGGTTGGAGCATCATCCCATACACGAAAAGCTTGCAGGTTTGATTCCTGGTCAGGTCACATACCTAGGCCATTGGGGCACATACAGGAGACAACCGATCACATCGATGTTCCGCCCTCTCTCACTCCCTCCTTCTTTTTCTAAAATGAATACAAACATATCCTTGGGTGGGGATTAAAAAAATTTACTTCAAGCATAATTTAATTTATAGTGCTATTCTAAAGTAAAAATTACAAAATGTTAAAAATACCTTTTGAGCATTTTTACAATATTGAAGTCTCAAGATGTAGAAGAACAAATTTGCCTTATTCATTTATATTTTAGGTATATCCAGAGTCTTCAGGAGCTTCTTGATTTTAAGGACAAAAGTGCCGAAGATGCTAAAGCTATTTATGAGTAAGTATACTATTTTGATCTTTATTCTGAACATAATTTTTGTACCCTTTAAACATCATATAAAAATATAAATGTATTGAGCTTAAACCTGCTATTGGATCATGTTAGGGAAATTGATTCACTTTCAGTTTCCCACTACTCTAGAACACATGGCAGTGTATTTCTCTAAAGTAGCCCACACAGGCAAGGCAATTAACATAAATCAGTAAATTGTTCTGGGAATGAAAAACTTCATGTTCCTCTGAACTCCAGTTGGAAGAAAAGACTAAATCATCACACAGTTCAAGTGTGATGTTCAACAGATGTCTAGCTGTGGCCGTAATGCCACTTGGATACAACGTGAGGACTCGGCCTGCAGCGGATGCGCACCTAAAGGCAGCCACCTCAGCTGCAGTGAATTATTACCATACCGACATGCTGCCCAGGTCATCTCAGTTTTTTGTGTGTGTAAAGAAAAGTCAAGTCTACATTTTTAATGTAAAATCTTCCAATTTCGAACTGGATTCACAGGTAATTAAAAGTTTTAAAAAATATTCCAGGCCTACAAAAACACGGTGGTGGGTCTCTTGTTTACGACCTATGGTCTGGAAGATGCTGTAAGTAATATGGCCACTTTGATAACCAACATGCCAGAGCTGATATACCCAAGGAGTCCCCTCAGGCGGTTACCTGATTATTCTAATGAATGTTGCTCAAAAGTTGGAGACCACCTCTTCTGTCGTTTATACACATTTTGACTGTCTTTAGAGGCAGCAGCAACACTCCACTTTGTAAACATGGTTTTGGTCTGAAAATAACATCAAGATTTACTCTGTGCCTATGTGTGCAGCACATTCTATATGAGTGATGCCATCCAGCATTAAAACAATTAAATTGAGATAGTGCTATCTATCTGCACAGAGAGGTTAAGTACCTTAAGGTAGCATAAAGGTCATAGAGCTGGCAAATGGTGGGATCAGGATTTGGACACAAGTGGTCAAAAAGTAAATATTATGTTACTTTTATGATATATGCATTATGCTGTGGAACCTTCTGGAAACAGTCATTCAGAGCAGTCAAGCAGAATAATACTGTTTTGTGTTTTGTAAAAAAAGGTAAAATGAACTAATAAAGGGGTGACTAGAAATAATGAGATGTTTGCTGTTTTTGAGGAGTTTTATTGTTTGTATTTTGGATTAATAGCTTGATTTTGAAGCTAATTACAAACTAGGAATTTCAAAGATGTTTTGAGCAGTGAGAGCATCATTGGAATAAGTTAATAGTACTCAAGATGATGACTTTGAACGGGAAAGCACTCATCCGAAAGTATAAATTCTGATGCATATGTCACAAAATGGATTTTGTTGCTTCATAATTAAAACTTCTTTTCTCCTTTACTTAGTTCTTTAAATTACCCATGCAAGAATGTGTTCTAATCTAAATGACAGAAATGAGAAGGCCAGATGACTTGAAAATTTTTCTTTTCACACAACAATTTATTTTTCTTCTCCCCTTTTTAAACTTATAGGATGAGCAAAATTAGAATTCTTTCCTACTTTTCTGTTCGAAGTGGTCCTTTCTCTCTTTGAACCCTAGGGAATGGCTCCAGAGCAGACAGGCTGCATTGGCTCATTCATTTTCACTCCCTACAGAGCAGGTGTTCCTGAGAAGCAAGTGCTCTGTGTCCTCTCACACTGACTGCCCCCGTCACCTCCCTCACAGCGAGCGCTCAGACGGTCTTAGTGGTAATGGTTAAAGAAGGCCGTAACATTTTAAGGATTATGCTTTGGTTCAGCCTTGCTTTGAGGATTTCCAAGAATATAATTAAATGTCAAAGCTTTATTTTGGAAGTGCTTACACCTACTCAGATTCAGTGTATTTTATGATCTGAAATATATTTACATAAGTGTAGGAAAACATGCATTGAGGCCCCTTTTGCTGAATTAGGGATCTCTTGCCTGGTGTAGTTGGTTAAACTTAGATTTTAGTACTAAATTGACTTGTCACAATATTGGTCTGTTTTGAGAGACAGGTTTGCTTAGCTTTACAGATACCGTGATACGGATCAGGAACCGTCACAATGACGTTATTCCCACGATGGCTCAGGGTGTGATTGAATACAAGGAGAGCTTCGGGGTGGATCCTGTCACCAGCCAGAATGTTCAGTACTTTTTGGATCGCTTCTTCATGAGCCGAATTTCAATTAGAATGTTACTCAATCAGCACTGTAAGTGTCTGGAAAGGCAAGAAAAGAAGCTAAATAATGTGTGTTGGTATATTTTAAATTTTTTAGTAAACTTCCCTTTAACAAGAATGTTTAGTTTTACTTTTTTTGCATATTAAGAAAAGTAAATGCATTCCCATACAAAATAGGGTTTTTGTTTGTTTGTTTGTTTTAATGTAAAATACTGTGTTTATGTTTAAAAAGAATGCTCTGTTGTTTGGTATCATTTAGGGAAATAGTTTTCAGATTTGGAAAAGGGCATTGGCTATTTTAGCTTTTTTTTTTTGGTCTTTGATATTTTATTTCTTGATAGCCTTATTGTTTGGTGGGAAAGACAAAGGAAGCCCATCTCATCGAAAACACATTGGAAGCATAAACCCAAACTGCAATGTAGTGGAAGTTATTCAAGGTAAATACTTACATTTCTCCTTTCAGAAAGCATGCAGAAATCAAAATTGTTGAGTGTTAGTTCTTGCTATTAAAACAACTATTTATCTTATGAGATAAAAATGTTAGGAGTGAATGTATGGGTTTGTAAATAACTTTACATTGTTAATTGAGCCTTATGCATAGGATGAATATATATCTTGACATAATTCTTTGTTAGGCAAAGTAGAATGATACTATGAGGGTATCTGTTTCACTTCAAAAATTTTGAGCTCCCTTCCCCCTTTCTAATTCCCTATTGTAGGAGCCATAATTCATAATAGTTTGGTGTGCATCTTTCCATTACCTTTTTCTGTTTATACCACATAAACATGTACATGAATGTTCATCTTACATTGTTGGTTTTGGAAAATGGGGTTCTTTATGTATGTTTTTCTGCAAGTTTACAGACATTATATCATCTTCAGTACATGTGACTATACCCCAGGTTTTTGAATGGCCATATAGATGTATCAAAATATATCAATCCATCTTCCTTTTGATGCTCATATGGTTTATTTCCATTTCTTTCTTATTGCTAACAATGCTGCAGTGAACATTTTTAGATAGTGCTGACTTTTGCTAATATTTTAGAAAGGAATTAAAAACATTTAAAGTGCATTTAAAATTTTGACAGCCCCCATAAGGTATGAAACAATGAATGAGAGTGTCTATTTCTTAAACCCTCACAAACTCTAAATGTTTGTTATATATATTGTAAACAATTTCTTCAGTCTGCTGTTTCTCTTTACTTTGTTTATGGGTTGTTTTTTTTTGTATTGTATCTGTCATTTTTCCTTTATGGCTATTAGGCTTTGTCATGTCATATTTAAAAAGATCTTCCCCAAACTAAGATTTTTAAAGTATATTTTCTTCTATAGAAAACTTCAAAATTTCATTTGTCAATACTCTTGCTATCTTAATGCATGAAACAGATGTAAATTTACTTAATGATTTTTGTTTGTTTTGATTTATCCTAGATGGCTATGAAAATGCTAGGCGTCTCTGTGATTTGTATTATATTAACTCTCCTGAACTGCAGCTTGAAGAACTGAATGGTAAGCCTGATGTCGTCTTCTCAATGATCAGCATTACAGTTATGTAAGAAGGAATGATAAGAATAATTTAGATTTGTTGTAATATAAAAGCACTTCTTCATTGGCTGTGAAAACTGAGGGAGAGCAGTCATGTTAAAGAATATTTGTGTGTGTGCAGTTAATGTAGTTGGATTCTTTCTGAAAGATATTTTTTCTCCCCTGTTTAAAAATTTTTAATTGTTATTATTGATGATAATAATAATTCTTTGCTTATCTTTTGGTTTTCTGGTTTGAAAAAAATAGGAAAAAGTGATACAAGAAAATTACATTTGACTTTCATATACACTGCTGTAATGCAAGGTTTACCCTTGAAGATTTTTACTTCCTGAGTTATAAATCATTTTTTACTGTTTGGGAAGTAAGAAAGAGTAGAGGTGTAGAAGAAGAAAGAATGACACTCATTTATTTGAGAATCTGTTTATTTCTGATAGCCTTTTTTTCTGATTCAGTGCCATTTGGACAAAAAAAGGTTGAGGTGTCTTGGAAGGCGATTGATGAGTCTCACTGTTTCTCCTAGAGGTGGGGTAATTTAGAAGAGGGAAGAACATTTCCTAAGTTAACATGACTCTTTAAGAAGAAGATAGTTAAAGTGCCTTTACTAACTTGTATTCTGGACAGTAGTGGAAGAAGGTGTCCAATTGAAAATAGAATTGATTGATGTTTTCCTAAAGAAATATTAATGCATTTGGTCCATAATGGTACCATTCAGTAAATAAGAACCACAGTGCACTGTGGTAGTTTGGGAACCTGAACTACTGTGGGCAGTTTGTAGAAGTTCCATCCATGTTTCCAAGAAATGTTTTATTCAGAGGAGAATCCAGTTTGTTGGCTGCATTAGAATTCTAGGGTATAGTGAGGCTGACTCCTTTGCTTTGCCGAAGGTTCTGTTTTTACACACTATCTGCCCACCAGGCCCACCTGGGCACCTATTAAATGATTGAATGTAAAATTAGCATCTCTTGATAAACTGATACTAGCTTAATTTTTTTCTTCAGATCTATATCCATGGAAATGCCTGAAATAAAACAGAAAACCTTCCACCTGGGTGAAACATTTTTTAAAAATGGCTTAAAAAAAAAGAATGTATTTATGTGAGTTGAACCATAGAATTTATAGACTATAGTACTTCTTTTTGGAGAGCAAAGTTCTGATATTAAGGTGGAGTGCCCTTTGAAAAGACTCACTGTCATAGGCAAGAATGGGACGATGGGTTGGTTAAACTGTTACTGAGGACGCATGTAGTCACTGTCAGGTATTCCTCTAGGTGAGCATGGGGTGCAAACACTAATGCCGAGAACTGGCATGGCACTTCTCTCCCAAATGATACTGTTCGCCACAGTAAATGTTTTCATCACTACACAGTATAGTCTTTAAAATGCTTTAAGTAGATCTCTCTGTACTTTTATATTTTTCTCTTCTGCTCTGTAGCAAAATCACCAGGACAGCCAATACAAGTGGTTTATGTACCATCCCATCTCTATCACATGGTGTTTGAACTTTTCAAGGTTTGTAAAATAGTATTACATAACCTTTATCAGTCCTTTCCTGAGTTTAGGAATCTGCTCTGAAAGTTAAATACTCTACGGGGGTCTTCCTCACTTTCACCAAAAGGTGTCATTTCACATCAAAGGATGTCAGTTCAGCACCGTGTCATGTTCCTGGAGACCAGCCTTTGGTCAGCACTGATGGGCACCTCAGTGTGCTGGTGAGCTCAGGCTTGGGAGTGAGAAGGACCCGGGTTTGAATTCCTGGTCTGCCACTTAATTATGTGTGTGACCTTTGCCAAGTAACTCAACCTTTTTGAGCCTCAGTTTCCTCTTCTGGAAAACAAGGATAGTACTATCCAGGTTATGAAGATTGGGCTTAACATACTAAATATCCACTACAAAGTAAATTGTATTAGTTTCTATATCATAATGGGACCATTTCTGTTAATACTATATGAAAAACATTTTTTTCCATAGAGCAATTTGTGACAAAACAGTTCTTAAAGAGATGAAACTTTTCATAAATCAGGTTTTTCTGTTATCTACTAAATTATAAAAGCATTTGGATAGAATTTTCTGCTTTAATGTAAACTAATTAAAAGTGTTGAGACATCTGTTTTTGCAAATATGTAGAATTTAGTTGGAATCTTTAAACCAAAATATCTGAAGTCCTCCAAAACTGATGATAATTTTTTTAAAAGGTAATTCTTTAAATATGGTTATAAGAATTATGATTCTTTGGCATACTTCCATCAAATTAAAATTTTTTAAATTTCAAGTAGTGCGTATATAGAAAATTATAATTAGTTTTTCTGTCTTTTTTAAGTTGTGTTTTTAATGAAAACCTAATGTATTTCAGAATGCAATGAGAGCAACCATGGAATACCATGCTGACAAAGGTGTTTACCCACCTATTCAAGTCCACATCACACTGGGCAATGAGGATTTGACTGTGAGGGTAAATGCTTCTTTTTTTTCTTTTAATTGATGTACAGGCATGCACATAATTTCTACAAGATATACTTTTTCTAGGAGAAAGAAATCTGATCTCCCTAATAGCTAATAAGCATGTTCCTTCATTTATCTGGCGGATTATAGAATTATTCTTTGAATTTGTTTCTATTCTGATGATTCAGACATTTCAAGGTAAAGCAAATCCTGGAGGATTTAGCAGGATTATGAATATCCACTTTGATACCACTTTAATACATAAAGTCTAAAATATTGGGGTATTTGCAGTGTTAGTAGATAGTATGTAATTTTTCATTTTTAAATAGTACTTTTCAGCTTACTTTTACTTTACTTATTTCATTGGCTTCTCAGAATGACTCTTTAGTTCAGAGCACAGGTAATTTTCTTCTCAATTTTGCAAATAACAAACTAAAACAGTGGTCAGGTTGTGATTACACAGTGAATAAATGACACAGGACTTAACATCAGGTCCGCTGACCCGAGTGCCAGGTCTTTTCCACTACATTGTTCGGGTAGCCCAGTTTCTCAGGGTATGGTGATGTTTCTCTTTTTTAAATAATAATTTAAAATTTTGTTTTAAAGTAATAAATGCAGGAGGTATAAAACTCAAATACGTCAGTTCCTGGCCATTTGTGAATCATTGCTGAAGACAGTCTTTTAGTTATTTCTTCAGGTGTATTGCTTTATTTTTATGTAGCATTTTGATATTGCTATTTCTGAAATTTAAAAAAATTTAAACATCAAATATTAGCATTCTGTTATGGTAGCTGAGGAATTAGGTCTCTGAGAGTTCCTCCCCTCCTGTACCCAGCCATTTTCTCAATAGTTAGTTCATACTTAGAGTTCTAGGTTGAAAATAATAATCTTGAGGGTTTTAAAGGCATCTACTGTTTCTCTTTTCTTAAAGTGTATAATTCAGTGGTTTTTAGTATATTCACAGGTTGTGCAATTATATCACTGTCTAATTTCAGAACATTTTCATTACTCCCAGGAAAAATATAATGTCCATTTAGCTATTACTCCCCATTTTCCCATCTTCCCAGTCCTTGGAAATCACTAATCTACTTTCTGTGTATGGATTTCCCTGTTCAGCACCTTTCATAAAAATGCAGTGACTGCTTCCAATTAGTATAATGTTATAGCATGTATCATATATATATGTGATACATATGCATGCTATGCTATAGCATGCATAGTTAGTAGCCTGTTATAGCGTGGTATAGCATAATATAGCATTATTTTTATGGGTGACTAGTACTCTGTTGTATAGATATAACACATTTTGTTTATTCATTCATGAAGTTGATGGACATTGGGTTGTTTTCACTTTTTGGTGGTTATGAATAAAGCTGCCACTCGTAGAAATCTGTGTGTGAACATGGGTTTTTAATTCTATTACTTTATAGCTAGGACTTGAAATGCTTTTAGGTAACTCTGTGTTTAACTTTGAAGGAACTGCCAAACTGTTTTCCAAAGTAACTATCATTCTACATTCCCACCAACAATGTCTGAAGGTTCCCATTTTTCCACATGGTTGCCTACATTTGTTATTGTCAGTCTTTTTGATGATAGCCATTTTAATGGGTATGAGTGGTATCTCATTGTGGTTTTCATTTTCATTTCCCTAATGATTGATGATGTCAATCATCTTTTCATCTTTATACCAAATGTCCATTTGTATAAAGAAATATCAATATAGATCCTTTGCTCAGTTTTTAAGTGGTTTGTCTTTTTATTGTTGAGTTACAAGAATTCATTCTGTCTATATATTTTCTAATGTAAACACTAGTGCCTGGTGAGCTATATGATTTGCAGATTTCCTGTTCTGTGCCTTTCACTTTCTTTCTTTCTTTTTTTTTTTAAAGATTTTATTTGTTTATTTTTAGAGGGGAAGGGAGGGAGATAGACAGAGAGAGAGAGAAACATCAATGTGCAGTTGCTGGGGGTTATGGCCTGCAACCCAGGCATGTACCCTGGCTGGGAATCGAACCTGGGACACTTTGGTTCCCAGTCCGCACTCAATCCACTGAGCTATGCCAGCCAGGGCTTACTTTCTTGATAATATCCTTTGAAACACAAAAGTTTTTCATTTTGAGGAATTCCAATTTTTCTATTTTTTTTATTGCTTGTGCTTTCAGTGTCATATCTAAGAAACCATTTGCCTAATCTAGTATCACCAAAATTTACACCTGAGTTTCTTTCTAAGAATTTTATAGTTTCAGTTCTTACATTTAGGTCTTTAACCCATTTTTGAGTTAATTTTAATAAATGGTTTGAGGTAGGAAACTTAATTTCTTTCTTTTGCAAATAGATATCCAGTTGTCCTAGTACCATTTTTGAAAGTGCTATTCTTTCTTCATTGAATTTTCTTGTCACTCTTGTCAAAAATCAAGTGTTCATAAATGTATGGGTTTACTCCTGATTTCTCGATTCTATTCCATTAGTCTATGTATATGTCTCTCCTTATACTTGTCTTGATTATTGTAGCTCTGTTGTGAGTTTTGAAATAGCCAAATGTGAGTCCTCCAACCTTTTTCATTTCTACTTCAGGATTGTTGTGGCTGTTGTGGGTTCTATGTATTTTTATAAGAATTTTAATATTAGCTCCTCAGTTTCTGAAAAACAAACAAACAAACAAACCCCAGCTTTATTTGACGGGACTGTTCAATGTGTAGATTAATTAAGTCTTCTAATTCATGAACACAGGTTCTTCTCACTCATTTAGTCTTCTTTAATTTCTTTCAATAGCATTTTATGATTTTCAGTGTATAAATCTTGTACTTCTGTTAACTTTTTTCTTAAGTATGTTAATCTTTTGGGGGCAATTGTAAATGGAATTTTTTAAAATTTCATTGTTGGACTGTTCATTGCCAGTGCATAGAAATATAACTGATTTTTGTGTTCTGATCTTGTATAAGGAGCTCTTGTTGAGCTCCTTTATGAGTTCTAACAATTTTTTGTGGATTCTTTAGGATTTTCTATATACAAAGTCATGTTATCTATAAATAGAGGTAATTTTACCTCTTCCTCTCCAGCGTGGATTTTTTCCCTTGCTTCATTGCTGTACTAGAACTTCAGCACCGTGCTGAAGAGAAGGAGTGACAGGAGACAGCCTTGTCTTTTTCCTGATTTTGGAAAAGCTTTCAGCCTTCCACAATTAAGTATGATGTTAACTGTGGGTTTTTCATAAATATTCGTTATTAGGTTGAGAAATTTCACTTTTATTCCTAACTTGTTGAATATTTTTATCATGAAAGGATTTGGATTATGTCAGATGGCTTTTTCTGTATAGATCAAGATAATCATGTGGTTTTTGTTCTTTATCTATTACTTGGTGTATTAAATTGATTGATTTTTGTGTGTTGAGCCAAACTGGCATTCTTGGGGTGTGTACTTTTAGGGTTTTTTTGTTTGTTTTTTTGAGGATTTTGCACTGATATTCATAAGGGATGTTTTATTGGTTTGCAGTTTTCTTGTGTGATGTCTCTGCCTGGTGTTGGTATCAGGATGATACTAGCCTTCTAGTACGTTGGGAAGTGTTCCCTCCTTTGTTGTATATTAGAAGTTTGAGAAGGATTCGTGTTGATTCTTTTAAAAATACTTGGTGGAATCCAAGCCTGAGTTGTTTGTTGTAAGATTATCTGAGCCTGAGTTGTTGTAAGATTTTTTATTATTAGTTTAGTCTCTTCATTTGTTGTAAGTCTATTCAGATTTTCTGTCTTTTATTGAAATAATTTCTGTAATTTGTCTATGTCCATTTCACCTAGGTCACCTAATTTGTTGTCATACAATTGTTCATAGTATTCCCTTGTAATCCTTTTTACTTTTGTAAGATTGGTAGTAATGTCCTTTGTTTCATTCCTGATTTTATTAATTTGAATTTTCTACCTTTTTTGCTGGGGTGGGGTCAGTCTAGTTAAAAGTTGTCAATTTTGTTAATCTTCTCAAAACCCCAACTTTTTGTTTTGATGATTTTTCTCCATTGTTTTCAATTCTTTATTTCATTAATTTCCACTATAATCTTTATTTCCTTCCTTTTGTTTACTTTGGAGTTGGTTTGCTCTTTTTTCAGTTTCTTTGGATAGAAATTTAGGTTATTGATTTGAGACATTTTATAGCTAAAAATTTCCCTGTTGACACTGCTTTCACTATATCCCGTAAGTTTTTATGTTGTGTTCTCATTTTTATTCATTCCAAAGTATTTTCTAATTTCCTTTGTGAGTTCTTTGACCCATTGGTAATTTAAGAGTATGTTATTTAATTTGTATATACTTGTAGTTTCCCACATTTTGTTCTGTTACTAATTTTAATTTCATTCCATTGTAGCCAGAGGTATAGTTTGTGTGATTTTAATCCTTTTACATTTATTGAGACTCGTTCTGTGGCCCAGCGTTTGGACTCTCCTAGAGAACATTCCATGTGTACGTGAGAAAGATGTGTATTCTGCCTTTGTTGCGTGGGGTGTTCTATAGATAGCTGTTAGGTCTTGTTGGTTTATAGTGTTGTTTAAATCCACCGTCTTCCTGTTTTGTCTAGTTGTCATAGGCATTATTGAAAGTGGGTCACTGAAGTCTCCAACTACTATTTTGTGTGTTTTTCCCTTCAGTTTTGCCAGTTTTTGCTTTGTGTATTTTGGAGCTCTGTTAAATGTATATATCTTTACAATTTTGTATCTTCTTGATGTATTGACCTTTTATCTTTGCCTCTAATAACAATTTTTGTCTTAAAATGTGTTTTCTCTGTTACTAATTTATCCATCCCAGCTGTATTTTGGTTTCTGTTTTCATGGTGTATCTTTTTTCAAGCTTTTATTTTCAACCTGTCTATGTCTTTGAATCTAAAGTATGTCTTGTGTAGACAGCATATATAGATAGATGTTTTTTGAATCCATCCTGCTGATGTCCACCTTTTAGTTGGAGTTATATTAACGTAATAACTATTAGTGTAGGATTTATTTGCCATTTTGCCATATGTAGTCTATGTATCTTATATCTCTTTTGAGTCTTTGTTTCTCCATTACTGGTGCCTTTTTTGTTGAAATAATATTTTCTAATGTACCATTTTAATTTTCTTCTTGTTTTTTGATTTCTTTGAATTATTTGTTTAGTTCTTGTCCTAGAATTATAAGTAACATCTTTATTTATACAGATCTAGTTCAGATGAATATGAACTTCATTTCAATAGTATACAGAGGAGGGGAAATATGTTTACAGTTTGTATGGAAAATAATACAATAATTAATAAATAATACAAGAATAAACTGTTTCACATACTCGCAACTGTAAACCTACTTTTGCTCAACCCTGTGTACATACTTTGTTCTTATATAGGTTCTTTCCCTTTCCCTCCCTGTCTTTGGTATTGTTAGTGTCATAAAACATACATATTGCCCTGGCTGGTGTGGCTCAGCAGATTGAGTGCTCGCCTGCGAACCAAAAGGCTGCTGGTTTGATTTCTGGTCAGAGCATGCCTGGGTTGCAGACCAGGTCCGCAGTAGGGAGTATGCAAGAGGCAACAATTGATGTATCTTTTGCACATTGATGTTTCTCTCCCTCTCTTTCCCCCCTTTCCTCTCTCTCTAAAAAAAATAAGTAAATAAAATCTTTAAAAAATCTTTATACATTATATGTCCATCTACACAGATTTATAATTATTTCTCTATGCAATTATTTTTTAAATGTGATAAGAGAAAAAATTTACAAACAAAAAATACACTATACAGCCCTTTATATTTAACTATATAGTTACTTTTCCTGGTGGTCTTTATTTCTCCATGTGGATTCAATGGACTGTTTAGTGTTCTTTTATTTCAGGCTGAAGGATCCCTTTAGTATTTCTTGATAGGGCAGGTCTACCAATGATGAACTCTTTTGTTTATGTGAGAATGTCTTAATTTTTCCTTCATTTTTGAAGGATAATATTGCTGAATATAGACTTCTTGGTGGTTAGTTGTTTTCTTTCAGCACTTTGAATATGTTAATCCTACTTAACCTGTAGGTCCTGCTTATATAGAACCTGAAGGTCAGTCAGAGGTGAAAGCTTAGGACCCCTTCAGTTTTTCCTGAATATGAGCATAGCCCTGGGCATGATCATGGCCTTCTGAATTCTCGGGACATTTATAAGCTTTTCTAAGCCCCTATAGACATCTTCCCTAACTTACTAAGCTTTTTGGTTAGCTTATTTTTGCCTTAACTATTATATATTGCCTCAGGTGGCCCTCAAATTAATCAGTTACCTCTAATTGTTTTTTTTATTCTTTTAAAATATATTTTATTGATTATGCTATTACAGTTGTCCCATTCTCCCCCCTTTATTCCCCTCCACCCTGCACACCACCTTCCACCCACATCCCCCCCTTTAGTTCAAGTCCATGGATTGTATATATAAATTCTTTGGCTTCTACATTTCCTATACTATTCTTAACCTCCCCCTGTCTGTTTTCTACCTACTATTTATGCTACTTATTCTCTACACCTTTTTCTCCTCCCTCCCCCTCTCACTCCCCCGCTGATAACCCTCCTTGTGATCTCCATTTCTGTGATTCTGTTCCTGTTCTAGTGTTTGCTTGTTTTTTTTTTTTAAGGTTTGGGTGTTAATAACTGAGTTTGTTGTCATTCTGTTCATATTTTTTATCTTCTTTTTCTTAGATAAGTCCCTTTAACATTTCATATAAGAGTTGGGTGATGATGAACTCCTTTAACTTGACCTTATTTGGGAAGCACTTTATCTGCCCTTCCATTTTAAATTATAGCTTTGCTGGATAGAGTTATCTTAGATGTAGGTCCTTGTCTTTCATGACCGTGAATACTTCTTTCCAGCCCCTTCTTGCCTGCAAGGTTTCTTTGGAGAAATCAGCTGACAGTCTGATGGGAACCCCTTTGTAGATAACTGTCTCCTGTTCTCTTACTGCTTTTAAGATTCTCTCCTTATCTTGAATGTTGGGTAATGTAATTATGATGTGCCTTGGTGTGTGCTTCTTTGGGTCCAACTTCTTTGGGGCTCTCTGAGCTTCATGGACTTCCTAAAAATCTATTTCCTTTGCCAGGCTGGGGAAGTTCTCCTTCATTGTTTTTTCAAATAAGTTTTCAATTTCTTGCTCTTCCTCTTCTCCTCTGGAACCCCTATGATTCAGATATTGGAACATTTAAAGATGTCCTGGAGGTTCCTAAGCCTCTCCTCATTTTTTTGAATTCTTGCTTCTTCATTCTGTTCTGGTTCAATGTTTCTTCCTTCTGCTCCAAACCATTGATTTGAGTCCCAGTGTCTTTCCTGTCACTCACTGTTGGTTCCCTATATATTTTGCTTTATTTCGCTTTGGGTAGCCTTCATTTGTTCCTTCATTTTGTGACTGAGCTCAGTCAGTTCTGTGAGCATCCTGATTACCAGTGTTTTGAACTGTGCTTCTAATAGGTTGGCTATCTCTTTGTCACTTAGTTGTATTTTTTCTAGAGTTTTGATCTATTTTTTCATTTGGGCCATTTCTTTTTGGTCTTGATGTGCCTGTTTTATAGTGAGGGGTAGAGCCTTAGGTGTTTACTAGGGTGGGGCAATCCACTTTGCTGGGTTGTGATGCTGTATGTGGGGAAGGGGTCCAAAAGGGAATGATGGTGCTTGCTCTGCTCTCTGCTGTTTTTCAGTCACTTCCCCCACTACCCACAATCAAATCTGGTGCTGATTCCTGTGTGGGTGGGTTTGTGTACATTCTAGGACCCTGTGGGTCTCTCTGACAAACTCTCCTATGAGGCTGGGAGTTTCTCCTGCCGCCAAAAGCCCCACAGGTGTTTTCAGTCAGAGGTTTGAGGCTTTATTTCCCTGTGCTGGAGCCCTGGGTTGCATGGTCTGTCTCACTCCCCAGTTGTTCCTGCCGGTTTATCTGCACTCAAATGTGGGACTCCCAGTCATCCAGCCACTGCCTTGCCCGGTCTGCCAGCTACACCTTGCCCTCCCCAGTTCTCTTGCTGCTGCCTTGCCGTAAGTCCTGCCTGCCCCAGCTGCCTGTCTCTGCCCCTCCTACTGGCCTGAATGAATGTTTCTTCTCTAACTCTTTGGTTCTACTTCCATACAGTCCAATTTTCTGGCAGTTCTGGTTGTTTTTTGTTTTTAAATTTGTTGTTGTCCTTTTGGTTGTGCGAGGAGGCACAGTGTGTCTGCCTATGCCTCCATCTTGGCTGGAAGTCTCCCTCTGTTTTTGACCAATGTTTTTGATGATGGGAAGTGGGTACATGCAGTACTTTTTGCCTTGGAAGATCATAATTGGGTCAGAAACCGCAGTGGCTGCCAGGCTGCTGATTTCACTCTGATTGCATATTATTGATGGGTAGTGGGAATCTAAGGCAAGTTAAAACACCACAAATCTCACTGTTGTGTTTCTTGACAGCTTGCTCCCAAGATGGCTGTAAGACTATGGTTAATTTCTAGAGCCGAACATAGTTGATTCTGACAACTTTTGCCATTTCCTGGTGTTTTGATGGAGGAGAGACTTTTCAGAACTCCTTTCTCTAGTATTTTTGCTATCATTCCTGCTATTCCTTTTGAGAAGGCTTAACACTTATTTCAGTTTTCATTCATTTGTATGTGACCAGTTTTAGTTGGTTTTGTTCAGCTGGAGCCTTTAAAATCTTTTTTTTTTTCAGTTCTGTTTTGAAATTTCATAATGATGTGATTTACTGTGGGCCTTCCTTACTCATTGGGTTGGACCCTTTAGCATTTAGAATTTCTACTGTTTCCTTGATACTTTCTACCCTACTGTTTTGTTTTCTGCCAGTCACATTTGGAGATGTTGGGATCGTGAAATGATCCTCTTTTTTTGTATTGTTTTTTCCTGCTTAACTTTTTATTCTACTCTGTC
The DNA here is from genome assembly GCF_004126475.2 of Phyllostomus discolor. Classification (NCBI taxonomy): domain Eukaryota; kingdom Metazoa; phylum Chordata; class Mammalia; order Chiroptera; family Phyllostomidae; genus Phyllostomus; species Phyllostomus discolor. Next base: position 50,701,147 of record NC_040906.2, on the reverse strand, counting down.
AGATTTTCTTGACTTTAAATTCCCAGCCCTTCTATTGATTTTATAGTTTTATTATCTTACTAGAAACTTCTTTGTTACTATTCTTTTTTATGGTATTCCAGTTTGGTTTTATCTTTTATCTGAGAACATTAATGATAGCCTTTTTAAAAAAAATAATTTATCTCTGCTGTCTGCACTGTTATCTCTGAGTTTTCTTTTCTATGTGTATCTCTCTTGGATATTCATTTAAAAGAGTAAGGCAAAAATAATTATATGACTGTACCATCTGTTTGCTGAAAAAGTAACGTGAATGCATCACTTTTTTTTCCTAGCCCAGATGCTAACCTGTGTCTATTTTTTGTTGGTTCTGTGTCAGCTGCTTGCTCACTAAGGTTTACTTGATTCAAAATAAGTCCCATATGGCTTCTGCTTTGGAGTTTCAGTTATAATACAGCATGACCTTTCTTATAGCTTTTCCTGCTTCCGTTTCTGTGCTTTAGCAACTGGTCTGCAGGTGCTTTCCATTGCAACTTGTGGTCATCCAGCACCACATGGGTCGCCTAGGCACTCAGCAGGGTACTCCTGTGCTGTTGGGCAGACAGGCTTTGCTTAGGGAATCTGTCTGCTTGGTATAAAGAAAGGTTCAGAGTGGCCCAACATTCTCACTTCTAGATATGTATATACTCTGAAGGTTTAAAAACAGATATTCAAACAAAAACTTACACATGATTGTTCATAGCAGCATTGTTCACAATAGCCAAAGCATGGAAACAGCCCAAATGTCCATCAACTGATGAATGGATCAATTAAATGTAATACATATCCATCTAGTGAAATATTAGTTGGCCATAAAAAGAATGAAGCATTGGACATGGTTCTTGCAACATTGAAAACATTATTCTAGTGAAACAAACTAATCACAAAGGCCATGTATCATATGATTCTATTCATATGAAATATCCAGAAGAGGCAACTATCAAGGGGCAAGAAGTAGACTAGTGGTTGCTTAAGAGTGTAGTCAGTAAAGTGTCCCAGCATTTCCTTTTGAGGTAACAAAAATATTCTAAAATTGTCTATATTGATGTTTGTACTATCTATGAGTATATTAAAAGCCATGGATTTAAATGGGTGAATTTATGGTATGTGAATTATATTTCAATAAAGCTTTTAAAAATGTTCATAAGGGTCTTGAATAGACTATTCTAGAAGCCCTTTATAAAAGCTCTACCTGTATCTTGGGCTCTGCCTCCAACCTCCTCACATCCAAGGTCACATGATTGCATCTACTCTAGTTATCTCTTTATGTGTTAAATGCTTGCTTTAATTTTCTTCAGTAGAGATTTCATTCCCATCACTTACCCTAGGCTTTAAGAAACAAAGTATGTTTTTTTTCTCCATTCTTTTAGTTTATTCAAATTATTGACATTTTTTACCCTCTGCTGAAAATCCTACGAAAGAATTGTTTTTATCTGTCTTAGAATTCTTGCTGCTCTTTCAGATTTTGTGTTTGGTCTATATTCAGTAAATAATATAAATGTTATAGCCACATATCTTTAAAATTAAAATGTAAACATCTTGGTTCATTCACTGTTGATTTTATAAGGTTGACATTGAAAAAGATGTTGAGTAAGAGACTTCAGGAGCTCTGGGTGGGAGTCAGGGTTAGTAAATTTCCTGCCTTCAGAGCTGTCATCAAGTTAGCTGTGGTTGGTTTCCCTTGGACCTGAAATTCACATGAACTAGCCCAGGGAGCCCAGTGTTATGTGAACAGGAAGTTAGGGATGGCAGCTCTTGGATGACATTGAGAAGTGGTGATTTCATGCCCTGAACAGAAAACTTTAAAAATAATGGGCAAACTTTTCTTCCTCAGCCTTACTGTTGACATTACTCCCCACCATGTATGTCTTTCCTTTTCCTTGGCATAGGCTTATGTTCCCATGAGTCTAGATTTTTTTCTCTAATTTATCTTAATCAGAGATTTTTTGTTTAATTTTCCACATCTCTTTCCCAGTATATTTGTCATCAGAGTGCCACTCTTCTTGTCTTAAATGTATCCAGACCACACATCTGTCTCTTTCTCCCCCATTATTTCCTCCCTCTCTTCTCCCAAAGAACTCAGATCCTCTGGGATACTATCATCTCTTCCAACTCTCTTGGAAACTCTTTGGACCCCTTTAAAAAATCTACTGGTTCCAGTTTATTGTGTTTTTGGCTGCAAAGCAAAGGAGGTTACCTTTATTTACTTTTATCAGTTTTTAACTGTAGTCCTATGGCTTAGTTTACCCCCTTCACTTCTAGTAAGAGGACACTTATCAAAGTCACCTCTGTCCTTTCTGCTCTGCTCTCAGCTTTCCTCATACTCCCTTTGGCCAGTCACTTCTACCAGTTTTATAACTACTGGGTGCTAGAAGGTTAAGGAAAACCAGGAAATGTTTATTGAATTCTACCTTTTTATCTGTATATCTACTTTAGTATGCTGTTTACTTAGTTAATATTTATGGAACCCTCATATCTCTTACCATATAACCAGCAAATGTGCAGCAGAGCATTAAAGAATAATTAATTAGCACATTGATGGATCTCAGAAAATACCCAGACCATTTTATTCATCTTATTAAAATAAATCTCTTCACAGGGCTTTGAATTCATGGCCAAGAGTAATTTTAAGCATAATGCAACAGACAAGTTCTTAATAAAGTTCTTGTATATTTTTATACTGCAATTATCTAATTATAGATATATTAGAGGCAAGGCTTCAAATGGTATTTCAAAGCATATTTTTATTTTATAAGTTAAAATAGCTATGTAATTTTAATTATCTAAGAAATAGACAACAGGCGCTCAAATAACATCACTTAATCTAACATTGTTTAGTTATAACCTTGATGGATGCCATAGAAACTTATCTCTTATTTATATCAATTAGCCTATGGTAAAATTGGCTTCCTTATACCACAGCTTCAAAAACCCATTGATGACATTAAGTGAATGCTCACTGTATAAACGTACAGTAAAGATTTTTAAAGAGTATGTAAAAACCAGAAGCCATCTAGTCTATTGACATCTTAATACATAGCATTCAGAACTGTTTTTATATCTACGCATGTCTATACACCCATGTTTAAAGCAGATTTGTTTGTATATGAAAACTGATAATATTATAGATAGTAGAATCAATTTAGATCTTGTAACAAAGGAAAATGGCTATGGTAGATTAGATTAGGAGATATACAACAGCTGGGAAAGTAAGTCTATATTAATTGTGAAGGAGAGCAAAATGAAGACAATCTGTAAAGAAATCATTACATCCAGTCTACCATATGAGTTAAGTTGGAAAATGATATGAGCACAGTATAAAAACCTGTGTACTTGACATACTCACTGGAAAGTTGTCTGCGAGTCTGTGCTGTGGCTGGTAGACGAGGTTCTAAACACAGTGAAGTGGTTCTGCTTTTTCCTCCCTGAAAATGTAAATTATACTGTTGTTTCCCATAATAGAAGTAATTGTGAAAAAATTCAGAAACTAAAAACCCGAAAGAAGAAAATTGCTTGTAATTCCATAGGCCTAAATATTATGTATCATTACAGACTTTACAATTTAACTTTTACAAAATTAGAATTTAATAAATTCTTCTTCATAACTTTTCTCTACTTAACAAGATTTTGTGAACATCTCTCATGCCAATACATGTAGGTTTGGATAATACTAAATCGCTAAATAGTGTTCTGTTTTAGAATGTTCGTTAGTTTACTCAAATAGTCCTCTATTTAGGTTGTAATCCAGTTTTAGCTAATCTCCATACTACTGTGATGGATATTCTTATACATTCTTTGCATACTATTCTTTTTTTTTTTTAGGATAAACATTGTCGGGTCAGAGGGTTTATGCATTTTTCATCTGGTTGTCAAACTGCCTTCCATAAAGAAATAATAAATTTATGCTTACATTCAAGATAGACTTAATTTATGCCTCATTCTGTGCATTACTGCAGTTAGTATGACTTCAGTCAATACACTAAGCCACCACATTGAATCTGTATCATGATGGAGTTTATTATGTATTATGTGTGAGATGAGCTAAGTCCAGCAGTGAGGGAAGTATTTACACTGGCAACTTCCACTGCATGATGTTTGTTTTGAAAAGCCTCACTCTCCAGCCAGCAGTTAGACTGTGACACTGAGTGTGTGTGGGTATTTTGCTGTTTATGGAACTTGGTCAGAGTGCATGATTCTTTCTCATCTTAGATGAGTGACCGAGGAGGTGGTGTTCCTTTGAGGAAAATTGACAGACTCTTCAACTACATGTACTCAACGGCACCCCGGCCTCGTGTTGAGACGTCCCGTGCAGTGCCCCTGGTATGTGATGAAGAAATAATGAAGTGTGTTTTGTGAGTTGCCAGAAAACCCCAACAAACTGGCTACCAAATAAATTGGTTGTAGGGTACACCACAAGGAAGAAGGGAAGCTATTAGGAAAAAATTTCCTCTAAATTAAAATAGCACTTGGTTATTGTTTCATTTGGTTGAAGAGCACAAGACAAAGAGTATTGTTTTAGAGGTCTCATTGCCAAGCCTGATAGTCACGTCAGTAGTTCTCATGTGGGGAACTTCTTTTGACCTACTCTTTCTAATGTAAAGACTAAATTAGCAGTTTTACTGGTATCTGATCAACACTGATTTAATCTTCAGTGTTGATTTCTCCCCCCTCAAGTATGTATAACAGAAAAATCTCATATTCTAGACCCAGAAATAAGACTAGAGATCTGATCAATTTGATCACCAACCTGGAAATGGCCAGATTATAATTGTCTTGCTGATATTTTTTATTCATCCTAATAGTCAGCTATTTTCAGGTTTAATAAGATTATTTCTTGAATCTACTCCATCCTTGTTCTCCATCCCCCAGAAAAGCACTTTGCCAAATCTCTGACCTGTAATTCTAGAAGAACTATTTTTCTAGGTTTGGAATCTTCTCTGGCATATACACTGGAGTTATGTGTAACATGATGAAACAGTATAAGATGGATCTATTTTAGACTCTTGGAAGTTACTGGAAGGACTTCATTCTAATAGTTTTATCTGTTATGTAACACAAGTTCTGTAGCTACAACTATAATATGGTTCATGTCTTACAAAACTTTTTAAATGATTAATGTAGTAATAAGTTTCTCCAATGTAGATATGTGGTGCCTGGGATAGGCATGCATGTGCTAAGGGGAAGACAAGGTCAAATAATAAACATGTGTATCTTCTTAGATTCTAATTTTGCTCTAGGAATAAGGGGAGAAAAGGGATATACTGCTTTTGTAGTAAAAAATATCATAGAATTTTTGAGGAGAGGGCATAGCATCGAGAAGACTTGATCCAGACTGTGTGGTTCCATTCCCGACTTAACCACATTTTAGCTGTGTAGCTTTGGGAGAATTATGGACCTTCTAATACCTCAGTTTCTCTAACTTTAAAAATCGAGTTATTGTATGGGCTGACTTTTACTCTGTGTAAAAGTACCTTTCGTAGTGCCTGTCACAAAGTCAATGCCGTGTGTTTGTTGCTTAAGAGGCAAAATTTATGTGAATTTTTAAAAAAGATTTTATTTATTTACTTTTAGAGAGAGGGAAAGGAAGGGAGAAAGAGAAGGAGAGAAACATCAATGTATAGGAGATACATCAGCCAGATGCCTCTCAGAGACCCCGAGCTGGGGACCTGGCCCACAACACAGGCTTGTGCTCTGACTGGGAATTGAACCAGAAACCTTTTGGTTCTCAGGCTGGTGCTCGATCCGCTGAGCCACACCAGCCAGGGCTACAATTTATGTGAATTTCTAGGAAAACAGGAGACTTGACTTGGCACAAGCTTACCTGTGTGTCTACACAGCTTCACTGAGGGAAAGACGGTTGTGAAGCTCTTTCAGAGCCTCCCTCCTGGTGTCAGGACCACTGTGTCAGAGGACCCAGTAAGCAAACACTGGAGCAGCTGGAGACAGACTGCCTGACATCCCCAGGCATGGTTACCTTGTGTGCCTGACTGCTGAGAGCTCCCTCCAGGTGGTCGCCTTCTGGTGGGCATCTACATGGGTGGAACGTCTTCACACTGTGAGCCCACTTAGAGAGGACCATCCCATTTCTGTGTCGCAGACCTCCTTTCCATCAGCTATCCAGTTTTGTTTTCTCCAAGTCCCTGACCAGCCAGCTAGCCAGCCAGCCAGCCTCTTTGCCACCTGTGAGTCCATGTAGGTGCTACACCTCAGGTTCTGCCCACGAGTAGGATTTACTTCTATCCTGAGAGAGGCTATAGTGAAAGGGCAGTCCATTGCTGGCTGGTGCTGGGGTCCCTTGTAGATCCACCAGGCACCAGGCCATTTTTCTCCTCTGAATTATCTGTAGAGGGAGCTCCACGAATCCACACGTGTGGTTGAGGGAGAGGCCGTGATGAAGCAGATCAGGCCATGCCATCCTGAGCCTCCTGCTTGTGCCGTTTCCTTGGGTCCATTTTTGGAACTAATTAATATATATCAGTCAGGTTCCCAACAAAAAAGTGATAGCACATTCAAATTATGATAATTAAGGAAGGCTTATTTATAAAGAGACAAATTACAGTGCTATAAGTAGGGATAGTGCAGGGATCCAGGGCTAGCAGCAGTGGAGCTGACACCACCCAGAATCAAAGGGAGAAGTGGCAACTATAGTAAGACAGTCTTCAATTTTACCAGTGACTAACTACAAGTAAAGCAGAAGCAGTTGTCCTGTTTGGTGAAGCCAGCAGAACCCACAAAAGGGGAACGTTGCAAAGCAGCTTCTTGGTAACAAGGGCCCAGCCTGCCCAAGGGAAGCAACCTCAGCCTGAAGGGTAGTGGATACTCTAGACCTGACTCCATCTGAACTCCTATGGGTTTCCCATTGGCTGGACCCACCGGAAGCAGAGGACATGGGAACCTGTTGATGTCATTCATTCAGCTCAGCCTCCCAGGGGAAGGAGAAATGTGGAGAATGGATAGTCAATTTGGAGGGGTGAACAGAAACTGGGGTTAGAAAAATCAAATAAGTGGTGGAGATAGTTATAGTCAGAGCCTGGATTTGTGAATAGCACTTTGATTCTCGAATCCACATTAGCTCTTCACTAAAGTGTTATACGGAATGTCCTTGGACACTTGTTTGGTGATAAAAATCATTTTTACATATATCTAAATTTTGCTTTGTATTAAAGCCTGGGTAGGGTTTATTCAGGTAAATAAGGTCATTCCAGATACAGGGTACAGGATGAACAAAGACACGGAAGTAAAAAAAAAGCATATGTTTGAAGAACTTAAGAGCAGGAGCTTTAGTTCAGCTGGACTAAAAAGTGGGAGGCAGAGACCTGATCTTATCGGGTCTTGAAACCCCTTTTACAAGCTTGGGTTTTTATTTCAAGCCAGTGAGTGGGGGATGGGGCTGTGCTTTGAAAATTTTTAAGCAGAGGAGTGACCTGTAAGTGAGAATTAAGAAAGTAGAGCTGTTACAGATCTCTCCAGGTTCAGAACACAGACTGGAAATTCAGGGTACAAAGTCACGAGATACATCTGTTAGGCTGTGACAAGGCTTTGTCTACTCTTGCTCCTAAAAGAGAACATGTTTTATGTGATACTGCCCAAAGCACTATTATGATACTCTGGAGCAGGCCAGTGAAGCAAAGCAGTGTGCTTTTCCAGACCCCTCAAGTCATCTCATAGTAGAAAGAAAAATGAGACTTCTACATGACCAGAGGGGAGCCATCTAATGTAGTTCTCAACTGGGGTCCAGTGATCACAGTATTAGCAGGTTTCTTAGATACAGGCGCTGGCAGCCCTGGAGTTCTCAGTAGCGTCTCTTTTCATTAGATAAGTATTTCAAAGAAACGCTCTTCTCTGTAATGATCAGAATTATGGTTATTAATAGAAAGAAAAGTTGGGTTAAAGTGGGGCCTCACAAAAATGTTTATGTCTTACAAATTTAACATGAAGCACGTGAGCGGACATTGATCCATTAGTCTTTCGATGTACTGCCCAGGCCTTTTCTTCGGTTCTACAGATTGAAATTTCAGTTATCTTCTGAAGAGAATTTCGTTTTTTTTTCACACAACAGGCTGGTTTTGGCTATGGACTGCCCATCTCCCGTCTGTATGCACAGTACTTCCAAGGAGACCTGAAGCTGTATTCGCTGGAGGGCTACGGAACAGATGCAGTGGTCTACATTAAGGTGGTAACTGTAGTTTTCTTGAGTGAATGAGAGTTCCTTCCATAAGAAGAAAAGATGCCAATATTTAACTATAGTGAAAACTTCCTCTGCCTCATGCTATCAAAATGGTTTTTCACATAGGACTTCATTTTTTTGGACAGATGATCTCCTTGACTCTGGGAAAAGAAATGCTCTTCTCTGTGATGATCAGACATGGTTATTAATAGAAAAAAAAGGTTGGATTAAAATGGGGACTCATAAAAAGATTTATGTCTTACAAATTTAATTTTAACATGAAGCACATGAGCGGACACTGATCCATCAATCTTTTGATGTACTGCCAGGCCTTTTCTTTGACTCTGCAGATTGAAATTTCAGTTATCTTCCTTGCAGAAGCTGTACTTACAGTTCTTTTTTTGGTTTCTTTAAACAAAGAAACAACCAGGTGCATAATCCTTTTTTATTTTTATGCAGTCCTTTACAAATATATCCTTTGATTTGATATCGATTTTTATGCAACTTTCCTTCATGACGTTTTCCAAAATATTCATCTTAGTTTTCAAAGAATTCCCCCCCCCCCATTTTTTGGCATTTGGTTTAAGTTATACTCTATTAAATTATGTATTTACAATAACAGATATAATTGCATAAACAGGTTTTGGAACAAGCACAGGTGACTCTTGGTAAGCCTATAGCTCACCAGGTGGGAGCAGAAGCACTAAGCCTGCTGGCCTTGGATGTCCCATGTGTTTATGAAGAAATTAGTATATTTTACAGGGATAGAGAGCACTGAACCCCATCAACCCACTGGACTGGTTCATCTGTTGATACCTAATTATTTAGTGATGATAGTTTCTTGTTCTGGCCACTAGATGGCACCCATTTTACAGGAAATGCTGAAGACTTTTGGAAAAAATAAATTTATCTGAAAAGGTTAAGTTCTTTCAAGATCATAGTTCTTTTTCTTTTTCTTTCTTTCTTTTTAACCATGTCAATCTTAAGGAACTTAAAAAGGGCACATGAAGGCAATATTTTTTATCACTAAATGTAATATCTTTGATCTAGTCTATAGATCAAGCGGTGCTGGCAGTTCTGGCATATTTAAAGAGAATGTATAGGTGAAAGGTTTTTAGTTCCATTTTGGAAAAAATAGATGACAGGAAGTCTTATAGAATCATTAAAATCGTCAACATCAAATACCTTCTTTAGCATTATCAAAATGAAATTTATAGTTCAATATTTTCTACATCTTGGGGAATGCCTATGACTTAAGGTTGAAAATCTACTTAAATATCTCAACTTAAAGAAGATAATGACTTTATTTCAAGTTCCAATGATTTACAGGAAGGTAAAATAGAACAGTGAATTAACAGTAATGTGTTGGAAACATGAAATTATGCATGCTACAGACACATATGCTGCAATTGAAATTGGCTTTGATGGCAGTAGGAAAAGACACAGGATCAGACCCAGGACCAAAAATGGCTCATGCAAAAGCCAAGACGCCTTAGACATAATTTTATATATATATTGATAGTAATACTATATTGAATTTTTAAAAGTACAGTGACTGAAAAAAGTATTCATTCTAATAAATAATTAAAATTGAGTTCATTAAATGATTGTACCATTACATATATTAAGGTACATATGCCAACTTTTTATGCTTTTATACTTACATGACTTTTTAAATTAATCAGCTTTTGTTCTGGGTCATACTTTACAAGAAACGTGTTACGCTTGTGTAAAATTTCAGTCCCATGGCTTCCGGGCAGCACGTTCAGTCAGCGTGCACACCAGGCAGTGCCCTAGACTTAGTCAATACGTTTCCAGTGTGTACACTGTTTAAAAATGTTTGGAATTGGTGTTATGATTAATAAAATACAAAGCCAGTAAAGTATTGTTTAATTTGTAGTAACCTTTTGCCACTGTATGTTTTCTTAAATAATGGATTCTAAAAACATGCCAGACTTAGGTCCTGCTTTTCTTTCAGGCTCTGTCAACGGAATCAGTAGAAAGACTCCCAGTGTATAACAAAGCTGCCTGGAAGCATTACAACACCAACCATGAGGCTGATGACTGGTGTGTCCCCAGCAGAGAACCAAAAGACATGACAACATTCCGCAGTGCCTAGACACACTTGGGAGCCCTAGGAAATCCAAATGCGGCTTTTGTATTAAATTTGGAAGGGATGGTGTGGAGAACTACATTATACCAAATACTTTATATGCCCTTTTCACAACTATTTGGGTAGAACAAATGGAAAGTGAATTCCATTTTATGCCAATTAAACCTCCGAAAGAATGAAATTGTACCTATTGGACACTTATATTTTCACAGTTAATTGAACATATTTTTAAACAACAAGTTTTGGTCAACTTTCCCCTTTATGGTAGACTTTGGAAGAGTGTAAGTCTTTGGGTTTCTATAGGAAACTGTGTGGTTTTGTAAAATACTTTTCATTTATGTGTGCTGGAAACATTTTCTTAATAATACTGATTAGCTAGTTAATGGTTTTTCTGTTATTCGGTGGAGTTCTGCCATCCTTTACTTAGTAGTGGCAACTATAGTAAGACAGTCTTCAATTTTACCAGTGACTAACTACAAGTAAAGCAGAAACAGTTGTCCTGTGAGCATGGAACCAGCCACCTTAAAGCATCTACACATGCATTGTCTTAGCTCTGAAGTTAATTTGTCATTTTAAAATTTTATTGCAAAGGATTTAATGACTAGTTCCCTATGGATCTAAGCCTAGATCATGGGCAGTCTACTTTGTGCTTGCAATTAATGTAAGGAGAAGTTTTTGTGCTAAAACAAACTAGCAGCTGCCAACATTCTAGAGAAGAAATTGTGGGCAAAGCAGTGAGTCCCCAAAACTGAACTATCGATTGTTGAGATTACATGAGAGAGCTTTTAAGAAACAAGAGCTTTTCTGGGCCCTACTCCAGACATGCTAAATTAGACTTGCTTAAAATGCTCCCTATGTGAGTATGATGCATTACCTACTTAGGGAAGCATTCTTTTTTTTTTTTTTTAATCCTCACTCAAGGATGTGTTTATTGATTTTAAGAGAGAGGGAGAGAGGGGGAAAAAAAAAAACCCTGATGCGAGGGAGAAACGGTCATCAGTTGCCTCCTGCATGCATTCTGACTGGGGAATCTAACCTGCAACCTAGGTGTGTGCTCTGATGGAGAATCGAACCCACAACCTTTTGGTGTACGGCCTGAGCTCCAGTCAGGGCAGGAGCCATTCTTTTAAAGTGAGTAATGATAATACCACATTTACTCAAGTAACAGAAATCTTTAGGTTTTGGTTTTCACCTATCCAAAGGTCAGTCTTCTAGACTCTAGGAGACACCCTCTGAGTCCCAAGTCTGATACCATTAAAAGCATAATTTGAAGCAGGAGACAAAATAACTACTGGAGAATAGTACATACCAGAAGGATCAGAACCATAAATGCACATCTTGACAAAGGATGAACGTTTTAAAAGAAGTATCTAAACTTTGTTATCAGAAAAAAAGTCAATTTGGGCTTATCACAGAAATCTTTTGCATTTGCGTCTACAGATACTTCAGTGTAACATATTCCAGTAACTCTGTTGGGCTTTAAAAGAGAGATGCGGTGCAGGTGGTACCACCCTTGGGTGGAGACCCTGAGTGTGGCCCAGAGTTGCGTAGGTCGGAGCCGCGACCTAGGCTGTTCTGATGGTCCCTCCGCCAGCCGCCGCTCTGGGACACCGGGAAGCCAGGAGTGTAGTCATGCCTCATCTTTGAAGGCGACGGGGAAATGCACTGAAAATAAATTTTACTAGTAAGGTTTTAAATGTTGAAGAACAGGTTTACTACTTAAACGGGGGATCTCTATCTGGAAAATACGTAGAGTTGAAACACCTCATTCTCTAAAGGATTACATAAATTTAATAATTATATATACATTTGTAAATTGGGAGGGCAATTAGACTAACCCTCATTTGAGAGAGGATGATGGAGACTCGGGGTATGGTTTGCCCCGGGCTTTTAGCTAAAATAACCAAATGTTGGAAACAGATCTTTTATCTAACCTATTGTTCCTTTAATATGGATTTTGTGAAAAACGATAGGATATGCTAATAGATTATTATATTCAATGTGTTCCAATTTTTTAATTTTGAAGTACGATTTTCTGTCCCGGAGGTCAGCGGTGGCTGTGACAAGACAGGCTCCCCAGGTTCATGGCGCCTGTGGCTGGCGGCAGTGGGGGCTGGGGGAGGAGGCGATCAATGCCAGCACGAATGGTCCCGACTCAGGTTCTAACAGCGAGTGTCCAGCGCCAGACAGCTCCTCACCCTACCCCACTGACACTTTTGGCCTCTAACCCTCAGCCTACCCGAATACACCTCACCTGAGATCCCTCCGCCGTTCTGGATCATGCCTCTACTGCGGCTGCGCAGGCGCCTCCGCTGGAGCCTGGTTAGGGGAAGCGAAAAAGTAGTTCAAGCGGGTGGAGGAAGGTGGTTCTTGTTCCGCCTGGGAGCTTCGCTCACTGCCATACAGTTGCTTCCAGGACCTCAGGAAAAAAATTCCTGCTCTTGTAATGATAAAATATTTTAGAATCGTTTGAAATCAAAGTACCCACTTTCCTAAATGAAACATTTGTACAACTGACATAATGGATGTTTTTACTTGTGGAAGACTACCCCGACCCCCAAATTTAAAGTTTTCCTTCTTTATTTAAGGGCTAAGAAATTATGTTTTACAGGAAAAGTGAAATATTTTACTTTAGCTTCTTTTTAAGGTATAATGACTCTTTTACTTTCTTATTGTAATGGACAGGAAATTATACACAAAAATATTTGGGGGAAAGAGTTTTGCTGGTTGGTTTTAAATCATTAAAACCTAAATTATTTTTAGATTCCTACATTCTTTTGCCCACCAACATTTAATGTGATGCTATGTAGATATAAAAATATACTGAAGGATAAGAATTAATACTACATGATTTTTATAACCTGGACATTTAATGAGTGTGCCAACATTTTTTAGAAAGAATCACAAAAATATTCTGCGCCACACTTACAATACTGTCTGGCTTTAGAGATCTTCCTGCTCAATAGCAATCACTTTCTTGCACTGTGAAGTTTTTTATGTTACGATGTTGAAGTTGAAGTCTACCATATTGTTTTATAAAATGTTTTGTGAATGGCAATAAACTGAAAATCAGCTCTTATTTTGAAGATTAAATTGGGGCAATTTAGGTTTTGGAAATATAATTATGTCTTTTAAATGGAAGTCTTGCATCATCAAGGGTCATCATTTTGTAAACACTGAAAGAGTTGGCGGTAGGTGGCTTGCACTACATCTCATGATCTTCAGTAGAGCAAGTGTTTGGAGTGTTTGGAAGTGTTCAGTAGAGGAAGTAGATTTCCAATGTGTATTATTCTAATGGAGAAAGCCAGAGGGAGAGTTTGTATGGTTTGAGTTATCCTAAATTTTCACTATCCAGACACAGATGACTGATTGCATGAATGAAGATCTGTTGTATGATTCTTAAAAGGTTATATTTAAGTGTTCCTTGAATAACTTTTCACAATATAAGTAACTATAGAAAAGGTCCTAATTTAATGAGCATTACTCCTTTGTTTGTACCAGCTGAAAATCAGGTTTAAATTCCTCTGATTGATGGGATAGGACCACAATATCCCTTCATTGTTAAAGACAAGTCCCAGAACAGAACATTGCAGGTAAAGAACTAGGGATACAAACTCTTAGTGTTATGGTCCCTCTTGGCCTTGTGAATAGCTAGTCAGAAAGGAAGCCAGAAATCAGTCACCTAATTTCAGTTTATGTCTTCAATGCTGTGATGTGAATATGACATTTTAACAGATGAGTAATTGGGATTGAGGTAGCTCATTCAAAAACATGGCTTTTGCTGGAGGAACTTTTTAATCTTTTATGTTTAACTTCTGGCTCCAATAATTAACTTTCTTACAGTGTAGCCCAATGCACCTGAAAAAATACTATTAACACGATATGAAGGATTTATGTGTGTCAACAAAGAACGCACCTCTGGTTTGCTTATTTCTGGCATTTTTAACTGACTGCACCTTTTGTTGCATTTACACATTTGCAAAGAATTGTACATTATAGTGCCCACTTTTTTCTAGTCTTCACGTTTCTTTAGCCATCACTAACCATAGGCTTTTAACAGCAAGAAACAAGATTGCCAGTTTTTGCTACAAAAGTTTAATCTTTTTCTCTTGCCTTGGAAAAGCTGTTGTATGTTGAGGAATAGGACCCCTATTTTGTACTTGGTTAAATTAGAGATTTTTGAGCAAACATAATACAATTTTTATTCCAGTAAGATAAACCAGAGAAACTTACATATGAGTGTTGTCTTCATTCAGGAATTGCTTTCTGAAAGTTGAGAAGCATCCTTTCTATAGTCATCACATAACTATTGTCAGACATTTTGTAGTTCTGAGTTGAAATGTTGACGTCTGTTTATAACAAATTAAAAATGGTGAAAAATTCCTTTAGGAAACAGTTTGGGAGGCCAGGACATTTTTAAGTTTAACTCAAACATAAAAGGCCACAGTAATTTTGCCTAATTACTTTTGTACTTACGTGTCTTCCATTATGGGGTTCAAACACTGGGACTTTTAGTGTTTGACTTTTAGACAAAAAGATAAGCAGCATACTCAGATGGCTTTTCTAGGTCATAGAATTGAATTTCTCTTTCCCTGTATCAGTTAAGACTCACTCAGTTGATTGGATTCTATTTTTAGTTAGAAAATTTGGAGGCTCCTAGATAATTGACATTTTCATAAACCACCTTAAATGGTATTATTTTGAATTTCTATAATGAAAAAACATGTTAGTCCCAAAGCATGGGAGGTTATTGTGACTTAGTTATAATAGGCAAAAACTAAACATTTTCTTACTTCAGACCGAAGTTTTCTAAAGGGATACAGTTAATAATAGGTGTTTTTGAGACAGCACACTGAATGCACTTTTAATTTCTAGTCAGCAAACAGCAGCCCCTGATTTCAATTCAAAGAGAAAGTTACAGAGGTATTCTGTATAATACCATCACAAATACACTCAGAGCTTCCAGAAAATGATTCTTAAGTGAAACCTGAACACAGTCAAATGGAAGGTTCTCTGGTTTTCCTTAGAAGGGGAACATCCTGGCACCATGGTCAAGAGCCTTTAACAAGGCAAAAGGCAGCTTGTACTACTCATCAGTGCAAACATCTGACCTCCTCCCTGTTAAGTATCACATTAAACACAATATGGAATTTTATTTACTATGAAGGAAATAAGGTTTTGTTTTCTCTAACTTTTCTCAGAAACATTCTAAGTGCCATGAATTTGACCGCGCAGTTTGCAGTGTTCTGCCGCTGCACTCTATAAAACAAAGACCACTCTAAAGAAAGTCTTCCAAACAACCCAAAGAAATAAAAGGAAATGTTTCTGGATACTAGGCTTATAAAATGGGTGTATGCGTTTTCTCAAATGTTCATCATTGGAAGGTGTGATGTATCCTGCTGTTTCTACTTGCAATCTTGTTCCAAAAGTAAGCTGAACCGCCCATTCCACAAACGTGCTAACCCTGTAGTTTCCTGATGAGTACAAGTCACTGTAGACATTCACTTTCAGTCTGTAACTTTCCAGCTGAATTATCTCTTCTCCATCTATATCTTTGCTGTCAATTCTGTAATATATTATTTCAGGTTTATGTCTATTCAAAAGTGGCTTTTCTTGATTTATCATCTCTGAAGTGGGTTACCATGTCACTGATTAGTTGTCCCTCTTGTTCTGTAGTTATCAGCTGACAGACAGATTGGTGTCTGGTGTGTTTAGGCTTCCCAGCCCCAGCCCCCAGTGGCCGCCACAGCACCCTGAGCACCAGCCACACAACACCTCGTGGGTCCCAGCACCAGCCTCCTGTGCTCCTGGTGGCACCTAGGTTTTTGTGATATGTCTTCCCCTTTTGTTCCGCAGCCCTGGATGGGACTGAGAAATTATTTTCTTGCAATTATTAATCTTTGGATTATTTCACAATTTCCTTTTTGCTCTTTCAGCTTTCTACCACCTGTATAATCAATTTTCTGCACTAAATCTCCTATTTGAAATATGTAATTTCTGTCTTCCTTAGTATCCCTGACCAGTATAGCTGTAAACATAAAAACACATTTAAAGTGTTATTCCAGCCCCGGCTAGTGTGGCTCAGTGGATTGAGTGCTGGCCTGTGAACCAAGACGTTGCAGGTTTGGTTCCCAGTCAGGGCACATGCCTGGCTGGCGGGTCAGGTCTGTGGTTGGAGGGGTACAAGAGGCAACCATTGACGTATCTCTCACACATGGATGTTTTTCTCTGTCTCTTTCTCCCTCCCTTCACTCTCTGAAAATAAATAAAATCCTTTAAAAAATAAAGTATTATTCCAGTAGTTTACTGAGGAAGGTTTTTATATTCCAGACCCCATCTATGACTCCAAGTAAAACTTGTTAGGATCTTGGGGTTTGGGTAGCATGAAAATGGAGTCAGTTACTTTCAACCTGAAAATCGAACGCATAGATTTAGGTTGGAAGAAGGAAGGACAAACCCCTCAACACTGCATTCAGCAATGGTTTAGATTTATGATTAACAGGTCAACAGTTAATTCCTGAGTAGAAAATGCTTTACATTCTATAAACTTCTGAGATTAATAGTAAGATCTTTTAGTATCTGAGCCTCTCATTGAATGTTTTTCTTTCTTCCTTCACAACAGCCAGGAGGAAAACCATGAAACACCCAAACTCAACCAGAGTGAACTAGATAATCCGATTAGTCTTTTAAAGAAACAGTTAAAGAAATTGAATTTGTTATTTTAAAGCTTCTAAAACAGAATCTCCAGGCCCAGATATTTTCACTGGAAATGTCTACCAAATATTTGAGGAAATTAATGTCAGTTTAACATAATCTCTTCTAGAAAATAGGAGATGAAGGCACATATTCCAACTCATTTTATAAAACCAGTATTTATCTGATACCAAAACCAGACAAAAACTACTAAAAAACCCCCGCAAACTGCAGACCATTATCTTTTAAGAATTTAGATGCAAAATCTCAAAAAATTTTAAGAAACAATCCAACAATGTATAATAAGTAGATACCATAATCAAGTGGAATTTACTTAATATATGCAAAGCCTGTTCAATATTCAAGAATCAATGTGATCCACCATATAAACAGGCTAATAAAGAAAAACCTTATGACAGTATCAGTTGGTACAGGAAAAACATTTGACAAAATCCAACCCCATCTAAAACAACCAGGGGTCCCTGCTTGGGAATCTGATAGTATTGTCTCCACTCTTGGGCAACTTTCCCATCCCTGACAGTTTCCTATATAAGGATAATGCTTTTCATATCTAATTTTGTGAAGGAGTCAGATTGTAAAAGAAATACATGGGTGGAAATGGTACACCAAACAGATTTATTGTATCATAATTTTCCAACCCACATTTAAAAATGTGTTTTTTTCACATAGAGAAAATATTATTTTTCTAAATAAATAATGTAGATGGAAAGTTCATAATTATTCCTATGATATATATACTTTACAGGATTAAGCTAATGAGCATCATAACATTTCTGTTACCAAGGTCTGTTAAACATTAACATTTGAATGAATACATTAATTATATAGCCAGGATGTCAATTTCCAGATCCAATGCTAATGTACTTCTTGGCTAAAGCTGAAACTCTTAAGAGCAATTAACTAAATCATGAATTAATATCATTTAGACATGGGCCTCTAGAACTAAGTGGAATAATGTATGCAAAAGGCTTTACACATTTCCCACCATATAGTAAGTACTCAATAAATGATATCCATTAAGTATCAGTATTATAAACTAATGATGTCATGCATTTTTTAACACTAATGTGGGTACATTTTAATTTTAGATGTAAAGCTTTTTCAAGCCATTGATCAATTTTTCAGATTCAAGGTCTTATATGATAGGAATACTTTTATGCTCACGTAAGTTCAATCACTCACTATTCTATCAACCCAGGGTGGGTGAAAAGATTTACCAACAGTTTTCCCCTGTAGTGGACATCAGCCATTTACATGCTATATATGCGTGTCAGTAAAAACAAATGCTGCCAGCTGTATCTTAATTAAAGCCCTTGCTACATAAAAGTTGTGTCAGGTTGCTACTCTGCGAGACAGATGCTGTGACAGTTAGTGCTGAAGGGCAGGTTTACTGAGAGGGAACTGGAACACAGTTGTGAGGTGACTTGGGCAGGGAACAGTAGTAGGCAGGGAGAGCCGCAGACCCTGATGCCCGCCCGGCCGTCTGGGCTCACAGAATGAGTAGCTCAGGAGCAAAAGATCGCCCATGAGGCTCCCCATTCAGGTTGAGGACACAAGTGGCCAGTCACCAAGCTCGCCAAGCCCAGTCCCAGAGGGACGGGGGTTACTCTGGACGAGTTGGTGAGAAAGCTGAAGCAGAGCCTAAAGGCACCAGCAGATGGAGCTTTCCGGCTATCTTGCTCAGTAGCTAACCAGGAATTTTTTTTTTTTAACTTTAATTATTTTAATTACAATTTACATTCAACATTGTTTTGTAGTGGTGTCAGGTGTACAGAATAGTGGTTATACAATCATATACTTTGCAAAGTGTTCCCCTGATATTTCCAGTACCCACCTGGCCCCATACATAGTTATTACAGTATTATTGACTCTATCTCCTATGCTGCATTTTACATCCCCATGACTTTTATAACTACCAATCTGGGGGACTGGAGGAAAAGGTGAAGGGATTGAGAAGTACAGACTGGTAAATTCTTTCTTGAAGGGAAATCTGAGCAGGACATCTCCATTCCTTCCTCGGGAGAAATGCTGGAGAAGACTTAGAAAAGTGAAATTCCTTTTTGAGCTTTTTTTGCTGCTATGATGACTTCTGTACCTTCTTTATGTACTCCTCTGAGAAAGGTGATTCTTCTTCTGTGGGACACCAATCAGCTAAAACTATGTAATTTGGAGACATTTAGGGAAAAAAATCATAAAAATTAAGGTAGTGGATAGACAGAGTCTTCTCAGTATTATTTCACTATTTTCGCAAATCGCATGCCTCATAGGACATGCCTGTTCATAGGTGTCGGTGCACGACAGTGACAGGGGTGGCTGTTCATGCTCTTTCTTGAGCAGTTTTGTGGATGTGATTTTGTATTATTTACTTTCAGTAACCACTTTGTGTTAGAAAAAATACTAATTTGTTTGTTGGAATTAAACACCCAACATTTTTGATTTTCAAAAAAATGTTTAATATTCTGAAAACAGCAGGACTCTTTGTGTTGTTTGGCCATGGAAATGGAACTGAGGACTCCTCTGTTGCCGCTCAACTAAACAATAGAAACAGGGTACTGCTTCCCCAAAGACAGCTAATCTGCAGAATCATCTGTAAAATGAGTACTTTTTTGAATAAAAAATCAGTTATGCATGAGAGTCCCCTATCAGTCAGTTATGCTGAACTGGCCGCACAATAGAAGTTATTAAACTACATCATAAGGAAAGTAGGGCCTGTGGTTCCCTGTGGTTAAACATCCTTCTTACATTAACAAGCCCATCTCTGAAGTCTGGTTTTCTTATATAGGGATTCATTCATTTATTCAACCAATACTGTGGAGTGCCCACAGTGTAAGAGGCATTGAGGGCACGTGTCTGTGAACAGGTGCGTTACCGAAGAAAAACACATGTGGCCAAATCATATATAAGTAAGCACTCAACTTCCTCAGGAATCACAAATGCAAATTAAGACTACATGAGATACAGTTTTATAACCCTTAGATTAAAAATCTAACAAAGCCCAAGGGTGAGAATGTGGGTCACCATGAACTCTCAGTGTATATTATGATCATGTGCAAATTTATAAAACCATTTTCAAAACCAGTATGGCAGTTTCTTACAAAGTCATGCATTGACAAACCCTGTGATCTATTTTTCTTTCTTTTTTTACTATTGATTTTTGAGAGAGAGAAGAATGGAGAGAAAGAGAAACATTGATTTGTTTTTCCACTTATTTATGCATCTATTGGTGCATTCATCCATTTATTGGTGCAAAGCAGTGAAAATCAATGAGCTGCAGCTGTACACATGGATACATCTTAGGAACATAATTTTGGGTGAAAAGCAATCCCCAGAAGACTCATACTCTATGATACCATCTCTATAAGCTCAAGAACAAGCAAAACAAAACACTGTGTTGCTTAGGCATATGTAAAATTATTTTTTTAAAAAGTGAGAGGATAGCACTGGCTGCTGTGGCTCAGTGGATTGAGTGCCAGGCTGTGAACCAAAGGGTCGCTGGTTCAATTCCCAGTCACGGCATGTACATGGGTTGTGGCCAGATGCCCCGTAGGGGCCTCTTGAAAGACAACACACATTGATGTTTCTCTCCCTCTCTCTCCCTCCCTTCCCCTCTGCCTAAAATAAATAAAGAAAAAAAAATTTTTAAGTGAGGGTGATAAATGCAAACAGGAGGAAGGGGACAATAGGTTATTGTTGAAGTTGAAGGTTTTGTGCTAGATAGCAGATTCATGGAGATTTATTATGGTCTAGTGCAGAATTTACATATATGATATGTGTGTTGTTTTGTAATTTATAAATATTTTAAAATTATTTGGATAATTTAAAAGGCAATAAATTAATGCTTCTTTTTTAGATAGCATATTCCCGCATAATTGCAGCACTAACAGTGGAACACCTACTTTCTGTCTTCCAGGCTAGTGTTCTTGGGAAATCCACTTGAAAATAAGTAGAAAAGCATGACACAACAGCATACATTATATTTTCCCACTAAAGTACCCTTCTTCTTTATTTTTAATTTATGAAAATAGAGAGTGGATATTATAAAAACTTCAAACAACACATAAGACATTCAATAAAAATAAATTCCCCCCTCTTTACTTCTCAGCTTCCACAATCCTGCTCCCTGGACATGACTGTATTTAGGGAGATGTAGTCACCACACTTGGGTGTTATCCTGACATTTTCTATGCGTATATGAACACAGGTGCACTCATATAAACCCACCAGACATGTCCTTTGAATGGACGACAGTGTGGTCATTGCTGCAGGGAGGAGGTGTAAGGGGACTAAATGGTAATGGAAAAAGTACAATAAAAGTCAAATTTAAAAATAAATAAAAAAGATAATGTCCATATAAAAAATAAAAATAAAAACACAAAACTCTTTTGCCTGTAAATATTCTTCAACAACTTATGCTTTTACTTAAGAATAATAGTTTTCATGTCATGGTTTTACCCATAGATCACTGTGAATACTTTTAGGAGTCAGATGGTTTTCCATTGTAATGGGAAGGTCAGGATCAGATTTAAACATGACAAGTATGTAGGTCATGGCCAGTGTAATGCAACACTAAATGAGGCTCCTTCTATGTCTGTTTTAGCTGAGGCTTTCAAGTCCACATATAAAATAACAGGTGCCAACTATCCCTGCATTCTAAAGTGAGATGCTAGACCACTTAGGTAGGGCTTGCACAGGAGGTCTCTGTACACTGGCTTGGGGCCCTGAAGTTGTCATCCATCATAAAATATAAAATTATTGAAGTTAATAGGTTTGAAAAAGAAAAGCTAAAACCTTAGATTGAGATTTTGAAAAATGCTGAAGACAAAGCAAGGGGTTCTTTTTAGTGTGCCCAAAGGAAGGTGATGACCAAAAGTACAAACTTCGGTTATAAAATAAGTAAGCCATGGGAATGTTGTGTACAGCAATGTGACTGTAGTTAATAATACTGAATTGCATATTTGAAAGTTGCGAAGAGAGTAGATCTTAAACAAAGAAGGCAGCCAAGGAGCCATTAGTTCCACGTTCGGACAATGATGGTAGCACGCAGTACAGTAAAGGTCAAAGCACTGCATTCCTTCTTTGCTTTACTTTCATAATCATGATCTGATAGAAGTAGAAGTGAAATTAGTATAAGAGAACTGAAGCTAAAGGTGAGTGAAGGAAAAGAGTATCATAGCGCAGCAAGAACCTCTAAAATAACTTATCTCCAAACCTGGAAAAGT
Source organism: Phyllostomus discolor (assembly GCF_004126475.2). Lineage (NCBI taxonomy): Eukaryota > Metazoa > Chordata > Mammalia > Chiroptera > Phyllostomidae > Phyllostomus > Phyllostomus discolor. The sequence continues at coordinate 50,678,919 of NC_040906.2, read as the reverse complement.
ATGTTTGAAGGAGAATGATGAATTCTCTGGTTGTGAGTTTGGTGTGCAGATGTCTTGGATTGGATTCCCTGGAAACCTAGTGAAGTGGAGAACTGCGTCAGAAAATTTACTGGGGAGAGTCCTCGGTAGATAAACCTGGCAGGAAGTGAGGGTGGCAAGACTGGGCAGAGCAGAAAGCTTTCCTGCAATGTGGTCATCACTGAGGTTTCAGCCAATCCTGGGAGTTCTGGAACTGAGAAGGGTGGGTTGCGCCCTTCTGTTCTTGCATCTGCCCCGGTGTTGGACACAGATCATTTTTCTGGGAGGGCGATAACCTTAGGGGAAGCATAAAGGACAGTGAGGAGGGAATCTGGGTGAAGTGCCACAGTATCCACTGCAACAAATAAAGTGGGGTTATTTTTTCCTTTCTAGTCCTCGTTAATCCCTGTTTTAAGGCTCCAGTTTAGCATGACTTTCACTACCTGTGCTTTTCTCAGGTTCATGGGAAATCATTCTGCCTTTTCCCCAAGATGCACTGGGGAAAGTAGGGATTTGTGAGGTTGTCTTAGGTTGCCTAGTTACCTCATCTAGATACTTCCACTCATTGTGCTCCTCCTGGTCATGACAAAACCCTTACACCCTGCCTCTTTCCCAGGGCTTAAAGGCTTTCTCAAGTCCAAAAGGAGCAGAGTGTCCCCATTCACTTCTGTTCTTGGATTTCCAAACATATTGAGGATTTCTCCTCTCACTGTTTCTCTCTGTCTCTCTCCTTACCTCCAGTCTGAAGAAGTTTAGGTAGCTCAGCAGACCACTGGTGGAGATGAAGGAAAACAGGGGGTGTGACAGAATCAGGAGAAGCTGATTCTGACTGCAGAAAACAACTTTCCCCCATCTGATTTTTTGTGACCTGAGTTCCCTATGGGTCTAAGTTTTTTTTCCTCCCAAAGGCATAAGCTTTAGAAGTTTAAAAGCCTTTTCTTTGCTTTTCTGCTGTAACAACCTTTTCCAGGGGCAACAAATGCATTCACGAAATGAGTGAAGGGCAAAGAGTAAAAGAATTTAGAAAAGAAAATCTTAGGTAACATCTCAAAATATTATTCTACCATATTTACATCCAACAGGCCCTGTGGGTGAGATCAGTGTAACTGGTGATAGTCTTCCATGGTTCAGGGAGAGGGCACGGAGAGCGGACGATCCAAGCCAGGGCAAAGTCTCTGTTTACGTTGTACAGCAGGGAGGAGGAGGGTGCTGCAGACCAGAGGCTGGCCACCTCAGCGTTCCACATGGGGAGAAGACCAGGCAAAACTCATCTCATTGCCTTTTTCTTTTTCTTAGTTTGTCTTGGTCAGACAGAGGCCTTGAAATAAGGTACCATATCTGGGCTCCAGTAAATAATTTAACAGCTTCTGAGATGTCACTACAAACAAGATGCAAAAATGGGGACCAGAAAACAGAGGGTTAGTAGATGTGCAGTATGATGAACCACTATCCCCAGTGCGAACAGGAGCGTGGCCAAAGTCACATGGTCAAGATACAGGTGGCTATGGAAATTAAGACACATGAAGAGAGTGGACAGAACACCTTGGACAGGAAGCCTGGAGAAGCTCCAGGAACCCATGATAGTCTGAAAGTGACAAGGTCAGCATTTGTTGTGGGGCTCAAAGGAAAAAAAACTAGGGAAAATTTCTGATAATTAGAATTTGTCTAAAAACCAATAAAAACAAACAACAGCAAAAAACAAACCCTGTATGTTGTGAGGTGAAAAGCTTACCAGCAGCATGCTGTCATGGAAAAGATTCACTCACTCACCAATATGCAGACTGCCCATGCTCCACTCGCAGAGGGTGAGACTAGATGAAGGCTAAGAGCTCCTGCAGTTCTGAGCAGCTATGATTCTGTATTTTGAAAAATGTGAGTGCTAAACCAAAACCATGTGAATTGCCACTTTTTACAAAAATGTTTTACATGATTTACAGAAAAACTAGTGATTCAGAAAGAGTTTTATCAAAGCCCATGGATACACAGAGAACAGAATTTATGGCTCATGACTAGAAATATTAATGGAAGCACTAATAAAAGTTATGATACGTAGTAATAAAATACTGAGGCATGGACTCGTAAATCATATTCCAACAGGGTAAGGCAGGCCATTTTTCCTTTGTGATTTAATACAGAATAGATTTTACAGTAACTGTGGCTTTCCACAGGAGACCTATAAACCTCAGTATAGGCTAAAAACTGAGGCTAAACTATGCTGTTTCAGAGATAAAATACCAAGGAATATACATTCCTTGTTATTTTCTAGACTTACAATGTGGCAATGGGTTAGTCACCTCACTTGATAGCGTAAAACCACAGGAGGGTGCCCACTGGTTACTCCTAACCTAAGATTCAATAGGTTGACTTTCTCCCATTCAGCTTTACCAAGATTCTAGATCAAAGTCTGATGAGGAATTAAAACCTGTACTAGTTTTGGTGGCAGCTGTTGTTTTTGCAGCTCATCTACTTACCCCTGCCTTCTGGTATCAGAGCAACTCTGTCCCCTCAGAACTCCTCCCATACCCGGTGGGACTGCCAATCATGAGACCTGGCTCCCCTGCCACTAGGGTGAGGCTCAGGCTGGTCAAATTTCCCCATCCACCTTGTGATGGTTAATTTTATGTGCCAGCTTGCCTGGGCTAAAGGATGCCCAGATAGCTGGTAAAACATTGATCTGGATGTGTCTGTGAGGGTCTCTGAAACAGATTAGCAGTTAGACTGGAAGACTGAGTGAAGAGGACTGTGAGCACTGTCCAATACGCTGAGGGCCCAAATAGATCAGCGAGGTGGAGGAAGGGCAAATTCCTCCCTCTCTGCCTCCCTCTGCTTGAGCAAAGACATCCATCTTCTGCCCACAGACATCGGTGCTCCTCATTCTTGGTATTTTGGACTCAGACAGGACTGACATCATCAGCTCCCCATTCTCAGGCCTTTGGACTGGGACTGAATTATACCACCAGCTTTCCTGGCTCTCCAGCTTGCAGATTGCAGAGCGTGGGACTTCTCAGCCTGCATAACTGCATGACCAATTCCAATAATAAAATCACTGTGTGTGTGTGTGTGTGTGTGTGTTGTTCTGCCTGTCTGGAGAACCTGACTAGTACACACTAGTGACTTGCCCAGTGAGCCCCCTCATTTGACCCAAACAGGTCCAGAATCCTTTTTCAGGCATTATCAAGGATGCTAAGAGGATAAGGAGAAGCTTATCTCCTGAGATCAGGAACACTAGTGACTGAGTCTGGGTGTGCTGGGGACCCATCCTTGTCACCACAAGGAAAGAGCCTCCTTGGGAGAAAAGTGATACAGTGATCCATTGTATGACTGCTCACTGCTTTGGCTATAATTCAAGTAAGGGCTGAGGTCAAGTGTTCTCCCCCAACCCTGCCCCAATAATTAATCAACCAGCTATCTTGTAGATTTACAAATCTTCTTTCTTTCTCTTTATCACATTACTGTAGTTCAGCTTTTGTTTATATTCTAGGCAGATTTAATTAATTCTCCATGCTCACTCTGCAGGAAGAATGATGTTTCCAAAATGTTCATCTAATAGTATCATGCTTCTGTCTGTAACTCTTGCCTTTCAGCCTCCTCTCCTGCTAGTCCCTGCCATACCTCCCTGCGCCTGGGGCACATTCCTCTTGTTGCCATAGGACTGAATCTGGCTCATCTTTCAGGACTCTGCTTCAACATCCCTTTATTCAGTAAACCTGACTTGAATCTCTAGTCTAGTCTACTCAGAGGCCCCTGCTTTGAGCCCCTGCAGTGTTCCTTATTTATCTTAGAAAAGCACTTCTGACATCTTATTTAAATTGCTTGATTGTCTGTGTTTCTAGATTATAAGCATTGTAAGGCTCATGGGTATTGCATCCTAGGATTTACAGCAATGACTAAGCACACAGTGGGAAATAGATTTATTTCATATATGTGTCTGCATGTGTGTGTATATGTAATATAGTGTTTAAAGTTTTCAGTAGCCTAAGTCAGATATATGTTAAATTTTAGGGATTTTGTTTGTTTGTTTGTTTTTGGAGGTAGAGTGATAATTGATAATATTGGGGGTGATCAATGAAAATTAAGTTGCATACTTAAATTCTGTTAGCATATCATTATTGCCAATTTTTGAGAGGCATTGCATGCTTGTTTTGCAGAAGAGGAAAGCTTTATAAGGAATGAAATGAAATAATTTCTCTCCCACCTCTGGTTTGGAAAGCCATCTAGGTATTAATTTCCATTATTTTAGAGATTCGGTTTTCGATATTGAAACTGTCCCACATTATTTTTGGGGAGGTCATTCATTTATTTAAGAAATCAGTTTTGCCCTGGCTGGCATAGCTCAGTGGATTGAGCGTGGGCTGTGAACCAAGCATCACAGGTTCGATTCCCAGTCAGAGCACATGCCTGGGTTGTAGGCCATAGCCCCCAGCAACCGCACACTGATGTTTCTCTCTTTCTCTCTCTCTCTCTCTCTCTTTCTCCCTCCCTCCCTTCCCTCTCTAAAAATAAATAAATAAAATCTTAAAAAAAAGAAAGAAATTAGTTTTTTTGCCCTGACTGGTGTAGCTCAGTGGATTGAGCATGGGCCTGCGAACCAAAGGATCGTGGTTTGATTCCCAGTCAGAGCACATGCCTGGGTTGCGGGCCAGTTTCCAGTGGGGGATTCATGAGAGGCAACCATACATTGATATTTTTCTCCCTCTCTCTTTCCCTTCCCCTCTAAAGATAAATAAATAAATAAATTTTTAAAAAAGAAATCAGTTTTTAAAAAACCAAAAAGATAAACTAATTTAGAAAGAGATCATGATCATGACCTCAGGGAAGGTGCATAACATGCCACATTGCCCATTTACTTTCTTTCACAGCTCTGAACACATTGCAATTTATCAAAGATTTACAAGCTCAGCTACTATATAGAGGAAAAAAAACTCACTAATCCATTTCTTCAAAATACCAAAAGAGAAGAAAAAGAGAGAGGGAATTTGAAAAAGCTTCGAAGTTGCCATGGCAATCAAATCCCAGGCCCGGCCACATGATTTATTCAAACCATTGCAGGTGCAGGGGATTAGCTGATTCGCTGGGCTGAGAACCTTGTCTGAAAGAATAGTATCTAAACCTGCACCCACTGCAGCCACCGAGAGCACCTGTGAATTGTCGCAGGCTCTGTTCTTCTTGGCCGTTTTGCTCCTCAGTTCTCACAGCTTCAATTCAATTTTCAGATATTTTCTGCAGGACAGGTTTCACAAAGCCTTATGTTCTTTAGGGAAATACTGAAATGGAACATAAAATAGTCTGTTGTGCAAAAGCAACTGCAGCTGGTGGAGCTCGTGGAAACCAGCAGAGCCCAGTATAATGAATTGTAAGCTTGCTTGTGTTTAAAGCAAGCACAGACATAAAAGAGGCAACAGAACATAAAATGCGCTTCTATTTAGCTTATAAAATATGCACGGTATCAAGAAAACCACAGATAGTGATTAGGAGATCTGGGAAATTCAGGTGCCAGGCCACATTTTGGTCTCCTTGCCTCTTGAAGTCAGGTGCAGAGGGCTAGGATAATCATATTCTTTCACTGGTGGCACGTTATCATCACTTCTGTGCAGCAGGCCTCTCTCTTTCCCCGCTTCAGCCCTGCTCCCTGATGCCCTTCCACCACCTCCCCATAGCTACCAAGAATAATATGCTTGGTATTTGTCCTTGGATATGTAAGCACCTTTGAAAAGTACAGTAGTTTCTGTGTAAGTTGATGTTGAAAACATACATTAATAGGGTTACACAACACATTTCAATTTACCTTTCTTTCTTTCTTTCTTTCTTTCTTTCTTTCTTTCTTTCTTTTTTTATTTTCTTTCTTTCTTTTAAACCAAACACTAGGTTTTTAAGCTCTGTGTCCCTGCGGTATGTAGCTCTGGTTCATTATTTTTGTCTGTAGCAGAGTATTCCGTAACAAGCCTACACTGCATTTTAATTCTCCATTTCCACCACGATGAGCTTATATTGTCTCTAAATCTTGACCATCATAAACAACATCATGCTGGCTGCCTTTGAGCATGCATCTTCTTGGTGAGCTGTGTGAGGGCTGTTTTAGGGAAAGTGAGGAGGGTTGATGAGTTATTTGATACAAACATACTTACTTTCCCCAGATTGTTTCCCCAAATAACTGCACCAGTCTATCCCTAACCTTTAGCAGTAAACGAGGGTGGCTTTTCCCCATAACCCCACCAGTATTTGGGGTTACATGACTTTCTGACTTATGATTTTAATTTGCATCTCTCTAATTAATTGTGATTTTAGATCCTTTCATACAGCTGTTGGGGCTTCCTGTTTTGTCAATCTATTTATACTTTTGGGCAATCTTGTATTTTTCCTGTTGATTTGCTAAAAGACTTTAAATACTCTAGTTCTGCACTATCCAATAAGGCGTCCACAGGCACATGTGGCTATTTAAATTTAGTTAAAATAAACATGTGGTTCTCAGTGACACCAGCCCCATTTCAATGGTCAGTGGCCTGGCATGGGCGGTGGCTACCACAGTGGAGAGCACGGGTACAGAACACGGTCATCACAGGAAGTACTAGTGGACAGCACCTCGAAACATGATTAACCTGTTGTCAATTTTTAATGTTGTAAGTATGTTCTCCTAGATGGTCAACCAACTATACATCTTATTTATTGTGTCCTTTATTAAATGAAGATCCTTCATATTCATGGAGTCATATTTTATTTTTTACACTTATGAGATCTTTAGAAGTCCTTCCTCGCCCCCACATTGCTGCCATTCACTTTTGAGTTTTACCTTGCACGTGTAGGACTTATCCATTTATATATGATGTGTAAAGTTTCAACTTTATTTTTAGCTATACAATGAAACAGTTCTCCAAATACCGTCTATTAAAGAATCTATCCCCTTCCTGCTGGTTTGTGGGGCCACCTCTACTGAAGAACAAGTGCCATGTATGCAGGTCTGTTTCCAGCATCCCACTCCCCTCCCCTCCCCTCCCCTCCAGCCACTCCCATCTCTTCCCACCCCGCTCATTCGCCTGTCTCACCTATTCTAGTCCACAGTCAGTTTGTTTGACTTGTGCCAGAAGTGCAATACACTGATGGCTTATTTGGTTATTTGTTTATTACTAGGAAAATAAATCCTCTCTTAAAGCAGACTCTCTTAGTTATGTATTCAATATCCATTCTCTGTTTCTTTTTTACATGCAGGACTCCAATTTTGTTCAGAACAGCAGTATGCCCAGTTACAAATATTCATTTTCTCAGCCTCTCTTGCAGCAATGATTGGCCATGTGGTGCAGTAATAGGTGGTGAGATGGAGGAAAAATTCCTAAGGACAGTTTTTATCCCTCCCAAGTTAAAAGGATTACCATGAAGAAGCCATTCATCTCTTCTTCCCATTTTTCTTGCCTAGAATGTAGATATGAGGCCTATAGTATTCTAAGCTGACAAGCATGGGGTCAAAGGTCTATGTTAAGAATGGCAGGATGGGAAAACTATTAGTTTAGGGCCTGGGTCACTGATAGCATTGCTCAGTTGTCAACATCCATCCTGGCTGCCTGTGGGTTTGATGCCCGAATCAAGTCATCCTCTGTCTGTGGAAGTCCCTCCAGTAGGGTTTTCTGATAATTGTGAATGTATTTCTTACTGATACAGCCATCCTTTTCCCTCCTTTTCTGAATTTACCTTACTTACACTTATATTATTTCATATAGACCTTAGAATAAGTTATTCAAGTTTCTTAAAAAACTTCCCTGGGATTTTGATTGGAATTGCATTAAATTTATACATTACTATGGGGAGAAGTGGGATCTTTATAACATTAAAGAATTCCAATCACAAAAATGGAGTATCTCGCCACTTACTTAGGTCTCCTTCATGGAAGAGTTTTAACTAGCTTTAATAAACTTCCCAAGTAAGGGTCCTGTGCACTCTCTATTGGGTTAATTTGTGATGGGAGATCCAGAACATCAGGTTATTACATTTTGCCAATTCTAAGAAGCACTTTGTTTTGTTTTGCTTTACACTTGAAAGTCTGCTTTCCATTTTGCATTTGCTTCCATTTACATAATTGCAATCTGGGTTCGCCTATAGACTGATGACATGTAGCAGCCATAACTGGCAGTATTCCTTTCCACCTTGCTCCCTGATTTGTACTTAAAATAATGGCACGCCTAACCATTGTTGGTTTCTCATTCAATGAAATATAACCTATTTTTACTTAATATTTTTTATTTGTTGCTTTTCTTTCCCTTTGGCTTCACTTGCCCACTCTGTTGGAACTCCTAATTGATCAGAATCAAAACTGAGCATTGTTTAGAAATACTCATTAACTTTCCAAATTATTCCATGCACTATTTATTCTAATAATTTATAACACTAAGGGCATTTTTACATTTTTTGTATACAGAGCCAATCTATTTTCTTGTTTTGCTTGTAGAATTTTTAATGAAAAAATTTGACAAGTGTAATAGATAATAGAACAAACTTCCATAAGCCAGCCTCCCAAAGGAACAAATGCTGGCTTTTTTTATTGCTTCAATTCTTCTTCTTTTCTTTTTAATAATAAAAATTAATGTTATTTATTAATTTAACTTATTTAGTAACAAAATCATTATTACAGACAAGGTTAAAGTTATTCCTTTTCTGTTCTGTGCCCGGTTTTCACGCTCTCCGGGGATAACTGCTCCCTTGAACTTGGAACGCAGCCCATCCGCACTTTGTGCGCGTTTATCGCCTACAGCTGGTTCCGTGCCAGCACATGGCATTGTTTTGTAGGTTTGAGTTGCTCGCCTGTAGGGCATCTGTGGAACATGCTATCTCTGTAGTTTTCATGCAGCATTGTTTTTTAGTTCCTGCTGTGTTCATACATAAAAAGTTAACCTATTTATTTTAAATTCTGGATAGTATTTTATAAATTCCTGTACTGAGAGACATTTGGGTTGTTTCCATCAATTCATTATTACAATCAGTGCTGCAGTGAACTTTGAGGCTATTTTCTTGTTCATGTTTGGATGCAAGGAATTCCTTAACCATAATGTCTATTTTCTCAATAAAGGCAATCTGTACTTTAAGAGGAAAAAATAGATAAGTTATTTTATTTTTTACCAAGAGAAAATATAATTGATAAAAACTCTAAGGTTGACTTTGCCCCTCTTTGTACAAAATAATCACAGTGTGTTAGTGCATTGTAATGAAAAGATGGGATTTGTACTCACATTCCAGGTAAGAGCTCTTATTGGAGTGTCAACCTTCTTTATTCCATTGGAAATTATTTTTTAAAAAACTTCCTGTGTGCTTGTTTCTCCAAAACCAAGTGCAACCTAGTCATTTTTCATACAATTCCTTTGGCAAGTGTATGTGCTTAAGTCTACAACATGATTGCATCGTTCAGTGTGTAAATCTACCTGAGCATTTATGGTACACCCATTTCTGTAGCAACATGGTAGATTTACAAAACTGTAAATGTATTGCATAGTAATGTTAGATTATTAAAAAAGGTTATGTTTCTATCATCTACAGGAGATGTGTTGCAGTATCCCCTCTGTCATCTTCTTTCTTTTGAAATAAAAATGCATACAGGAAAAAATCAAACTGTGCCAAAGGGCAAACAGTGAAAAGTAAGTCTCCTCCCTGCTCCAGACCTTAAGTTTCCCAGCATCTATGGCTCAGCTTACAATATGCAAGATGTTTACATAACAGTTTGATGTTCATTAACAGGAATTAAACATAGCTATGATTTAAACAATGTTTATTTAAATAATGGTTATTTGCATCTGTTCTGGAGCATGCTCATGCTTTCATCACCACTGTGTTGGAACACACATCGTCTCAGCCCTGAATATCCTCTAGTTCATTTATTCTGCCAACTTCCCTTCATAATAAAATTTAATTTTATTTTTAATTCAACTTTTATTTCATTAAATAACAAAAGTACTCTTATAAAGTTAAAGCTCTCTGTTTTTCCTTTTCCATGCTCCTTTGCCACCCTCCCCTGTGGTAAGACTCTTGCATCTTTACTTTCCTCTCATCTTTACTTAAAATGACATTAAATAGCAAATAAAAACGTGAACAATTGAGAGACTATGGAAGTAAAAAAGCTTTGTATTTTAGAACCTATCATGACACTTTTTAGCTGCTTTTTGAACAAAGGGCTCCACATTTTCAGTTTGCACCGGGCCCTGCAAATCAGGGAGCCGGCTGCACCATTACACAGTAGCGGAGAAACAGTGGGCAGGGTGCGGCCCAGGGGCAGATTGTGAAAATCAGTAGGCACCTCCAAAACCCTTGAGAAATATCACCAATGTACAATGTGATAGAGGCCATGAACTGTCACAGAAGATTTGTTTTATTTTTATTTTTTACATTTTAAGTCCTCACCCAAGAACATTATTTCATTGTTTTTAGAGAGAGAAGAAGGGATGAGAGAGAGAGGGAAAGAGAGACAGAGAGAGAAACATTGATGCAAAATATTGATTGGTTGCCTTTTGAATGTGCCTGACTGGGAATTGAACCCACAATCTACATGGGACTGGGAATCGAACCCGCAACATCTGGGTCTATGGGATGATACTCCAACCAACTGAGCCACACACCACTTAGGGCAGAAGATTTGTTTTATTTTTAAATTTATTTTTATATGCTTTTATTTTCCTTTGAGGACAGGTAGACAGGTACTGGGAATTTAAACATTTTAGTGAAGTTTAAGTTATGGGCTGTCTCTATCTAGTACACAGTGTACAGAAATTGAGAGTAACTGGAAAAAATGTCTTTGATTTACTTGTAAGTGTGTATTTAGGGTTGATGTGAGTACGGACACTGTGTCTCACTCTGGACCTTGGCCCACTGTCCTGCAGGAGCCGCTCTGCCTGCCTGTTGGCAGATGTGGTCCAAAGGGCAAATGGCTGCGAAGGAGCCACGAACAGACGGGCAGAAAAAATACATATTTATGTGTGTGTATGTGGTTTGATGGATAGCGTGGTTCCAGAACTTCATAATCCTGTAGGAACTGAACAGGCGGCGGGTCTCCGCCCTGCTCGGTTTCTTCAGGGGGCTTTCCGTGAATACCCCGGGTCTGTGCTGGCCACACATGGCCTTCTACCGAGGCCACTCACGTAGGCACTGGTCTTTTACATGGAGAGGCAACCTATTTTTGTTAGAGGTAGTAATATGCTGAAAGTAGAATCAGGAAGGGTTTAGATAACATCACAAGTAGCAAATTCAGAGGTAAGCATTCTGGTTATCCAGGCTAACGATGAAAGTCAGTGCGTTCGGAGCCTAGATTCCCATAAAACATGCTCTGGTACCACTGCTGCTGGGCGAGAACACGGGGCTGGGTGGCACAGCCGCGGTCTTCTCGTATCAAAAAAAAAAAAAGGATAAGAAGCAAGATGTCACTCTTATTATGACCTTTAGAATTTTTCATTAACTTGAAAAACTGTATGTGATGGACAACTCTTTCTTTTTTTGTTGTGCAAATTGCTTACATTGTTGGTTTTAATCTCCTACACAGTCCCCTGGTGTGAAAACAGGCCATCAGTTGTGTAATTAAGTAGGTGGGAGGGGAACAGTTATAGGCTGAAGCCAGACTGGGAATACAGGACACAAGTATCTGTATGGAACCTGGAGCAGCGGTTCTCCAGGTGGGGTCCCCAGACCAGCAGCATCACCAGCACCCAGGGGGCTTGTTAGAAATGCAGACTCTCAGGCCCCACCCTGACCTGCTGAATCAGAGACTCTCAGGGTGGGGGCCGTGCTGCGTTTTGACAAGCCTTCCCAGTGAGTCTGATACACAAGGGAGTTTGAGAGCTTCCGGGCCAGGGAGCAGCAGAAGCTGGGCCTGGTGTGCTTCACCGAGACCCCCAAAAGCAGCAACGGATCCCACCCTAAGACTCTCTGCCTCTGTGCCCAGGTACTGGCTTCATGCAATTGTTTTGCAGAGGAGATTTAGAAAATTTAAGTGTCAAACCTTTCATCTTAGGAGATCATCTGCTTTTACACTCAAGTGAACTAAAATTTAAAGAAATTGTTCAAATAATCGACACGTTCAGGTTGTTACAGAACAAAACAAGGGGGGCCTGGGATGATATACTATTATTGAAAGAAGGCCCCGGGTCCGTTATGTCCGCCGCCAGAGGAAAGACGTCTCTCAATGCCAGAGATTCGTGAAAAGGAAAGGAAACGTTTATTTAATGCTATACAAATTTAAAGTAGTGACCTAATGTCTTCACCAAAATCCCAAAGCCCCTTAAAACACCCACAAACAGACACAGTCCTTCCTTCCTTCCCCCTTTGCGCAGTCCAGAGTACCGTATCTCAGGAAAGGAAATAGAAGTCCATGGCTTAGGTTGTCCTCTGGTTCTTCCCAGTTAGTGCTCGATCTCGACTGGGAGACCTCCCTGGGTTCCTGGCATCCTCCGCTGAGTCACCAGGATCTCTGCTAAAACCAGGTGGTGGTTCCCCCTTCTAAAGCCGTGGGGGTCCCCACTCTGCCAGGCCACGTGGTTCTCTTCTCAGGGCTGCAGGAGTCTACACTCTGTCAAGTCCGCGTGCTTCTCCTTCCTAAAGCAGCATGGTTCTCCCTTCTAAAACAGCATGGTTCTCCTCCTCTCAGGGATGTGCATGGCTCTCCTTCTCAGGGCAGCACATGGTTCTCCTTCTCAATGGCCACCAAATCTGGGTTTTAAATCCCCGAGGCCAATCTTCCTCTGCAGCCTCATTTCCGACTCCTCCCACACTCGGCTTCACATGCCGGAACTCGTATCCTTCTAGCTTTACTGGGCTGCCATCATGAGTCTGGTCAGGCGTGGCCCCATGTCCTGGAGCCAATCCTCTCTGAGCTCCCACGCAGGCGCTGTAACTCAGGGGACCTGCCCCCCCAGTTACATCTAGGTGGGGAAGTTACTTCTGGGTGGGGAAGTTACTTCTGTTCCCCTGTCTTAGAGCTGGTCACAGCTACTTAACATATCTATGCAACCAGCCAAAGGCTATAGATATGTTAAATGACCAACCCAGAGGTTAGCTGCAAGGCTTTTGCTATGCAAAACAGCTCTCAATGGCCCTGCTTCATTTGTCCCTTCCCCCAACCCACACCCTGGGGTGGGGGATGGAGACATCTTAAAATCTCCTGGACACCTTAAGTTCTGGAGCCCATTTCAAATGCCTATTTGGGCCCCCCCCTCTTGGCTGCACCCTGTAACAAGGTGAGGAGCTTTGGAAGGAGGCAGCAATGAGTCAGCCGGCTTGTATGTACCAGAAGAAAGTGCTGAGGAACCTTCCATTTGTTTAAAATAAACTTCTGTTTGGAATGTCATAATGTTTATCATAAGTAATTAGTCAAATTGCATTAAGCTGCATTAACTTTCACATTGATCTTGTTGACATCAGGGGCTGAAAAGGTGACTTTTAGCCATTGGCATGAAGATTATAATGATGATAATTTCATAAATGTTAGATTGCTCCTTCACCTCACTTCATCCCTTTGGCAGATATTGGGATCATTCAGAATTAATGTCCAAAGGGTCAAAGTTGTGCCCCAGGAAGAACATACTCAAGGCTCCTACCGCCAGTGCCAAACCTAGATCTGTGGAAGTGGGGCCTTGCCCCTGAGCCCTGTGCTGTGGAGGGCTGTACTCAGGCCCTCCTCCAGTTGCAGGCCTCCCTTCGAGCCCCTGGGCCCTGGAGTTTCCTGCCTAACTAACTGCCTTGAGCTTTCCATCTAGAGCCTAAGCAGAACTCCTCCTTTGGTCTGCCTTCCAGGGGATAGACCCCAGCTCCACTATGTGTATTGCTAGAGCCAACGAGTCCCGCTTTGCTGGGGAGGGAAATCTAGCTTGGATTGTGAGCTGGAAGGTGGTCCACATTCACATGTAAAAGGACAGAGCCAGGGGTGGGAAAAACATGGCTGACCTTGTGTTAGGGGCCAATTCTCCATGGCCCACCATGAGAAACTTGCAGGAGTTCAGGAATTCTGAACTAAAACCTGACCTCCTAAGGCACTATGAAGAACAGACTATACTTCAACAGCTTACCGCTTGATTTATAATTTTAAATATGAATGGTATGTGGACCTCTATTAGCTTTCCTGCCATTCTTGCGCAAGGTCTCAAGAATGTTAGGGGTGGAATAACCACCCACAATTGATACGGGGCTATCTGATTAGGATAACTCCAATCACTGGGGAGAAGTAGGGAGGGGCTGTAGGAGGAGTTTGCCAAGGCAGCTGTGGGCAGTCCAGGGCGGGATTGTCTGAGAGGCTGAATGCCCCCCAGAGTGCATGGAAATAAAAAGGAGGGAGCTCTGGCTCCTGAGCTGCCTCTCAGGCTCTGGCTCTTGGGCTCTCGGGCTCACTCTCAGGCTGTTCTCCCCGGAGGATACCTGGATGATCTCGCTGCAGCTGCCTGCACTTCCCAATGGATGGCATGTTGTCTGGGAAGGAACTCTGGGTGCAGCCTAGGACTGGGCTGGCCTGGCAGAGGGTGGCAGGTTTATTCTGTGGGTGTCCTAGACACAACAGGCTTTGAGGCAGAAGCCTGCTGTTCTTCCACAGTGTAGTTTTGTGGTTACTATATTATATAGTTTTTGGTTTGTAAACTAACCCTATAGAAACAAGATAAAAATGGAAAATATAGAACTGGGATGTTAAAATTGAGCCTTCATTGATAGGTTTAAGTGATTAAAGCTGTGCCTTGATAGGCTTAAGTAACTGTTTTTGAATAAAGACTCCTTTCCTTTTATCACCAAACCTTTGTTTTGCCTCTGGATTTTTACCTCGAGGGCGGTGGTGGGCAGCAGGACCCCAAGTTCTGTTGGGTAACACAGTGACTTATGTTGCACCTTGTTACATGAAACATGGATCTTCCCATTACTGAGTTCTATGAGTGCCATCTGTGAAGAAGGGTAATAGCAAATAGCATGACGGATTAATGGCAAGGTGAACTTGGAGAGCAGCCCTGGTAAAGATGAGGGGCTCAGCTCTTCCGTTTACAATGAGCACCTGCTTTAGGAAAGAGACTGGGAGCTAAGCATGGACAGGCAGGAAGAGAGACTTGAAAACTGTACCAGAAAAGAACTTCAAGGAATATAGCAGAGTTGGGCCGCTGGGATACAAAATCCGCTAGCACCTTGACACAAAGTGTTTAGGGACTAAATAGGGTAGCATAGTGGTTAAGAGTTTAGGCTCAAAAAAACAAAACCCAACCCACACGCTTGTGGCTTGAATCTCATATCTGATAGTCATTAGTTGTGTGATTTTAAGGGAAAATTTTTTAAACCTCCTCTGTGCCTTAGTTTCCCCACGTATGAAATGGGAATAATAAGAGTGCCTATCTTATTGAGGCATTGTGAGGATAAAATGAAACGAAACATGTAGAATGTAGGGTACCTGGTATATTGTAAGCATTCAATAAATAATAAGTGCTATTATTATTATTAGTATTATTGGTTTTTACAGAAATTTTTGCCTATAGGGATAACAGGCAAAGTCTCAAGTGGAAAGCAAACGTTTCAATGAATGGATTCAGCCCTGAGCCAAAGGATGCACACAACCTGAACCCAAGAAGGAAAAAGCTTTGGGTCTCACGGACAAGGGAGCAATGGCTTCACGTTCCAGTGTGAAGAAAGCCAAAACCCAGAATGCTTGGTTCATCTGTAAGGCTTTGCGTGGGAATTTCTACAACTCTTCATCTTACTCCACATTTGTTAATGGAATACAATGTGAGTCAGTTTAATGCCATGTTCGCTTCAGCCTCCCAGAGCCCTAGGTTTGCACCCTAGCTTTACCATTTTCTGCCTGACCCTGAACCAGTTACTTAACTTCCTTATGCCCTTGGTCTTCTTATCTGCAAAATGGAGAGAGTAATATAATGATAATTGTAATCCCACTACACAGTTGTATTGTGAAGACAGCATGCAGTGGTACACTGGAGTTAGATGGTACTGGTTGTACCATCTTGATCAAGCCAGTTGTTAAAGTTTCAGGATTTTTGCAAGCCAGTTAGTTGGTAAGCCACCAGGTAGCTTGAAATTAGCCCTGGTGGGAGTATTTCTGTCACAAGATTAGCAAACGCTAGCAATCAGGCTCTTCTCCCCCTGGAGAGGCATTTACCAGCACAGCACTAATTGCATTCAGTAAACATTTAAAAGGCTTAGCACCGTACACAGAACAAAATAAGAACTAAAATTAAGTTAAATATTTTAAATTGTTTACTGAGCTCTTAATATGTGTCTATGTCTATTTTAGGTACTGTAAATGCAGTACCAGAAAAGGCTGGTTGTGCACATCCACTCAAAGAGAGAACAACCTAGACTGTGGACAGCCAGCGTTACTGCAGGCGTCACAGCTGGAGCGGGGGTCACTGCGACCTTCTCCATCTCTGTCAGACTTCTTCATTCTACTTTATTTCCCCCAGATTTTGCACGATTCCTGTCAGAATGGACGTTTATTGGCCAAATGATTGAACAAATCAGTTTGATCATGTAGTAATAAAATAATGTGTGTGATTGGTTCTATATCACATAAGAAGTGATCTTTAAAGGCTTTAACTTATTGGTTGAGTCAGGCTATTGTGGGTAAACTTGGCCAAATACCCGTTATTATCTTTTCCTTTCTCCGTAAGTGTCTACCATTAACAATAAAGCAAATAACATCAATTATTATAAAATACTAAATAAAATGCCATAGTTACACAGTGGGTACTGCCTTGACTGGATTATTATAATTTACTATTGGGTTTGCCATAGATAGATAATAATGTACACAAATGATAATTTAAGACACAACAGGAAAGAAAGCTTCTTATAAATGTCTGTTGGAGAGTGATTCTCATTGTACAAAAATAGTTTAAATGACAACTTAATTCCCATACACACTATGCTGTTGTCCTTTGGCATTGTTTCTTCTGTGAGAAGGACTCTGAAAATCAAAAGAAAAACGAAGTGGTGCCCTGTGTTGAAATATCTGTATCACTCTTTGCAAACAAGAATCTACTTTTCCCCTTTAATTTGACAGCTTTATAAAGGCATAGAGTCATATTTTTGGGACAGTTTGGATGTTACCTAAGAAAAAGACAGCATTGGATTATGGGGATATTTAGGTAAATTCATCCCTGGGACATGGGGGTGGTTGGCTGGTGGACAGTCAGATTGGAGCAATTGTTTACATAGGGTTTAGACTAGAGGGTTGGATTGTGTTTGCCTGCCTGTGATTTTTACCAACTACAATACACTCTGTTTGGAATACTTCTCACTGACTTCAGTGTGCATAGGCATCCTCTGATGAACTAATTAAAATACTGATGCCTGAGCCCCACTCCCAGAGGTTCTGCTTCCTTAAGTCTGAGATGGGCCCAAGAACTTGCATTTCTAACATTCTCCCAGCTGATGTCGATATTGAGGGTCTGTGGACCACACTTTGAATAGTATGTTAGAGGCCAATAGCAAAATAATGTGCCCTTTGTTCTCTGTAGGAGGACCTTCTAGGAGAAAGGCATGCACACAAGTAAGCCTTTTTACATCTCCCATGATAAACTGAAAGCTCCATGTGTGTAGGATTTTGTCTGCAAGTCTGTCCCTACAGCCTCAATCCTTGGCCCCATGTCTGAAATGGGTACACATTCAGTGCATACTTGCTAAACTTCAGAAGGAAAGAGGAGAGGTGGGTGTCTTAGTTTACTGGGGCTGCCATAGCAAAGTACCACAGATGGGGTGGCTTAAACAACAAAAATTTATTTTCTCACAGTTTTGGAGGCTGGAAGTACAATCAAGGTTTCAGCAGGGTTGGTTTCTTTTGAGGCTTCTCTCCTTGGCTTGTAGATGGTTGTTTCCTTTATCTCTGTTTGTGTCCAAATTTCCTCTTCTTACAAGTGTTGGGAACCACCCTGCCTGGTTTCAGAAGCTGTAACCCCCCATGGCTAAGGCTGAGTGGGACCTTCAGACCATAAGCCACTAAGGAGACAACGCTTATCTCCCTGGCAGGGGCGCTGCCTCTGCTCCTTTTACTTCACCCTGCCTGGCCTCCATTACTTGATTGGTTAGCCAATGATGGGTAAGATTCCTCAAGGGGGAACAACCTAAGACAGGCACAATCACAGGGAGGCCCCAGGAAAGGACTTGACGGGCTACAGCAAAATGGGGTGATGGACCCTCTCCCCTTGGCTTTGACATAGCCCGAGTCCTCATTCTGTCTGCAAGAAGTCTCCTAATCTCTTGGCTGCCTTACTTCCCCTGCCTGACTTAAGTCTGAAACAATGACAGAGGGCAGTGCAGCTCTGTGCTGGGAAGGGCAGTTCCCTGGGTGATCAGACCTAAGAAAGAACACATAAAATCCTGTGAAAACTGCTTTGCTGAGAATGCTCTCAATTAAATGATGAGGGCCCAAGCAGGAAATGAGTTTGATTCCCAAAGTTTTATAGCCTTTTAGCTAACAGACCCTGACTCAGAATAAGCCCTAGTAGTTCTTTGTATGCTATCTATTGTTTGATCCTTACTGCCTGACAACGATTAATGAGCTTTACCTGTATTCCTGTGCAAAATGAACCTAATAAAAGCCCATTGAGGAAAAGGCTCTTGGTCTTTCTCTTTTGAGAGATTGGCCACCTTTCCTCCCCAAGCAGATCATGTCTTGGTAGACATATTCTCATCCACGGTGGATGGGGGGCTCTGTGGGCAAAGCTCCCCCACATACAAGTACACCAGTGGTCTTGGAATAGAACCCTCTCCCAGTGACCTCATTTAATTTGATTAGCTATTTGAAAACCCTACCTCCCAATGCAGTCACATTCTGAAGTATTGGGGGTTAGGACTTCAGAATATAAATTTTGGGGGGCACAGTTAAGCTCATAACATTTGGGTTGATTGCCATGTAGGCTGGTGGTTAAATTAGAACCAGAATGGATGGATATTTTTGGGAACTGGAGTAACAGATATTTAAAATAAAGTGCTGATGATGCATTAGTAAAATGAGGTTAGTGCAGGAAGAGGACAGTTATACCTTTTTATCTGCATGGAGATGAATTCTTTAGGTCAGGCTATAGTTTAATTAAGAAGAAAAAAGAACTATAATATTTTAAAATTTTCAAAAAATATTTTTATTTATTTTTAGACAGAAGAAAAGGGAGGAAGAGAGGGAGAGAAACATCAATATGTGATTGCTTCTCATGTTCCCCTACTGGGGACCTGGCCTGCAGTGTAGGCATGTGTCCTGACTGGGAATTGAACCAGTGACCCTTTGGTTTGCAGGACAGCACTCAGTTCATTGAGCCGCACCAGCCAGGACAAAAATCTTTAAAAAGTAAATAAAATATAATTGTTATGAAAATGTGCTATAGAATGCCATAAAGCTTCACAATTTGATAAATTCTGTATTTATTTCTAACACGAGTCTTTTTCCTTTAACAGCAAAACATATGTAACATTAACACTTATTTTGTGCTCGTTTTTGTTTGAATTTATATTTGTTGAATTAAATCTAATATCTTTGATAATGCTAGTTATACACACTTCAGTGGTTTATAACCAGTAAAGTGTTTTGCAATTTGAGTAATGGGCAAGAAGTTATCTGTATTGAGAATATGATAAACCAAGAGTTATGCTACTACAGTAGTATTGATTTAAAAAAATTTTGCTTTCTGACATTAGCCTGGATGGTTGCCAGTCAACAAAATAATCTTCACCAAAGCTAGTCGACCTCTTGTTCCAGTCTGCAGAGCAACCATCCAATGAAGGCATAATTCCCTGTGAAGTGAGAGTAAGATGAGAGACTAAAATAATTATTAAACCAACATTTTAGACATATTAATATCCAAGCTTCTATCTGCAGCTCAGCAGCAAGAGTAGGTCACTTGAGTTCAAAACTAAATCATGAAGGGTGTATACAGTTTATTTAGTTGGAGAAAAATAATAATCACAGAACTGAATCACAAGGTTAATGACTCACAGATGATTACTGTTTTGTTGTTTTAGAAAGTAGAGATGTAAGTGGCACATTTGGGAGCTAATAGGATACGACCCTGAAGATTTATTTGGGTTTCTCCAACTTTGCTTTATTGCTAGAAAGTAGAGGTAGCATCAGCTCAGGGTGTTGGGACTTTCCTAGTTGCTCTAGCAACAGCTGACTCACAGTTATTATTGGTGCTTAGGAGACTACCAACTCTCTAGATTTCAATCAGACTTGCCATGATTCATCTCTGGGAAGGAATTCAACAGGGTAGTGCAAGTTCAGAAAGCAGAAGTGGAGAAAACTCTTTCAGGCACTTCCCTCAAATTCCCCAGAGTCCACCCTTTTGGATATGCTCCTGATTGCTGACCAGAAGTGAGATGATTTTTATCTAAAATTTCTCATGTATTTGGATTTTTGCAAGAGCAGCTGCACAGGCTTGTACGCTGGTCAAAGCATGGTCTTATTTGAGCATTTGGAAAACTTGTTGCTTCTCTGTTTCACAGCTTTGTTTAAGTATTTGGGGGGAAAGTACAAAAAATGTAAACAAATTTTAAAAAGGCAGTTATTAACTCTAGACGAAATAAAAAGTTATAAAAGAAAGACAACACCATCAGAGCAAATTACTTGGCTTAGTAGTGAATAACACTTAGGTTGTTAAAACAGGGTGAATATTATGGACTTAATCCAAAATTAGATAGTTAAATTGGGAGGACAGATTCAAGGGAGAGTGGAGGGTGTAAAAGTGCTCAACTACTATAACTTGTAAAGGAAGTCTGCAGATCGTGGTGACTCACCGTAAATATGGAAGTCCTGTGATTACCACACAGAGACACTTTTGACAGTGAAGGGGACCAATGGTGTTAATTATGCTGCACAATGGTGTAAACTGGAACTGATGAGCAAACAGAGTATATGGTCTCCTAATTACAGGCATATTGTTTTAAGCGTAGAAGTAAGGGCCAGGTAAGATAGCCGACCAAGTTGGAAGTGGCTGTATCTAGGGAGTGGGATTGGCAGTGGGGGGAGAGTAGGACATGAGAATGCTGATTTTTAATATGTCTTTTAGTGATATTTGATTTAAAACAATGACTACCCGTTATATTGACAAACTTAAAAATTAAATTTTAGAACAGATTAGTCTTGCCTAATGCTTAAAAAAGTTTTATTCTATTTTTTCCATTACTATTTAGTCCCCTCATCCTCCCTTCTCCCTGTAATCACCACATTGTTGTCCATGTCCTTGAGTTCTTTTTCCTTTTTGCTCAATCTCTCCACACCCTAACCCACCCCCACACCTTGGCTGACACCCTGCTCTCTATCTATGAGTCTTTCTCTATTTTCTTTGTTAGTTCAGTTCAACAGATTCCACATATGAGTGAAATCACATGGTATTTGTCTTTCTCCCACTGGCTTATTTCATTTAGCATAATGTTCTCTAGGTCCATCCATACTGTTGCAATCGGCAAAATGTTCTTCTTTTTCTTGTGGCTGCATAGTATTCCATTGTGTAAATGTCCTACAGTTGTTTCATCCACTCATCCATTGATGGACACTTGGGCTGTTTCCATATCTTGGTGATTGTAAATAATACTTCAATGAACATAGGGGTGCTTATGTTCTTTCAAAGGTGTTTTGGGTTTCTTTGGATATATTCGCAGGAGTGGGATTACTGGATCAAAAGGCAGATCCATTTTTTTATTTTTTGAGGTATCGCTATACTTCTTTCCACAGTGTCTGCACCAACCTGCATTCCCACCAACAATGCAAAAGGTTTTCTCTTTCTTCACATCCTTGCCAGCACTTGTTGTTTGTTGATTTATTGATGATAGCCATTTTGACAGGTGTGAGGTGATATCTCACTGTGATTTTAATTTGTATCTCTCTGATGATTAGTGACATGGAGCATCTTTTCATATATCTGTTGGTCATCTGTATGTTGTCTTTGGAGAAGTGTCTATTCAGGTCCTTTGCCCATTTTTTAATTGGGTCGTTTGTTTTTTTGGTATTGAGTTTTGTAAGTTCTTTACAGATTTTAGATATTAACCCCTTATCAGATGTATTGGCAAATATGTTCTTCCATTCTGTGGGTTGTCTTTTTATTTTTTTGATGTTTTCCTAACAGAAAGGGAAATTAAGTTAACAATTCTACTCACAATTACTTCAAAAGGAATAACATACTTAGAAATAAACCTAACCAAGGATGTAAAGTACCTGTACTTGGAAAATTATAAGATACTGAAGAAAGAAATTAAAGAAGATACAACTAAGTCGAAGCAAATACCGTGTTCATGGATAGGAAGAATTAACATCATTAAAATGTCCATACTACCCAAAGCAATCTGTAGATTCAATGCAATTCCTATCAAGATGCCAATGATGTATTTCACAGAACTAGAACATATATTTCAAAAATTTATATGGAACCACAAAAGGCCCCACATAGAAACAGTGATCCTGAGAAAGAAGAACAAAGTTGGAGGAATCACACTTCTTAATTTTAAACTACATTATAAGGCCATAGTAATAAAAGCAGCATGGTACTGGAATAAAACCAGACACATTAGATCAGGTGGAACAGAATAGAGAGCCCAGAAATAAATCCATACCTTTATAGTCAATTAAAATTTGACAGAGGGCCCTGGATAGTGAAGCTCAGTGGACTGAGTGCCAACCTGTGGACCAAAGGGTCACTGGTTTGATTCCCAGTCAGGGCACATGCCTGGGTTTTTGGCCAGGTCCCTGGTGGGGGGCACATGAGAGGCAACCACACATAGATGTTTCTCTCCATCTTTCTCCCTCCCTTCCCCTCTCTCTAAAAATAAATAAAATCTTTTAAAAAATTGACAGAGGAAGAAAGTACATACAATGGGCTAAAGATAATTTATTCAATAAATAGTGTTGGGAAAATTGGACAGATACATGCAGAAAAATGAAACTAGACCACCTCCTTACACCACACATAAGAATAAATTAAAAATGGCTAAAAGACTTAAATATTAGGCCTGAAACCATAAAAATCATAGAAGAAAACAGGCAGCAAAACCTCAGACATTGCTTGTAGCAATATTTTATCAGATATGTCTCCTCAGGCAAGGGAAACAAAAGAAAAAATAAACAAAATGGAACTACAACAAACTAAAGTTTTTGCCTAATGCTTTTTTGATATGAATAAAAATGTTCCCTGTTGTCAGTAAGAAGCCATATGTGAGCTCTCCTGGAATACTTACTATATGTAGTGTTTATTTGATGCTTTTCCCTCTAAGGTGCAATTAGATAGTAAATACTACGTTCTGCTTATTTTTGAAATAGGGCCTTGGCACAAAGTAGGTGCTTATTAAATATTTGTTAGTGAATAAAAGCAAGGTTTGGTAATATTTTCAAAGGAAGAAGAACCTTCTAGAAACCATATTACTATGAGTAATGTCTGATATTTTAAAGTACAGTTGTAATACCTAGTCGGGCTTATCCTGAGTGTGGGGTTCACCAGAAAGGGTTCCTTTAGGCAAGTTGGAGAAGGGTCTTTACAAAGTTTAGTTCTAGAGTGTAGAATGTAAAATTTTAATACTCTTTCAAAGATCTTTGTAAGACTATTATCCTGATATTATTATCCTTAGGATATCATTATCCTTAGGATATCATTATCCTTAATGATAATGATTAAACTTTCAGAAATCATGCCTGTAAAGGTGCACCCATATGGAGGAAGCTTTTTTTGGTTTTCCTGTCAAGTGGATGCGTGTTAGTTGGCAACTTTCCCCACATTTTTTTTACCCTCAAATGTTTTTTCTTTCTTGTCATTTGAACAAGATGAAATCTTGTTTTCAGTTCTGACTTTCTCCAGGGGGTCCTGGTTCAGTAACCAGTGCAGAGTATTTGCAGTAGAAACAGGGCCAATAAGTGTGAATTTGCTGCTTATTGTTGCTCAACATATTTATCTTCTAAATTGAAAAATTGGGGAGGGACTTCTGCCCAAGATGGAGGCATAAGTGGACGCACTGTGCCTCCTCGCACATCCAAGATAGGGACGACAACAATTTAGAAACAGAATAACAACCAGAACTGACAGAAAATTGGTCTGAATGGAAGTCGGACAGCAAAGAAGTTGAAATTAACCCATTTATCCAGACTGGTAGGAGGGGTGGAGTCGGGCAGCTGAGCGCCGGTCACAGCGTGGCGTGCAGCAGTGGGACTGGTGCGTTAGACATCCTGGGGTGCACAAAACCGCAGTGGGTGGATCCTGAGTACGCAAGTGGCAGCTGGCAGACCCCAGCCGATGGGTGGCAACCTGCCAACCCAGTGAGGCAGTGATTGTGAAGCAAAGCACTGTGCACAACCCAGGATCCCAGTGCTGGGAAATAGAGCCTTGGGACACTGATTAAAGACACCTGTGGGAGTTGAAGCGCATGGAGAGACACCCAGCCTCACAGGAGAGGTTCTTGGAGGGTCCTACAGCGTGCACAAGCCCACCCACATGGGAATTGGCACCAGAGGGGACCAGTTTGCTCGGGGGAAACAGCAGAAGGGACCGAGGTCCCAAGGAGAATGGAGCAAGCGCCATTGTTCCCTCTTGACCCCGCCCCCACATACAACATCACAACCCAGCAACTGGGGTGCCCTGCCCTGGTGAACACCTAAGGCTCCGCCTCTCATATGTAACAGGCACAACCAGACCAAAGGAGGGGGGGTGAAGATGGCTCAAACAGAAGTGAAAGCCCCACAAGCACTACTTTTAAGCGACTGAGAGATAGCCAGCCTATCAGATGCACAGTTCAAAGCACTGGTGATCAGGATGCTCACAGAGTTGGTTGATTTTGGTCACAAATTAGGTGAACAAATACAGGCTACAATAAGAAAAATGAAGGAAAATGCACAGGGAACCAATAGTG
Source organism: Phyllostomus discolor (assembly GCF_004126475.2). Lineage (NCBI taxonomy): Eukaryota > Metazoa > Chordata > Mammalia > Chiroptera > Phyllostomidae > Phyllostomus > Phyllostomus discolor. The sequence continues at coordinate 50,654,085 of NC_040906.2, read as the reverse complement.
ATGAAAAGAAAGCTGGGTCTCACATCAATGGAGTGGACCAGAAGGAAGAAAGACACAACCACGTGGAAAAGAATGAACAAATAAGAATTCAAAAAAATGAGGAGAGGCTTAGGAACCTCCAGGACATCTTTAAACATTCCAACATCCAAATTATAGGGGTGCCAGAAGGAGAAGAGGAAGGGCAACATGTAGAAAAGTTATTTGAACAAATAATAAAGGAGAACTTCCCTAATCTGGCAAAGGAAATGGACTTCCAGGAAGTCCAGGAAGCTCAGAGAGTCCCAAAGAAGTTGGACACAAGAAGGAACATGCCAAGGCACATCATAATTACATTAGCCAAGATTCAAGATAAGGAGAGAATCCTAGAAGCAGCAAGAGGACAGGAGACAGTAACCTACCAAGGAGTTCCCATCAGACTGTCAGCTGATTTCTCAAAAGAGACCTTACAGGCAAGAAGGGGCTAGAAAGAAGTATTCCAAGTCATGAAAGGCAAGGACCTACATCCAAGATTGCTCTATCCAAGAAAGCTTTCATTTAGAATGGAGGGCAGATAAAGTGCTTCTCAGATAAGGTCAAGTTAAAGGAGTTCATCATCACCAAGCCCGTATTTTATGAAATGTTAAAGGGACTTATCTAAGAAAAAGAAGATAAAAAAAAAACATTTACAGTAAAAGGACAGAAAACTCACAATTATTAACAACCACACCTAAAGCAAAACCAAAAGAAACTAAGCAAACAACTAGAATATGAACAGAACCACAGAAATGGAGATCACATGGAGGGTTAGCAACAGGGGAGTGGGAGGAGGAGAGAGGGGGAAAAGGTATGGAGAATAAGCATAGATGGTAGGTAAAAAATAGACAGGGGGAGGGCAAGAATAGTACAGGAAATGTAGAAGCTAAAGAACTTATGACACATGGACATGAACTAAAGGGGGGAATGTGGGTGGGAGATGGTGTGCAGGGTGGAGGGGACTGAAGGGGGGAAATCAGACAACTGTAATAGCATAATCAATAAAATATATTAAAAAAGAGAAAAATTGGGGAGAAAAAGTATGGGAAAAATGGGAGAGGAAGGAAATTGAAACTGGAGGCAAAACAAACACCAGAAAGAAAGGAGGACAACAACACAGAAGTGTCTGTTAGAAACTAGGTCTTGAACCCAGAATACCTAATTCGATCCGATTGATTCTTTTAAAAAGGAGAATTCTCTGCCCAAAACAAACACAGCACATACCAAAAACACTCACTGTCCTTATTCTGAAGCCATTTTTTCCTCAATGCCCAAGAAAGCATTTATGTCGGATCTGTTCTGCCAGTAGAATTAATTATTTGGTGTATTAGGGGTGGAGGTTGGGGGCCAGGGGCTTGTCCCTCAGACACAACCTTTATCAGTCATATGTAACTGTCTGTTTATTTGTCAGTATCTTTCGCTAAATCTCAGGCTCTGGGAAGGGGCCATTCTATTTTGTTCATCATTCAGTGCACCGCACTCAGTGCTTGACACATAGTGGATGCTCAATCAAATATTTGCTGAATGAATGAGTGCAGGAACTGTGCTGTCCCTTTTTACATATCTACAGGGGCCACTCTCTGTAGGAACAGGGAAGTCTCACTGAAGACGTGACTCTGACGATAAACTGGGGAAGTTGGCAACTATCGCTAGAGGAAATAACTGAGTGTTTTAACAGCTTGCAGGCATTTCTCCTGGCTTACTCCAGTTTAAGGCAGGTCTCAGGAGCCACCACAGAGGGCCCAGGGCCAATTAGACAAAGGAAGAACCAAGGATTAACTTCAGGCAGTGGCACTTCTCTTTCTTCTCGGTGACAGCTAGCTCACTGCCTAAGCTGTGAAGCAACTCAGGGGAAATATAAATTACCGCAAGGAACCGTACCGTATCCTTCACCTGGCAACAGGCTGAGTGAGTCTGGCTCATTTCTGAGCTGGCGCGTGCTGCAGGGTACTGCGATCTCCGTTGTTTCAGGCTGTAGCAGTCCCGAGGGGTCTGCGTTCTCCTTGGCAGGAGTTAGGCAGCAACAGTTTAGGTTAGCTGCCATATTTAATGTGTTGGGGGAGGAGGAGGTGGCCTCAGAGGAAAGGACTCAAAAGAAGGGCTAAGTGATGCTTTGAACCAGGGACAATGTCCTTATGTGCGTCAGTTCCACTGAAGGAGACGCTCCTGGTCACCAGTAGCAGTCATGCACAATGTTACATCTTGGTTGTTTTTGCTGTCGGCGTGGCAAATGTGCTCACACAAGTTGTTACAGGGCAGTAGTGCACACCTCGTGCTCCTTCTGAAGAAGTATCTTTGATTTGAAAACCACCGAATTTTCAGAGGTAAGTCTCTGATTTTAAAGATGAAATCTAAGACAGACATTATGTGATTATAATGTCTATTTTAGCTGTTTTACAATTGCAAGTTTATTTGGATCATGATAGACAGATGGATGAATTTAGGTCAAAGGACATTGGTGAAATTACCCATTGGATTATTCTTAAATAGATAGCTAGCTTTCTCACCTCCACACACAGGTGTGTGCACAGACACACACACACACCACGCTTTGGCAGGAATTCTACAACGGAGCACTGAAAGGAGTCGATGACACTTTCTGGCCAGCCATCCGTGCTTGGCGGTGGCCGGCACAGGTGTTCGGGGTTATGCAGGCTTCAGTGGGGGGAGGGGCTGTGCCTGGGGTAACCACACAGGGGCTTTGAGGCCCTGGGGATATTCTAGATCTTAGTCCGAATGTAGAGATATAAAAGTTGGTTTTATTATTTGTTATTCCATATATGAGTTGTGTAGTTTCATATTTATGAAGAAATATATCATAAAAACAAATTTTGAAAAAGACTCAACTACAAGGCACCAGTAGCTCTGGGATCTTGTAATAGTAGCCCACATCCTCTTTGCTTGGCACACACTTTCAAGACTTAGAACTTTTCGCTGTGCATTTGGAGGGTGATCAAAAGGCACCAAGTCTGTGAGACTCATGACACGATCACTACTTCAGTGTGACAGCCTCGCAGAGTCTGCAAAACATCCACATTTGTCCACCGGTTATCTGGCTCCCTCGTCAGCGCCCACTGGTGGTGTCTGGCAGAGCTGTCTGCTGTCCTGACTGGACCGCTGCCTCAGGCACCCCGGGCATTTCCTGAGGACCAGCTTACAGCACAGTGAACCTGTTAGCTTCCACCAGGTCCCACTCTGCCCTCCTTCAGCCCCTCTGACATATCACTGTGGTGGTGGGAGAAATGCACCCCACACATGAGTCAGAAGGCAGGCACACCCTGGCACACTGGCTGGAAGTCACTGTGTCATGAACTCAGGCATCACTGTGTCAGTGTCTGTGCAGAAAAGGCAGTGGAGTGGGGTGGTTAGGAGTATCTGCTGTGAGCGGCACTGAATTTGAACTCTGGCTTTGCTGTTTACTGGTTGTGTAACCTTGGGCAAGTTACTTTAATGTACCTCAGTTTTCTTCTCTGTAAAACGGGAATTAGTATGTCTACCTCATAGGGTTATTGTGATAATTAAATTAGCATATATTATACATAAATATATACACTTATAAAATATATAATATATATACTGCTTAGCAGGAACCTACGACGTGCTGCTGTGTTAGACTTTTTGCTCCCATAGACTTAGAGCAGCTCCCCCAACCCATGTCTCATATAAACCCCAGGGGGGCAGAGTCCGGGCTGGGGAGGAGCACAGAGAGGTCCTTCCTTTTCTGTGCCTTGGAGTGTAATAGAGTCTGGCTCCATCTTGACTGCTGATGGCTGTCAAGCTTCACCCCTGTCTCTTCACCTTTCTTCTCACATCTGGGCTGACTAATAAGAAAGCCCACGTACTGCCTTTCCTGGTGACTGCAGAAAGTTTAATTCATATAAGCCACTTCTTCTGTAGGAACCCCTAGCCCAGCCCCACCCTGTAACCACAATAAAAGCCAAAGCCAGCCTCCCTTTTCTTCCCCTGTCTGAGCTCATTTTCAAACCCGCTTGTGAGCCTGCCCTGCCCTCCCAAGAAAGCCTTGTTATGTGAGAAATAAACTTTCATACCCTCTCGGTGCATGTGCGTTATCACTAGTCCGGACATCGAAACCAGTTTTGGTTGGGGGTGGTTCCATCCTACCTCTGTGGGGTGACTACAGCAAAAAAGGATGAGGCCAGGAGACAGGGGAGGACAGAGAAACCTAGTTAGCTTCTCTTTCTCTGTCCTTAACTCTCTTTACCTTCAACTATAGAAAATGGACTTCCCAGTCTCCAGAGTAAAACTGTGCCTAACCCATAACACTGAGGCTCTGGCCCCGAACTGGAATAAGTGGCTCAGATCTTGCTTGATGTTAATATTTCTTAAATGTATGCATAGCCCACATTTACTTTACTGTCTAATATTAGAAGTGTTTTGAATTTTTACTTAGAAGTTTGGTGATGCCTTTGGGACCAGAAATATGCCATAGGAACTTAACTCTTGTTGATAGCCTGTGAGGGCCTTAACTCACAGGCTATCAATTAGCCTGTGGTAGAATTGGTCTTGTTATACATTGTTTCACTTAAAATCGCAGTTTCCAAGAGCCTATCCAGGACACTAAGTGAGAACTTGCTGTATGAGGTTGTTGCAGAGGAGTCTGTCATGGGAAGGTTTAGGGAGGGGCTCACAGGTGGAGTCTGGGCAGGGATTGGTGGAGATCTGTAAAGCCATGAATATTGGGGGCAATTGCTTTGGTGCCAGAGGAGAGGCTGGTGTGTGGTGTGCCCTTCCAGAGCACAAGTCCCAAAGAGCTTCCGTTAAAGGAACTCTTGGATATGTTGACACCAAAAGTGCAAAGGATCGTTTATAAATTTAGAAATTAGCCAAAGCGTAGAAAAGATGCTTGTTTCTATTCTACGTTCTGCCAAGGGAAGAAGGCAAGCCCCGCTCAAAGTACTCTTGATACATTTTTTTTTTTTCATGAAGAAATAAAACACTTTAATTTCAATGTTGCTAATGCTTTAAATTGTAATTTTATTATTTCATTTTCCCATACACTTATACCTGACAGTAAAAGAGTTTTAAATTTGAAAGATCACGGAACAGTCAGAATTTTCCGGCCAATCAGTAAGATTGGTTTGCAGTTTCAACTTGCACGGCCATCGCTAGGGTCCCTCACACCTGGGCAAGGCAAGGATTGTCTGTGACCGACACTGAGAATCACTTGCTTCTCTCTGTTTCCTATACCTGCCCGCCCTCTGCTGGAGGTGCCAAAGAGCAGTGAAATTGTCCAGGACTGTCACACTGCACATGCAAGTGGTTCCAACCTTTTGTTCTGCCCTGCCCCGTTTTTTCACTGCCACCCCTGGGGGATGAAAAGATTCCCAACAGAAGCAAGAATGTTCTCATTCTCAGTCGGTTGAGTCGTTGTAGGCACACTGTGGAGGAGCCTCTGGAGCCATTAAGCAATTATCGTCATTTAACTAAATTCTCTGAATTTGATTCTGTGCTTGGAGTGTAACCTTCTGATACAAGCCAGGTGTTGGAAGAGGCAGTGGCAGTTTGTGTAGTCCAAGTGTAAAGCCAGTGGAACTAAAATTTACACTTTTACTGCATAACTAAAATTTTTCCTATTTATGAATGTGAGTTCAGAGATCATCCTATTTAAGCCCAGACTGGATTTTTTCTTACTGCCATATTTCACTTCACATTTTCTTTTCTTGTTCAATTTCTGCAACTGTCTTCACCGCCCGGACAATTAATCCCAGAAATGTTTAGTAGTAATAGCTACCTAACAGTGTCTCTTGTGACAGATATAGGGAACTATAGAGTCTTCCAGTTTCTTTCCAGAACTTCCAGATCTGCTTCCAGAGTTTCAAGATACTGCATTAACCTCATCTTTCACGCCTACCCTTGGACCCCCCCCCCCCCCGCCCCCCGCCTCCCTGGTTACATTCCAGTGCAAGGCAATACAAACCATCACACAATGGTTTAGCACAGCCAGGTCCACAGGAAATGCTGAATAAGTTTTTTTGTTAAATGTGTGACTAAACTAATATATATCTCAATCTTGTAATGAAGAAACCAAATGTAGTATCACTGAGTATTAGAATAAGAATGGACGTTCAAGCATATTCGGCGCCTATAAACTTATAAAAGGCAGTCAACTCTCTTTGCTCAAAAGGGGGGACAGATATTATAGAAGCTTTAGGAAAAAAACCTAAAATTTTTTTACTGTCTATCATATTTTTGTTGTTGCTGAAAGAATATATATGTGTGTGTTTACATAATATATAGGCATATTAGGTCAGTAAAAGGAATAGTTTTAAAAGATGAAATCAGAAGCTAGTGTCTCAAAGCTCTGAGTTTATGAATTATCTCTTTTTGTTGGAACCCTTGGACAGTGGCTGGTCATTTATTTTTAGACCCCTCTGTAATAAATTCTAACAAATACCAAAAAGAACAAGGTAAGTGTATGGTTTTATTTCTAGCCTGTCAGTAGTTTCCACAGAACTTAACATTCGTTGTGGGAATGTTCAATCTCTCCTGTCCCGAAGTCGTAGGGCTGAGACACAGACCAGCGCTTTGATCACCGCAGCCCCGCCGCAGGCACTGACACCCTGGGGCCCGGCCCCATAGTGGGATCCCAGAGAGTGAGAGGCTCGCCTTTGTTTTCTGACAGGCAGTAAAGGTGACTGGCAAGGAGGAGCTGGGAGAGAGACTAAACTCAAGGGCTGGAAAAAGCACACGTTTCCAGGCAGATCAGATTTAGGCATGAGTAATACGGAATTTGAGGACCTGGAAATGAATCCCCTTTAAACTATCTAACTTATTAAACTCCCACAAACTCCCACACCAACCAAGTTTGAAGACCACTAGAGAGACCTCTAGGATCCACAGCACATTTTAAATTTACCTATTTTTTTTCAAAGATTTTATTTGTTTATTTTTAGAGAGAGGAGAAGGGAAGGAGAGAGGAAGAGAAACATTAATGGGTGGTTGCCTCTCACACAGCCCACACTGGGGACTTGGCCCACAACCCAGGCATGTGTCCTGACTGGGAATTGAACCAGAGACCCTTTCATTTGCAGGCTGGTGTTCAATCCACTGAGCCACACCAGCCAGGATTTACCTGAATATTTAAGGAAGCTCAAGCACACAAAGCCTGGCTAGGAGGTTCACTGGGGTGCTCTGTGAGAGACCTTCATGTAGACTTGCATCACTATGTGCCAACTGCCTTGCTCATGAAACTGCATCCATTCCAAGCCAGCAGGGTAGGGCGTGAGGGGAACAAACAATGATGGCAAAATACTTGGTCTTTTGACACTTTTCCATTGCAGAATGAAAGCTTATTTTTATAAGGAAAGAAAAAAGTTGTTTTATGTGAACTGGATGCCTGACAAGAAGTATAAGAAAAACCAAAGTGTAATGAGAAAATTCAGACAGAGTCATAATCATCTTAAAATTGTATTTTTTTAAGATCCATTGAAGGGCTGGACTTCAGTTGTCACATGAGTGTTCTTTTTAGCAGTCTAGAGGTGAAATAAATAAAACTATCATGCTATTTTCTAAGGTATTTAATAAATGTGTTATAATCTAGAGTATCATAATTGTGATTAATAATTTTACAGCATTAGAGAACATTTAATTGTACTATAATGAGCTTTTCCTCTGTTTTAAAATTGCTACAAATTTATGAAGCATTTATATCATTTTTGGAAAAAATGAAATCCAGTAACAAAATGATCAAAATCAACAACCTGCCCTTGAGATGCAGGAAATGTGGAAAGGTGAATGCACAGACGACACATCACTAATAAGCATGGAACTACATGAGAGAGAGGGCTTTGGTTTTTACGTGTTTACTTGGCCTCCACATTCACATTTGCTTTTCTCATGCTACTGTATTTCTATGTGCTTGGCTAGAATATGCACTTATTGCCCTGGCTGGCATAGCTCAGTGGATTGAGCACGGGCTGTGAACCAAAGCATTGCAGGTTTGATTCCCAGTCAGGGTACATGCCTGGGTTGCAGGCCATGGCCCCCAGCAACCGCACATTGATGTTTCTCTCTCTCTCTCTTTCTCTCTCCCGTCCCTCTCTAAAAATAAATAAATAAAATCTTTAAAAAATTAAAAAAATAAAATATGCACTTATTACTAAAGTACCTGATTAGGTCAGCTCAGTCTTCTGATTTAATAATTTATTTTCCTATTGCTAGAATTAACATATATGTATGTGTTCAGAAAGTGTTCTTTCAGATTTAGTTATAATCTGTAATAATGTTACATGGACCTTTATTCACATTCATCAGTTGAATAAGTCTAAAATACAGAGGTGAAAATAGATGTTGGACAAACTGATTCTGAGTACAGATAACTAAAATTATACTTTTATGTTGCTAAGAAATAGTTTCTATTTATCTGGAATAAAACTTCATCACTGTTTTCTGTTCCTCTCAGTTCAATGAAATAACCCTCTACAATTCAGTGAAATACAACCTGAATATGGATTGGGGTACTTGTATGTATTTATAACTGCAGAGACCCCTGCCTGTGTAGCCAAGTGCCTGCAAGAAGGCACCCAACGACCTGCGGTATGTTCTAGGTTTTCCCCTTTCACTTAGCACAGTGCACCTGAGACTTATCCAAGTGGATGGGCATATCAGTGCTTTGTCTTATACTGCTGAGTAGTACTCCACTGCATGGGCATACCACACTTTGTTCATCCATTCGCTGATGGAGGCCTTGACAATTGGTTGTTTCCAGCTTTTGGTGATAATGAATGAAATTGCTATAAATATTCACATATAGGCTTTTGAGTGATTGTAGATTTTTTAAAAAATTGTATTTATTTATTTTTAGAGAGAGGGGAAGGGAAGGAAAAAGAGAGGGAGAGAAACATTAATGTATGGTTGCCTCTCACACACCCACACTGAGGAGCTGGCCCACAATCCAGGCATGTGCCCAGACTGGGAATCAAACCAGTGACCCTTTAGTTTGCAGGCCACACTCAGTCTGCTGAGCCACACCAGCCAGATTTTTATTTCTCTTGGGTGAACACCTAAAAAAGGATGACTAGACCATAATGCAAGTGCATATTTAACTTTACAAAAAATTGCCAACTATATTCTATCCCAAAGTGGCTATATCATTTTGTGCTCTCACCAGCAATATATAAGAATTCCAGTTGCTCAAAATTCTGGCCCACATGTGGCACAGGCAGTATTTTTAAGTTTACACATTCTGATAGGTGTGTAGTAGTGTCTCAGTAGATTTTAATTTGGTGTGGTATATAAGAAACTTTGTTTATCTCTGTTTCATCTTGCTTTATTTCCAGAGTTTCCATTAGATGTTTTTTTGAGTTTGTATCTCTCCTCTGAAATTTTCTATTGGTTCATGCATAGTGTCTACCTCTTCCACTGAAGTATTTTGCTTATTAATAATAATTAATTTAAATTACTTGTCTGATAGTTCCAGCATCTGAGTCATCTCTGGGTCTAGTTGCTTTGATTATTTTATCTCATGACATTAGATTGTTTTTCCTTATCTTCTTCTTTGTCTCATTGTTTCCTTTTTTAATTTTAATCCAGGGGCAATGTTTTTTCACTGCTTTTAGAAAGAGAGGAAGGGAGAGAGAAAGGGTGAGAGAGAAACATTGACCGGTCACCTCCTGCAGGTGCCTGGACTGGGGACTATATGAGCCTGAACTAGGGATTGAACCCGCAACCCAGGTATCTGCCCTGACCAAGAATCAAACAAAGCTCCACCTGAGCCACATGGGCATGGGCTTGTTCTATTTTTTTTTTAAAGATTTTATTAGCTTATTTTTCAGAGGGAGGGGAAGGGTGGGAGAAAGAGAGGGAGAGAAACATTGATATAAAAGAGAAACATAGATTGGTTGCTTCTTGTGTGCCCCAAACCAGGAACTTGGCTCACAACCCAGGCATGTGCCCTGACATGGAATTGAATTGGTGACCCTTCCCTTTGTGGGACAATGCCCAACCCACTGAACCACACTGGTTAGGGCATATTTATTTCTATTTTAATGTCATCATTACCATATCTTGAATATTACTAATGATGGACATCAGATCCCAGTTAAAACTTTAATTCTTACAATAATAAAATGTCAACCCACCGAGCCACACCAGCCTGGGCTTGTCTCATTATGTCTGGTTGAACACCAGACGTGGTGTGCAAATCACTAAGGACTGAGATAAATGGGGTTTACGCACGCCTCTTCTTCTGCTATGCTCTCTGTGTGGGGTTGACTTAATCTGGGTAGCAATTGAACAGGTTTTGTTGCCTCTGTTATTAGCTTCACCAGACCACTGGCTTCAAAGTTTGGTAGTATTAACTTGTATTTAAGGTGGGGCTTGGATACCGGAGAGTTTTTGTCAAGGTTGCTGCCCTACCCTCAGCTTTCAGCCTTTCCTGGAGACCTACACCACAGAAGGGGTGGTCTCTCTCCATACCCTTGCCTGTTCCCAAGGATTAGACTACTATTGCTTGTCACTCAGTGTGCTGGGTGTTGTCCTGTCCCAACCTCCGTCTTCTTGCATTTCTGAGTTTAAGGGGTCAGGCTCCTAAATGATCATGCCTCACCTTCCCATGGCAGCCAAACTGCCTTATGTCTTTGGTGAGTCTGCCGCAGGACTTTGCGTAGCGGTAGGAGACTTCTGATGAAATTGATGTAGGTAGGATTGTGAACCCAGACCATTCCCTGCATCTCCAATAATGATAGGGTTGTTTTCTTCTACCCCTTCTTTAGCTGTAGGTCTTCATCTTGCCCCGAGGGTACAAAGTTCTGCCCTTCCCCCAGTGGCTTGAGGCATTTGTTCCGTGGGGAATTATCTAAGCTGGGCTTTGTGAGCTTCTCATAGCAACTTACTCCCCTCCTCCAGGCCTGCATCCTGGAAGACCCCCTCTTTTCCCTCCCCCACCCTCACCTTTCTCATGAGCACCCAGTGGAGTCTGTGGAGGGGATCTTGTAAGTGTGGCCTGCCCTTGTGTGTGTGGCTCCCAGAAGTTCTCGACTGTCACATTAGCGCAAAGTCAGATTCTGCAGTTTGTTAGAAATCTTAGCTGAATTCTTCTCACTTGTTTGTATGGCAATCAGCATCTCTCCCTCTGTGGAAGGGGAGCCACAGTTCACCTCTTATGTTCTCAGCAGGGCCTTGGATTCCAGTCAACCTCATTGCCCCGTGGCCTTAGCTATCTGGTGGGTTCGAGAAAAATGATGATTTTGTATTTTATCTGTAGCTTTTCTTATTTGTAGAGTGAGGATAATGTCCTTGCTTGTTTTCTATATCTTGGGTAGAAGTGGAACTCTTACTATATCTTAAAGATATCCTAGACACTAAAATTCCACAAATTTTCAGTAACACATTGCAGGGTTAATAATTTTCACTGTCATGAATTTTGTCTTCACATCTGGCTGAATCATAAGCTAACTTACTCCCAACTTACTATGAAAAGGCTCAGACAACTGTTATATATGACATACTGCTAGGTGCCCTGTAGTGCTATTGCCATTCCCCTGTCCTACAAGAAGCCACGAGTTTGTGGGCAGAGATGGCTGGCCGACTACCCAACATGTATGCTCCCTTCTATGCTATAGAGCCATTGGCGAGAGTTTTCCCTTCCATAAGCTGCACTTTCTAGCCCAGCTTATAGTTAGAGACAGCCATGTAACTGTGTTCTAGCCAACAAAATACTGCAGTATAGTGGAGAGCCACTTTCAGTCTTGACCAATAAAAGCCCATCACATCGCATTCCTCCACACTCATTTTTCCTACACCAACTGGGTGCATATGCCCTCAGAGATCTGGGAGGTCAGGTGTTTAAGATGGCAGAGCCTCCTGGTGGACTCCTAATGGCTCTGTAGGATGGAGCTCACATACTGCATCCTACCAACCCGGAACCAATCGGATTATTTCCTGAGCAAGCAATAAACTTCTATTGCCTTTCAGCTATAATATAGATTGAGGTCAATTTTGCCACAACAAATAGCCAACCCTAATGAATACATTTTCCCTTCCTTCCCTTGTCCAATCACCTTTTCAATATTTTCTGATTATGAGATTTTTTTAAAACCAGGTTTACTAGTTATCTGTTGGTCATTCATAAGAAATACTATTCTAGGCCCTAGCCATTCAGGTGCAGGCAAAGTGGAGAAGCTAAAAACTAAATGAGATTTAGAAAAATGTTCTTTTTTCTAGGAGTGTTATAAAAATCTCATCTGATTAGTGGCTGCCTGTAGTGCTGTGTTGGGAAATTTTCTGAGACAGTGTCCAGGCCAATAGAAAAGGACACTGTGATTAATTAGCAATAACTGCCATGGGCAAGCGAAGTAGGATTGATAGCTTGATTTTAAAAAACTTCGTCATCCCTGGGATAAAGCCAATGCTCTTGGGTGCATTCAGTAGGCTGTTCTTAGAAATGTAACCCAGATTTGTAAGTCTCAAGTAAGAGTCACTTAACCATTCAGGCAGCGTCTTTGCTGTGGCTTTTATTTATATGAATTGCGTGACTTATTGGCAGCCTTGATGGGCCAAGTTATACCTGAAATTTAGGTTTCCCTCTGCTTGTTAATTCACAAATCAGGCATTTTCAGGGCTCACAAGTTCTGGTCCTCGTAAAACAATATCGACGGCACATATACTGCTGCTGCCTGAGCAGCGGCCAAGCAGCGATTTTATTCACTGTGATTTTCACAACCACCTCCTGGCACATTACTAAAATTCTGTGGCACACCAAAATATAAATGCATATATATGTTTTTTCCAATCTGACAAAAATAGGTATGATTTTGATTATACCTGTTCATTCACACAGACGCTATATGCATGTGGTGTCTGCTGTCACTACATAACAGGTTCTCGGAGACAAAAAAACATGGTGCAAATGAAAAAACAGATCAAAGCTCCAGAAAAAATACAACTAAGTGGAGAAGAGATAGCCAACCTATCAGATGCACAGTTCAAAACACTAGTTATCAGGATGCTCCAGGAACTCACTGGGTACTTCAACAGCATAAAAAAGACCCAGGCAGCAATGAAGGTCGCATTATGTGAAATGAAGAAAAATCTAAAGGGAACCAACAGTGACAGGAAGGAAACCAGGACTCAGATCAATGGTTTGGAGTAGAAGGAAGAAAGAAACATTGAACCAGAACAGAATGAAGACACGAGAATTCAAAAAAATGAGGAGAGGCTTAGGAACCTCCAGGACATCTTTAAACATTCCAACATCTGAATGATAGGGGTACCAGAAGGGGAAGAGGAAGACCAAGATACTGAAAACTTATTTGAACAAATAGTGAAGGAGAGCTTCTCCAATCTGGCAAAGGAAATAGACTTTCAGGAAATCCAGGAAGCTCAGAGAGTCCCAAAGAGGTTGGGCCTAAGGAGAAACCCACCAAGGCATATCATAATTACATTACCCAAGATTCAAGATTAGGAGATAATCTTAAAAGCAGCAAGAGAAAACGAGAGAGTTACCCACAAAGGAGTTTCCATTAGACTGTCAGCTGATTTCTCAAAAGAAACCTTGCAGGCAAGAAGGGGCTGGAAAGAAGTATTCCAAGTCATGAAAGGCAAGGACCTACATCCGAGACTACCCTATCCAGCAAAGCTATCATTATAATAGAACAGTAGATAAAGTGCTTCCCAGATAAGGTCAAGTTAAAGGAGTTCATCATCACCAAGCCCTTATTATATGAAATGTTGAAGGGACTTATCTAAGAAAAAGAAGATGAAAAATATGAACACTAAAATGACAACAAACTCACAGCTATTAACAACCCAACCTAAAAAAACAAAAACAAACTCAGCAAACAACTAGAACAGGAACAGAATCACAGAAATGGAGATCACATGGAGGCTTATCAGTGGGGGTGTAGGAAGGGGAGAGAGGGGTAAGAAATACAGAGAATAAGTAGCATAAATGGTAGGTAGAAAATAGACAGGGGGAGGTTAAGAATAGCATAGGAAATGTAGAAGCCAAAAAACTTATATGTACAACCCATGGACATGAAATAATGGGGGGGGGGGGAAATGCCAGTGGGAGGGGGTGTGCAGGGCAGAGGGGAATAAAGGGGGGGAGATGGGACAACTGTAATAGCATAATCAATAAAATATATTAAAAACATTTTAAAAAGATTACCCAGCAAAGTTACCATTTATTTTTTTGAAAGTATTTTTTAAAAGGCCCTGGCTGGCATAGCTCAGTGGATTGAGTGCGGACTGAGAACCAAAGTGTCACAGGTTCGATTCCCAGTCAGGGTACATGCCTGGGTTGCAGGCCATGGCCCCCAGCAACCGCACATTGATGTTTCTCTCTCTCTCTCTTTCTCCCTCCTTTTCCTTTCTAAAAAATTAATAAATAAAATCTTAAAAATTTTTTTAAAGATTTTAGTTACTTATTTTTAGAGGAGAAGGGAGGCAGAGAAACATCCATGTGGGGTTGACTTTTGTGCACCCCCTGCTGGGGACCTGGCCCACAACCCAGGCATGTGCCCTGACTGGGAATTGAGCCAGCAACTCCTTGCTTCGCCGCAGACTGGCACTCAATCCACTGAGTCACACCAGCCAAGGCTATTTTTTTAAGTTATTGTGTTTTGTATTTTCATCATACATTATACAAAATCTTTCTATAACCTTGGGTTTTGGGAGAACTTTCTAAGTATGACAAACAACAAGAAGACTATGTATAGATGTTACTATATAATAATTTTAAAAGTCAGAAACAAATTAAAAAGCAAAAAAAAGCTTTGCCACACATATAACAAAGAGTTATTATCAGTAGTCTGTAAAAATCTTTTTTAATTAACAAGAAAAAGATATACATGTCAACAGGAATTTTTTTAAAAGAAGAAATAGAGGTAATTTGGTAAGCATAAGATGATATTCAAACCACTAATAATCAAATCAAAACCTTTTATAGCTTGCCAAAATAGGAAAGGCTGGGTTGGTGGGTGTGTTGGGTTTGCAAAGTTATCATTTAGAATTGAAGGATGGATAAAGAGCTTCCCAGACAAGAAAAAGCTAAAGGAGTTTATCACCACCAAACCAGTATTACAAGAAATGTTAAAGAATCTTCTTTAAGAAGAAGATGATAAAAATATGAATAATGAAATGGCATTAAATACCTATCTATCAACAGTTACTTTAAGTGCAAATGGATTAGATCCTCCCATCAAAGGACATGTGGTGACTGAATTGTTAACAAAACAAGTCCCTTCCATATGCTGTGACAAGAAACTCACTTAAAGTCTAAAGACACACATAAACCGAAACTAAGGGGATAAAAAAAGATGTTTCATGAAAATGGAAACAAACAACAACAAAAAAGCTGGGGTAGCATGCTTATATCAGGCAAAAGAGACTTTAAAGCAAAGGCAATAATAAGAGATGAAGAAGTCCCCAGCAAATCCACTTCTGGGTATCTATCCAAAGAAACCCAAAACACTAAATCTTAAAGACATATACATCCTTATATTCATTGTATTGTAGCATTATTTACAATAGCCAAAATACGGAAGCAACTTAAGCATCCATCAATAGATGAATGAATCAAGAAGATGTGGTGCAGATATACAGCAGGATATTACTCAGCCATAAAAAAGAGTGAAATCTTGCCCTCCACAATAGCATGGGTGGACCTGAAGGGGACTGTGCTGAGCAAAGACCCCTGCCACGGCTGCCATGGGACGAAGCCCCAGCTAGCCTGCGGGAGGATGAGAGGTCCGATGGGGCAGAAACAAGCCACCCCAGCTGAGTGTCCTAGGCCAGCCAGCCCCCAGCTAAGCAGGGAGCTGACTGGGATGCAGGAGTGAGCCCAGCCGAGACCAGCCACACCTGGTCTGCAGGTTCGGATCTGCAGAACCACTGTATGCTGTGGGTTATAATAAGAAATATATATTTGTTCTTTGTCCCTGTTCCTGGAACACAGCTTCTAAAAACCCTTGCGATTTCCCAAGTGATAAGAGCAGTGGGAGAATCTTTTGTTATAATAAATATTATATTACCATTGTCAAAAAAAGCTGATTTTATTGGTCCATTGGAGAAATGAATGTAAACTTTATATGACATAATAGGATTATATCAATGTTAAGTTTCTGGAGCCTGATAACCTCAGGAGAAGGTAGAAGAAAGTTGTTGTTCGTAGGAGAGAAATGTGCTGTGGCGTGCAAGGCCATGTCGTCAACACGTCTGCCGCTGACCCTCAGATGGTTCAGAGGAAACGGGTCTCTTTGTGACACGCACAGAGAAACAAAACAAGTGTGACAACAGCTGGCGAGTTTCAGTGAAAGATACACAGGCCTTTGCTGTTGTAGTCTCATACGTTTTCTGTAGGTTTGAACATTTTCAGGTTAAAAAGTTGTTGAGGAAAATAAAATGAATTTTAAAAATTAAGATAATTTATATATTTTTATTTTATCAAATTCAGTGTCTAAAGTAGGGATGGTAATTGGTAATTTTAAATGTTTTTAATTAGAAAATTTGGGAAGTCGGGATATATTTTTCTCTTCTTTTTCAATATTTTCCTCTGTGCATTATAAATGACACTACATTATGATGTTTTTTATCTACTTTTCCACTTAATATCATGCCTGAAACATTTCCTCTAATAGATGTTAAGCACTTGTAATGACCACTTTTAATAATTTCTAGACATTCACTTGTATTTTCTTTAACAATTCCATAATTTAGATTTCTTTTAGATTTCTAATAAGTGATCTTCAGTGAGCATCTTTGTATGTAGCATTTTCCCTACTGTGGATACTAATCTTGGTACCAGTCCCACAGGCGAGGTTGCTGGCTCTGATGGCATTTGTGGAGGAGGGAAACACACTACCAAGATTTATTCTTTTAAGCTGCTAGTGCAGGCCTGGGAGCTTCATACAAGTGAGCCATTTCAAACAGTTACGTTTCTTCAGCCTGAATATTTTTAGGTTTCTAACAGCCCTTCCTTGTCCCCCCAGCCCGCCTCCCATCCCCCACTGCCAACTGGTTGTGGATCTTAGGACTCTCTCCGTCACCATCTCTTCCTTTAGATGAGTTTTTTCAGCCAAGATCCTGGGCACCAAGAGGTCAGTGAGAGTGGTAGGGGGTCTTTGATCTTTTCAATATTTCACCAGCCTAACAAAAATCAGATGTGAATAAGCTTCACCTGTGAAGCTTATGTGCAGGCGCTTAGAAGTGCAGTCTCTGGCCCCAGTGGGGCCTGGTTACAGCCACAACCCTGGCCAGCAGCTCACCTGCAACCTGAGACCCTGAGCCAGAGCGCACCAAGTTGCACTCAGGTGTCTGACCCTCGGAGATTATGTGAGATAAGCAGATTTCTTATTTTTAGCTGTCTAAGTTTTAGAGCAATTTGTTTTGTTGCAATAAATCATTAATTTGGGTTTTGGAAATGGGACGTGGTCTTCACAAAAACACAATATGCAGACAAAAGACTTGAACAAGTACTTCATCAAAGATATCTAAGTGATTAATAAGCATATGAAAAGAGCTCATCAATAGTCAACCGGAAAAATGTACGTTGAAACCACAGTGAAATAAACTACACACACACTAGAAAAGCTGAAATTTAAAGAACTGACAATTCCAAGTGTTGGTGAGAATGTAGGGTAGCTAGGGCTCTCATACATTGCCAACAAGAGTATAAAATGGTGCAACTACTGTGAAAAACTAATAAAGTTAACATAAACATACCCCTATTTACCATAAAGCACCCTGCTAGGTTTATACCAAGAGAAATTGTTACATATGTCTGGAAAGAAAAGAGTAGATAAATGTTCTTAGCAGCTTCATTCATTATAGGCTTAAACTACAAATAACCCAAATGTTCATCAGCAGGAAAATGGATGAACAAATTGTGATATATCCAGGCACCAGAATACTATGCAGCAATAAAAATAAGTGAAATATGTATACAACAACTTGGATGACTCTCAGAAGCATTATTTCATGCAAAAGCAGTAGATAATATACGGCTCCATTTATATGATATTCAGAATTAGGTAAAACAAATCCGTGGTAGTAAGTGAGAGTGGTGGTTACCTGAGGCTATGTGACAGGAAGAGGTGAGGGAATTCTCTGGGGTGATGAAAATGTTCCATATTTGATCAGGATGGTGGACATACTGGGCTACACACATGTATCTTAGTCCATTCGAGTTACTGTAACAAAACACCAGGGACGGGGTAGCTCATAAACAGCGATGTTTCTCTCCCACCATTTCTGGCGGAAATCTGAGACCAGGGTGCCAGCCTGGCGAGGGCTCTCTTCCGGATCACAAACTTCTCCTTGTGTCTCACACAGCAGAAGAAGGCAGGGGAGCTCTTTTGCAAAGGCCCGATCGTGAAATACCTTTCCTTGTAACCTAATCACTGCCCAGAATTTCCTCCTAGTACCATCCCTTTGGAGGTCACGTTTTAACACATGAATTTGGGGATACACATAGAAACTATATCAATATGTAAAATAATTTTATAAAATGATACTCTTAAGATTTGTTCGTTCACCCCCCACCGGGGGCTTCGGCCTACAGGCTACGATGGGGGAAGGGGGGTGAGGACAGCAGATGCGTGCTCCCCAGCTCCTTTCCTAGGGGGCCTGGGAGTGGGCCATGTCGTGTGTTCCTCCTTCTCCCCTCCTTTTTCCAAAAAAAAATAAAAAAGTGTTCATTTAACTACTATGTGTAAATTACATCTCAATAATATATTGTTAAAAACATCCTTTTTGTGGCCTACAAGGCCCTGAGGGTGGTGTCTTTGGCTCCCTCTGGACACTGTTCCCCTTGTTCGCCCCTCAGACATGCTGCCTGTCTTCCTGCTCCCCCGACACAGCAGGCACGCCGCCTCCTCAGGGCCTTTGCACTGGCTCTGCCCTCCGTCTGCGCGCTCCGTCCTCAGCCATTAGCCCTCACTCTATCCAGGCCCGCAGTCGTCACAGGCACAGTTCTCTGGAAAGCAGAGCCTCAGGCAACCCACCACAGCTGGCCGCTCAGTGTATCCGTTTTCTAGGGCTGTCGTAACAAACTCCTACAAACTGGGTTGCCTAAATCAATAGAAATTTTTTGTTTCATAGCTCTGGAGGCTAGTGTAATATCAAGATATTGACAGGGTCATGTGGCCCCTGAAAGGAGGGGTCCTTCCTTGCCTCCTCTAGCTTTTGGAGTTCACGGGCAGTCCTTGGTGTTCTTTGGTGGTGGGGGCACCAGTCCCGTCTCTCTCTCCATTGTCACACGACCTTCTTCTCCTTGTCTTCTTCCTGTAAGGACCAACCTCACAACCTTATGTTAACTCAAGTACATATAAAGACCCTATTTCCAAATAACATCACACTCACAGAGTTAGACTTCAATATATTTTTGAGAAACACAATCCAACCCATAACACTCAGCAAACACACAGGCTTGGTCCCATCGGTCAACTCCCGACAGGCTGTATGGAGAAAACTTGTACCAGAGCAGTCCACCCGAGGGAAAAAGGGAGAGGAAGTTTATCTACCTGGTGTCCCCCTATCTCCTATCTCCCTCTGGTTCCAGTTCATTCATTTGGGGGGATTCAACCCTCTGCATTTCTGGGTTGTGTCATTCAACCCCACGGGCAAGAAACAAAGCCCTGCAGTTTGGCATCTTAGCTGAGTTTGGGGAGATGAGCGGAGAAGGGGGCCAGATATCCTGGGCCTGTGGCTGGTGAGCCTCAGGCAGGGAAACCACAGGGGCTGGAGTCTGGAGTCTGCCAGCAGCAGGGAGGAGCAAGGGGCCGAGCGTGAGACTGGTGGTGTGCAGTCAGCCCCAGGCTCGGCTCAGCGTCACCTCAACACTGACGGGTTTCTGACTATCCCACACAGAAGGCCCCGCTCCATCTTTGTGTTCCCTTAATTGCTCTTCCTAGCTTCTATCCCCACTGGACATGTGGTAAGCAGGGTGGGGAAAAGGAGGTCTGCAGCTATGAGTATGCGAAGCACAGTTTATTTTTGTATTATTATTTATTAATTATTATGTTATTTTCCATACAAACAACTGTAAACCTACTTTTGCCCCACCCTGTACTTGTGTGCTTAAGTGCTTCTCTCTCATCCCAGTGCAGCACTGTGACCTGCAAGCAGGGAACCTGTTCTCTGCTTTTTTCTGTGTCTAGCACAGTACCTGGCACGTGGAAGGAGCTCAGCTATCTACTGAACTGAATGACCAGATGAATGAATATGGGTGTAAAGAAATGTAAAAGGCCAAATCTCCTCAGTGTCTTCAGGGGTTGGCTGAGTGGAGGGCCATGGAGGTATCTTAGGCACAGACAGTCCTAACAGAAGTAGGTCAAGGCCTAGGCTCACCTGAAGGGAGGGCTCCGTTTCCAGGGTTTAAATTGTGCAGCAACCAGAGGAGGTGAGGAGATGGCAGGACCAGGGCAGCGAGGCCTCTGGCTCATTGAGCAGAGAGGATAAAGGGACAGCAGAGGAATCTCCCTTTGAGTGAACCTGGAGTAGTGTTCACTTCAGACGGGTTCGGGCTGAACGGGGGTGGTCCCCCTGCCCTGGAGGGTCACAGCAGGTACCAAGTCAGGCCACTGCTTCTGGATCTCTTCCTAAACAAACCTCCTGAGTTATTTTCTGCCTCTGGAACCAACTTACACGTTTAATTCAGAAAGGTTAGTAACTGTGTCTTCCTTAGTAGTGTGGTACTATTATATCTGCAGTGTGAAAACTGGTTCCACCTAACCAAAAGAGCTCAATTCCTGTTTATTTTATTACCCAGTCAGGATTACTATTTTACTCGAAATGACAGTTCTCTGTTTTACTTCCTTTATATTCTGCATACTCTGGTTTAATATCATCAAGAAGATTTTTAGTCATTCTCTCCCTTCTGTGCTTGTTTTCTGTGTAGAATCCACAATATCAAGCATTCCACTTTTGAAATATGTAGGAGCCCATATTGGATTACAGATGAAAAGGACATTGTTAACAAATGCTAGGTGACTGTGATTTATTCAGAATTGTTTTTATGGCAATTTTCTCTATTAATGTGAAAATGTGTATAACAACACAGGTAGAGATTTTCCAGCTTGGGTAATATACTATGCTACTCTAACACAATGTAAAACAGCAATGGCAGCTTGCTATTTCACCAAAATAGATATTTCCCACTAGGAAATAGGCCTGAGACTAGGCCAGTGACATGGTGACATTTTTCTCACCCCAAATTATTCACCCAAGTTCATTACCGCCACTTTACCAAGTCAACCTGAAGAGGTGGCAGACAGGACACTTTCACACGTGGGGCCGCCTGCGGTTCAGTAAGGGAGACTGGGGCACGGGGGGTGGGGGGGGGGAAGTGCTGAGCTTGGTTAGCTCCAGAGGAAGTCTTCCTTTCTGGAGAGGTGGCCAGGTGAAGCCCTTAAGTTCTTTCATAGCTAGCTCTCTGCTGGCAGGGAGGTCGTATGTTGTACGAGCTAACACAAGTAACTACCCGTTTCCTTTATGGAGGTCAGTATGCTTCTCCAGAATATAACTTTACTTTTGGAGCAAAAGACTTTTATTTTCTTTTAGGACTTGCTTCCATAACAAAGTCACAAATTTTAACCTGAGTAATTTTCTGAGGGGGAGAAGGTTCGTTTTAACTATGTTTCCTGACTGTTTCATTTAATGCTCCATAAAACCAGGGACTGTAACGGTACAGAGCTTCTTTACAGGGCCTGTGAGTCCCCCCAAACACTTACATGGGTGCTGATGAATTCACTCTGTGATAGAATTCCCAGGGATGGAAAAATGTAGGGCCCTGTTCTGCTTCCATCACTGTGTTGTTGATGTATTGCAATAGCTACCCAGTGTTAGGTACTCGTAGCTCTCCTATGAAGAATGACAGACTTAGACATAGAGTAAATGGAGAAAAGATTGTGAGACCAAGTCTCAAACAGTTCTTGGAAAGATTTAGTGTTTCACTGGGAGGCAGATCCATCCCTTGTATCCTGCAGTCAAACTTGCAATTTACAAATGCCAAGGCCTTTTAGCGTAAGTGACTTTCATTGATTGTTACTAGGTCCCTGTGAAATGCAGAGGGCATGTACTATTTGTCTGCATTGTAGAGAGAATAATGACAACAACAGTAGCTAAGAGTTATCAAGCATACACTGTATGTCTGGCCCTTATGCTGAGTGTTCTATAAGCAGCATATTCATGAATCATGCCGGCAATATCTCCACTTTACAGATGATGAAACAGGCTCTCAGGCTATGTAATTCATTTAAGGTTGAACAGTAGAAGAGGAAGCTGGAACTTGAGTTTGGTTGTTTGTCTCCAAATTCCTAATTTTGAGCCTCCGTTCAGATGGAGAAAATGGAGCTTGGACATGAAGCTAACTTATTCAAGGTTCTACAACTGGTAATACTTGATATTAACAGATCTGGGCCTTGTAACGTCTCATCCTCATCTCATTGGAAACCATCAGTAGAGATCTTTGGCTTTCGTGGAGACAGAATTCACTTCAATAGGGAGGAAGGGGATTAACCAGAACTATTTTGTCCAATGAGGAAAATAGGCCTCAAAAAATATTTAATTTACTATAGTTAATGATACCGTATTGTATATTTGAAAGTCACTAAGAGAGTAGATCTTATGAGTTCTCAGTGCAAGAAAAAACTTTGTAACTGTGTGTGGTGATGGATGTTAACTAAACTATTGTGGCAGTCATTTCACTAGTACACAAATATTGAATTGTTATGTTATACAACTGAAACTGATATAATGTTTTATGTTAATTATACCTCAATAAAAAGGCAGTTTAAGTAAATTATATCTACACATTATATTTTGTAGCCAGTAAAAGAAATTTAATGAGGACTTTTTTAAAGATTTATTTATTTATTTTTAGAGAGGGAAGGGAGGGAGAAAGAGAGAGAGAGAGAAACATCAATGTGCCGTTGCTGGGGGCCGTGGCCTGCAACCCTGGCATGTGCCCTGGCTGGGAATTGAACCTGCGATGCTTTGGTTCGCAGCCTGTGCTCAATCAATCCATTGAGCTACGCCAGCCAGGGCTAATGAGGACTTTTTAAACATATAAAGAATTTTTACATTCCAAGTAGAAAAGTAGCCCATGAAATATTAATGGTTTTAAGTATGTATAAATATAGTAGTCCCTCCTTCTCCACATGGGATGTGTTTGGGGACCCTCAGTTAGTGGCTGAAACCATAGCACCAAACTGTGCGTGCGTGTGTGTGTATACACATATGTATTTGTATTTTTTCCCATACATCTATACCTATGGTAAAGTTTAATTTATAAATTAGGAACTGTAAGAGATTAACAATGATAACTGATAATAAAATAGAGCAATTATGACAATATACTATAAGTCATGTGGATGTGGTCCGCCTCTCAAACTCTTACTGTTCTATGCTGGCCCTTCTTCTTGTGATGACATGAGATGACAAAATTTCCATGTGATGAAATGATTTGAACTTTAAGGTGTGGCAGGAAAACTAGCATGAGTTTCTTTTCCCTTCTTCACAATTTCATGGGTAGAACATTAATCCTTAGCATAGACCTTACCAACTTCTGCATAAAATATTTTTCTTACGAAGTCAATAACTTCCATCTTTTCATTTTTTAAAAGATTTTATTTATTTATTTTTAGAGAGGGAAGAGAGGGAGATAGAGAGAGAGAGAGAGAGAGAGAAACATCAATGTGTGGTTGCCGGGGGTTATGGCCTGCAACCCAGGCATGTACCCTGGCTGGGAATCGAAACTGCGACACTTTGGTTCGCAGCCCGTGCTCAATCCACTGAGCTATGCCAGCCAGGGCTCCATCTTTTCATTTAAAGAAAGCACTTTATGGCTTCTCCTTGACATATCCAGATTGCCTGCCTCTACATCACTACTCTTGTGCTTTTATTGAGCAAAGTCGGGTTACCTGAACACAGACATGGTAACAGGACAGTCAGCCTGATAACCACCAGGGCTGTAAGTGGCTAACGGGCAGGGAGAGAAAGGAGAATGGGCACTCTGGACAAAGGGATGATCTACATCCTGCAGGATAGATCGGGACAATGCAAGGTTTCATCATGCTACTCAGTGTGACATACACTTTAAAACTTAGTCATTATCTATTTCTGGAATTTTCCAGTTATTATTTTTGGACTGTGATTAACTGGGTGACCCTGAGTTACTTTTTCTGAGTAACTCCAGAAAAAGAAACTATGGGCAAGAGGGGTCTAGTGTACCTGTATTTATACATATCTATGTATAATTGAATGTGAGCCATTATATGCATGTGTTTATGGTTGTATATATGACCATATCTTTTAAAATAGAAAATTTAAAATGAAATGCACTAATATATTAGCAGCAATATCTTTAGGTGATAAAATGATGGGTAATTTTTTAATTTTTCTTCTATAATTTTCTTTATTCACCCCCCCCCAAAAAAAAGATCAATACGTGTTCATGGGTAACCCCATGACAGGTTTATAATTTTTAGAATTATTATTTACTTTTTGACAGTGTATTGAGATATAATTTGCATACTATAAAATTAACTCATTTTAAGCATATCATTTGGTGATTGGTGTTAAAGTTACAGAGTTGTGCATCATATCACCACACTCCAGTTGTGGCACTTTCATCAGTCCAAAAGTATTCCTTGAGCTCATTTGCAGTCCCTCCCTATTCCCACCCCACCCCCTCCCTAGGCAATCCCTAACCTACTTTCTGTCTCTGGACTTGCCTTTTCTGGCTATTTTATATCAATGGAATCATATAATGTGTGATCATTTTTGGTCTGGCTTGATTTATGTTCTTTTAAAGAAAGGAAAAGAATAAATATTCTTTTGTTCTTTGCCTTTCCCATCAAAATCAAACAAAATCTTATTTTCTTCCTCTTTATCAGAGGATAATCATTAACAGTTTTTCCTTTACTTCTGTAGTTCCTGACCAATGATCGAGTCCTTTTCAGACTACAAGAATAATTTGTAGAACAGTAAAGTTATCCTTGACTTTTCAACGACCTCATCTTTCTTTTTTTCTCTCCGGTTTTTCTATTTTTACATCAAAATTATAACCACTGTGTTCTAATCATCAGGACCATCACTTTTGGCACGCCTTCTACTTTCATCCTATTGACCAAACCAGACAGACACCTTTACTGAGGTGCAAGGGCTTTGAACTCAGACAAACCTGAATTCTGTTCAGTCCCCACACTCACACCCTGGACCCAAAACTGGCTCCAGTAGCTGGGGTTCAGTGAGCAAAGCATCAACCTTCACTGAGGCACAGTGTCCTAGTATATGTTGGGGTTACAGGAACCTCCCTCCAGGGATGTGGGTTCTGGATAAGCTATGATTGTTGATGCTCTTTCCAAAGGATATTCTTTAAATAATTTTCAACTCCTATTTAGAGGAAAGGCAGGGTAACCACACAGCAAAACAAAGACCTTGCAGTTTATTGGACCTATGTGCCTTAAGACACATGTTAGACACCTTGGGGTTCTCTCCCATTCCAAGCAGTCCTCCCATAACTGAAAGATTGTGGGTTAGGTTCTTGGTCAGGGCACACGCCTGGGTTGCAGGTTCAGATTCATGGTCTGGGTATGAGGATCCCTGGTGCCAGTCCCTGTGCCCACAGGAGGCAACCGGTTGAGGTTTGTCTCTCACATCAATGTCCGTCTCTCTCCCTTCCTCTCTCTCTAAAAGCAAGGAGGAAAAAATGTCCTCAGTTGAGAATTAGGAAAAAAAAAAAGGAATGGCAAATTCTTTGGTAGTCATTATATAGTGTAACATCTTAAATGTTATTTACCTTAAAAAATGATAGAAATTTAGTCAGACGGAGGTAGACTGATCAGGGAGGTGTGTTTGCTGCTGAGGGAGCTGTGGCAGGTCTGCAGCCAGATCCTGGCTCCAGAGCTGAGGGAACATGGCAAATTCTTTGGATGAGTTTTATTAGGGTACAAGCATGCCGGAACACACCTGCTGTTTCATTCCCTCCAGTCTCTTTAAACCTCCTGAAAGCAGAGGAGTGAAGGTAGGGGAGAGCAGGGGAGGGGAGGGGAGAGGAGGGGAGGGGAAGGGAGGGCAGGGGAGGGGGCGGACACAAAGTGAGGAAAGCAACGCTGTGTCTCTGTCCCCATTATCTATCCCCAAATGAGCACCATAATTATCAAAAACACTGCTTGGTAATAGTCCAAAAGATTTAACTTGTCTCCAAATTCCTAAACAACCATCACGGCATAATTTGACTTTTGGCAGAGTGTAACCAAACAACTCCAGGCATTGCGTTCGTTGTGTACTCCTACTAGAGGCAGATGGCAGACAGACCCTTCAACACTCCAGCCATGGAAAGCATGGCACGTGCGGCCAACCGTTCAAGTGCACAACCGGAGAGCCTGGGATCCCGGCCTCCAATGCCTAAGCCTCAGTTGTGCTCGTGGCCGCACTACTCGCCAAGCTTTCGTGTTTCTCTTCATCATGCAGGTGATGAAAGCCTAAGGTCCTAGACCAGTTCGTCACCCCCTCAGGCACCACTGGTCACCCTCCTGGCCCACTGGCCTCCCTCCCAGCTTCCAGCCGCGACTGCGCCGCCTCTCCATTGCATCTCAGCCCTTCCTGCCCGTTCAGGATCAACTGGCCCCTGCATTCCACACTCGGGGACAGCTGCGGTGTGCCCCTCCCAAGCCATAAAAGCCCTCCTCTCCATTCCTTTTAAACGGGGAACTGGAAAGGTGAGCAAGAAACCTTTCCTGCAAGTTTGACAAGCTGCTGAGGAAGTCTCACAGGTTTCTAAGGAAACGGAGAGGCAGCAGCCATTTTAGTGGCATTTGCTATATGGAAAATATAGCGAGACTGACCCCCGCCCACCACTCCTGGCATTTTCTCTCCCTTCACGTTTCAGAGGCCCTGAGGTGAGGGGTGGGGCCAGGTTTCCCTGAGATGCAGCGGCCACCTGTCGCAGGTGGCGCGCCACTTGGGGGCACCACCCGGCGCCCACCCCGCAGCGCGCGGGCGCACGCCGGGCTCCCCACCCCCGGGCGCCGCAGTGCAGCGCGCAGGGCGCTCCCCGCCCCTGCGTCCCGCCCCGCAGGTCCGCTCCCTCCCACCGCTCGGCAGGCAGGCCTGGAGCGGCTGCCACAGCCGCACTGGTGGCGAGGCGGGCTGGGTGGAGCGTCCACACACGAGGGAGGCAGAGTGAGCGCGGGAGGCCGCAGCAGCCGGGGACACCGCACCGCTGCCCAACATGGTTGCTGCGCACGCTGCCCATTCTTCCTCCTCGGCCGAGTGGATCGCCTGCCTGGATAAAAGGTAGCTCGAGAAGGGCCCCCACTGATCGGGACTCTGTGGTGCTGCCCCTGCCCGAGACCAGTGACCATCGCGGGGACAGCCACCCAGAGCCGCAGCCCCATACCTGGGCTCAGCCTGCCCAGCGGCGGGAGGAGGGTCCAGGGACGGGGGAGGGGCTGAGGGGCCTCATCCTGGATGCATGGGGATGCAGACCCCTGCTTCTGGTGGGGAGCTGCCTGCACGAGATTTTTGTGTGAGGTAGAGAAAATGCAGTGCAGCGTGGAGGTAGGTGGTGGTGGTGGTGAGAGCACTAGCCTCTCCAGCCGCCCCCCCCTCGCCACCCCCGCCCCGCGACCCCCATCTTCTCCTCGCCCCCTCCCCCTCAGACTCCAGGCTCTGCTCCTGGTTGAGGGGTTATTTTCTCTGGGCATCACTGGAGAGATGAATATATAGTCCTGTCTTCTTCCAGCTGTTCAGGTCATTCTTAGTGCAATTTAAGTTTTAAGGAGAGGGTTGGGGGATAAGCAGGTGCAGAGAAACATTCCTTTTTGTTGTTCCTGAAAGCAAAGTGTGAGGGACTTCGTGGAGCTGTCCTGTACCTTCGAGCCTGTGCCCCTACAGTTGCTTGCTCAAGGTCTGTGTTAGGAAGGTCACGCCGGAGATTGCTTTCATCTCAATACTTGCTTCCCTTGGTAAAGACCTTACTCTAAAAAATAATTAAAACCATGAAGCATTGAACTCCCGACGACAGCTCTGTGTAAGGACTTGTGTGTAACAGTGGACTGCAATTGTTTCCAGGTTCGAACAGCATCATGTTCTGTTTGCCCAGGTTGTGGGTTTGGCAGTAAACACGACACAGTATATTAGCAGTTATAGTTTATTACCTTGGTTAAAAAGTGATGCATCTGAACTTTTAAAAACTGAGCAAGGAGTCTTGCAGAGTGACAGCCTCTGCATTTCTGAATTTGGTGCCTCAGGGCAATGATTCATGTCTCACAGCTATCTGCATGCTATCTCTATTTGCATTTGTGGGAAATATTTTGTGCTCTGCCATATTGGTATTTTTACAATTAGTAGAATTGTAACCAGATCAGACTTGAAAATCTTAAGTGTGATGTGCTCTGTGTACTTTACTATGATAGGCCTTCGCTGAAAAAAACTAAGTAATTTGAGAAAAGCTAAATGCGGCTCATTTAGATAATTTAATACATCTGAAAATAATCTTTACTTTCAGTTATCACACTGTAGCAAGATTTTTATTTTGGCCAGGCAGTGCCCTATTTATGTATGAAATGATATGTACTAATATTAGAGGAGTTACATGCAAAAAATAGTAAGAGAATTGAAGTGATGGTTAAATCATAGAGAATTATAAATAGAGGAAGCAAGAGCATTTTTAAGAGAAGAGCTTGCTAATGTGATTAGTAATCTACATTTAATAGTTCAGGAAAGATGAATTATAAGAGAAAATCAAGCCTGCTGTTCTTAGCCTATAAATAGTAGTACTTCCTCATGAGTGAATTTTTTAGATAATATACTATATATTTCTATTTGCAGAAATGCATGGCAGGCCATTTTTTGAACAGTCAGTAATTCAGTGGAAACTCTTTAGTCAATAACTGCTCATGGGAAAATCATGGAGCAATAATAACAGAAGTGGGCATATTTGACTCTGTCTTTTCATAATGTGTATCTGCCTAACTGATTCTGTTTGGAGCGGAGTTTTAGAACAGACTGCCCAGTATAATCTCGCCATTCATAATGGGGGAAAAGTCCACCCAGCCCTTCACAAATACTGATCCTGGCATTTGTGGAGTGTAGGAGAATGGACAGATCAATAAGTTAAGGTTTTAGGCCCAGAGCTATCACCAGCTCTGAGCTTGGACATGTCACTGTTACTCACTGGAGTGTCAGAAAAATGAGGATAGAACTGTCTGTCTTACTAAGGATTAGTGGATCAAATGGGAAAAAATGGGGAAGGTTCTTTGAAAACTGTTGGGTGCCATGTAAGTACTGATGTTGAGAATCTTGCATTTTGGCAGCATTGATGGTGGAATTCCTTTGAAGAATGGTTTAGGACTGGTAATCTCATTGTAAGAGGGCCTTATTTTGAAGTTGCTGTTTCATCAGCAATTGCATCTCATAAATTGCTGTTTTGCTTAGATTGTCTGTTAATTTTTTTAGGGGAGAAAGAATTTAAGGGTGCTGATGGAAGTGGGCTGGGAAAGTCCACTGAAATGACTCCTTAGTGGCACACTGCCCTCAATATTTCTGAAAATGCAGTCCTGATACCCTGTTCCAGGCACTGTGTTGGGCATTGTGGATGCAAAAGAAAAAAAAGAAGAGGAACAAAAAAGTTGCACACTCACTTTTGTGGGGGAGGTGTGGGTCAGGGTCGCACAGCTACATAATAAACTAACCACAATGCAATGATAACTGCTTTAATAGAGATGTATGAAGTGCTTTGGGAATGCTGCAGAGGAGAGAGTTGGCAGCTGTGCGAGAGATGCTTCCCACAGGTTCCTGCCTGGACCGTGGAGGCTGAGAAGAATTCTTTCAGGCAGAGAATTCAGGGAGGGCATGCCTGGCAGAGACAGCAATGTAAACAAAGGTACACAGGAATGACATATAAATATGCTAATTTCTTCCCAAGTACCAATTCCTCTTGTGACTAAATCTAGTGTATAGGAATACATGCTCTGTTTTTCTCAGACTTTTGATTATGTGCATTTTCAGGCATACACACACAAAAAGGAGGGAATGGCTCCTTGACCTCCTCTGCACTATTTGGGGTGTGACGTAGGACCCGTTCCATAGCTGGGAACAGTAGTTTAGATGTATGCACCATGCAAGTGGTAGCTGTCGGGGACGGCTGGAAAAAGAGGGCCCAGGAGTCGGAAATGGAAAGGGGAGTCAAGTGGAAAGTCTGCAGGAGTAGAGAAGTATGCAATGAAAGTTGAAACACACAAAGCTAGGAAAATAAAACCTTAGAAATATTGATTAGGCATGCCTAGAAAGTTATCACAGAGAAGATAACATTATACAAGCTCACATGTGGGAGAAGAGGTTGAAGAAAGAAAATCCAAGGCTTTTTATGTATCAAAACTCCAATTTCTTGGGCTATGGTGGGGTTGAGGAGATGAGAGTATACAAATACTAATCTTAAAAATCAGAAAGATATTGAAAAATTGGATAAAAAAAGACATTGGAAAAACTCTCAGTGGAGATATTGTTAAAGCAAAACAAACATACATCTCATAAATCTTACAAATTTTTTCCTGAGCAGGGATGCTAACTAGAAACATATTACATAGTAGCCACTATTTGGGATTTAAAATATGTAACATCTCCCCCTCCTCCCCCTCCTCCTCCTCCTCCCCCTCCTCCCCCTCCTCCTCCTTCTTCTGTGCTGACCATTGTTTAATTTTAGTGAAAATATTTTTTACCATAAGATTTTAAGTTTGCCACCACTGAATTTAAGAACCATTTATAAGTCATAATTCTCAAGGTTGATAAGGGAGTGTTTGCCACACATATTCACACATATATACAGTGAATCATGGCCGGTATTTACTCATGGCTGTTGAGCAAGAGTTGGCAAACTCTGTCCTGTGGGCCAGATGTGGCGGTGTGTCTCCTGAGCTAAAAATGCTTTTTACATTCTGAATGGTTGGCAATGAAACCAAAGAAGATTAATATTTCATGATCCCTGAAATTTATATGAAATTTCAATTTCAATGTCCATAAGCAAAGTTTTATTGGAACACAGCCACACTCAGTTACGTATTATCTACGGCTACTTTCCTGCTACAATGGCAGAGTTGAGTAGCTGCAGCTGATGGAAACTGGCCTACAGAATTTATTTGCTTATATGGATCTTCGAAGAAAATGTTTACCATCCCCTGTTATAGATGAAAGAATCTAGTTAAGTAATTGACAGAGAAACCACTGGAGGTGAAAGAAATTGTCTTTGTCTGGGTAGGAGTCACAATATTTGGTTTCTTGTTCTTCAGTCAGAAGCACAGCTTGGAGGGAGGTCCTCAGCTGATTGGCTTATTTGAGGACCACAGGTGGCCATGAGCCAAAGCAGAAAGAAAAGTTAACACAGTATAGATATGTGAAAAAGGTTGACATCTTTCAAAACAGCTGAGGAATTTTTAAATTTATTAACATTTCATTTCAAAGTGCCTCTAACATAGTGTCATTGTATCTGACTCAATCCCCAAATACATGTTGAGTTAGCTATTTCGATGTGATTGAATGAGAGTCAGAGAAATCAAGGAACAGATTTGTTAAAACCGAAATGCTTTGTAGCAGGCATGGTGAGAGAGCGTGACTCAGATCTCAGAGAAGCGTCACATACACAGGCCCACCCTGAGGAACAGAGAAGATCAAAGAGGCATGCGGAGCAGAAGGAAGACTGGGGAGGCTGGTGTCCACCCAGGCAGGTCCCAAGCGATGACATTCCCCCGGTGAGTTCTCAGGGGTCAGGGCTGGCCTTGCAGTCTCTGAACTTTGATTTGTCAGCACATCAAAGATTAATACATTGTTCAGATACAGATACATAGGCACTAAACTCTCAGAGACTGTAAAAACCAGAAAGACGGTTCATGAACTTGAAAATAACATCAGAGAAGTGAACACCCATTTTTTGGCCAATGTATGCCTTCTCTAGGCAAGCCTTATGGGAAACCCAATTATCATGAGAGGTCAGTGTTGTGCATTTACAATGAAAAGCAAAGCTGCCAGATCAGGATGCTCACAACTTCTTGCCAGCTCATCCCTTTCCTAGAGCTGTGGAACCCAGGAATTGGAGTACGATCAGAACACAGTTCTGGGAGTACCTTAGGACAGCTTGGCTGCCACTTCTCCCAGTTGGATGGCCGTCATATGCACTCCCGTAGCACGCTTTGCCGCACACTGCAGTAACACGTCAGACTCCACTGCAACTGCCGACTTACTTTTCTTGGTGCATCATTTGATGCCTGTATTTTATTCATCATTTTATCTCCAGCTGCAGTGCAGAGCCCTGACTGTAAAAGGTGTTTATGGGCTGAGGTGAGCTGGCCAAACGCACCCTTCTCCTCAGGGACAGAGGCGTCAGCAACTTGTAGGCAAATCCTCTCACTGGTCCCCTTTGCTTCCTACAGGGATGGGACGGCACCATTGACACATGCTGCTCTTTCTGTGTTTCCTTGGCTGACGTGTATAGCTCTAATCTATTGTTAAAAATACTTTTATTACGGAAAATTTCAAAATGTACAAAAACAAGAGATAACAGTATGATAATTCTGTTGCACCTTCCCCTCCCCCCTCGGACAATCATCAACTCACAGTCTTGTTTTATTTATATTTCACTCACTCCCACTACCCCCAGGATTATTTTGATGCTAATCACAGCCATAGTGTTATTTCATCTTCAAATTTCTCAGCGTATATCTCTAAAAAGTAAGGACTCTTTGTACATTGGGGTGCACAGGATCTTTTGAATTGGTGTTTCAGGATTCTTAGGGTATAATCCCAGGTCGTCAAGGAGCATGTGTAAAGGACACACGGGCAAAGACAAGGGGGTGGGGTAGGATTGAATGTGGGAGATGGGGGAGGGTAGGGTGGAGGAGACTAATGGGGGGACAATGGGGACAATTGTAATTGAACAACAGTAAAAAAAGAAAAAAAGTAAGGACTCTTTGTAAAGAAAACAGCATCATTTTCATATATTAAAAGTTTGACATTAGTTTTCTAATATAATCAAATGTCCAGTCAGTGTTCAAATTTCTCCATTTACCTCAAAACTTTTTCCTTTCGGTAGTTTGTATCAGGATTGAAATAAACTATGTCTCTGAGTTTTTAAAAAATATCTGGGTTCTCCTTTCATCTATTTCTTTTTATCTTATAATAAATTTGTTGAAGAAACATGTACTTTTTATGGTCTGAATTTTAATTGTACCCCATGGTGTCTTTTAATATGTCCCTTGTCTCCTGTATTTTCTGTAAATTGATATTTGGATTTAGAGCTTATTCAGATTTAGATATGATATTTTTTTGGCAAGAATAATCCACGGAAGTATAGACTTCCATCCTGAAGTGCGTAACACCAAGTGATCTCTTTTTGTGATGTTTGCAATATTTTTAAAGTTTAATGCTCGGTGACTATCTTCTCTGCAACTTCTTGTGGGATATCTCGTTGTGGCCCTAAATACATGGGTGCACATAACATCTGTTCGAGGAGTGACCAGAGGAAGCACAACCTGATATATATAGTCAGCATTACGTTCTGTGGTGCTGATTGTACCTGCCCTCGGAGTGTAGGAGTCTCAGCCAGAGCCGGACTCCCTCAGTCCGGTGGCACATGGAAGATGGTGTGCCCAGAGCGCAGTGGGCCCACCACACCCTGGGCCCTGCGGCCTGAGCTCTGAACACAGCCGCCACAGGGCCTGAAGAAGTCTACAGAGGACACGCAGTGCTCAGCAAAGCAGACTGTGCCTCCTCGTCTTAGCTTGGGTTTCCTCAAATAGACTTCTGTCTTTTCTAATGAGGGCAGGGCTGGCAGATCCCTGTCAGTTCCAACATCCTATGAATTTAGCTGCTTATTTCCCTGGACCACCTTCCCAACCACAGAGCACCTAGTTTTTGTTTAGTCAGATTCAAATCCATCTTCATGCATGGTGGATGGTGGCAGTGATGAGTGAGCTTTCCCTCCAGTGCTTCAATTCACAGATGAGGGAGAGGAGAGACCACCTTCGAAGTACTGAGAGACTGAGGCGAGAGAAAGGAGGCTGGAAATAACTGGGCGGGGAGGGCGGCAGAGAGAGACCCAGTCAAACCCAAGAAAGCAAACTGACTAGTTGGGGTGGAGGCACCTGGGTGTCCAGTCAGCTTTGTTTTCAGGTCAGCCAGACCTGGATTCACATTCTGTCATCTCTGCCCTTAGCCATGTAGTCTTGGTGAAGTTATTAATTTTTCTGAACCTCTATTTCCAGATTGTCAAATGAGGCTCCAAAGACCTACTGTAATTGCTGTGTTTGTGGGCTAAAGCAAGTATAGCTGCGTGGTCTCCTCTAAGTAGAAAGCGTAGCGTGGAAGTTAAGAATTTGGGAGCCAGACTGTATTGGTTCAAATTCCGGTTTTGATTTTAATAATGATGCAACTTCAGGCAGGTTATTCAGTTCTCACAGTTGCTTGGTAGGTTCCTTAGGGATTTTTATGTAGTCAGTCGTTTCTTGAATACTGGAAGTTTTGTTTATTCTCTCGAATCTTTGTATTTTATTCTTTATTTTTCTGGCTTTATTGCACTTGCTAGAATTTCCAGGACAAAGCTGAAAAAAAAGGTGTGAGAATGGAAGTTTGTTGAATAAGGAAACATTTTTTCCTCTATTTTTTCTTTCCTTTATTTTATAAAAGAGCTGTGTAATATTGATGTTATTTAAAAAAATGTTTTATAGCTGTCACCTGGCTAGGAGTTTTCTTTGTGGGAAGTTTTGATGACAAATTCAAGCTCTAATAGATAGGCAACTACTCAGATTTTCTATGTCTTCTTGTGTCAGTTTTTACAAGCTGCCTTACAAAGTTTGTCCATTTCATCTAAATTATCAATGTTGTTGGCATGAACTGTTCATAGTATTCCCTATTACCCTGTTAGTGTCTTTAGGATATGTAGTGATGTACTTTATACTCCATGTTAGTAATTTGTGTTTGCTCTCTGTTTTCTTGATCAGTCTTGCTGGGGGCTTCTTAATTTTAATATTTGAAAAGAACCAGTTTCTCATTGATTTTCATTATTGTTTGAGATTTCATTGATTTCCCCCCTTTT
This sequence comes from Phyllostomus discolor, assembly GCF_004126475.2. Taxonomy (NCBI): domain Eukaryota; kingdom Metazoa; phylum Chordata; class Mammalia; order Chiroptera; family Phyllostomidae; genus Phyllostomus; species Phyllostomus discolor. The sequence goes on along the minus strand of NC_040906.2, from coordinate 50,619,026 downwards.
CCCCTTTATTCCACTTACTTGGGGTTAATTTCTCCTCCTCCTCCTTCTTCTCCTTCTTCTTCTTGCTTCTTAAAATGGAAATTTAGAAAATTAATTTAAAATTTTCTCTTTTCTATTATGAGCATTATTGCTATGATTTCTCAGGGTCAGCACAAAGAAGGAAATACAGTTATTTCAATGTTTACAAAAAACCCCCTATTCTTTGCAAGAGAAGAACAATTAATCAAACCATTACCGGGACCTGTTGACCTCCTTACCCTTGTGGAGAAAATACTGTGTAATGTGACGAATAAGAGCTCAGCCTTGAATTCTGCAATCGGTTTCATAGGACTCTAAATGCACCTTGATAGCTTAATGCCAGAGGGATATTAAAGGAGCTAGGGGACTAACATAACAGCTTTCTGATATTTTAGGATATTTTAGAAATGAATGGATCATTTCTCTTTCAAGAAATCCTCCTTAAATGTTTTTTCCACATCTGAGCTATTGATACTTATTAAAATTGGGCAACAAGGACTTTGAAGTAATATTTCCCAGTAGACACCTGGAGCTCTGTTCTTCTGTGTCGGTTAGATGAAGATTAATATGACTTTGGGCTGAACCCGCCAGGGGAAAATTACATGCTCATTTGATAGCCGAGCAACGGTGTATGACCTCACGGTGGTGCAGCCCTTCTCTGTGAGGCCTTCTCTGGGGGCAGGGGTCTGTGCTCAAGGAGTGATGATGGCGCCACTCGGACAAACAGTGGTCAAGAGCCCACGGTTATGCCACAGAGAGCATGGCCCCTAAAACTGTTACCATAGAAACCAACAACTTGTGTTAGTAGCACCCAAATGACATCAAAATGCCTATCTTTAAGTAATATAATTTTCTGAAAATCTTTTCATGGAATAAAATTGTAAAATGTCAGCATATCAAATGAGATGATATGTGCTCTAGGATTATTATAAATTGGTTAAAAGTTCCCGAACCTCTCTTTTATTTAATAAATGGGGAAATAGTTTTTAAAGGCCCCTAGAGATGGTTTGTTAGAGATGTTGAAAACAAATACAAAAGACCTTTGATGGGAAGCAGACATTACTTGGAACTTAATAATTTGATTCTTGATATTGTTTGTGAAATTTCAGTTCTGCTTAAACACCACGTGAAGGTACAGATGCCTTGCCTGGTGTTCAGGCTTTGATAGCTTTATCCTCTTAGTCACCGAGTGGCTACTTACTGAACATGTTGCAGAAAAAGGTCGAGTTCCTGAGTGTTATGTTTTCTTTATCAACTTTTTAAACAAACTTTTGGGATGTAAGAAGTTTTATCTTCAGTATCCCTTGCCACTCCTTTGTCACTTCTGTCCTGTCTTCTTCTCCTTGCCTTGTATTCTTGTCCTCCTTCCTCAGCCCAAATGTGTTGTGAGAAAAGGACCTGATCTCAATCATCTACTTCCCTTCAGTTCGTCCGTTCGGAGATTTTATACTCTGCTTTCCATGTGTTGGACATGCTTGCTGGGGTGGGGATAGGTTAGTGAGAATCGTCAGGGCCCGTGACCTCGTGAATTTAAATAGTAATTGGAAAACATAACATTATTTCAGTCAGTCATTCAAAAAACTATGTGTTGAGTAACTACTGTACTGGATACTGTTCCATGTGGTGAGGAATACGGTGGTAAACAAAACAGGAAGAGTTAGGTGGTTATAAATGCCAGGAGGCCGGAGGTAAGAAGAAACGGAGTGATGGAGCAGGGGGACAGATCACTCTGTGCTTCCACGTCCGATAGTGATGCGAGCAATAAAGGAAAGCAGAGCAGAGAACAGGAGAAGAAAGCAAGGGGTGGTCTTACATTAGAGAGGGTGGGCAGGTCTTTCTGCAGAAGTAACATTTGATCAAAGACCTTGAATGAACTGAGAGGCCACCTAGTATGAATTTAAATCAGTGTTATTCACGCTTTACTAAATAGGCAGATGAGTTTTTCAGGCAAGAAGTGTTGGGCTAGTGCCTGCTGTGAGGACACAGGCCGAGTAAATGTGGTACCACTTTTTTTCTTTTAATTTTTGTAATAAGGCCTATTGGGAGCTAGTTGAGGAAATAGACACAGGTAATTTCAGAAAATGCTTGAAAGGGATAAATTTTGAAATTTAGATTTTGAAATTTTATTTTTAAAAGATATTTAAAGTACTGTTTATTTTGTCTTTATTGTAATTTTTACATACAATAGAAGGAAAGCTACCCCTGGAAAACTGATGAGTGCCATACAGATTAGGAAAAGTACTACTATTTAAATGAGGTTCTAAAGATATCGAGTGTGTGCTTTTGACTATGGATGCGGATGGCTGACTAATGGTACCAACGTCCCCATCCTGCTGAAGGACTTTGGGTTTTGTATTTAGCCAGTTTCGTTTCATCAATGGTGAGTTTGTCTGGCGCCCATGCAGGTCAGTGTTCTCTAAGACTGACCTCTCCAACAAATGTTCCAGAGCAACAGAGTGGTCCAGGACACCTAGAAACTCTGACAATTTCTCATTTCAAGGATTTGTTCATTATCTTAAACAACTTTTCTACCACTATTTCACCATCTGCCTTTTGATAATGTTTTTATATTATTTATCATATTCTCTTCATCAACTAATTAAATGCTATGGCAACCTGATTATAAATTTTTTATGTTAAACACTGAAGACAATTTGAGAACAGTAGGTCTCTGTGGCAATGTTCAGGTACCATGCCTGCAGCAGACTCATTGTAAATATTCCCTGCTGGTACTTTGAGATCTGATTTGTAGAGTTAAGGCTATTCTAGCCAGTAACCAGGTTTTACTTTTTATTTACTAAAAAGCATTTAAATACTTAGACCAGGAGACCCTGTTTAATTATCCAGATATCAGAGCATAGATAGGGGAGCCCTCTATTGATACAGGAAATACCAACAGGACCGCATATTTAAGAAGGCAGCTTTAGCCAGACGCAGGTCTCCGAAGCAAGGCCCAACTTGGATGCTGGCTGGTTGGACGGGAATACAATTGTATTGTGCTCTCTCATCCCTGTGCTGTCACTGTGTGCCTTATCAGCTCGTGACTGCACCTTATCTTTACCTCAAATTGAGTTTTAAATTATCTCTTTTGCTTTGCTTGCCTTTTTAGCACTTCATTGGATATTTATCTGAACAATTTTAGAGGTTCATTTTTGAATTCAACATTCAACAGATTATGGATAGAAAACTAAAGCTCATTTTTAAAAAGACCTGCATTTAGATGATTAATTTTTTTTATGTTTGTCATTAGAAGTCCTAACCCTAAATATCCAAATTGCCAAATGAGCAATGAAACTTCTTAGAGGAGCTTACAGAAATAATAAGTGGGCCTTAACGTAAGTCCGCTATTATTTTGGGTTATCTGAGAGAGAATTATTAAGGAGTCAAATTGCAAAATGGAAAGAGTTAAAAATATGTATATTTTGTTCATCAGTTTTAGGGAAAGACTATAGGTTTTAGGGAGAAGGGGGAGCAAATAGTAAAAAATTAAAACAATAGAATGGAATGATTTTTAAAAGGTTGAAAAATTATGTAGAAGAGAACTTCTTTCCATTTTAGTTTCTCTAACCTTGGTTTTCTTTTATTTATTGATTTTTCTTTAATTTATCACCTACTATTGATTTTTATATGCCTGCAAAGACTTTTGCAGTTCAAATTCTGCCACATAAGAATGGCTCTACAAATAGAATAGCATTTGAATCTATTTCTTTTGAATCTGGACAAGCAACCCAGGCATAAAATTGATTTTATGTGCTGAAATCTACTTATTTCTATAATTACATAGCAGCAACTTTATTGATGGGAGTTTTATCTCATACGATTTATACTGGAGGAATTAAAAAAATTTTAAATGAAAAATGAGTAATGAGGGCAATTATAGGGGAAAAGAAAAACATTTTTAGAAAAAGCCCACTAATGCTTTGGTGCTAAAACAGTTATAAGGCACAGCAGCAAGACTCCTTGGCATGACACATGGCGTGGTTGCCACCGCCACACCCCTTCCTCTCCCCTGGGTTTGTGAGCTCTGTGCCGGCTTCCCGCCGAGAGCCTGCGGCGTGCACAGCCCCCTGCTCCTTCCCGCGAGTGTTTGGAGTTGACAGGTATTGCATGCCTTTCTCTTTCCCAGAACATGACAGGAGCTTGTGAAAGGTAATGGACTATGATTTAAATTTTATTTTAATGGAGCCAAACCAAAGAATTTCTGGTCTATAGTTATTGTATTTCTATAAACCCTATCACTGGGCATAAATGGTGATAAACTTTTAGTGGATTTTTCCACAGTATTTTTTCTTTGAGTAGTTTTGTTTTCCCCCTGTTTTAGCTCATACTTTAAGACTTCATGCCTCTTAAAACTAACATTATAGAGTGATCATTTTTATAAGTTATTAAAATTCTTTATAAATATAATTTTATTGGCTGAAATCATGTGGATCATATGGCTTAAGTTTTTCCTTGTTGGACCACTAAGACATTTAAAAATGATTATTGCTTTTATCAATACTGCTATTGACTTTTACATATTGACTTTATTTTTAGACTATTTCCTTAGGATAGAGATATTCATTGAACTAAAATTAGTTAATGTGTGTGAAGAGATTTAAGATTTTGACACATATCTTGAAATAACTTTTTTAAAATAGATTTTATTGATTATGCTATTACAGTTGTCCCAGTTTTTCTACCTTTGCCCTCCTCTACCTGGTACCCCACATTCCCTCTGGCAATCCCCCCTTTAGTTCATGTCAATGGGCCCTGCATGTAAGTTCCCTGGCTACTCCATTTCCTATACTGTTCTCAACACCCCCTGCCTGTTCTGTACTACCAGTTCGTACTTCTTAGTCCCTGCACATTTTCCCCTACTCTCCTGCTTCCCCCACCCAACTGATAACCCTCCAAATGATCACAGATATCTACGATTCTGTTTCTTTTCTGCTTGTTTGCTTAATTTGTTTTTTAGATTCAGTTGTTGATGGTTGTGAATTTATTGCCATTTTAATGTTCATAATTTTGATTTTCTTTTTTTTCTTAAATAAGTCCCTTTAACATTTTATATAATAATGGCTTGGTGATGATTAAGTCCTTTAGCTTTGCCTTGTCTGGGGTGCACTTATCTGCCCTTCAATTCTAAATGATAGCTTTGCTGGATAGAGTAACCTAGGTTCTATTTGCTTTCTATTACTTTGAATATTTATTGCCAGTCCTGTGCAGCCTGCAAATTTTCTTTTTTTTTTAAAAGATTTTATTTATTTATTTTTAGAGAGGGAAGGGAGGGAGACAGAGAGAGAGACAGAAACATCAATGTGTGGTTGCTGGGGGTTATGGCCTGCAACCCAGACATGTACCCTGGCTGGGAATCGAACCTGCGACACTCAAATTTTCTTCTGAGAAATCAGTTGACAGTCTTATGGGAACTCCCCTGCAGGTAACTAACTGCTTTTCTCTTGCTACTTTTAAGATTCTCTCTTTATCTTTAACCTTTGGCATTTTAATTATGACGTGTCTTGACCCAAAAGGTGGGTCCTTTTTGGGTCCACCTTGTTTGGGACTCTCTGTGTTTCCTGGACTTATATGTCTATTTCCTTCACTAAATTAGAGGATTTTTCTTTCACTGTTTTTTCAAATATATTTCCAATTTCTTGCTCTTTCTCTTCTCCTTCCAGTACACCTATGATTTGAATGTTGGTACTTTTGAAGTTGTCCCAGAAGCTCCTTACACTATCCTCAGTTTTTTGGATTCCTTTTTCTTCTTCTTGTTCTGATTGTTTTTGTTCCTTATATTCCAAATCATTGATTTGATTCTTGGCTTCATCCACTCCACTTTTGGTTCCCTGTGAATTTTTCTTTCATTTAGTGTAGACTTCATTTCTGCCTGGGTCTTTTTTATGCTGTTGAAATACACAATGAGTTCCTTGAACATCCTGATAATCAGTGTTTTGAACTCTGCATCTGATAGCTTATCTCCATTTTTATTTAGTTCTTTTTTTTTGCCTTTTGTTCTGTTCTTTCATTTGGGCCCTATTTCTTTGTCTCCTCATTTTGGCATCCTCCCAGTGTTTGTTTCTATGTATTAGGTACAGCCGCTTTGACTCTCTGTTTTAGCAGCGTGGCCTATTGTAGAAAAGAGCACCTGGGAATTCCCCTGCAGGTAACTAACCGCTTTTCTCTTGCTACTTTTAAGATTCTCTCTTTATTTTTTAACCTTTGGATGGGGTGGAGCCTTAGTTAATTGCCAGGGTGGGCAACCCATGTGAACCAGGTTGATGGAGTCTCAAATACAGTGTTGCATGCAGTGGCTCTGTGTGGAGGAGGGCTCAGAAAAGGGGCAGTGTCTGCTGCCTGGCCCCTGGAATTTCGTCTGGGAGGAAGCTGTCTCCTGGCACTTGTCCTGATGCCAGATACTTGTTTCTCCCTGTATGCCACTGGTGCCCTTCCAGCTGCTGCCCCGGTGCAGGAGCCCAGAGGGAGTGAGTCTGCATAAATTCTAAGCCCACTGTGGACCCTTTAAGAGGAGACTCTTGAGAATCCTGCAGTTTCTTTGGTCACCCCAACCCCCACTAATTTTTGTAGCCAGAAATTATGGGGCCTTATCTCCCTGGCACTGAAACTCTGGGTTGGGTGATCTGGTGTTGGGTGATCTGCTTGCTCCTGTGGTATCCCTCCCGATTTTTATCCACCACACTTGGGTGTGGGGCCATCTGTTCCATATCTCCGCGTTTCCGTGCTTCCTTGCCTCCACCCCTCCTACCCACCTGGGTGTATGTGACTTCTTTAATTCCTTGGTTGTTGGACTTCCATGCAGTTTGATTTTCTGACAATTCTGGGAGCTAGTTTTTTTGTAATTTAATTGCATTTTTTGCTGTGGTTGTATGAGGAGGTAAGCCGTGTTTACCTTCACCTCCATCTTGACAGGAAGTTCTTGAAATAAGTTGTCATCAGGACAGCAAGGTAGCTGCTATTATTTATATTTTACAAATCAGCAAACTGAGGTTTGGGAAAGTTAAATTGTTTTAGCTAGCATCACACAGCTATTAAGCGCCAGGGACCAACATGGGTTGAAACACCATTCCTTTTTCACTGTAACAGTGTTTCAAGCATATTCTTTGGAATATAAATAGATAGTGCAGGGCAAAAAAAAAAAGGCTCATGATAAAAATTTGGGAAATGTCAAGTTAAAATTAAGTAAGACTTTTTTCAAAAGTACTCAGAGCCCTGGACGTTACCATAAAGATGATCCATGGCTGCAGAATGCCGGAGACCTGTGTGTTCCAGCCCCTCCTGCAGCGCTCCACTCTCTCACTTTACTCTACCTCTCCTGACTGCATGCTCTTTGGATAGTTGAGTGTCTGGGGTTGTCAGGATGGCATTCTCCTCTAACACTTACATTAACACTGCCCTTCCCATTCTGAGTGAGCTTCCAGGGGCCATGTAAGGAGCTGTTGTTAACCCATTTGATTTAGCCAGATATCCCTAGTTGATTGTGTCTAGTCTCTCTCTGTCTAGTCTCTTTGGGTTGACACTGCTTCCCTGAGCCCTGTCCTGTACCTCTCTCAGAGGCCAATCTCTTAAATAAGACAGGCAGGACAGACACCTTGGCCCACACGTGGAGGTGGACACAGACAGGGAGGGAGGGCACTGCCCTGTACTTCTCTATTTTGCATCTGTTTCTTCAGAGCTTTACAGTCATAAACTTCCGAGCCATTGATACAGTAATGGAGCTAATGTACTGAAGAGTTTAATGTGCTATCCCTTGTGGAAATGTTTGTGTTTTAATAAAGGATTTCTAGAGATGTCAAAGCCTTAACCCAAAGGAAATCAAGATGAAACTCACACCCTGAGAATATCTGCTTAGTGTCTCTTTTGAGTGATGTGGTCCAGATGCATTCCTTCTAACCACGCTCTCATCCGACCACGCCTGTCAGGACATACCATTTCCCAAGCATTTTGGCCAATTAAAGATTTTTTGTACATGGTTTTGCAATTATAAAAACCTCAAGTTACCCAGAGTGCTGAAAACCTGCTGAAATCTTAAAGCTGATCAGGCTGCTCTGTGTTAGAACACAAGATTAATTTCTGGATACACAGCAAACAAATAGCTGGGAGGCAAACAGAATAGTTATTTACAGTGAGTTTTTAGTTATCCAGCACCATAGAGAAGTTAATTTTATACAAGTTTGTCACAATTAATCTTCCAAACTTGGCATAATTTAATAATTCTATAGAAATTGTACTTTAGTGGTACTTATAAGTGGTATTTAACATGACTGCTTTTCTAAAGCATACTGGATATCAGTTTTCTTTTATTCAATGATTGAGGCCCAGTGTACTCAACATAAGCTAGTCTCCTATGTTATAATATGGTAATTTTGAAGTATATGGACTATGTTTCAACACCAAATGCCCCCTGTGGTTTTTTATAGTATGTTCTGCCTGTTTTTGTTTTATTTGTTTGATTCTTCCAAACTTAGCAGAAGCTGTTGCTCCTTGCTCGCTAGGTGTCTGTCCTGTCTCCAGCTGTATGTATAATATGAGTGCATGGATTTTGCCCCTGAGAATTTCTCTTCTGAGTAAAGTACTGTGTTTTGCTGTGCATAATACACTCTCATGGATACACAGCTACATTTTTGTGTGCACTATACATGGGATTATTATGTCTGCTATTAGACCCATGGTATGTAATCATTATATCCATGTATACTATGCATCCTTATTTTCACTCAAAAATTTGGGCAAAAAAGTGTGCCTTCTATATGGCAAAATACAGCAGATGATTTTCAGATTTTTAGTATTTAAAGTACTTCAATGTGGTTATAAAAAGCCTTTTAAATTTAGTTGCTACATAATTTCAGTTCTATGGTATTTTTTTTAATAACTGAGATTTTAAGATAGATATCTTTGGAATAATTGAGGCATTACTGTTAAATTAATTCCTTTATCCAACAAATATTTACTGAATGCTTGGGAACACTTTCTGGTGCTTAGGATTCTTCAATGGGAAAAAAAGAAGATTCCTACTTTCCTAGAACTTACATTATAACAGAGGAAATACATAAAAGGCAACAGACATAAAACATAAATAAGTTACATGTTATGCTTGAAAGTATTATGTGCTGTGGGGGGAAAAAAACCCAACCAAAACAAGCAGAACTCAGTAAGAGATAAAAAGTGCAGATTGGGGTGGTGAAAACTATGACATGGGTCAGTCAGAATATGGGTCACTGGGAAAGTGATTTAAGCAAAGAGGTGAGGGAGTTAACCAAGCATGTGTTTTTGATAAGAATATTCTGGCAATGGGAAGGAACCGCTAGTGCAAAGGCCCTGGGGTTAGTGCATATATGGATTGCTCAAGAAACAGTAATGAGGCTATTGTCACTAGAGTAAAGTGACCAAGAGAAAGATTAGGAGAAGAAGTCAGAAAATGAGGACAGATCATGTAGGGACTAGACAGCTATTATAAAGATCTTGCCTTTTACTCTGCATGAAGTAGGAAGTCACTGAAGGGTTTTGAGCAGAGAAATGGTGTAACCTGACTTATATTTTTACAACATCACTATGATAACATTGTTGAGAAGATACTATGGGGAGAGGGTAACGGTGGAGAAGGGGAGACCTATTAGGAAGCTATTACAGTAACCCAAGTAAAAGATAAGGGTGGCTTGGGTCAGAGTGACAGCAGTGGAGATGGTGAGAAGAAGTAGAATACATTTTGGAGGTAGAACCAAACTGAATGAACTGTATGTGGGAATATGTGAGAAACAGGAGTCAAGGATAATTCTAAGGCTTCGGGGCCTGGGCAATTGGAAAGATTGTGACGTTATTTGTTATGATGGGGGAAACTAGAGAGAGGGAATGAGGAGTTCAATTTTGGACATCTTGAGTTTGAGATGTCTATTTGAAATACATTTGAGGTTGTTGAGTAGGAAACTGGATATGTTACTCTGGAGTTTGGAAGCGCAGTCTGAGCTGAAGATATAATTTTGGGAATCATTAATACACAGATGGTACTTAAAGCCCTGAGATGGGAGAACATCAAGGAAATGAGTGTTAAAAAGGATTGAGGATTAAGCCCTGTCATCCTCCAACAAGCCTTCAGGGGCAGAGGGGGTAACCAGCAAAAGAAGCTGTGTAGGAGTGACCAACGTGGTAGGAAACAAGGGAATGTGGAGTGTGTCTTGAAAGGCAAGTGAAGATTTTTCTAAATATTCAGATAGATCATATCATGCTGACAAAACATTGGGTAGAAGAAAGACCACAGTCTGGGTTTGCATTTGAAGTTTATATCTTACAGATGACACTGCTAATAGGCCTACTTCTCAAGCATATTTGGCACTTGGAGGGGGGTGCAGACTATGTGCTAGATCTTGGAATGTTGTTGTGAGGAAGATGGCAAAACTGAACACAGGAATAAGATTCCCCACACACAAGGTACAGGGCAAGTGCATAACCGGTGGTTTCAACTAGAATGGGATTGTGAGATCACAATCGACCAAAAAAATGTGGATAAATGGGAAAGTCCAGGTACATAAGGATGAAAGATTAAGGTATATAGGTACAGAGGACAAGAGACAGGATAAGATTAATACAATTATGAAGACATAGGGTGTTATTTCTCTGTAACAGATGGAAAAAAGAACAGGGAGTCAATATCACCGTGGTAAGTACTGAACAGCAAGGAAGCAAACTATCACAGCTGAGGCATGTGGACTGCTGTGAAGCTCAGAAGTGATATTATCAATAAAGCCAGAGTTGGCAAACGGTTAACAAATAAACAACATATGGCTCATTGGTTGCCATGTCCCTGGAAACATCTCCCAGGAAATAGTGCGCCTCTGTAAATGAGTTTCTGGTTGGTGCACAGTTGCTTTTGATTCATATGGCAGTTGTGAAATTGTAACTACCCAGTTTACGTAAGGAGAAATGCTGCTAAAAGGACAACTATGGAGTTCTACTTCTGGATGAAGGGACTTAATTCTTCATATTTCTCCCACAAAATACAACTGTAAACCCTGGACATTCTATATAAAACAACAGAAAAAGACTCTGAAAGGTGGAGAGAAGGCAGACTGGCTTGGGACTTCTCTCTGAAGAGTGACATAATGATGAGTTCCCTGAGAGATTTTTTTCTGTAGATACCCTAGACTGGATGCTGGAGAAAGCCTGTTCTCTTGAGGACAAGGAAAGGGACAGCCTAGCAAGATGAAAATTTTTTAGATAATAACTACTGTGCTTTAACCAAACACTACAGAAAACACTACCGGCTCACTTCTGTCTCCACCGGTGAAGGCCAAGTGTGGAGCCTAAACTTTTCCCCCTGCTTGACTGATGAAGCAGCCTTTCCACCTAGATTTTCCACTAATATTAAAGCAGCCCCTTTCACCTAGATTTTAAAGTAGCCATCATAATGCTTCAATAAGCAATTATGAACATACTTGAGACAATGAAAAAATAGAATGTCTAAGCAAAAAATAGAAATCCTTGGCAAAGAAATACAAGAAATAAACAAGAACCAAAGTGAAGTTTTAGAACTGAAAAATTAAATAACAAATTAAAATCTGAATGGATGGCTGGACAACAGAATGATTAAAACAGAGGAGAGAATCACTGAACTTGAAGATAAGATAGTAGAAATTACTCAGTTTGTACAACAGAGAAATTGGACTGAAAAAAGGAACCAAGACTCAGGGGCATGTGGAACTATAACAAAAGATCTAACATGGTAGTCCTGGAAGGGGAGGAGAGAGAGTGGTGTAGAAAAAGTACTAAAATAAATAATGCCTCAAAAGTAACCAAAGTTGGCAAAAGAAATAAACCTACAGATGCAAGAAAATGAATCCCAAACAGGATAAACCTAAAGAAATCCATGCCACAATAATCAAACTTTTGAAAATCAAAGACAAATAAAAAACACTAACATACAGCTAGAGAGAAATGATACCTTACCTATAGGGGGAAAACAATTAGAATGACAGTGAATTTTTCATTAGAAACCATGGAGTCCATAGTGAAGAGGAACATTTTTCAAAACTGAATGAAAAGAACTGTTTACCTAGAATTCTGTACCCAGTAAAAGTAGCCTTTAGGGATGAAGATGGAAATTAAATAAAGGAAAACAAAGAGGATTTGTCATCAGCTGAGTTACTCGTAAAAATGGCTAAAGGAAGCTGAGAAAGGAAGGAATCTTAGAATACCAGGAAGGAAAAAAGAATAATGGAAAAAATAGTAAAAATAAGAGGCACAGGAAAGAAAGAAGATTGAATTAAAGCTGCATAACCTGAAAAACAGAAATGCACAAGGAGATCAGTGGATACTACGATGACAACTCTCAGTGGAAGTGCCCTCCTGCTCCCGTTGTCTTTACAAAATACACTGCTCCTTCCTGTGCACCAGAATCCCATCCTTTAAAGATGCCACTTCAAAATTCTCTTGCACTACCCACTTGGGGTACAGGAGTGATATTAAATGATGAGGGCGTACAGCCTCTTCTGGTTCCTGTCTTACATCCAGCAGTTCTCCTTTTCAGCAATTCAGCTGGACTATGAGAAGGGCCACACCTTTATCATTGTGAACTACACTCTTTATAAGGTCCCAAAAGTGCTCTTAAAAAGTTCTTTGGTCAAGAGATATCCCTTCCACTTAGTCCTCATTCTCACTCTGCTATTTCAGTTGGTAATTATTAATTATTATTAATTACTGCGGATTTTTGGAATCCTAGAGGCTGAATTTATAAAGAAGCCTTTCCTCTGGTGTTCCATATGTCTACCCTGAGAGACAGAGGACAAAAAAAGAAGAGGTGGCCAACAATGGACACTCCCAGCTGGTAACAACTCCATCTCCCCTGGCTTCGGGTTTCTCATATCTCTACCTTGCATTTTGACCCTATCACTGTCTAACACAGGGTCATAGAGCTAAGGAATCACATGACGTAAATTGAGGAGTAGACAACTTTGCATGTCCTACTGGCTTAGTTGATGTGCAGATAGGGAATGGAGGAGTGGACCAATGACAAAACATAGCTCTTAGCCCTGGGAGCCTCTGCTCTGAATGGTGTGGGGCACACAATGAGGTGACAATGTGCCTGTGGGACCGTGGAGGCCGGTGTGCTACTATGAGAGTTAAGTGGTAAATGTCAGAATTGCTTCCTAGTTATTAAAGAAGGAAATACTTTCACTTATTTTTCTGGAACTGATATTCCCCAGCTGAGAGCTTGGTGTCGTTGCATGGATGGCAAGGTAAACCTTGATCTAACTGAATGAGTCAATCAGTTGAAGAGACCCTGGAAGAAGATGAAGGCCTCAAATCCCAGCGTCTCACTTTTTCCCCATAACTTTTTCAATGGTGCACACCCTCTGCTACACCATCATCTCACCATACAAACCATTTTCCTGGTCTTACATCACACAGGAACATTCGTGTGATGCATGTTAATCCAATAACTTGCACCAAGCAGTGTGCCACGTGTGACCCTGAGGCTGGGGCTCGTTCCTGGGAAGGGAATAGAGAGCCCGACATTATCAAGTTACCTGGGACACAGACACTGACCGAGTCAGAAAGTGTTTGATATATTTTTATATGAGCTGTGAAGGACCTGGTCAGCTTATGAGAAGACACGTAAGAGTTTGAGAGGCCAGATCCACTTTCCCCGTGAAGGAAGTGAACTGAAGCAGGGAAAGGGGAGGGAAGAGCAGAGGGTCGTATGCATTCTTTACATTTGATTATCATCTCATCCAGATGATGAATTCCCTGCATTTGAGAAGCCCCCATTTATCCAGGAATACATAAATTGTGAATTGATTATTTTGACTCAGTGATATATAGATTAGGAAAAAGCAACCTATAAATTTCTGACTGGATAATACAAGCACATCTTTAGAAGGAATTTATTATAAATAATGTTTACTTTTCCACTTTTATGTAAGGAAAGTATTGTTTACTCTGTCCTTTAAAAAAACCTGTGTATGTTGGTATATACTATAAAATTTTAAGTGTGTACATATTCATATTTCCTTTTTTCATAGTTTTTGGTCATGCTAAGAAACAGTACACTAATTAATGGAAATACCACTCAACTTATAAAAAGTAGTACTAACTACCATTTCATGATTCAAGCCTTTCTTGTTCATCAGTAAACACACTTTATCTCCTTTCACACTTCCTACATAAAGTAGGCGGCAAGTAAAATTTTATTTAACGGTTGAGTAAATGTGGAGCCTGCAGACTTACCATCCAAAACTCCTGCAGTCCTACATAGGTGGGTGAATTCCCTGCCTTTATTTTGTTTGACTTTTCAATGGAAATTCAGGTGGGATGGGTGTGGCAGGATGTAGCTGGAAGGTGTGATCTCATCTGTCCAATACAAGGGCAGCAGTGAGCCCAGATCCTGTCAGATGCAGCTTGGAGTCTTCAGTTTGGATGTTGGCAGAAAGGACCTTAATTTAGTGCATCCATGGCTGAATTCTGGAAAACATTGACCTGCCCCTCTTGTGAGGACTCCTTTGGGGAGCCGTACTCTATGATATGTGGACACAGCATCTGTCTAAGGTGCCTCCTTCTTGGTCATGGAGACTGACAAAAAGCCTGTTATCTGTCCAGAATGCTTTCAGTTTCATGGAATAAATGAATCTGTGAAAACCTGGCACTGGGCGGTTTGGTCAGCTTTATCAGAGAGTTGGAGCCAGTACTGAACATGGGCCTGCGAACTCCTGTGTGACCATGTTATTAGCTTCCTACAGCTGCCGTAACACATTCCCATAAGCTGGGTGGCTCGAGACAACAGACATTCCTTGTCTCACAATTCTGAATGTCAGTAGTTCAAAATCAAGGTGTCGGCAGGGTCGTGCTTCCTCTACAGGCTGCAGGGGAACATCCTTCCTTGTTTCTGTCTACCTTCTGGTGGTTGCTGGCAATCCTTGGCATTCACTGGCTTGCATCACTCATTCTACTCTCAGCCTCCATCATACCATGAATGGCTGTACTTACCACAGGGCAAGGCGTGTGGGGGAGGCAGAAGAGGCAAAAAGGGGGATGAATGGTGACAGAAAGTTATTTAACTTTCGACTCATATTATATTGAGCACAGATGATGTATTATAGAATTATACACTTGAAACCTATATAATTTTACACTGTAATTGTATACTTGAAACCTATATCATTTTATTAACCAATTTAACCCAATAAATTCAATTTTAAAAGACTTTTTAAAGGTAGCATAAAAAAGAGATATATGCTGTTGAAAATTCATGACCAAGTTTTATTTGTTCGTTCATGTGTTCATTTTTAACTCTTAGTTACTGTCCATGTGAATATGTTTAACATATGGCATTATAAGTATTGGGGGAAAATGCTTTTCCTTCCTGCTTTTATCCAAGCAGCTTGATAAGGAGTCATGTTAATTTCTGCCTTTTGGTCAGCTCAGCACGCTTTCTGAGCACGGCACAGTTTGTCGTTTGGTAGAATCACTGGGCAGGAGCACCTTTTCAGCTTCTCTGAAAACACTGAGAAAATAAAAACACTGCCCATGGCTATTGGGCATTGTTTTCATTACATTTTCTTCTCTTCTGAGTTTTACTTCCAAGACTATTCTGAAACCATCTTCAAGGAAAGCTTCAAGTAATTTCTGCATTTCCTTCCTTCCTTCCTTCCTTCCTTCCTTCCTTCCTTCCTTCCTTCCTTCCTTCCTTCCTCCCTTCCTTCCTCCCTCCCTCCCTCCCTCCCTCCCTCCCTCCCTCCCTCCCTCCCTCCCTCCTCTTTCCTCCCTCCCTCCTTCCTCCCTTCTTTCTTTTTTAAATCACCCTGCTTAGAACCAAGTCTACTGCCTTCAGCTACAAAAAAAAAAAAAATTCTGGCATCTTTCCTTCAGAGATGTGTATAATTGGCTTTTGGATGTTGTTATAAGAGTCATAGTTTTGTACAGTTATAGTTCAGGATTTTCCCACTTAAGACATAAAAAGATATGGGCTCATTTGTATCTTCACATAGATAAAGCCTCTTCCTGAAATAAAATAGGAACACATCCTGTGCTTTTCAGATTTACTTTTGTGGGTCCCACCGAACTGCGTGTGGCTTAGGT
Organism: Phyllostomus discolor; assembly: GCF_004126475.2. Taxonomy (NCBI): domain Eukaryota; kingdom Metazoa; phylum Chordata; class Mammalia; order Chiroptera; family Phyllostomidae; genus Phyllostomus; species Phyllostomus discolor. Next base: position 50,602,943 of record NC_040906.2, on the reverse strand, counting down.
TTGCTGGCACCTTCACTGCTGAGTTTATGGTGAGAAGCTTAAAGGCTGACACTGGGTGCTCTGGTCTCCAGTGATTTGTGTTGTTTTGGTGCATGCATTTGTGTTTTTGTTTTTATTGACTGGGACAAAATGTATGCATTTCATGTGCACAGACAGGTCCAAGTCTCTACCAGGTAAAACCCTGGCAGCTATTAAAGTCAGGGAGCTCAAGTCTTTGAATGAATGAATGCTCCAGCGATCATTCATACAAGAAACACATTGCAATTTTAAAATGTGAAGAGGAAAAATACATCTATCTTCTAAAAACTCTTAATTTTGATTGGTGTTTGTTACAAGGATTTTTCACTAAAACAGAAAATGGAACTATTTATATAGTCTCATGCTTGTAAACAAAACATTTGATTTATCACATTTTTTTAGCGATTCCAGCAGGAAGTTGTTTGTGGGAGCCAGTAGATTCTTTTGCAGCCAAAGGGAAAAATTAAAAAGCTTCTATGGATTCATCAAGAAATCACACTTCCTGGCGTGAACACTTGGGCGGAAGAGTGCCAGCTGGCCACACTGGTGACGTTAGCAGGCTCGGTTCTCACCAAAGACATTTGCACTGTTCTGCACTGCAGCGCTGAGACTGGGGATTCCCATGTAACTCCAAAGCAGCGAATGTGCAGTATGTTTACTGCATATAAAAATATTTATGACCTACTGGTTTGCATGCAAAAATGCAACATGGGCCAAGATGGAAAATCAGAATATTCATGTGGCAAATTCTTCAAAAAATTCAAAACTGCAAAACTTTTATTCTCAAAACCCTTTCTGTAAAAGTTATGGTCTGGGTAGAAGCACCCTGTTTAACCTGCAGCCCTCCTCGCATTCTCAGGCCGTACTGAATACCACCAGGGGTGGTGCGCATGTGCCCTGCGAAGATCACACAAGGGCGAGGAACATAGGCTTTGGCTCACCTTTTCCACTTCCTGTGTGTAAATGTAGAACAAATCATGATATTGTGGAGCCAGTAGAATGGGAGCTGGGCTAGGAAGTAAGAGGTTCTAAAACATCAAAAATAAGACATGGAGATAATTAGCCTTACCTACGTTTTCCGGGTAAAATATAAGACATCCAATTGAATTTGAATTTCAGATAAAAGATTACATTTTTCCAATATAAGTATGTCATGATTATTGCAATGGGACATACTAATACTAAAAACTTCTTTACCTGAAATTCAAATTTAAGTGCCATTCTGTATCTGTATTTGCAAAATGAGGCAATTCTAGACTCCCACACTCTTTACACAACGAATGCTCTAGAAGGAGATCCACTTTAATACGGTGCTTATGGCTGACCACAGGTTGTTGAACTCTCCTAAAGAGGGTGGCACTAATCAAATGCAAGCTTAGTTTTTGTCGGTAGTAGTGGTGGTGATGTGTGTGTATAGCCACTTTTGTTTGTTTGTTGAGTGGGGCATGCACATCTGGCCCTGGCTGAGCTGCGTGAGGGAACAGAGAAGACCCGCTGAGGGCTGTCCCTGGCTGGTCCTCCTCCTCCGCCTGCTCCTCCACTGTGCTTGGCCTCTGTGTTAAGTAAACAGGAACAAATAGAGAAGTTCAGAGTTGCTCTCCACTATCAGCCTGCTTGGGGCAGTCACACATCTCTAGGTGGCCCCTGACTGAAAATGTTGTGGGTAAGAGCCCAGTTCTGGGCTACCCTCACTGACTGTGAAATTGCTGAGTTACTGAACAGCTCCCAGCTTCGTTTGCCCATCTGTAGGATAACGATACCTACCTTGTAAGACTACTGTAGGATGGAACAAAAGTTAATACAGGGTCCAGCACAAATAATGCCCCCTTTTTTATATCAAAATCTCTTATTACAAAAAAGCATGTAATTCTGTAATATAACAATATCACACTGAAATACACCATATGATGTTTTAGGTGAAATGTTCAAGTTAAAACTATAAATTATTTCACCCATATTATTACTCTACCATCCACACTCAAGAGGCATTGCTTCCACCAGACCCTGTATTTGGAAAGCAAGTACATCAGTTGACCACTAATAAGAGTGCAATAAATGCCAGCTGCTGTTTTTACTGTAATTCCCCAAACGTAGTTCTTGCTGAGCTATGCTAGGATCATTTACCTGAGGGTATTTCTTATTTGGATGTACACAGCTTGAAGAGAGAGAATACCTCCCGTTCACATTTTACCCACAGCACACGGCATGGCGGCATTCAGTAGGCACCGCACTGCATGAATGTGTTGAGTTGGAGAAGTTGACATCCGTTGTTCCATGGATTTAGGAAATCGACTCTGGTTGGGTCCTGAGCGGTCACACTTACAGAACCAGTTTTCTGGGAAGAACTTCCCAACTGAAGTGCAGTGTTGTTAAACTGAGAGACCGATTCCCTTAGCCTTTGGGGCGGCCTGAGCTTCATCGGGGGCTTGGGGACAGGCCTCAGTTTGTCCCAGGAATTTCCATGAGTGCCATCACTTTAAACAAGGCTGGAACACACTGCTCTAGGCCGAAATGTAAAATGTACAGTTGTTGCTAAATAATACATATAGTTTATGAAAAACAAAACAGGTTTTAGCTAGATGGACATTGGAAAGATATATATGAATTGAGTATGTTTGAGGAGATTGTAATTGTGGGTGATTTTTTGCCCTAATGTTTTCCTAAATGCATTTCTATAATTAAGAGAGGGAAACCTTCATGAGTGTTACTTTAAAAAACACTTTAGCCCTGGCCGGTGGCTCAGTTGGTTGGAGCATCATTCCATATACCAAAAGGCTGCAGGTTTGATCCCCAGTCAGGGCATGTACGGGAGGCAAATGATCGATTTCTCTCTCTCTACCCCTTCCTCCCTTTAAAAAAAATCAATAAATAAATCCTAGGGTGAGGATTAAAAAGAAACACTTAAATGCTACTTTTTAAAATGTTAATTTATATGTGGCTATGAAGTAAACTCCTAACAATGTTATAAAGGAGATAGAATTGTTATATTGTGAACAAGTGAGCAGACTACAGTGAGGGTTAAATAAAAGTCCACATTTAATCTGTGAAAGAAACTGTCATCTCTCAGAGGAAAATAAAAGCTGTCTGTACAGAAGGTAATATAACTTGAAACATGGACACTGACACAGACGGCGAGGGAGGGAGCGGGCTGCGGACTGTGCACATTGACTCCACACCCGGACGCCCAGGGGCGCGCCTGCAGAACAGGGCAGCAGACAGGTTATCCGAGTGCGGTGCGTGTATACTTTATTGTCCGGACCAGGACACTTCTGAGGGGAATGAGAACACTCTTCATCATTTCACTGGGACTGTAGGTAAGCCGTGGCTGTCCTGGGGCACACTGGACCCAGGGTCACACTGCTTCTAAGTAGACATTGCACACAGGAGAGAGTTATGGTCATTGTCATGCCTGTGGATGAGCACGAGAAGTTTTTCTAAGTGTTTTGGAAATAAAGTCTTCGTGATATTATAAAAAGTATGATAATGGAACCCTAAAGCTCTGCCCTAACTAGTCTCCATATCTTTTGCCCCCTTTTCCTCTAGTTTGCTCTCTGCTAGAAGACTGACTTTCCAGAATAACGGCTGTGATTTTTTTCAGTCTCTTTAGGATCTCTGCTGACCAGCACAGTGAACAGAATGAAGTCCGCACCCTCGCCAGCTCACGCATCAGCCCTGCCCTCTCAGGGCCTCAGTGTCTCTCCTGTTTTCCCCTCTGAGAAACCTCTAGAACTGTAGACCACTGGGACTCCTGGCTACTCCTGGCCTGCCGTTTCCTGCTGCTCTGCCTCTGCTGACGCTTTATCATCTTCTTGCCAGGAAATCTGCTGCCCTTTGTTTGTGCTTACATATTTCTGCCTACTCTTCATGACCCAGTTCAGCTTCCAGCTAAAATGCTGCAGGAAGCTGAAAATTGGAAGAAAAAGGTTCTCTATAAAGCTTCTGTACTCATTTCTTGCCTCTTCTAGCTCTAAACTGCTAGGAGTTTTCATATAGACTTCTGTGTACCTTTATATGGACCCATATTACCATTTCCATCCTTGCATTTTCATCATTTGGATAGAGGTCTTAGGTCCCTGTATCAACCAGAAGTTGTTTTAGGGCAGAATCAAAGTCTTTTTCCTCCTATGACTCTCCAAGAATTTTTCTTTGTACTTTGCACATGGTTGCCATGAGACAGATTTGTTGAATGACGGAGGTTAGAGACTCAAATTCAGAATTGTGATGCCCTTTATCTCTGCTTTGGTAAAGCAATGGTGGGGGACAAAGGCATTTCTTGCTCTGTTTGCTCAGAGACTTGGGGTTGGGATGCGTGTGAGTGTCTGATTCTTGTTGGCCCTGAGGGGTGGCTTCCCATTCCTCATGGAAGGACTAAGAGGTGGACCCATTCTGGCACTTAGAAAGTCTGTTACACTCTCTCAAACTGGAGCTGTGTCTTTTATGTAGATGCAGTGTCACAATATCTGTTTCCTAAATGGACCACACATGTCTACAACAAGGTCCCTTTCTGATACTGACTCTGGCCGGACACTGGCCCTTTCGGGAACTCTGTCTCTAGGCGTCTTTTTGCTTGGGTAGCCATAATTGCTGGATGTAATAATTCAGACATTGCCTGAAACTTCATGCAAGGTCAGCTTTCTTTCTACAGCATTCTATACACCAGCCTACCTAGCCAGGAATATTAATTCTGATAACTTCAAAAACCAAAATGACTAACAGTAAAAAGAAAGACTGTCAAATTGAATTTTCATCCCTAACTAATCACAGCCCCTGCCATATGTCCTTGGCACAAATCGTGTTGCTGCCTGGGGCGCCTCGTTCTCTGCAGTGAGGTGTGCTGGAAGTCCTGTCGGTGAGGACTGCTCTTGCCATTTTACACTCTGGAGGGACAGGAGAATGGAATTCAAGGCATCTGTTTTTCCTGGCATTTGTAGGATTGGAACTATGAAAATTAGATGTCTTAGTAGGTGGCTATGGTGACAAAAGGTTTTAGTGTAACAAAAGTTTATTTAAAAAAATCATATTCTCTGCTAACCAACTCATTTTATTTGTCTACTCACTATTAAAGCTGGAGAACTGTGAAAGAAAGGAGAATTTGACAATATCTTAAGAAATGCATCCTACTGTGCCCTAGTAACCTTTAGTTTACTAATAATCTTTAGCTGATAAGATCCTGTACTGTACAATATTTAATTTATAGGCTGTAGCCAGCTATACTGTACAGAGAATATTATTCTAACCAAATTTGCAGAACATATTTTTATTTAACAATAGATCTGTAAGGTCCTGCCCCATTTTGGTTAAGATATAGTCAGGATATAAATTGTTGAGTAATTACAGGGTAACACTCTGACATAGCACCCTGATTTTATTTATTTATTGGCTCCATATGTAACTGCTCTTAGAACACAGACTAAAGACGGACCGAATCTTGAAGATGATTTAGCCCCATGGCTTCCTTTTGGATGTGGGGAAGGCAGCCCCAGGAAGTTAAGCAACTTGCTTGTTAGTGGAGGTGCTAAACCTAAGTTGCATAGTCATTACTCCTAGCACATTCTGTTGGTCACAGGGCCAGCTTAGATTCATGAAGAGAGAAAATAAGTCCCTGTTCTTGATGGAGGTAATGAAAAAACATATGTGGCCATTTTTAATCCACCATACTCAAAGCAGAAGTTTTGTTTTATAACATTTTAGACTCTTTTGGGGTATTTGCTGCTTTTTAGTTGGAAAAAATTTCAGCCATTTTTTTCTTTAAACATCTTTTCTCTTCCTCATTTTCCTTCTCTATATAGGAATTCAAGTTTATGTCGGTTAAACTCTTGATATTGTCTCATGGGTCATTCAGTCTGTGTTTATTATTATTTTTTAACTTCTCCCCTCTCCATGTTTTGGTTTTGATAATTTGTACTGCCTGCTTTAAGGTTCATTGATCTTTTTTTCTGCAGTACCCAGGCTACTCTTAAGTCCCTCCTTTTTTTCTTTTCACATTTTGTATTTTTCAGCTTTGGAATTTCCATTTGCTTCCTATTTAAAGTATCCATTCTCCTATGCTAATCTTTTAAAATCTTTAAACATATTTATAATAACTGTTTTTAAAGTCATTGGTATTTTCAACATCTGTCATCACTGGGTCTGTTTCTATTTACTTTTGTCTAGTTATGAGCCACATTTTCCTGTTTTCTTTCAGGTGTAGTAATTTCTGATTATGTGCTTGACATTGTAATGCAATGATGTTGAGAATCTGGATTCATTTCTTGAAATAATGTCAGCTATTTCATAGGCAGTAACATACTGGCTAATCTGCTTGCTTTTTATTGAAGCTTATTTTTATGCCTTTTATTTATGCCTTTTTATTGATAGGATAGGTCTAGGTCTGGGGCTGATGTGACCTTTTTGGAGTCTCAGTTGAATGTCCAGGGCAATCAGTGAAGTCTGTCTACTCTGTTTGTCAGAGATGCTGCATACTGTGTGACCTCTAAAATTTCAGTTCAGCTTACACTCCCCTGGAACCGTTGTCTGCCAGGCCTCTCTAGGGTATTGGCCTGCACATTTGCAGCCAATGACTCAAGAAGACCCCGTGGTAGAATTTGTGTCTTTCTGTGAACAGTTCCTTCTCTCCGATTCACTTCACTGCAAATTCCGACCACCTCAGCATCCCTGCCACACCAGCCTGGTATGATTGCCATGCTCTGCTCGGGTTCTCTGTGCCTGCCTGTACTCTAGAAAGTATCTCTAGACAAAATATCAAGTCTGTTATGTGGATCACCTCTGTGTTTCCCTTCCTTCTGGGATCATAGTCCTGTGTTACCTGTTATCCAATTCTGAAAGCAGTTGCTTCATGTATTTTGTTCAATTTTTAAATTGTTTTCTGGGGGAGGGTTAAGTTAGTACCAATTACTCCATAATAGCCAGAAGTAGAAGGTTTCCATCTTTTATATTGAAATCATAGATTTTTAAAATAAGTAGAAATTCCTTTTATTTTTTTAAAAAAACATAAATTGCCCAGGTGGCATAGCTCAGTGGATTGAGCACGGGCTGCGAATCAAAGTGTCACAGGTTCGATTCCCAGTCAGGGTACATGCCTGGGTTGCAGGCCATGACCCCCAGCAACCGCACATTGATGTTTCTCTCCCTCTCTCTCTCTCTCTCTCTCTCTCTCCCTCCCTTCCCTCTCTAAAATAAAGAAATAAAATCTTTTAAAAAAACAACACACTGAGCTTTTTAGCTGCAGAGAAGCAATTGTGAAGCAGTATGAGAAGGTGAACAGGGGCCAGGCCCCGACAAGTTTTAGAAGATAAAAAAACACACACACATAAATTGCCATCCTGCATAGTGCTTAAGTGACCAACCTGGAGCATTAAATATAGAGAGGATTCCACTAGTGAACTCAAGATACCTGTGGGGCTTTCTTTGACACTGGGCTGCTATGTGTGGTCAATCACAGGCTGATGGGCTGTTGAAAGAAATTCTAGTTAAAAACCCTTGGTTCTAGGTCAAAATAATGCTGACTTTGATATGCTAAGTTTTTTTTATTCTGCCCCCTGTTTGCTGGAGCCCTGGAATCCTTCCATTATTTAGTTCTCCTGAGTGAGTTCTAGCTCCTCATGGGGACCGAATGCTAAAGCTTCCATCATCTCATCCCAGCCTCTAAAGACCTGCCTTCACCCAGTGTGTCTGCATGCCAGTATTTCTATTTCCCTCTGTTACTAATCGATCAGGATACAATCCAGGCTCATCTCCCACCCCCATTTAAATATATTTATATCGATAAGACATACTGTGGGCAGGAGAGACGAGTTACCACAGGAATAATAACCCGCCTTGTAGCTGCTGGTGCTGTGTTAAATATTCTAGTTTAGAATTTTCATTTTCAGTTTGGGCTGAGTTCAGTGGATTTCTTTGAGTACATCTCTTTAAAAAATTGTGCTTGCCCTTTGTTGTTTTTGGCATATTACTTTAGACCTGCCTTGTTTCCATGTATCATATGATTTTTACCTTCAGAAAAGGCTTAATACATAATAGGATAAAAGATTGAAAATCGGTGTTCTAGGTAATCTACCTCTTCCCCACCTCCTATCCTCTGTATTCTTCCTTTTTTCTACTTTCTTTCTCCTTCAGGGGTCTTCTTTTTGCTGCCCAAGAAGAGAGAATGCGATGAAGATTATTGGACGAACCTGACTCAGGAGCTTCTTATTCCCTAATCCTTGCAGCCTCAAGGCCCTTAGGGCTTGCCAGAAATGTAACTGTAGCAGTGGCAGTGCTGTTTGAACAGGGACATCTCAAATTTGAGTGTAGTTCTAAGTACTGTGGAATGATTTTTGAGAGCCTCTTCTTACTATGGTGAAAATTACATAGAGGTGAAATAAAACAAAGAGCAAAACCACAAGAAACCCATCAGTTCACACTTATCCAGAAAGCATTTTAAAGAAACATCAGATATCTGAGTCATCCTGGAAGCCATTCTAAAATTTTAAGGCACCAAAAGAAATTATTTTTAATTTAGTGCCAGTAGAAGTATATTACCTAGGGAAAATTATGATAGAGTTCTATTTTACATGCCGTTAGGGGTCCAGTAAGTGTCCTGATTTGGCTGGGGTCTGGGGGAAGGGCGTGGAGACACTCAGCCCAGCCTGATGACCCTGTGCTGAGTTTGGACACCCCTGGACAGTCAGAGAAGGTTTCTGAAAAAGGTCTGCAAAGATGGGGCAAGGATGTACTTCGGTTTTGTATTTTCATTATAATTGTACTGAGACAAATTGCAGCACACTGAGCCTGGTTAAAAAGATTTTTCTCTTTGTGTTCACTAACAAATGAACAGAAGCATTATTCAGATATCAGCAGGGCTGTTCCTGCCCTCTGCCTGAAGGTGGGCTTTGTTAACTGTCCAAATAGCCTGGGGCCCCAGAGCTGGCATCTCTCTTGCCATGGGATCAATGACAGTGGTTATCTGTGAAAGGGAGGTGGAGGTATTCTGATCCCTCATATTGTTCAGGGCCAAGAAGGTGGTCCAGGGTGACTTCAGTCATGATTCTCTAATTTTATTTGGGACCTGGAAGGGGCAGTTTTTTCTTTACTCTTTAAGAGAGATGTAAAAGCAAGCAGGCATGATTTCTAAACAAGGAGGTGTGAGGCCAGGAGTGCACACTCTCACATGTTCCGCTCCCTGGTGGCTGATGTGCAGGCTGTATTTTGGAAGGGTCATAGAGGTCTTGGTACACCTGGGACAGTCCGTCTCCCTGTGAGGGTAAGGAGCTGAAGTTGCACCTGGGGTCTCAGGATCCATCAGGGGGATTCTTCTGAGTCTCCCTTGAACATAGGCAGAATCAAGAGCTGAGGGAGAATTTTGGCAACTGATTGAGTTGTGTGTGTGTGTGTGTGTGTGTGTTGTTAAAGAAAAAGTGTTCGATTAACACTTATTAAAACTGGTAAGGCAGACTTTATTCAGGACCATGGCGACAGGTACAGGTACCAGTGCCATAGGACTCCATAGTGGGGAAGAAAGATTGGGCTCAACTCCACACACAGCATGGGCAGGTGGGAATTTATAGCCATGGAGCAGGGTGGGCACGGGGGTCAGTGGATGGAAACCTCAAGGGGAAGGAGGGTTCTGCTAAACTGACCTAACAGGATTCTTGCGGAAGCTAGGCCAGGGTGATTGGACGTCACCTGGCAGGTGGTGGGGAATGAAGAGCCTGATCAGGTCCTGATGGTGGTTGGTCAGATATTGAGTGTGGGATTTCCGGTTAAACTGACTTAGGGGGGTTCTTGTCAGAATTCAGATTTCTAAGGAAGTGCACAGATGGGTCCAAGAGAAGGTGCAAGTGCTCGACTAAAGTCCGATCAACAAAGAATCTTTGCCGATATGTGCATTTGTATATATCTGTCTTCGTGTGTGTATTTCTGTATGTGTGTATCTGTGCATGTGTGTGGGGGGTGGGGGGTAGGAAACTTAGGAAGAGGACTAGTAGAACAGGTCTCTGGGGAGAGTGGCCATTTTTAGGGCTAAATGACGAAACAGTGGTGTTACTGTAGCCATAGAAAGAGAAATGAGAAAGAACTGATTTTAGGGATAATTTATAATGTGTTCGGGAAGCCTTAGTAGAACTTTCATCCATAGGTGGTGTCTGTTCCTTCACTGACTTCCTATTCCCTTTTTTCCTATTTTAATTGTGCTTCCTGCCACATCTCAGCTTGATGATGACTGCAGGCATGCAAACCTCCCCAGTGCAACCTGAACTTCCTGGACTCAGGGACGCTCCCTCCTTGTCACTGGAGGGCTTCACTCTCCACTCGTGTAGGTGCTCAGTAAATATTTACAAATTGAATGAATGCATGTTCAGCACCTTTCCCCCTGGATTTTGTTGACATTGTTGGGAAAACTTGTAATTAGTCAAGAGTAAACATTTCAGTATTCTAAGTGGTTAATAATCATATGATTAAAATAACACGATAAGTGGTAAACATCTTGATTTACAAAGACTTTTGATAGATCCATGCCATCATTGCTGTTATAAATGCACACAATTTTAGCATACCAGCACACACATAACCTTTTATCAAATGTTTTTGTGTGTGCAATGAGCTTCCCAAAGCCTGCTTTATTTAACAGTTCAATCAAAATTTTCAGAGCCCTTTGAAAAGTTGACAGTGTTACGAAGAGGCCACAATTGTCAGGTGCACAGTGTTGGACATCTTACTGTTGTTGCAATGGAGAAAAGCATCCATGCACATCTATCTATAAAGCCTTCCAAAGGCACACGAGGATTCTAACATGTTTTTAAGCACTTTAACCATTGATTTAATTAGATACTTTCTTTTAAAGGTCTTTGTGGCTAATGATGATGATAAAGAGATGGTATTAGTAATAATTTCTCTAGCCTTTTATAACTTACAGAGCTCACACATATTATCTCAGATTTAACAGTTGATCAGGGGAGGAGACCAGCTCTTTATACACTAAGTTGCTGCTAAAACAAAACAAATAAACTGTAAAGTCATTTTAATGCAAATGTATTTAGTTATCAAGACACACAATATTCTGAAATAAATTTACTGATCTTCAAAAGACATCTCAAAATTTAAAAAATACATCTTAAACTAATATAATATTGTCTGTCAACTATAATTAAAATTAAATTTAAAAAAAATACAAGTGAAGTAGCTTAGGAAATGAAGCATTACATACCTTCTCTCAAGAAGACAGGGCCATGAAGTTCATTATTGTTGCCCCTCCTTGGCTGAGTTGATGATGGTGGGAAGGCAGCTGGGCAGAGCACAGTCCTGACCCCCCCTCCCTTCCCTTTTCACTCACTTCCTGCACCCCCACAGCTCTCACTGTAGGGTGTCAGAGTCCATTGTCCCATGAGGCCCCTCGCAGCTTCTGCAGGAGTAAGCACTAAAAAATAACAGCCCAAAATAATAACACATAAGCATTTGTGAGAGAAAATGTACAGTGACTATATAATCAACAGAAATGCCTCCCCTCCGATGACCTGCAGTTTAGGTATATGATAATCAATATTTGTAATCACTTTGCTGCGGGGAGGGCCACCCCCTCATCAGTCAGCTGAGCAAAAGAGCTGAAGAACCCTGAGAAGAAAAAAACTAAAACAAAGCAGGAAAACAATGATTTCAGTGGGTTATAAAAAAGAAGACCCAAATGGTACTTAATGAATGAATAGATGAGTGACAGTATCTCCAAGAAGACAATATTTATATGTATGAAGTGCGAAATAATAAAGTAATGAAATTAGCTGCCAAAATGTTACCAGCTGGATTTCAGACATGAGAGAGAATGTCATAAGGAAAAGCTCCCCGAGGGCAGTGGACCCGGAGCTGGTTGTAAGCAAATGAGTCCGTGTGAGAAAATGACTTCATGTCTGTACTAGGTTTCTCTTGCTGTGTAACAAATTACCACAAACCGAGCGGCTCAGAACAGCACATGTTTATTATCTCGCCTTTCCAAGGGTGGGGCCCTGAGCTGGTCTGAATCCTCTGCTCAGGGCCGAAATTGAGCTGACTTGGCTGTGATCCTTTCTGGAGCTCAGGGACCTGTTTGGTCCAAGCTCACAAGACTGTCGGCAGAATTCAGTTTCTTGCAGTTGTAGTTCCGACGTCCCGTTTTCTTGCTGGCTGCCAGCCAGGGGTCTCACACATTCTTTGCTACATAGCCTTCTTGCAATGTGGCAGTTTCCTTCTTCAAGGCCAGCAGTAGAATCTCCCACTTCCTCCACCCTCTTTTAAAGGGTTCACTTGATTAGGTCAGGCTCACCTGGAAGGGGGATCTCCCTTTTGACTATCTTAAAGTCACCTGATTAGGGATCTTCAAATTAAAAAAAATGTTTGAATACTTTTTTCAGTTACAGTTTACAGTCAACACTATTTTGTGTTTGTTTCAGGTGTATAGCATAGTGGTTGGAAAATCCTATGCTTTCCAGAGTGATTCCTCCTGGTATTCCCAGTACCCACCTGCCACCAGGCATAGGTATTACAATATTATCGACTGTATTCCTAAACTGTACAAGGGATCTTAATTACATCTGCAAAATCTCTTTACCTTTGTCCTATACCCAACATAATCATGGGGATGATATCGTCCCACTTTTTCTATGTTCTACTGACTGAGAGCAGATTACAACTCCTGCCCCACCCACGGGGGTTATACGAGGGGTGGGTCACCTTTGAATCCTGCCTACCACAGTATCTTCTTTTGTAAATGATTCTTTTTGTTGTTGTCTGAACATGTTTTAAAAGTAAAGTTTTTTTAAAAAGTGATTTAAAAAATGCTCCTTGGGTGTCAGGGACCAGGCTAAGGAAAATAACTTCTCTGAGGTTGGAGCTTTTACTTATTTTAACGGAGGGAGCCAGCTGTCCGCTGTGATTAAGGGGGTGGAAAGGGATGGGTTACAATTAGAGAAACCCCCCTCCCCATTCTGATACGGTGCCAGAGCTTCCCGACGGGCCTCGTGGTGGCTGGCCTTCACTCTCTCCCATCTGCCTCTACTTGCAGTCAGAGTGATCTTTCCAAAACGAGCATCCGATCACGTCACTACCGCGTTAAAAATACTTCCGCTGACTGTTAGATGGAACCCAACCACTCTGGCCTCCTGGGAAGGGACTGCCATGCCGTTCGGCTTCCTGTCCCAATGCCGGCTTCAGGTGCCCTGGTGCCCTTCATTCACACTCAGCTGAGACAGTGACGATAAGGTTAAGAGGTGGGGACAGATTTGAGAGACAGAGCAAGTAGAATTATCTGCATGTGACTACCTGCATGTGACGAGGGAGGACGAGCCTTCTTCATGCAAATAAATAAGGAGCACAGGTGCAGTAGCAGGTGCGGGAGAAAGGATGAGTTCATTCTGAGGTCACCATAGAAAATCATAGCCCAGGGCGTGCGTGGCCTGCCCTCTACTGGGCACTGTGGGGTCTGGAAAGGGAGTGCCAGGCATGACCTCTCCAGAGATGAGAATGGACGTGGTGTTCAGACATTGTGGGTTCTCAGGACAAGAAGGGCAGCAGGAGGATCCTCACCGGTGGTGGTTACAGAGGTGGGGCAGCCAAGATGTCATTGAGAGCTAAATAGAATTTCCCCCACTGTCTGAAGTACCCAGTAAAAACAATGACAGTTAACATTGCTTTTCATTGTTTCTGCAGCTTAAATGTTTAAACAATGGGAGACATTGTTAGGACTGAATTTGGCATGGCCAGAGAAACTATCAGGAAGAGAGGTTTCAAACTTTTCCTGGTTATCTCAAATTAGCTTTGTCTTTCCACGTGTCTTTTGTCACTTGGCCTCCCATAGCCGGTTATGAATGCTGAAGTTCTTTTGTGCCTCTTTTGGACTGTATGGAAGCACACACATGTTTCTTCCTGTTGCTTTATGTTTTTTTTTTTGCCGGAGACCAGTTTCTTCTGGAGAGTGTTGGGCCAAAATGTTTTTAAGGTGCCATGGTCTGTCTTCTGAAAATGGGGTACTCTCTGAGGAGAATAAGCAAAATGGGACACTGCATTCCTCGATGGAAGATGGATTTTTATCTCCATTTCTCTGTCTTCCTATGTGATTAAGTAGTGTCCATCTTATCAATGTCCAGTCAGTTTCCAGCTCATGTGGTCCTTGTGATTCCTCCCAGGGTGGTCTCAGAGCTGCCATTGCTTTGGGCTGCAGGTCAGTGCCAGCGTTGCTGTGGTGGTGACCGTGGAGTTCACGTGGCTGCTTGCTGTGGCTGTTGTGGTTCCCTGCTGGTGCCGACACTGCTCTCCAGAAGGGGGCCCAGCATGGCTCCTCACCACGGGGCACCTCTGCCAGCCACTGTGGCTGTCACTGCCTGTGGAGAGCCTTCCCTCTGGGCACACAGAGGCTTCTGGTGAAAGTGGTCTGCACCACTGTCTGTACCTCTTCGTTAACTGCTGAAGTTCTGGCCCCTGAACTTGGAGAATGTAGCTGGGAGTTTATAAAGCCCCTCCGACCTGCCAATAGGCAGAAAGAGGCTGATAAACTACAACACACGTATGGAGGTGCAGTACCTTCCCTGGTAAAGCCTGCAAACCTCTCAGCTCTTGCAGGCGCTTGGTTGTCCCATAGGCTGGGCACTCGTGCAGCAGGATTTCCCTTGTTCCTTCCTAGGAGGCATAAATCAGGCCCTTTCTGTACAGTTAATTGGGAGGCTAGCCAAGACCATGGGCGTATTCTTTGAGTGTAGTGTTCTTGGGCCTGAAAGCATGATGGTGCAGGTGAAGAGCCCCCAAGTAAACTCATGAAAACTGTGCGTCAGTTGTTCCCACAACTGACAGGTCATCTGTTTGTGTCTTCCAAAATGCTCATCTGTGATAGTGGATCTGTCTTCCTCTGACAGTGTCCCAAGTTCCTTGGGACGAGGGCATGTGTAGTCCTGACCTCTGTGTCAGTCTAGGTGATGCTGTGGATGGATGCCCCTTTCCCTCCATATCTCAGTAGCTTCGCCCAGTGGAGGTTTATTTGTTACTTACACAAAGTCTCCGTCTTGTGTCTATAGCTTCTGAAACACATGTCTTCTGCATTAGTTATGGGGCAGCTAAAACAAGATACCCCAAACTGGGTGGTTTAGAACAAGGGAAATTTATTTCCTCATGGGTCTGGGAGATAGAATCTGAAGTCAGAAGGGCCGTGTTCTCCTGAAGTCTCAAGGGGAAGACCCTTCCTGGGCTTGTAGATGCATCACTCCGATCTCTGCCTCCACCGTCACACGGCCATCCTCCCAGTGTCTCTGAGTCCAAATTTCCCCTCTCTTGTAAGGATACCGGTCCTTGGATTATGGCACACCCTGATCCACTATGATCTCATGTTAACTCAGTTCCATCAACAAAGACTATTCCCAAATGAGGTTACACCCACAGGTGCCAGGCACTTTAACTTATCTTTTGGGAAGAACACAGTTCAAGCCATAACACCCACCAGAGTTTTGGGGAGGAAGGGAGAGATGGAAGAGATACCCCCTGGCTCTGAACAGTTTCACCTCAGAAGTGATACATGCTAGTTTTGTTCACAATATACTGACCAGAGTATGGACCCAACATAATTGCAGGGGAAGCTGGTAAATTTAGGGGAGCACATGGTACCCAGTGTGAATTACTTAGTCATATCCTCGTACAGCGCATTTCCTCTGATCCCAGGATGCTTTGGGCACATGTGAGGCTGGATAGTTTCTGTATAATGTGAAATGCCTGTCAAGGAATATCATCTGATCCTGCATAACATATCGAAGGAATAGATTTGAAAACGAAGAAAATAGTGTATATAATCTGTAAAACTATCCCATTTTTGTTTGGTTCTTTCGTTCATCTTAATCGAGAGAATACAAAATGGTGGTCAACAGTTTGGATCCAGTCCATAGATATTTCATGTGTGGCCACATAATGTTTAAGAAATGTGAACACATGTCTGTCTTTCTTGAACAACCGGAAGATCTGACCGCATCTGGGCCCCATTTCCACAGGACACCAGTAATAAGGAGAACAGCTGAAGGCTCCTCCCTGCAGACGGCCCCACTGAGCCCGTCGCTGTGACCCCCGTCCTTCTCTGGTTTTGCCAACCCTGCAGCTGACTGCCAAGTCTCATTCGTCTTTGTGTTTTCATCATTGTTTTCTGACAGCATAGATTGTTCTTCCTTATATTTGGATCTTTTTACTTATATAATTTACCTGAATGGCCCTACAGGCATTTGTGTTTGTCACCTCAATTTTAAGTAAAATCTGCATTTTCTTGTATCTTACTATATCCTGGTGCTTTTAGGGGATTAACCACTACCCAAAAGCATCACCTTGACCTCATGACTCTGAGGAGGATTCCTCCTATAGCATCTGTAAAAGGCAAACTCACTGCTCCAGCATTTCCTTTAACTCACTACTACCACACTCCCAACACTTCTGACCCCCGGTGGGCAATTCTGGGACGCCAGCTAAGTGTCCTACAATTTGACTCGGCTCAGTTCAGTTCTGACGCTGTTTCCCTGAGGATCGCATCCGATCTCACAGGTTAAGGGCTCAGTCCCACAACAGTACCCCCACCCCCATGTTTCAGATGCCTATCACCAGTCCAGGTTGTCACCTGTGCTTCTGACCAGTGGGCTTATAAATCAGAGAGATTTCCACCACTTCCCCTTCAGGTTTGATTACTTTGCTAGAGTGGCTCACAGAACTCAGGAAAACAGTTTATTTAGGTTTTTTTTTTACTTTTTAAAAACAATTTACCAATGTTTATTAAAAGGATAAAATCAGGAAAAGCCAGATGGAAGAGGTGGGGAGGGCAAGGTATGAGAAAGGGCATGGAGTTTCCGTGCTTTCCCCAAATTTCCACATGTTCACCTAGCTGGGAGCTCTCCAAAGCCAGTAAGTAGTTCGAGGACTTTTATACAGGCTTTACTATTCAGGCACGGTTGACTAAATCATCGACCTTTGGTGATTGAACTCAATCTTCAGCCTCCTCTGCAGAGGGTGAGGGGTGGGGCTGAAAGTTCCAACCCCTGGCAGCCAGCTGCCGTCCTGAGGGGACTTGGGGGCTTCCCAGAAGTCACCTCACTGACATAAACTCGGCCGTGGTTGAAAGGGACTGGTTGTGAGTGACACGGCACCCATTTCACCTTCATGAGATGCTTCATGAAGCATCTCAGGAACTGAGGACAAAAGACCAAATATTATAACAAAAGATGCCCCTCTATGGCTCTTACATAGAAAATTACAAGTTTCAGGAGCTAGAAACAGTGGGCAAAGACCAAATATATATATTTCTTATTATTCATTGCAATATCACAGCATCTGCAGTAAACATGATTTAAGGGGAACAGTTGACCAAAGGTTGGCAGTACCTGTGATGGGGTAAGTAAACATTTGCAATGAAAAACTTGAAATTGGGACAGTTGCGTAAACTTCAGTATTACTAAAACAGTGCATCTTGATTCAAACAAATCCTTACTGACACAGCTTTTTTGTGCCTTGTCTCTTCTTGTAGACCATTGGAACGATCCAGTGAAGATGTGGATATAATTTTCACACGGCTGAAAGAAGTTAAAGCTTTTGAGAAATTTCACCCAAATCTCCTTCATCAGATTTGTTTATGTGGTTATTATGAGAATCTGGAAAAAGGAATAACATGTAAGAAATTCAGCTCCAACAGTATACTTTTGTGTATGGTTTGTGCTGATTTGTGGTTACCCTGTGGGGATCGATAGCCATGGGATATTTGTGCCAAATATTTGAGTTTCACCTGAAGGTTTAGATTGACATTTCCCGCTACTCTGTTTGCTCAGTTTCACGGAGGCCGTTGTTCACAGCATGTGAGTGGTTCTTCCAGGGCAGCCTGCTTTCCAGATGGAATTGGAAGGACATGCTGATTCATATAATTCAGCTGTATTTTTAGAAATTCAAATAATTGTTTTCTCTAGCCCAAAAAATATGTTAGCCAGTAGAATGTTAAGTAAAAATAAAAGATCTTTTAACTAATCCTACTAGTAGTGTTTTGATTTAACCTCAGCGACATTCTGTCTTCTAGGTGTGAATAAGTGGCAGGGAGAGGGAAACAATTTATAGGGTTAGCTACATTTTTTTTAAATAAGTATTTTCTCATTAAAAAAGTAATGCTTTTCTGTCTGTTGGAACACTTCATGCTGTGGTAACAGAAAACTCCCATCCAACTGGCTCGGATAATGAATTACTCACACAAGAGGAAAAATCAGTTACTCATACACCAGCAGTCTTGAAGCAGGAAGACCTCAGGGTGGTTTAATTAGGTGGCTCAATGACATTAATAAGGTCCTAGATTCCTCTCATCTTGTTTGTTTTTGCTATGTAGACTTGTATGTTGGCTTTTGTCCTTAGAGTTCTCCCAAGTGGTTCTAAGACAGTTACAGCACATGGAAGCATCACATACTGATACAAAAACATGCTGCCAAAGGGCTATTTCTTTTTGTGTCCCCTTTTCCAAAGTCCCCCAGCAGACTTCCTGTATTGTTTCATTGGCTAGAATTTATCACATGCCCGTGTTTAAACCAATCATTGCAAAGATAATGGGACCAGCATGATTGAATTAGACCGATCATTATTGTCCCATTGGAGTTAGGAAGAAAACTCTTGCTCTGAGCACTTGGGCTTTAGAGGAGGGTGGAAACTTGTCTATAACTCCTGTATCTACAATGTTCAGTTAGGTAAGAGGAAGGGAGAGCATGATCTGGATGGGTAATCAACAGGGTATGTTACAACATCATTGTACAAAATTTAAAAGATAAGCAGAATAAAAATCATCTACAATTCCCAAACCCAGAGATTACTATAACACTTCGTATGTGTCCTTCGAGATGTTTTCCCATGTGTACATTCACAGTCACACTTCTGCTAAAAAAGTCATTCAAATATGCTGTTTTCAAATATTATCATTATTATTATTATAGATATCAGAAACTTATTTTTCTTGAGGATGATTTTCTGTTCCTTAAAGCCATTTTCAGAATGAATCTCCTATGATATATCATGTTAATATCATTTGATTGGCAAATGATATCTTTGGGGGCCAGAAAGTTCGTGAAAGGCAAAGCCCTAGCTCTAAAATAAGTCACTGACAAAGGTGAGGAACAGCAGTTATGGGAGAGGCTGGCTATAAACTCATGCATTCCCCACTAAGCTTATCATTGCACTTGGTAGGACGCCATTGTCATCCTTTGCCTTCCCACAGCAGGTCTCAGGCAGGGAGTTCGGAGCAGCTTGGTGGTATTAATTGCAGCTCCCAGAGGCTGGCTCTTACAGGTGAGCGCTAGCCTTGCTAGAATTCAGCTGTCCTGCTGGGTTGTCATGTGATTTCTCATTGAGTCACTAGACTTCTGATTTTAACCATAAAAAGACTTTTAAAATATCAAATTATTCCATCTGGTTATTTAGCTGGAATATTTAAAAGGATTGTTTGGTTTGTACCAGATTTTTGACCCAGTGTTTCAGAATGATTTTGCCAAGTCCTGGTCTTACCCTGATGTGAGAACTATAGTTCTACCTAAACATCTAAATGTTTCCTCTCCGAGAGCACCAAAGGCAAAGCAAAGTCAAGTTCAGAAATGCCTGGTGAGAGTCATTTCCAAACAACAGTTAATGCCTAATGCCTAAAGTAGTAAATATATTTTTTTAAAAAAGAACATACAAACAAGAAAATGGACAGTGCTAACACAGTCATTTAAAATTGTTAAGGTAGATTTTATTTTTTTAATCATTCATTGTTGAGTTTAAAAGGAGACATTCTATCCTAGAAAACATGTTGCTTTTAATACAGGTTTAAGAAGTTGGGGTAGCGGCCTAGTTCTGTTGAGTCCAACAGCCTTGTTACTAAGTACCCCATCCAGAGTAGTAATGTTGCAAGAATCATAACACAGTGAAGTGTAGTGAAGATCAATTGCATAGGATGTGACTCAATTCTTCTTAAATTCAAAGGACCATATAATCTTTAGGGTTATCGTCCCTTATTACTGCTCTTTGAATATGAAGAGGTATATTTAAATAGAATTTTACTTCACAGAATATGGAATAAATCAGATATAAGCCTGTTGATAGATGAGGAAAAGAAAAACATGTCATGTTCTTGTGGAAAAAAGCAGAGGAAGAGTTGTAAGCTCAGTCAGGTGCAGGTCGCACTTACAGTCCCCATGAGAAACCGTCAGGGTGTACAGGAAACCCAGCTCATACTCGGCATAGTCACGATACTGTTTCCTTTTCAGTATTTCGTCAAGGCGATATTGGAACGAACTGGTATGCTGTCCTGGCAGGGTCTTTGGATGTTAAAGTGTCCGAGACCAGTAGTCACCAGGTAAGACACCTTATTCTTGTTTCTCTTTCAAGAAGAATATATTGTTATTTTTGAAAGACACATCATCCCCTATGTCTTCTATCCTATCAAAATTACATTGTCAAATCCATTTCCTCTCCTCTGTCCCATACTAAGGAGTTCAGGTGTTTGATGACTGCCTTTATTAAGTTACTCAAGAAACATGCACATTGAATGTCTTCTGGGAGTTGAGTGCGGTGCCAGGTGTTGGAACATGAAATGCAGGAGCCGGCACCCTCCCGGAGCCGCTGTCTGGTGGGAAACGCAGACGGTTCACGTGCAGTGTGCCGAGTCGCTGCTGTGTCGGGTGAAACGTGAGCAAAGGCGGGAGGAGCAGACAGCCGTCCTGGGTGTCAATGTAGAGCCTTTCTTCATCTGGTTTCCTGACTGTTCTGTGTCCTGGAAGTGACCCCCTAGGGCCTTTCAGGGCCCAGCAATGCTGGGGAAATGTGGCCAAGGCAGCCCCCGTAAGCTCTCTCCCCATTTCTGTACCTTATCTTTTCAAACATGGGAGGGCCAATAATAACATTTCCCCCCCTAAAGTGCAGCACTGGCTTCCTTTATCTTCATTAGTCGCCTCTGAGGAGCATGGCATCCTAAAACATAAAACTTGTATTCTTCCTCCCCTCCGCCCCCACGCCTGCCCCACAGCACTTGTGAACATTTAAAACTGTACCCAGAGTCCCCTTTCACTTCTGTGGTGACCCTCACTCCATCACTAACCCCCGTGGCCGACGTGTGCGGAACCTTCCCACTCGGAGCCAAGAACCTTTCCTCTCAGAGGAGTGGCCCCCACAGGCCCCCGTCAGGCTTCAGCATGAAAATGGTCCAAGTTCTCTATCCACATATACAGGATTCAAGTTGGAAACGGGAAAAGGGAATTGACGAATTGTAAAATCAGAAAGAATTATCAAGACAAATAAAAAAGAAAACAGTTAAAGGGACACACAACCTAGAGCTAAGCACCATGTTTAAGACAGAGCTCCTGAGCCTTGTTCACATGCAGCGCACCTCAAATGTGGGAAACGCCCCCGACACTCGAAGTGTGAGATTTCAGTTTGCTAGGAATGTATGTACCTATTGGGGTTGTGGGCAGTGACCGTCCGGAAAACACGGCAGTGTCCCACAAGACTGTTGGTGAGGTGGGCACTTGGAGTTGGGGATGCAGTTGCCTGTGTCACACCCGCCGTTGTGGATGGTCAGGGTGTCGGGCCAGCGCCAAGGCCTGTTCAACCCAGAGCACGCTTTTCTGTGCATCCACGTGTGGAAGTTCCACTGGAAACGGCCTGCAGTTGGGGCCCTGGCCCTGGTGGCACTGTCCCTTGTCCCCTCTCTCACAGGGCCAGAGAGGCTGAGGTGAGAGGCAGGTTCTGATTCCTGTAAGCTGCCTCAGTTTCCCGATGGCACTGGGAGGAGCTAGCTAGTATCTCCTGGATGTTTGCCCTGTGCTCGGCAGTGTTCTAAGCACTTAGTAGGTGTTTGTTTACTGCTTTAATCTTCACAATAACCCCAGGAGGTAGGTGTATTACTATTCTCATGTTATAGATGAGGACACAAAGGCCCTGAGTCATTAAATAACCTGCCCCAAGTAATGTATCTAGATGGTAGGGGAACTAAGGTTAAAACCCATGCAGTCTGGTGCCTGAACCTATGCTCTTAGCCACTGCTCTGTACCGTGTGACTCAAAAGAAACATGGGAAAGCCTGCAATGTCCGTGCCACCCCCCTTTCCGCCATCTCTCATCCTTTCTGGTTACCCCACGTCCCTTATCTCTGCACACCCCCCGCCTGCAGACTGCTGTCCCTGGGGCTCCCCTCTGGGCCCGTTTGCTCAGAGCTGCTCTGGGTGTTTGCCTTTGCCCAGCCTCACCCGTGCGGTTGTGCAGAGGGGGCGGGCCCGAGGAGGATGCAGCTCCTTGCTTCTCCGAGGGGTTCTGAATGAGTGGTGATGGAGAGAGGGGAGGAGCTGAAACTAGAAAGGTGAGGAAAGAGGAAAGGGAAGAAGATGAGAATTGAAGAGGAGAAAGGTGAGAAGGGAAGGAAAAGAGAGGGAAGAGGGATGAGAAAAGAATGACAGTAATTTTAAAAGGCAAAGCAGATGGACCTAAGGGATGATGAATCACATCAGCTACGATGTGCTGACACAGCAGATGTTAAAAGCCAGTGGGAGGTGTTGATGGTGTTAAAATAGCGTTTGACCAGGGACTCTTGGAATAGTGCCCTGGACCAATTATCTCTCACCATGCGCTCCTAGCAAAAAATAGCTGAGTGACATTTTGTTATTAGCTGTGGGTTTTCAAAATCTTTTAACAAACTTTTAATTGCAGATTTTAGTTGTGGTTTTGACCTCACACCCAGTGCCAACAATGTTCCTGAACTGGAGTTAACCTTCTCTGAAGACCTTAAGAATTAGTATTAGCTTTATATCAAAGCTGGCTTCCTGCCTCCTCTGGGTACTGCACCCCACAATGTCCAGTCAGGACATTGTGCAGTTGGTAAGACATAAGGATGATAAAGCATTTTGTTCTCTACATCCTCCAGAGAGGGGCCCGAGATAGCCAGAGGGCTCAGCCTTCTAGTCAGTGCTGCTGGGTAGGACATGCTCTTAGCCACACGGGAGGAAGAAGCTCAGGAAAAGGGGCAAGATGGCCGAGCCTCCTCCCATGGCAAATGTCTTGAAAGTAGGAAACAAAACAGCGATTTCTACCCTAGCTGGCCTTGTAATGGGCTCTGGATCTCTGCCCACTAGTGATGTGACCAAATCAGGGTGATGGGTTAGCCAATCAGAGTAGTACCTGACATTAGGGTTCTCCTGAGCAATGGAGTCTACAGGAAATAGAAAGGTAGAGATTTACTTTGAGGAATTGGTTTATGTGATTGTGGGGGCTGGTGAATTCAAAATTTGAAGAGTAAGCCAACAGGCTAGAGATTCACATAAAAGTTGATGCTGCAGTCTTAGGCCAGAAGCTAGAACTCAGGCAGAATTTCAGCGCTGTGTTCTGGAAGCAGGGTTACTTCTCTGGGAAAGAAACCTCAAGAGAAGTCTGTTTGCCCTGAAGCCCACCCACATTATGGAGGGTAACCTGCTTTACTTAAAGTCTACTGATTATAATTGTTAATTACGTCTAAGTAAGGAACTGGTTATGATGGTTGGCATATGAAATTAACCATCATGTGCCCCAGGGGGAGAAAAATGAGGGTGGGTGCAGGCCGTGGGTGGAGAGGTGAAGAAAGACCAGAATGTTCTGTTCCCAGAGATCGGCAACACCGCTGCTACTTGCCTTCCCTGTGCCACACTTGCGGGGGGTTCTGGGCGCACTCACTGGCTCCATCTTTGGGTATCCTTGTCCTGTTTTACACCTGAGCTTGAAAATAGGGCTCAGCAACATAAGGTGCAACTTTCCCTGGGCCACACAAATGTATGTGACCAAATGAAGATTTGAATTCAGGCCTGATGTACTCCGTATTTCGCGTTCTTCCTACTGTTCACACAGGAAAAAAAGGTGGTGGGGAAAAAAGAAAAGAAAAGTTAAAAGAGACTACGAATTAAGGAAAGAGAAAGAGGCAGGGCAGGGTTTCTCCCTAGCCTACTTCTTCGTTATCATTCTTCAAGTCTCTCCTGGCCCTGCATGCCTGTCTCCTAATCTGAGAGTCAGAAGTTAGAGGGGATGCTGGTGATAAATTCTCCAACTCCTCTCTGAATTTCAGTGGGGAGTCAGCCGAGCCAGAATGGCGAGATGAGAGGACAAATAGCTAATGGTAAGCGAGCGCCCACTGCAGGCAGCTGTGTGCAGAGCACTTTACCAGCATTCTTTCACTGCACTGCCTTTCCCTGCTGCACTGGGTTAGGTGCGATCATTAGTTTCATTTTACAAGATGCCAAATAACTTGCCCAAGGTCACACAGCCATTAGGTCTCAGAGCCAGTTCTTTGTGGTCCTAGGGCTCAGGTTCTTAACTACGTTGGGTGTACAGTTGCCATCCAGAAGGAATAATGAATGTGGGGAGAAGGGGCTTTTCCCCTTACAGCTCCTCCAACCACCCTCCTGTGCTGCTGATTCCGGCTCAGAGCTCCACGCCTGCTCCCCTGCAAGCCCACCTTGCAGGTGTTTGCTACACTGGGGGCGTGCTGTTGGGGAAGGCCCACTCCTTGGGCTCGGCTGGACTGCCCCTGAGACATGGGTCTGCCTTCTAGCGCCTTTTAGATCAGGAGATACACAGCGAAATGAGCATGTTCCATCACCTCAGAAGGCTTCCAGGTTAGAGGGTGGGGCAGAGAAGTGTGGGTGATGAGGGGGAGGCTGAGGTACAGGATGTCTGAGGGAAAGGTGGAACGGTTAGCAGGGGTGTGGTGGGGCGTCTGGGGAGCTGAGAGAAAGGGAGGGCCCTGACGTGGGTGAAGGGGTGGATGGCGATGACGTGAACTGAAGTAAGGAACACGTAACAAAGAAAAACCTTCACAGATTCTAGTATACTGTTTTTACATCATATATATTAGGTATTACTGGTTTAATGAAATTTTTTTCTGAACAAAATTACCCTATTTCTTGTATATGGTTGTAGGAAAATATAACTATATATAACTTTCGAGAATACATAGAGCATAAATATTTTATTTGGCTCATAAATTCATATTACTTCCCTGCCTGTTTCAAAACAATATTGCTTTTTGTCCCTTCCCATCATTCCCTTATACATTGTTTGCTCACTGGGTTAAGAAAATGCAGCGTCTCACTCTCTGTGTGATTGGTTTGGCATGTTGTTTTTGGAGTCTTTGGGATCCAGGTTGAGGGTCACACATTTCTTGTGGGTGGTGATCTCCGGGCACAGTAGTGGTAACTCTCATCCTTACGGAGCGTTTCACTTACCTCCTTCTGTCTTCGCCATCCTTTTAGGTGGACACAACTATGTCATATTTTGCCCAAGTCACAGGTGAATGAGTTGTTCACACCAGATGGCATGGCAGTGACCCACAGAGCTGGAAATCACAGTGATTTCCGTACCCAGTCAGTGCTCTCCTGCCATCCTCAGTGGTGGCCAGCATGTGCTGCCACTTGCCTGGCGCATCTGTAAGGGGTCTGCAAAGGCTGCTTGCTCCCAGCTCCTTTAGTAGTGTGGGTGTTGGTAGTGATGTGTTGATTCTTCTTTGCCCCTTAAATCACCGATGCCTAAGATTCCAACAAAGAAAGCCATTCACTCCACACTTGGGAGAAGCATGAAAATACAAATGTCCCAGTGAGTGGTGATATAAGCTTCAGGCCCTTTCCTGGAAGAAGATGATAGAGAAAAAAAGCTGAGGGCTCACCTAGCTGTGTGGGTGAGCCCTCCTGGTCAGTTTAGAAACACAAGCCTGCCAGCTGGGCAAGCATGACCTGGCAAGCTGACTCTGCCTCACCCTGTGGGTTCGCCTCTGGCTCTGGACAGTCCCACAGGGGCCACAACCCTGTGAGTGCTGGTCAGAACCACCTTCTGTCTCTCACACACAGTTGGCCAACTTTCTGTCCTGCTTTCCTGTCTTCTCTTTGCCTGAGCTCCCCTTCCCTCCGGTCCCAGGCTTCACGTATGGACTGGAGGGGGGATATCAAAGGCTCTGGATGAGGAAAGGGACAGGGGACCCTCCCTGAGGAGCGGGTGCCATTTTGCTTTCATTTCTTTTGTTACCGCCTGGAAACCATGTTTGTGCTAAGAATTCTGAGAAGTTATACGTAGGCTATTCTCTTCCTATGATTTTGATGCAATTTTAAAGACTACTATTCTTGCAAATATCTTCCTACAAATTATACTGGTTCAACTACTCCATACAATAAAACCTCCTTCAGAAACACTCTTACCCCATGTCCCTGTGTGATTGACAGAGGCGCCTCTCCCAGCCTCCCAGACACTCCTCCTGCCTTGGCCTTCTTTGTCTTATCCCATGAACTTGGAATGTCCAGCAAGGGGACCTGCTTACAGCACACTTCATCATCCCAACAGCCTGGCTCATGTCCCCACATAGATTTGTACTTGGCAGCGCAGAGCCTGTTAAGGGTTAATCTTTCCAGTTTCCAGTGACACCTGCCTCTCCCCCCAGTCTCTCACCTAAGCCTGAGCAGAACACTACACCTTCAGATGCCCACAGCTGGACTCCGGCCCTCAAGGACCTGCCTGTTTGGGAACCTGCTCAATCCGGTGGGCTAAAAGTCAGAGATTTACATTCCCACTAGGAGGAATAGTACTATGGGTGAAAAGTGCACATTGGAACAAATTATAGACAATAAGCTTAAAAGCAATAAATAGCTTATAAACTTCACTATATTAAGCAAGAATACCCAGCTGTGTGTTTCAGAGAGAGAGAGAGAGAGAGAGAGAGAGAGAGACAGAAAGTTCCTGCTTTTCTCTGCAGATTTTATAGGTGAGGGGCCTTTTCAGAATGGTAAAGATTTAAATTCTAGAAATATATAAGATTTAAATTAATCAGTACACCAAAAAAAGTGTAATATGTTTCCAGTTATATCAAAGAAGAATTTCTGATAGCTTCTGGGTGAACAGAGGTTCATGCTACAAAATAGAGAATGGATGGTATATTAATTCATTAAAACTTCTGCATCTCTTTCACAGCTGCTCATTTAAAGTGTAAATAAATACCTAATGTAAAGCATAGTGGTTAAAATCGGACTTTTGAAGTCCTCTGTCTGGCAATTACTGTGTGAATTTAGGCAAGTTAGACTACCTATAAGTTGGGGATAGTAACCCCTACCTTAAATGAGTTAATGTGTAAAAGTACTTAGTACAAAACTTGGCATAGGGCAGGGGTTCTGGTTTTTGGTTTTGCTTTTGTCTTAAACTGTTTCCAGAAAGAAAACTTGATTGCCAGAGTGGGGAATGCTGTCGGTTGCAATGCCTGCAATGCTGTCATTTTATCACAAGAGGGCAGTGCTAGCATAGAAAAAGCCACAAATGTATTTGTGTTGGCAACGTCAAATTTAACAATATTGTTCAGCCATTTCCTGGGATCAGAGAATCTGGGCTGCACTTGGCCTTGGTCATCATTTTACACATCCTCACATCTGTCTCTCTGAAATTCTATGGCAATTTTTAGCCCAATTTTGGAAAAGGATCTCTTATTGGTACTCTCCCCAAAGTAAAATGTGCTTTTATGGACCCTCTCTTTGTCTTTACATCAAAGATATGTTTAAGCATTAGAGTTTTGTTTATAAGGTTTACAGGACGGGCACGTTTCTCCTGTATGTGGATCTCTCTATATTTTTCTTTCTGTCCTAACCCGTCTGTTTCTTCCATTCACTCTCACCCCATTATTTTCAGACAGAGACATTGTCATGATCAGGAAACATTTCTCAACACATTTATTGAGTCCGTAAAGCTTGAAGTGTGCCGAGCCCACAGTGTCCTTTGTAATCTCTTACTACCTGTCTATGCTCAGGCCTGGCATTTGTCAGGAACTGACCAGGAGTTTGTTTAGCGCCCTGCACGATGCATCCACACCCTGTGGTTGGGTGTGTTGCCATGTAATTCTTTGTTTGGGTGAATGGAAGACTGAGCCCAGTGCAGGCCAGACTGGCTCTGCCGAGATCGGGCTGGCCCCCCTGGGTGGATGATCACAACGCGAATGCCTGTGCATCCTGACCAGGCCTTCCCGCCGCCACCTGCCTGATCTCGGGAAACTGTGTCTAACACTTTGTTTCTAGGGAAGTGCTCTAAGAGTGGCAGATCTTGTCTTTGCTCTTCACTGTTCTTTAGAAAGAAAAAAACCACCACTTCATTTGGCTTAGAATTGTTTTGCCAGAATTGTGCTTGGCAATAAATCCTTTACTAAAACACCATATGCTGTCTGATGTCTTGACAAATTCAGAGATTAGGTCCCATTAAATTATTGTGAAAAAATATGTGGAACGGTCAATAAATTTCAGTACTAAATTCAAGCTCACGAAATAAAGGCACCACTAAACTTAATGGCAGGTATTGCCTATAGTCCTAAAATAAAAACTGTAAACATGTTTGCCTTGTAAAAATTTGTGTTTTGGGGTCTATACACTTGAAGGACTGATTTGTTCCTTAATGTTAAGCCAACATGTATCCAAAACAATGACTGTGCTGTGGGACAGCGAACTCTTTTTTGAGTAGTATGCAAGTGAGGTAAATATGTGTAATTGCACAGCAAAAGAAACCATTAACAAAGTGAAAAGACAATCTATGGAATGAAAAAAAATCTTTACAAACCACATATCTGATAAGAGGTAAATATCAAAAATATATAAAGAACCCATACAACTGAGTAGCAAAAAACAAATAACCCAGTTAAAAAATGGGCAAAGGACCTGAGTAGACATTTCTCCAAAGAAGACATATGAAAGGCCAACAGGTACATGAAAAGATGCTCAGCAGCACTACTCTTCAGGGAAATCCAAATCCAAAACACAACGCGACATCACCCCACACCTGGCAGGGTGCCCATTGTCAAAAAGAGGAGATAGCAAATGGGAGAAGGGGGATCCTCCTGCCCTGTTGGTGGGATTGTGAATCGGTGCAGCCACTGTGGAAAACAGTATGGAGATGCCTAAAAAAGTTAAACACAGAACTACCATGTGATCCAGCAAAGTGACTTCTGGGGATTCACCCAACAGCAATGAAAACACCACATGGAAATGATGTCTGCACCCCCACATTCAGAGGTAAAGAAGATGTGACATACACACAGTGGAACACTACTCAGCCGTAGAAGGCAAGGGACTCCTGCCGTTCAGAACAGTGTGGGTGGACCTTGAAGGTGCTGTGCTAAATGAGATACACCAGACAGAGAAGGACAAACCCTGTAAGGTCTCATTTACATGTGAAATCTTTAAAAAATACATAATAAAAAGATCAGATACCCCTTGAAGTTATAGGACAATTTAGAAAAATCTTAATGTACTTATCACAGAGAATTCTTATGTCTATTTTATTGTTAGTTATTTTAAATTTCACCAGACTATAACTTGTTTAAGTTGGATTTTAGTGGATGCTAACAGATATTATTTGCAAGGCACATATTTATTAGCTGGGATATCAGTGACATATAATCACTGGCTTTCTTAACACCATTCCCACTCTCATACTGCAGCGATGTTTGTAATGAAACAAGCAAATAAAATGCCTCATACCAGAATGCCTGCTTTAAGAAAACCCAGTATACCATAGTTCTGACATACAAAGCAGATAAATTATGGGGTGATTAGTAGCAGAATGAAAGGATTCTTTGGTTTACAGCAGGATCCATCAGAAGGGTTCCTTTGAATCCAAGCTCCCCCCAGAGAGCTGAAGTGTTTTGCAGATCATTCAAACCACTTGACATCCAAACTGGGGATCAGAGAAACTTGGAATCTAAGTGTGGAAAAGCCATTGTTAATTGAAGATTAACAGAAAATGAATATAGAGATTCTCTGCTATTTAAACAATAGAAAAATGTAATTTGCTTTTAGAAATGTAGATAACCTATACACGTACATACATATGTCTAAGCCAGAAATAGTATTTCCTATTATTTATGGAGCACCTACAATGTGCCAGGAACCATATAGAACTCTGTGAATATATTATTTTATTTCTACCAAATTCTGCTAATCTTGTAAGAGAGATTGCTTCCATTTCTGACACGAGGCCCTGAGGCTCTGGGAGCATTCTACCCAAAGCCGCAGTGTTAGTAATCAGCAGAAAACAGTTTTCAGTCCAGGTCTGCAAGGCCGTGCCTGTCTGTGCTACCTCCCACTAAGCATGGAGTGTGCTAACTCTGGGTACCACCAGGCAAGCGTCCCTTGCCTGATGCTCCCTGCTCCCCATCAGGGCAGCTTTGTCGACACATTTGTTCACTGACCCAATACCAACTCTTATGAATGGAATAACCAGACCCTGCCTATCCCACTGTAACACATACCATGGCAAAAATTGTTCATGAGTTCAAGGTGGTGCCTTGCTGGGCAGAAGAGAACCTGGAAACCCCGTGGGAAAAAAAAGGGGGTGCCCATGGTGGAGGTGGGAGCCATCTAGAGGCACATTCAGGCAGTGCCGGGTAGGAGCTGGGCAGGAAGTTGGAGCAACACGGACCCCAGGGTTTGCATGGCCAAGGACAAAGGCAGGTCTAATAAGCGGTAACATGGTGGGGCAGGGCTTAGTAATTAGCAGAGTCCGGAAGCAGATCCTGATGGCCATGGGCAGCCAGGTGGGCTGACAAAGAGGCCTGGCAGCTGAAAGGTGCCAGAGAGGCACTGGGGCCCCTGGCGGGCATGGTGTGGGTGTCAGAATAAGATGGTCAGCCACATGAGAAGAATTAGGATATGAGGCAGGTTGTCAAGGCAGAGATGCAGAAAGACAGGAACTCGGTTTTTCCAACCGAGGCAGGAACTGTGTTACTAGAACTGGGATGCAGGATCAGCGTAGGAAAAGCAGACATGTTGATGCGTCCTTAGTATTTGGCTTACGGTTGCTTACGTTTCTCCTAGTGACTAAGAGGACTGGTGTCCCATGCTGGAACGGACTGGTCCTCTAGGTGAGGGCCAGGTGGACCCCGATGTTGGAACGGGAGGGTCAAAAGAGGAGCAGTGCCAAATGTTTTATATTTTCCTGGTGATTTGAACTTATTAAGTATTTAATAAACCTGTAAAATGGCCAATTGAAAAAGGAACCTATGCCCTGGCCTAGTGGCTCAATTGGTTGGAGCATCATCCTGTACACTGAGAAGGTTGCAGTTTCAATCCCTGGTCAGGGCACGTGCCCAGGTTGTGGGTTCAACCTCCAGTTGGGGCACCTGTGGGAGGGAGGCATCCAGGTGGTGTTTCTGTGTCACATTTCTCTCTCCCCTCTCCCTTCCTCTAAAATCAATAAACATATCCTTGGGTGAGGATTAAACAAAAGAAGAATAAAATGAACCTATAAGGATTAAATTAACACTTTAATAGATTTTCCTATTGAGCCTTGGCAGGAGACATTTAAATTTCATGACAATTTAAGAAATATATGGGAGGTAATCAGAATAACTGATGTCTGGTCTCAACTCTCCCACTAACTTGGCATCCTTTGGGCAAATTACCTACCATCTTTGAGCCTGATTTTCTTCAAACTATAAAAATAGCAATAATACCGATGTTATTTTAATACTACCATCAATAAGAATACCTGCAATTTATTAAGCATTTCTTTTGAGTCAGGTACTACGCAAAGCACTTTAAATACACCTTCTCATTCAGCTGTTGTAAGAAGTAAATGTGCATCACAGTCAACACACCTGGCCCAGTGCGTGGCACACAGAACGACACACACACACGTGGAGATCCGCGTGCATACCGATGCACAGGAGGGAGTACACTAGTAAGGGTAAGCGTGTAATGAAGGGTTTTAGAGGGTAGAAGAAGGAGCGCTCCCGTGGACTGACACGTGAGAGTGACCTGGGTCCGACTGGGAAGAGAAACCAGCTGGCGTATCATTGCACTGTAGGTCATTTATACTCGAGAGCCCACCACTCCTAGCTCCGTGTTCGCGCGGACCAACATAGGAGTGCTCCTGGCATGCTCGACTCGTATCCATCCGCTCGCATTTCTCCGCCTTCTGCTTACATGCCGCGCAGCGTATACTGACTGGTTCTGCTAAATGAGGAACGTTGGAACTTCAATGACATTATTTGATAATTATCTTCTAAGCACCTCCCAAGGCCCTGCCTGGGATTCAGACGCAAGTAAGACCCAGCACCCATGGATTATAAAGAGAGTGGCTAGTGTTCAGAGTGAAAATATTCTCCTTGGGACCTTCTACCACCCTGAGCCCAGTTATCCCAGGGCCGGCCCTCACCCGTGGCTCCAAGTGTCCATTTCTAAATGTAACATTCTATTTCTTTTAAGCTTAGAAATACTTTAGAGACCTGGTTAGGTCTCAATACTTATTTAATAGGGATTATTCAGAATGTTTTACATTCTGTTCATTTGCAGATTCATGTTAGCGCCCCCCAGCCCAAGGTCCTGACCCGGGGCCTGCTGCAGCTGGCGGTGCTGACCGGCTGCCTTTCACTCTGGGTGCTAAGGCACGGGTGATGGTGCCCTCTGCAGGGGAGACCCAGGAAAAATGTCAACCTTTTGTCTTTCCTGCAAGGGCTGTTCGCTAGCAAGAAGATGGGCTCCTGTGACGTGCACACCTGTGATGTCTTTCTTGGTGTGCCTTTTGGTGACAAAGTACACATGTAAGGGAGAGGCAGTGAGAAAGGAGAAGGCTGTTAAACTCATAAAAATCCACAACCAGCTCATGAACAACAGCTTGTCGTTGCACTTCTGCATTATACTGCGTGGATAACTTCAGATATTTAAGCTATATGCAAAGTGGCAGGAGTAATATTTACGAGCCATTCATGTCAAGTTTTTAAATAAAAATGTAACACTGAAAAGTGAAAATTAGGGAAAAAATCCTTTCCGAAGGGTTCATGTGGTAACAGGAAGTAAGCCAGTGGAATTCTTAAGGGAATGTAATATATTAGAGAATTTATGAAAGTCTGCGATTTGTCATAACCCATGTTGTGTCTCTTACTGAAACTCGAAAATTACTCAGAGACCTTCCTCTCACTGACTATTGATACATCAGTTCTGGGGACATGTTTCTGACTGAATTTGTTGCAGCTGACTTTCTGGAAAAGTTTTTAACAGGCTGTTCTTAAATTCTCCCCTCATATTTTATTCTTTTCTGAGAGGTTATTGATTTTATTTTCCTGAACACAATTTTATATGGTAATATCTGTGCAGAAGCAATTTGCTATGGTTTAAAGAGCTGGATTCTTAGGGGCATGTGTCTTCATAATGCGATTACAGAGTCACTAACTTGATCTTAGTAACTTTTGCCTATCACAATGCGTCAGATGCATGTGAGGAAAGCGGTGCTTCCTAAGTCAGAGACGTGCCCTTGTGTATCTTCCGTAGTTGGCAATGCCCTAAAAATTACTGTCCAGGTGATTGTGAGTGGCTATTTGTATTATTTGAAACTAGTTAGGATGAAATCCAAATATTATCACCAATGTTGCATGCAGAGAGGAAATTACTTTTTTTAACGTACCTTAAGGAATGTTTAAAGCATTGATTGACAGCATTTTATAAACTAGCCACCCTGCCCTGAATCAGATGCTGTTATTGCTCTGCTGTGGCTGCAGGAGGCAGCACCACACCGAAAGCTTGGACTCTTCAGGCCGAGAGCAGCGGGTGGAGTCTGACTGCCTTACTCACTGTGTCTGTGAGGTCGGGAGCTGTGTGAATCCACCACTCTGGTCCTCAGGTTCCTTCTCCCTCCAAGATGGATGGACACAGCAGCATCCCTATCCCAGTTTCCTACTTAAAGGTTATAACTGCCCCTTCTCACTAAAAACCTTAGTGTGTTTTTAAAGATTTCCCCCTTTCTTCTTAAAGCAGATAGTAGTCATATATAAAGATAACCCTGCCCACAAAAAGACTTACATGAGATTATTACTAGTAGCTTTATTCATAATGTCCCAAACTAGACACAACTCAAATGCCCACCAATAGCAAAATGAATAAGCATGCTGTAGCATCTCCATGCAATGGAAAACTGCACATCAATAAAAGGACAAAAAGCTATTGGTTCATGCAACAACTTGGATGAATCTTACAGATGTTATGCTGAACAAAAGAAGCCGGACATCAAAGAGGACATGTTGGCAGATGCCTTTCACATGAAGTTCTAAAACCACCACCACACCTTTATCGTGATAGAAATAAATCAATTACCTCTGAAAGGAGGTTTTATTAGAAAGGAGCATGAGGGAACTTTTGGGGGTAACAGAAATGCTCTCTCTCTTGTTTTGGGTCAAAACTTGTTGAACTGTGCAATGAAATCAAGTGTGTTATTGTGTACAAATTATACTTCAATTCAGCTGAAAGACAACTCACCCATCTGTTCAGTGTTTCGTTTTCTGACGGCCAGTTTTTGGGCTTCTCAGGATGCGGTGACCATCTGTACTCTGGGAATTGGAACGGCCTTCGGAGAGTCCATCCTGGACAACACGCCCCGCCACGCAACCATCGTCACCAGGGAGAGCAGCGAACTGCTCCGCATCGAGCAGAAGGACTTCAAGGCACTATGGGAGGTGAGCCCCAAGGCTGCATGTCGGTTAGTGCGGCTGCGGAAGAGAAAAGGAGCTGCCCCACGGATAACAGCATTACAGCCAGGCCCTAATGTGTTCTATGCTGAGCTGGGAATGGAATTTAATTTCAAAACTTGTTTATGAAATGAGTGAGTGAAAAAGCCATTTTGACACAAGACATCCTTTTTTATTTTCTTAATTTAGTGCTTGCTCAATTTTCTGTAGTTTGACATACCTTATAATTATTTCTTGAATGACCATAGAGTGTTTTATGTGTCTCCTCCCTCCTATTCCACAGATGTATTCTTAACCAGGGAACAAAACACTTTGACATTTTCTTTTGCATTTTAAAAATCATCACTGACATGTTCCCTGGTAAAGTGGAATGAATGGGGTTAATGTCCGCTTCATTTAAATGCTTTCAAAAATGGCATGCCCCATAATAAGGTATGGGAAATGAAGGACCCGAAGATGTCTGGTTACTTGCCAACTTCCAAATGCATAGGTGGCACAGCAGTGGATGGATGCAACTGGTCCTGGTGGGTTTTGCATTTACTGCTGCTTACCAGCGCCCGTTAGGGCACTGCACTCGTTTATAAGAAGTACAGGGAATAAATCATCTTATATGCAGTAATGGCAAATGGAGCACTTAGAAAGGCCCAGCTCAGCCTTGCATCTTTCACGCTCATGCCTTTTCAGTTCTTCAAGCTTCTGATTTTAACCTGTGGTTGTTCCTTATCTTTGTCCTGGGCTCAGTATGTCCAAGTGTTAACCCATCGAGCTGGCAGGCTCTGCCACTTGTCCCAGTGTGGCAAAGATTTTAAACTTGATCTAAAAAGAATTTTGTGTAATCAAATAGTTTCCTCCAGAGCCAAACAAATGACAGATGCACTAAGGGAGCAAACCTGCCGGTGAATGAGTGTTGCTTTGCCTTGAAAGTCCTGCAAAGCCTTGGAGGGCCTTGGTAGTGAAACCTGTTACTTTTATTCTTGGCAGTAGTGAATAAATTGCAGGGTTACTTGTTTGAAATGTTTCTCTTAGAAAATATTAAAGAGCTCCCACCGTTCTGCAAAGTTCAGAGACAAAAGCTAGTTTTAGGCAAGCAAAGCTGAAGTAGGTTTGCATGAGGCATGTGTGCAGAGGTTTTCTGTCAATTAAAAGGGACCAAGCTCGAGGCAAATAAGCCATCTTTTTGGATCTTTCATTTTAAAAGGTAAACTGAAAAATTCTGTTCCAAAAAGGAAATTCAGAAAGCTGGTTTAAGAACAAAAACAGATTTCTACCTGTGATGTGTGTCGTTATAACTGCTTTTTGTGTGTGGTGACTGATCCGAGTTGCTGAACATGATGTTGGGGACATATTAAAAACTTATTTTAATTAGGAGCCCTTAGCGCTGTCAAGGAAGTTACTGAGAAGTGGATACTTGTGAACATTAAAAAACTATTTTAACAAATTTTCAAGCCTATCAGAAAACCAGGAAGAATAATATAGTAAACACCTGTATGCCTGCACTTAGTTCAGCAGCTGTTCACATGCAACCGTGTTTGCTTGGTGTTTGTTTTCACGGAACCAGTTAAATGTGAATGACGGACCCACGACATTTCACCCCAAATATGCAGCATGTGTGCCTGAAAAATTAGAATGCTCTGCTACATTCTGATAATACTGTTATTTCACCTTTAACACTAACAAGATTCAAATATCACCTAGTATCACCTAGTACCCAGTCTGGAGTTCAGATTTCCCCAATTGTTCCCTAACATCTTTTATAGCTGTTTATTCCCAAATCAGGCTCAAATAAGGAAGCATATATTACATTTGACTGTTATGTCTAAGTCAGTTTGTTGGCCTCTCTCCCTCCCTCCCTGCCCGTCTTCTCTTTCTCTCTCTGTGTGTCTCTCTCTTTCCCTCTCCATGGCATTGACTAGTTAAAAAGGCTAGGTCAGTTTCTCCCAAATTCAAGGACTGTCTGGTTGTTTTCTCCAGTACCTGTTTTGTATCCCTATCCCAGGGATTCCTGTAAATGGAACTTAAGGCTAAAGACTTGATTGCTTCAAGCCAAATGATTTTGGCAAGAAAACATTAAAGGGGACACCTAATGCATTGGGAAGCTCATAATGTCTGGTTGCCTCACCATTAGTGATCCTGGCCAGATTTATATTATAATAGTGAGTATATTTTAGTATATAATAGTGAGTATATTGTAATGTAATAGTGAGTGTATTTTAGGCCTGTTTTCCACAGGTATTTCCATTAGAGAAAAACTATTAAATGGCAGAATTGGTATTGAGGGTGGTCCTTGGTATCCCAAACCTTGCCACATGATTTTGTAGCTCCATGGGGCCAATCCCTCACCTTGAACCTCAGAGCATGATTTCTGACCTCCCCTGCCAGTGACCACGGTGAGCAGGAAAGGGTCGATAGAGGTCTTAGTATGAACGCTTATTGATGGGGGACGGGAATCTCAGCATGAGTAAGAGATTAGTCAGTATTTCATTTTATTTGCTTGTTCATGCACCTAAGTACAGGGCTCAAATTAGGTGGTCAATCAACTTTCTAACTAAGAGAAATCTGTATTAATCAGAAGTTTATTAATGTGCACACTTGTGCATATGTAGTACATGATAATCATAAGAAACTGTAAAATTCTAAAGTGCCTTAAAAATTTTTTTATCCTCACTTGAGGACATGCTTATTGATTTAAAGACAGAGGAAAGGAGTGGGAGAAGCACTGATGTGAGAGAAAAACATTCATTTGTTGTCTCTCGTATGTACCCCGACCAGGAACCAAACATGCAACCTAGGCATGTGCCCTTACTGGGAATCAAACCCACAACCTTTTGGTTTACAGGACGACTCTCCAAACAACTGAGCCACACTGTCCAGGGCCAAAGAGCTTCTTAAACAGAAAGGATTGCATTACGTTTATTCTACTGTTTATTCAGCAGACACTTTTGAGTATCCCCTGTGTGTCAGGTTCAGATACAGCAGTGAGCAAGACTGACAGGGTTTCTGCTCTCTCTCGGGGCTGGAGCTTCTATTCTACTTGGAGGAGACAGAAAACAAACCAGCAAGTCAGTGATGTTGTTTCGGAGTTCAATATGTCATTCTCATGAAATAAACTGTATTTCTCTTCTTTGACTATAGGCAGTCCACTGATGGCGTGTGCGGCACTAATCTGCCAATAAAATGTTTGATAGCTGAATTCCTTGATTATGTCAAATAATAGAGTTTATATTTCAGCTATTCATTATACTGGTAAAAAAAATCTGTTAGCAAACCTGTCGGCCAAATACCAAAAGGCAAAGACTGTGAATGGAAGGATTGCGTAACTTCAGCATTCAGGTGGAAGTGCTGGCGAGCCGTGGCAGGATGGAGGCAGTGGAAAGGACAGCTGCATAAAGCCTCTCCCATCAGCGAAGGAAGGAGCTCAGCATTAGGCCAGAGGTTCCAAAGAATAAAAATTAAATAACCTAGATCACGGGTCTAAATTTGCACGCTCCCTTCCTTTGATTATTTACTTTTGAGGATTGCCGTGGTGGGCCGATTGTGTGGCGAGCAACCTTGTATTTTGCTTTCTATCCTTACCTATATCCTTGCTGCTACTAAAAGGGGCTGAAGGATAAAACACAAGGACCAGGATTCTGGGTTACTTCTTCTCTCTCTGAAAATTGTGGTCCCTAATCACTAACAGGTAGCACGGTCTAAAAATAGCTCTTTAATAGGCTGAGCAAATAGTCTATTTTAAATCTTACACTTGAACTTCAATGGCAACACGAAACTAGGGAATCCTGCTTCCTTCCTTTCCTGACCAAGGGCACATTTCCTCGGCTCTCCACAGGTAGATCCACACTCCTCATGAGAGAATTCCATATGAGATTTTGAATCCTATTCAGTTTCACCCCAAATATTTCTTGGTTTATATTGTCTGTTATGTTTTTGGTCAAATTAATAGCATCCAGAATTATTTTTAAAAATTATTGTCATAAATGTGACCAGGAGAATTATTTAGTAGTCTCTATAAATGCATCAAATAGAAAACATATTCCCCAAAATATAACTGGAGTAGCAGCTTGGTGCTTTCCTTTGTTCCCTATATCTTTTCTCATAAAAACTACTTTCTTTTTTCCTCCTTTTCAATGTTCCAGTTGCCAATTTGCAGTTAGATTTGAGGGCGCTGGGATGTTCAACCTTTAAAGTTAGATTGTATTTTCTTAGATTAAGTGACTTACAGGAAATTTATTGAGAGCTGGTCAATAATGCTTCCCTCTTTTTATACCTTTTTGATAGTAGAACTTAATAAAATATATTAACTATGGTATAAAACACGTCACTTTTCAGTAGCATCTCAAGAGAGAGGGAGAGGGGGGAGGAGGAAGGGAGGGAGAAAGAAGATGGTTATCTTTCTGGATTTTATTCAGAAGAAAAGTAGTTTGAAAGTCTTGGAATATCAGTTTTAGTTCTTGAGACAATTATAATTTAAACTCTTTGACACTAGTGACAGTGTATAGCCTCAGTAAGGAAGTTAAATGGTGAAGCAGTGTAGGCTTGGGGGTTTTAAGCCAGTTATTAATATTTTATCCAAGATTATGAATATTTATGATTGTCAGTGGCTCTTGGAATAAATAAAGGACTGATTTACTGTCCAATTCCATGGATTTCTTGTTAGCACATATAAAAAGGTTTCCAAGGGTCAGAACAACAAACAAGGGATTTTTTGGTTTTCTTCCTGACTTTCTCTGTAGTGTGTTTGCATAAGGATGCTTTAAGCTTTGCAGTGTGTTTGACATCTTTATGGGGACTATTGCAATACACGACATTGAATGAGGAGATGAGTCCAGTGCATTGCAGAAGTAAATTAGGGAGACACTCTTGAACAAATTCGTGTAAGATGCTCCTGAGAGGACTTTGAACTAGTGGTCTACCACCTGCTTACCTGTGTTTCAATTGCATGAACATCCTTCCGGACAAAAAGTTTTCTTTATTATGAGCCCTGTTTTAACATGTTCAAAATAATCCTATATTATGTATGTTCATGAATAAATTATTTGAAAAATCAAAGACAGCAATAAAACTACAGTCTTTCAAAATAAAAGCAATATTTTAAATTTGTGGTCTGACCCATGTCAAAATAAAAGCTGTGATTTTTACCCAGAAACTTCTTGGCACACTATTGCAATTTTATTTTAACCTGGGAAAATCATTTCACAGAGGATCATTGTTCAGATGTAATGATTTTTTAATTACTATTTTTATTTTTATCTATAATTGACTATAACATCATATTAGTCTCAGTTGTACGACATGATGTTTCGATGCTTATATATACGGAGACATGATCAACACAATGAGTCTAGTTAACATCCATCACCCCACATGGTTACAGTTTTTTTCTAGTGATGAGAACTTCTAAGGTTTTTTCTCTTAGCAACTTTCAAATACACAATGCATCACTATTATCTGTAGCCACCGTGCTGTACCTCCTCATGACTTACTTATTTCATAGCTAGAAGTTTGTCCCTTTCGACCCCCGCACCCACTGCCCGCCTCCCGTCTCCGTCCAGCAGCCACCAGTCTGTTCTCTGTGACAGGAGCGATGCCCGATAAAGTGAGCATATTCCCCCAAAGTGCCTGTGGGCCTTGGTAACTATTGTTTGACCAAAACCCTGTTTCGTGCTCTATGGGTTATAAAGCTGAATGAGAAAAATAAGAAATAGGTTCATGTTTCTGTCTTAGAAAAAGAAATTGATTTGTAAGCAAGGGTATTTCAATGACTATTCTTGAAGAAATATTTTTACATCTTCGAGGATCTCTAGTGTCTAATTTTCAGAGTGCTTTTTTGTCTCAGTTCTACCAGATGCATTGGCAGTTGTGGGGCTGAAAAGCTTTTTAGTTATTTCTATGTACTGCCTCTTTGGACTTTATAGGGAGAAAAGACCTTTTCCATTAATAATCTTCCAAGCCACTATGAGAATAGGAATTATTGAAACAACAGGAGCTTAGTCTTTGTGGATGTGCCTTAAAAACCATATTAGAATAATATATCTTTCAGAGGCATCTGCTCCTGCTTGAATAGACTTGATGTTCCTCTCTGTCTTGGGCTGTCAGAAAAATTAAAGCCATATACTTAAAACATAATATCTCAGAATGTAAAAATCTCAGAGGTCCTTTGGGTGGGTTTTATTACTTTCTTTGGCATACAAGCAATTCCAGGTTGTTTCACTTTTACATCACTGTGAGGCTTTGTGGGCGGACTGGCACTTCAGGTGCATGCCAGTGGGCCTGGGTGTGGAGGGAGGACTGCAGGACCGTCGTCCCCAGACAAGCAGTCCCCCGCCTGCCTGTTAACGCACAGGGACCCACCCCTCCTGTGCGGGATTCACTGGAGCCCAAAGGCCAAAGGCCCCGTCCCCTCCCAAGTCAGAAGCCTGTGCTTACTTTTGGGAACTTTGGATCTTGTACCATAGGGTTACTTCCCAGGCCAGAAATTTGCATCAAAAGGCTAAGAAAAATATATCCAAAAATAAACATGAAAGCCAAGACTTCATGCCAGGAACTCCAGCCACACACATCCTGTTGGCTGCCTCACTTGTCTCTCTCCTCACAGTTCTGATTCCTTTAAACCAAGCGGAAGCCTGCTTCGATGAGTTGGACCTTATGTCTGCGCCAGGGTCTCACTCCTCTGTCCTCAAGTTTTTCTGCGGAGTGACAAAGTGATTCGAATCCAAAAAAGGAATGAAGTTATTAGGAGGGAACTAAAATTGAACAAAGAATATGTGTGTGTATGTATATGTACGTGCATAGGAAGTCTTTTCTTATTGCCTTTGACTGCCTGAGCTTCCCTGGAGAACCAGCAGCACCAGTTTCCTCTCTGTGGTCTGAGAGCCTCTGAACAGGAATCTGTACAGGCAGGTAACTGTCAGCGATGAAGATGCCATTTGCTGTCCAAATAAAGGACAGATACTCACTGGATGACTGAGAACTTTAAGAGAAAAAGAAGGACGTATGCCCTACAAGGTCAGAATGGATTTTTTTTTCTTTAGTGGGGAAACATTACTTGTCACAGTTTGCATTTTGGCCTGAGGAGTTATACTCTAAAGTGTCTCTGGCTTCTCCAATTAGATCCCGCCAGATCTGAATATGCACCACAGCACTGACATAATTTGATTTCATTTTTATTTGCAGTGTGTGTGTGGGGGGCAGAGTGGCAGCTCATCTTTCTCTGGTTGTGAAGGTTATGTTTGTTTACCCTGAAGATCTTAAATATGTTTCTAAAAGATAAAGACAGTTGTTCATATCTAGGCAGAGTTACATTTATCACATTAATATTAAATATATGTATTTATCTGCTGATATACTTGAATGGCGTATATTAAAAATAAATTTTGGGCAAGGAAACAGATTGAGAGTGATGGTATTTCACCCTCTGGGTGCCCAGTAGGTATCGTGCCTACAGCTTTCAGTCTGTATGAAGTTCTTAGTGTTTATGGGAACTCTGTTACATTATTGATGACTTGAAGTCCTATCGGCTCTGCAGCTATGATCTCACTATTTCTCAGAAGACAATCAGGGGGTCTGAACAGATTGAGGCTCTGCTGGCAGGTGCCAGGAATGGCCAGATGCTGCCAGGCAGACCTGTTGGTAGGGTGCTGTAAGCAGCAGCCATTCCCCTGGAGCTGGAGTGCCTTTGGGTGTTCATTTCAGGAATGTGCATCGGGTACTCAGGTCTTTTAGGAGGTTTTGTTAACAGAGGTTCTGAAATTCCTCCCACGGCTGTGCGTTTGCCAGCACGCTGTTGACACCTCTCCCTCACTCTCTCCCCTGCTTTCATCCTGCAGCGG
Organism: Phyllostomus discolor; assembly: GCF_004126475.2. Lineage (NCBI taxonomy): Eukaryota > Metazoa > Chordata > Mammalia > Chiroptera > Phyllostomidae > Phyllostomus > Phyllostomus discolor. The sequence continues at coordinate 50,560,656 of NC_040906.2, read as the reverse complement.
CCCTGTTCACCCTCTCAGCTAACACACAGGGCTGCCTGCCTGCAAAGGAGCTGCTGGACTCAATGTTAATTGATGCCACTTTGAAATTTTCAATCCTAAGAAGCTTCTGTCATAGTCAACAAACATACTTGGTTCCCACCCTGTGGAGGTGCAGAATGCACCATGTCTGTCTTTCTGGTTCGCAATCTTGTGGAGAAGACAGACAAGCACTGACGCCATTCACCCTGGTTGGTCTAACGACACTGTGAGAAAGATCAGTGTGCTGAAGGACGTATGGGGGCGAGCAGGGAGACTCATTTCCACTAGGGAGGGTATCATTTCATCCGAAGACAAACAGATCTAGTTCTGAATTCTTGCGGCTAACAAGGCTGTTTTTCAGCTTCCTTAAAGGATTGGGGTCAGTTGACCAAATTACAGCGTTGGAGGCAGCCTCATCCCAAGGGACTGACCGCACAGAAGGGGCATGGCTTTCTCTCCCTACATTCTGCCTTCTCCTCCTGGGGGGCCCTGGTGGGCTGGGTTCTGTCCGCCTGCCCTCTGAGGGTGTCATGTGTTGTATTTCCAAATGCCCGGCTTTGTGTTTTGCTTGTTGTTCAGTCATCATCTGGAGAAATCTGCTCTAAGGTTTTAATAGGTCCCCCAGGCAAAGGCAGTTCTAGTTGGGAAAACTTTAAGAACTTGAGGCTTTCAGAAGGAACTCGTGGTGTGGACTGGGGATATTGTTAAGCTCTTTATGTGTAGGAAGCTCTGTGGTCATGGGACTTTCCTGCTCTCATTGGGCCAAATTCCATTCCGAGAGGTCTCCAGGCCGCCAAGGAGAGGTTAGGGCACAGTCACTGGGGCAGGGTATCTGACACCGAGGAAGGAGCAGCAGGAAATCCTGTGAAAAAGACAGCCGTTCTGAATTCCTGCCGTCTTGCTGTGATTGATCTCTCTGACCTCAACGTTTTGAGCTGTGTAGCCCAAGCCAATAAATGCAAGACAGACCTTCCAAAGGTTATTGATGTGGTCAGTGGTCTGGACTGAAATTCTGATCTATTCTTGCTTTAACCCAGCTTTGCTGGATGACTATTTGGAAAGCTCTCCAGCTTCCTGAGACATCTCTTGGTAAAATAAAGATGCCTTTATTTTAATCCCACATTTCTAAGAACAGTGCTGCAAGTTAACATTGATCAACTCACCAGGTGCCTGGTGAATTGAAAAATGTAGTGCCCTTCCTTTTGGTTTGCAAATTCAAGAAGGCAGAGCCACCACATACGTGAATGGAAAGGAAATGCATAGCACAACAGGTCATGTTGTATCAAAACATACTATTTCAAAGGCAAGAAGAACTTCTTGGTATCTTTCATCATTTATAGTTACAGTTCTTAAAACTAGTTTCACATTAAAATTACCTGGGAAGTTGTTTAAATTCCCATCTGTGGGCCCTCCCTAGACCAATGAAACCAGAATGGAGCCTGGACGTCTGTAGCTGCTCCTTCTTTTTCTTAAAGTATATTTTATTGGTTATGTTGTTACAGTTGTCCCAATTTTTCCCTCATACTCCCCTCTGCCCGGCACTCTTCTTTTGTCTGGCAGTCCTGCCCCTTAGTTCATGTCCATGGGTCATGCATATAAGTTCTTTGCCTTCTCCATTTCCTATACTATTCTCAACATCCCCCTGTCTATTTGGTACCTACAATTTATGCTTTTTTTAAGAAATTTTTTTTTCAATTACAACTGACATACAATATTATTTTAGTTTCAGGTGTACAACATAGTAATTAGACACTTATATACCTTATGAAGTGACTGCCCCTAAATTTACATGGAACTAGAAAAGACCCTGAATAGCCCAAGCAACCTTAGGAAAGATGAACAGAGTTGGAGGTATCACGCTTCCTGATATCAAACTACACTACAAGGCTAGAGAGCCCAGAAATAAACCTACACCTCTATGGTCAGTTAATCTTTGACAAAGGAGGAAAGAATGTACAATGGGGTAAAAACAATGTCTTCAATAAATGGTGTTGGGAAAACTGGACAGACATAACCAGACCACTTTCTAAACATCATACACAAGAATAAACTCAAAATGGATTGAAGACTTAAATGTAAGAACTGAAAGCACAAAACTCTTAGAAGAAAACCTAGGCAGTAAACCGTTGACATTGCTCTTAGCAATATTTTTTCTATGTATATGTCTTACTAGTAGCTCCATGAAGCTCCACAGGTGGGCCTGCCGGGCAGCTGGGCCTGGGAACTCTGGTCTCCCGGCAGTGGGCTTCGGTGACCCTCTGTGCTTCTGTGTCCTTGCTGCTTCTGCACGCACCTGGTTGGCGTCTTTGCCCTGTGTTAAGGCTCTATGATTGAATAATATGTTTTTCCTTACTGGTCTGTATTAAATTTGTTAGCGTAATTTTTCTTTTTCTCATATAGACATTCTACTTCCAAATTGGGGTCTCTGGCACATTTAAGTGATAATGGCAATCAGTACTTTAGGGATAGAGCGAGTGGGGTTTATTTATTTATTTGCCTATGTGATGTGGTTATTGAAAGTGTGAGAATAAGGTACAAAATTACCCCCCAATTCTACTGTCCTACAAGCACACATTCTCTTAGCCTTTGGAGAAATGGTGTTGTCACATGCAGCTCCTGAAAAATTTAGAGTGAAAATGGAAAGTAATATCTTGGTATTATAATGAAAAGAGTATTGAACTCATAGCCCTATGGGTTGGGAGCCCCCAGTTGCCCACATTCTATACTTGGAGAATCATTTCTATGGGATATATTTCCAGAATAACAATGACTAATTTGAAGAGAATGAAAGCTTTGATAAGTCTTGATATATATGATCACATTTATGTTCAATAGCTTTATTCAGCCATCAAGAGTATTGGAGAATGCCAATACACCCAGCTTTGCTCAGCATGATCATTATGTATTTTTTCCATTGTAATAGGCACTGTTGTTGTCATTGTGTTTCTTTGATTACTCCTGGGATGATTGAGATTTTCTTATATGTTTCTTTACTGGCTATATTTTCTCTATTAGGACTTGTTACTCATTCATACACTGGCACTTATTTATCAATGTGTTTGAATGCTTTATTTGATTAACCCTTTGTTATGATTTTAGCAAATATTTTATCTTCATCTGTATACTTCTCATTTTTAAATAATATTTAATGCATATAAATTTTAAATGCATTAACTTTACCATAAATCTGGCTATTTCATGGTTTAAAAGCATTCAAGTCTGCCTTATGAAGATATTATCTTACTTTTCCTTGTAGCTGATTTGAAAAATAACATGATATAAGTGATAATGTGTCCTGTGGTAACACAGTAACTTCTTTAGTGCATTGGTAGGTAGGTCTGTGTGTGGAGTCAGGAAAGGGGACTGGTCCATGACAGGTGCTTCCAGTCTGGGCTCATGAGCCCTGGGGAGTTATGGATCAGCTACCAAGAAAGCTGCAAACCTCTCCTATTTTTTTATGTCTGCACATTTTTCTGAAAAGAGGACCCATAGCTTTTATCCTCATCTAAAAGGGATATGTTACCCCCAAAAAACTGAGGATCATTTTCAACAGAGTCAAAAAAACCCCCCACAAAAACCTTATCAGACCATATAGCCTGTTCCCCTTTACACAAGAGAGTGATGAACATTTTCCCTTAGTTTCATGCATAGAAGTGATGGTGAGAAGGGAGATAGGAAAGTAATTTTCATTGTGGCTTTACAGGCTTTGACATTGGTGTGCAGAAAACCTTTATGTAGTGACAAAGAAATCATTAGGGGAAAAATGCCAGTTTCAGACTCAAAGAGAAATGCTTTTCAGTAAGAGATTCTACCAAAACCTGTTTTTAAATAAATACTTCTACTTTATGGACCCACTGGCCTTTAAGTAGAACACATTTTAATATTTTGTACCCAATTCCAAGACAATTAAAGTTTAGTAGCAGGTTTTCATGGAAGTGTGGTTCTGTATCCTCAGTTCCACACCTTCCCCTAAACGGTCCACATTTAATATTTCTCGTGAAACTAACTGGACAACCTCAGACAGGAGCACTTTTGAAAATTAGCTATAGAATGCAGAGCAAGAATTGTCTTCTTTTTATTTTAAAGAAATATAATGTATTGAGACTAGGTAGCGTATGCATCTGGTAAAAAAAATTCAAAAAGTGCAACAGGGTGTGTGTGTATGTATATGAAGAGTGTGCTTCTCTCCAACCTCAGCCCCTAACCATCAACTCCCTTCAGCTTTCTGCTATCCCCTTCTTCTGTAGAACATTTAATGTACAGTATTCTCTTTGGTTATTAGACAAAATTTCAAGAGCTTGCATGATTCTTTTTCTGCAACCTTTTGAGAAAGAAAAAGAAGGTTTACAATTTCTAAAAGAATGACAATCCTCACACAAATTGGCCCCAGCAGACCTCCTGGGGTTTAGTTTACTTTCTCCTTTTGCTTTACTATTTTATTAAATATCAACAACTTGAATATCTTATGAGCATTTTCTGATATTTTTAAAATTTTATGCATTTTATTTTATTTGTTTATTTTTAGAGAGATCAGAAAGGAGGGAGAAAGAGAGGGAGAGAAACATCGGTGGGTTGCCTCCCACACACCCCCAACTGGGGACCTGGCCCACAACCCAGGCATGTGCCCAGACTGGGAATCAAACCAGCAACCCTTTGGTTTGCAGGCTGGTGCTCAATCCACTGAGCCACACCAGCCTGGGCCATTTTCTGATGTTTTAAACCTAGGAAACATTATTGTAAAATGTGATTGTGGTTCAAATAGAAAATTTTAACTAAGTATGTAATATCTTTGTAGTATAGTTAATTTTATTTTTTTAGTTATTAAGAACTAGTAAGTTTGTTGAAAATTCTAAGTATTATATGTGATTAGTAATACTAAAAGTATAAGAAATAAAAATAATACCTCTTCCAGCTTGAATAGAGACTGTCATGTGGCTAAGGGATATCACGTTGATAACCGTGCTAGTTAATAAAACATGGGGAATTATTTGGGCATTAATTTTCCAAGAAGTTACCCCTGTGAATAACCTCTAGATACCCTCCACATTTCCTGAGTTGATGTGTATGTCTACTAACCAAGGCGAGCATTTCTTGTGGTGCACATGACCTTGTACCCGTGGCCCTTGAGAGTATGAATATTTATGTTGACAGTGCAGCTGTCATGAGCTGAGTTCATAAAATTGGGTTTGGGTTTTTTAATCTGACATGTTATTCTTGTTTAATTTCGTTGTGTTGACTGTGGCTCTAGTGCCATAAATCAGGGAGAATGTTCACCCATGAAAGAGAAAGAGCTGGAATAATAACGTGAAATACTGCCTTTGTTTATTCAAAGTGTGTGTGTGTGTTTTTTTTCCATTTGGGTACCTGTCTTCTTTCAGCGGTTAGTTCCCTGGATCTTACCATTATTTTTATGTTATTTTTTTAAAACAGATGTTTGATGATTTAAAGTAGGAGCATAAAGCTCATATATGTGAAATAAAAAAGTGAAAGGGGTGTGGTGAGGAGAAGCCCATTTTTCTAATGCACAAAAGTGGAACATATATATTCCGATTCAAACAGCACAGACAAGGCCAAGTACGTAATTTGCAGAGCCTGGTGAAAAAGAGAAATGTAAGGTCCCTTGTTCCCCCAGAGAGAACAAGTGTTATTAACAGTACCAAAATATAAAGCCTTTTCCTTCCTTCTGCATTCTGTATCTAAACTCATGTTTCTTATTTGCTGTTTAATGTTGTTCTAAGCAGAAAAATAAAAATTAAATTATTAGCATGAATTTGCTGTTTATATTTCTGTGGTGCAATGCTAATTTTAAATGCAAATAAAAGGACATTTAAGTCATATGCAGAATCACCAAAATGACATAGTTCATGTTTTCTAGCTCCATACATGTGTATGTACTTCATTCTTACCGGAATTGTGAAAACCGTGCACAGAAGTAATTGAACTGTACATTTTAGTTCTTGATGCACGTTCTTCTCCCTGCACTTTCCACCTCCAGCTGACAGTTGAGTAAGGAAGGACTGGAAAAGGACTATGGGTTTCCCTAGCTTTCTTTTCCCTCCATGTCATTGGCAGTGTAAGTGGTTGGCTACTCCAGGGAAGTAACATGAATAAGAAAGGATATGATAGAGTTTCTTCATCAGTACCATGGCTTTCTTTGTGTGTTCAGAGCAAGTTCTGATTAGAATAGAATATGGGACCCCCAGGGCTCCCAGCAGCTGGATTTACTCATTGGAGGATGTAACATGCCCACCCCATACTTGCTTTGCATGCTGCCGAACCCCCATGCTTATGGAGTCCACCAGAACTCTGTCCTCGCAAGGCACTGTGCATGCTGTGTGTAAACAGGGTGTCGAGGAACAGTGGGTGTGGCTGTTGCACTGTCTCCTCTGCTCACACATATATGATGTGCAGATGGACTTTACCTAAAAAGTGCAAGTTCAAAGATAAAATTGTTAAGAATTTCAAGATAGTGACAGCAGAGCATTGAACTGAGTGCACAAGGCACTGGTCTCATGCCCGTGAAGCCAGCCCTGAGTGCAGAAGTGCATGTGGTGCATTCCAGTCATTTTAATCACATCGGCTGAATCCCCAGAGAAGTGAAACCACCTCGTCCAGCCACCTCCCTGCTGACTGCCGCCACCTGAGTAAGCCCAGGTGCCACCAACAGAAGGACTAACAAAGAAGCCCACAGACCTGGCTGGCGTAGCTAGTGGATTGAGCACAGGCTGTGAACCAAAGCATCGCAGGTTTGATTCCCAGTCAGGGCACATGCCTGGGTTGTGGGCCCGGTCCCCACTGGGGGCCATGTGAGAAGGAACCACATGTTGATGTTTCTCTCTCTTTCTTTCTCCCTCCCTTCCCCTCTCTAAAAATAAGTAAATAAAATCTTAAAAATAATAAGAAGAAAATAAAAAATCCAGTGTGACAAATGTTGTCTTTAAAAAAAAAAGAAGCCCACAGAATTGTGAGAAATAATACACAGTCATTGTTTTAAGCCACCAAGTTTTGGGGTGGTTTGTAATGAGCAACAACTATATAATTGTATATATTAAAACATTTAATTTATATACTCTCACAAATGGAATTGTGTTATTCATATTGTTTTTATCTTGCTTTTTCCCATTTAGTGTGTCTTAGAGATCCTTCTGTCTCAGTCCATTCCCATTAATCACATTATGCTACAGTGCCTTCCTATGGCTGGATTAGTGTAATTTATTTAACCTTTTCCTCAATTGATGAACAAGTGTTGATTTTTGTTCTTATCAATAGTGCTACAGCCCTGGCTGGTGTGGCTCAGTGGAATGAATGCCAGGCTGCCAACCAAAGGGTTGCTGGTTTGATTCCTAGTCAAGGCACATGCCTGGGTTGTAGTCCAGGTCCTCAGTTGGGGATGCAAAAGAAGCAACCACACATGGATGTCTCTCTCCCTCTCTGTCTCCCTCCCTTTTCTCTCTCTAAAAATAAATAAATATAATCTTTAAAGAACCAATGCTGCAGTGGACATTCTTATACATACATCTTCATGTACTTTTATGGAGCAAGTTCTTGCGTATGGAATTATAAGGACTTCATATGAAATTTAAAATTTGATGAATATTTTCTAATTACGCACTGATTTACACTCCCCCCTACAGTGTGTGGGTAGAGGTATTTTGACAGTGGGCATTTTCAAACTTTAAACATTTTGCCAGGAAGAAAAGACATCCTATGGTTATTTTGTTTCTCCAATCATGAATGAAGTTAAGCTTCATTTAAACTATTTCTTGGCAGTTGTATTTTTTTTTTGACTGTGAATGGCTGGTGCATATCCTTTGTCTACTAGTCTATTAGGTTGTATGTATAGTTTATAAGATTAAAGGAGCACTTTGTAAACTTAAGAAATGTGTCCCTTTGGCCAAATGTATTAAAATGTATTTTCCAAGTTTATTTTTTGAGATGTATTTTGTGATCAGTCATTTAGGACTGGAGAAACACTTTCTAACTTGCCTTGTGGTTTTCTTTCTCAAGACATTTCATTCATTAACTTTTTCCCTCTAATCTCTTTTCCTTGAACCATGCCCTACTTACAAATCCCCAAGGACATGTTACTCTAAAGCAAAACTTTTTAAAAAAATTTTTATTTTTTCTTTATTTTGTATTGTTTACACTATTACAGATGTCCCCAATCCCCTCTTCTCCTTTGCCCACCTCCCCCTGACACTAACCCCTTTCCCTCCGGCCATTACCACACTATTGTCTGCATCTGTGTGTAAAGTTGTTTTGGCACATTTTTAACAGTGGGCAATTTCAAACTTTAAAAATTTTGCCATGAAGGAAAGGCGTCTTACTACTATTTTGTTTCTCCAATCATGAGTGAAGTTAAGCATCTTTTAAAATATTTCTTGGCAGTTGTATACATATTCTTTGGCTAATCCTTTTACCTTCTTTGTCTACCGCTTCTCCTAGAAATTATTTTAATTTATCCATTTAATGTTTTTTCTTCTATTTTCTTGTTGCTGGAGAGTTGCTACTTCAGGAGGCTAGTCCCAAATTAGTCAGTTTCTGCCTCTGTTTGCTATGAAATGTAGTTCCCAGCAGTAATTCATCCTTATCTATTTGCGGAGAAGCTAAAGGGAAGAATGCATTTTCAGATTCTATCACCGGCTGTTTCTCTTGGCCAGATCAATGGTGGGCCGCTCAGTGCTGGGCCCATCATTCCCTTCTCAGATCAGATATTTTTAGTGAGACTGTCTTGGCCGTTGAAGCTAAAAATCCTGGATGCAGAGATGAAGTAATTCCACTTTTGTGGCTGGATTATTCCCAGGTGCTCGAAGCATTGCCCTTTAGTGGTTCTAGAAAAACAGGATATAACCATGTGTAACAACATAGCAGAGGGGAAGGAGACTGAAAGGAGTGTCCCAGACTGGGTGTATATATGGAAGTAGAAGAAGGAGCTACTCGTAATTAAAAACTTGATTTGGAGTCAGGCTGAAATGGTGGTGAATGGTGCTGGTAAAGAGAAAAACAGTTAGTGAGATGCCCTTCCAGCAAAGCTTGGAAACCTCCTTAAATATACAACGCGCCCCTTGTAAATAGATGTTTATTTGTGAAAAACAAAAAACAAAACAAATAGCTTTTAACTTTTATGAGAAATGAGAAGCCCTTCAAAAGATTGGTTTTCAATAAAGGAAAATACTCTTTCATTAAACATCAAAAATTTCTTTTGGAAGAAAATTTTAAAATTGTTATCCAATTTTTTTTCTTAAGTAAAATGTTTATTTTGTTTTCCTCTAACATAATGTCTTTGGCATCCTGATTTTATTCTGGGCTCCCATTGGCTGGTGTCCTCAGAGGTCTCTGAGCTGTGTGGGGGGTTTCGCCCACACTAAATAGCACTAGTATGATACAGAATCTGTAGCTTTTTTGTTTTCCCCTTGCTTCAAATTGCCAGCTCTGACTTGTCATTGAAGTCCATACTCTTGCCTCTACATACCCCTTCTTTGCCTCCACTGGGGCATTTTCTCTGTTGAAGGTTGGGAAACAGTATAACCCCCTTTTTAGCGTGATGTCTAAAGTAGGAGCGAATAGGCCCTGAAAAGTGAGTGTGCACCTCATAGCAGTGTCATCTACCCTCTGTGATATGTGAAATAAATGTCACATTCATTTTGGTAGTTTAGGTGACCTATTTACAGCTATAAATTGTGTTCAGATTGTTTGGGAGATTTACACAGGAGACCTCTGGTGGTGGTGTATTGCTCCTTGATTTATTTATAAAACATTACTTCTAAATTGTTCATCAAGCTACAAACATATTTCATAACTTGCAAGTTCATTAACAAATAAAGGGCTCGGTTTCTAGGGTGGAAAGCATATGGCCTGCTTGTCAGACAGGCTTGTCTCTAAATGAGATTTTACTGCTTCCTGGCTGTGTGATGTTGGGCCAGAGGTTTGTCATCCAGTTTTCTCACCTATAAAATGAGATAAAATGTAGCTTGTGTGGTTGTAGAGTATCTGTGAGTTTAGCACATGGGTAAACATTGAGGGAAATAATTTAACTAAGTTATAATTATATATATAAATATGTAACTTGATCCTACCTTAAACATGTTTTATAGATGTGTATTGTTAGAATACACTCTCAATAATTAATCTCTTAATTTTATTGATATATGAATAAGTATACAATTATAAATTGCTAAAAAATACCCATGCAATTATAAAATAAAGTCTCTTCATCATCCATTCCAATTCAGAAGTCAAATGCTCAGTGGCAGTGGAAGATTGGGGTCCCCACAGAACTAGCCAGTTTTTCGTTCCTCTGAAGTGTTCATTTTGAGATTGGAATGTGTGTTTAGGCCTGGAGAGGTTGAGATTGTGCATCAGTTTCCTGGCCTTGAATTAGGGTGATATTTCTTGCCACTCCAGTCCTTTTGAGTGAAAGTGGGAGGTAAGGCCTGACCCATTGTAATAGAAATATACTCTCTGTGCAATAAAAGATGTCACATCTTGGTATAGATTCAGTCTTATTTTGAAAAAAAAATGTAAATTGATAAATAGTAGACAATCTTTACAACAAAGATTTTTCACAGTAACATTCTTTGGGTGCCAAAACCTTCTCATGTATGGACATGTGTGCCTGCATTAATACATGCAAAACACGCCCATTTCTGCCTACCTACATTTAATTCTATGTCAATGAATATCACTTCCAAGAGATGTGCCACAGTAAACTGAAGGGGGCTTAGGTCTCTGTGCTTTGAGGTTAGAGGTTTGGTCTAGTGGATATGGGGTGGGTGTAACATGGTCTTGGTTGTAGCTCTTTTTCCTATGGTGTCTCAGATGTGAGATGCTGGTGTAAACTCATAGCCCCGATCTTCCTTTCTGATGGTGTTTAAACATGCTCTGTTTGGGTGTTGCCAGGTAGATGAGAATAATAACACTGCTTGGGTAAGGAGGGTATTGTCCCGAGGTGTGGTGTCCTTTTGACTTCCTCCCCCAAATGGAGCACTTCCTGCTTTCCAGCTGAATGGTGAGTCATGCAAAGAGACTTGAGGATGTGACACAGGACATCAGTCAGGCCATAATTATTTGAATGACATGGATGACAAATCTGCATTCTGCACATATCCCATCCAGGTAATGCCGGGAAATGCAAGAATGACTGGAAATAGCTCGTGGCTACGTGGCAGCATCTTTGGTGCTAGCCATTTAGTGCTTTCAACATCCAAAACTGTCACATCAAAGTAGGAATGTTTACCCGCAGTCTCAGTGCAAATCTGAATGTTCTGGTGCTTGTTTCTATTTCTTGTGATTTCTGGCAACTGGGAAGCATTTTTAAAGTTAATTCTGAGTGAGAGATTCATGATATATGCTTGGGATAGACCTGTGTATGGCACATAGAAATGTGGTAGGGAAACTATCATGCAAGAAATCTCCCTAGGGAATGTAGGGGAGATGGTTCATATTGTGTGTTAAATTGTGTTCCTGTATAAGCATTAGCATTCATTATATGTCAAGGACCATGTCAAATACTTATATGTATTATTTTGTTTAATCCCAACCATTACCTTTACGAGCTAATAATAATGCACATAAAATTAGCTGTGTGCCTAATGCTTTCTGTAGGCTTGTCATTATGTTAAGTAAGCACTGTATATACATTGTCCCATTTAGTCTTCCTAACAATTCTGGCCAGTAGGGACTATTATTCTATTTTATGAATAAAAACATTGAGACTTGGAGAGATTAAGAAACTTGCCCATGGCTAGACGGCTGGTCAAGTGAGGGAGTTAGGATGAAACTGGTCTTGCCTGACTTGAAACCTCATAATATGTATCATGCTGTTGCTCTCTCTTACCATCCTGTGATAGAGCAGTGTCAGCATAAAGCAGCCAACCAACCAAATAAACAAACCAAGAGGGAGATAAACCAACAAAAAACCATACTTTCAGCCTCCTTTAATGGAACATATGTGAGAAAAATTTTTTATATTCACTTGGAGAGCAATAGCCTAAATATGGAGTAGTACTCCACTCTCACCAACACGTATGAAGAAATTGGAATCTATAATGTGGATAGATTCACACAGTAGCTTTAAGTTACAAACATGAAGTGCCTACTGGGTCAGTCATGCTTCTTGTGATGCCCTGAGGTGAACATCAAGAGCTACCTAAGAAAAGAATATCCTCTTACATAGAAAGCTACTGTTCTTATTTTAGCCCTTCATATTACTACATATCGTTTCTTATAAGAAGTGGCCTGTTAGAGGGTCTTCTGTCTGGTTTTCTGAGAGATGAGATGTATTTTTTCTCTGTACAAATCATGATGTGAAAGAACATCCTCCTAAAAAATGTCTTTCTCCCCCATTTCAACCTCAGCACACTCCGTAGGGAGATCAGAGTCATGGTAACGGCCCCTCATATCAAGATGATCAAGTAATTCACCTCTAAATGCCATGGTGATCTGGGTAAATGATAATCTACCATTTCCCACCTTTATTTTTCCTGCAATTTGTTTTCATTCTAAAGTGATTGACTTAGAGAAAAATGAAGATATTATATGAGTCAGCTCTTGGATATTTCATTTATGACCAAAAGGAAAAAAGAATCCAGAGGCAGCTTTGTCTAAGGAAATCTCATGTGTGGTGTAAAGTGAGTATCTTTTTTTTTAAGATTTTACTTATTTATTTTTTAGAAAGGGAAGGGAGGGAGAAAGAGAGAGAGAGAGAAACATCAATGTGTGGTTGCTGGGGGCCGTGGCCTGCAACCCAGGCATGTGCCCTGACTGGGAATCGAACCTGTGACACTGTAAAGTGAATATCTTATATAAACTTAAGATCTTTCTAAGCATGCTGGTGGAGTTCTATGTTTAGCTCTTTTTACCACATAGATGTATTTTTTTATGGTAAGACTTCTCCTGGTCTTGAGGTGATTCCAGAAACTTCCTACATAGTTTTTGACAAAGTTTGAAGATATTGTGCACCCCAACACTTTTGCTGCTCCAGGCATTCTGTTCACATATGTGCAAATTTATCTGAAGTCCAGAATGGTGTGGCACACACACAACACAGTATGCACACAGCCATGGGGACGGTCAGGAGGGAGAATTGCATGAAGCACAGGTTAGAGAAAACCAAACTCTAGTTACTTGTGCCATATGTTGTTCTTTAGTGCAACTTATTTATATGTTGTTCTTTAGTGCAGTTGTTTTTTCTTAAGTAGCACAAATTCATGAAACCACAATTTCTGAAGGTGGATAATAAATAAGATTGTCTCCTAAGCCTTCCCCTGGTCTTCATATACCAAGCTGAGAACAGCCCTCATATAGATCTCCATGTCCCCACTCCCAAACTATCAGCAACAATTGAAGGCTCTCCATTTATACTTTTACTTTTAATGAAAGAAACACATTGTGGATATTAATTATGGTGAGTTAGAAGAAATTATTCTGCTTCCTTTTAAAGCCATGTCATTGGTTTTACCACCATCTTAGGCTTTAAGGAGAAACTCCCATTTATTCATTCATAGAATATTTACCGAATATTTAGTTGGGACACCTCATTATTCAAATGATGTCTAAAAGTATAACATATTGGCTTTGGGTCCAATGAGGTGATTGTTTAATTCAAGAGGTTAGTCATATACATAGGAAAGATCAAGTATTAATATGTTTTTAAAATGTTAACATTAAGGGGAAATTAGTGGGCCAAGGAATGATGAAATGATCGATGTTAACTTTTTTATCCTCTTAAGTGCTGAAAACCTTTTTTCTTTTTAGTACTTTGTCTTGTGTTTTTCTCTAATACAAAACTTTCATAAAGTCTTACTTCCTTCAGTGAAACCTTTGAGTGTGAGAATTATGGTCATTTTGTACTTGGGTTCAAATTATTCCTTATATGTCTTGTTTTCCATCAAGTACCTGTGTTTGCTTTTGTTTGTTTATGACTCTGTATTCCCGTGAGAGCTGGTTCAGAGTTTCTGTGCTGGAGTGTAACTACTTACATGTCTTTAAAGAAAGTTTTTCCCTAGAGAGGGAAGCCATTCTCTTAACTGAGCATGCAGTTCTGGAAGGCAAAGGAGCCATGGACAGCCGTCTAATATGGCAGATCAGCCAAATCAGCCTGGTTACCAGTGGAGTACTGTGTTTCTGTTCGATTGCCGGCACAACCCTTATTCCACCCACTTAAATGATAAATCACTTACTCTTTGGTTTCTGATATTTTCACTGTCTCCTTTACCTCTAAAAATGGGTGCAGTTTTGGAGTGGACTACTCAGTAATGGCCAAGTCTTAAAGGAGTGAGTGGAAAATTCATAATCAGTGACTGTCACACTGTGGGCACTCAATATCCAGTATATAAACCATAGTAAACACTTACAGATTTTAATCAAAATTAATATTATAGTTATTTTATAGGAAAGACAATCCAACGGAAAAACACCAAGTGAGACAGCCTTCTCCTTCCTCTTCAGGACCCTTCTTGAGAAAACTGTCTTGAGATGTCTTGGTAGCTCTAGTGCACCCCCTGTTTTTACAGTTGGGAGGTCCAGAAGCATATCTAGAGAGCTTATAAGGATTTCCCCAAGGACACCATGTGAGACTGTGAGACGGCAGCAGAGCAAGACCAGCCTTGGTATGTCCCCCTTGCTGGCCCTGGGCAGCTCTGTTAGCACAATCTCTGAATAGGAGTTAAAAGCAAACATGATAAGGTGAAACCTGGATTAACTGTGTTTCTAAAACTATTTTGAGAATCTAATAAGGATCTTAGATCCTCTGCTTAGAAAAATGCACATACATGCAAAATTTTATATAGAATGTTGGGCATGCACTTCATGAAGCTCACACATTGCCAACCACGTAGGATTCATGATCCCCATTTTAAGAAGTCCTGATAGAGATGGTATTTGGCAGAAAGCATTCTGTGTTTTTCTAAACCCTTCCATATTCTAATTACACTTGAGTAATCACAAGACCATCGAACATGGATGGCTACTGCCACTTCTCAAAATTCCCATTTAGAATTCAATTATTAATGAGGGAACAATTCCCGAAGCAGACATCCAGGTCTACCACATGTTGGCTCAACACACACACACACACACACACACACACACACTCCTGAATATAAACTATTAATTAAAAAAGCATCTACTTCTTTCCATCTAAAGACAGTTTAAAGACTTAAAAGTTTAAATTTCCAACAAGTACCTAATACTCCATTTAAAAATCATTTTACTATCCCTCTTTTTCTATCATATTTTCTTTTATATCAAACACCTGTCATCGTGTTTGTCATTTATTTAGTACCTGTTGTGTGTATTTACTTTACTCTGGAAGCCAGAAAATTCATTATCTAACAAGTATGTGTAGACTATCTGTTGTGTGTAAGATTTTCTGAGATAGGACAGAAAGCAGTTCCCAAGAAGATACAGGGTTGTATGTTTTTCTCTCTCAAGTGTTATTCAAGCTTCAAGCAAGAGAGAGAGAGAGAAACAGAAATCACTTTTAGGTAAGTTTAACATCCTGAAAGAGGTGAGGTCTATACTAGGCTTTTAAAGGCAGGTGGGATTTGAGAAAGACCAAAAAGAAGTGAAGGGTATATTCTTCTATATAACAAACTACCTTAAAATTAGCCACTTAAAACAACCAATTTTTTATTTTGCTCACAAATTAGGAATTTGGATAGAGCGTGGCAGGCGGTAGAGTTGGGGGGAGAGTTCTCTTCCACTTGGGGTCATTTGGGGGCAGCTCAGGGGATAGCTAGGGCCCGGAATCAACTGAAGACTCTACTAGCATGTCCAGCAGTTCCTGCTGGCTGTCAGTTGGGACCAGCTGGAGTTAGTGAACAGAACACCTTCATGTGGCCTTTCCATGTGGCTGTCTGGCTTCTTCCCAGTATAGAGGCTGGGTAACAAGAGCAGCTGTCCCAAGAGAACCAGGCAGCAGCTCTTTGAATTTTACAACCTACCTTGTAAGTCATCCACTACCACTTTGGTCATAGTTACAAGAACACACATAACCTTTAACACATTGCAGTCACGTTGTAGGAAGAGCAAGTGGGATGGGAGATACTGTTGTGGCCAGTTTGGAAAACAGTCTGCTACACAGGCCATGGAATTGAGGGAGAGAGGTTGCAGAGGTGGTAGAGTTAAAGGGGGTAAAGTTTGGGTGGAGCATGGGAAAATGGGTAAGAACCTAAGTCAAGGAATCTGAACTTGGTCCTGCTGACACTAGGAAGCCATTGGAGTTTTGTTAATAATTACAGTGATTCTTAATAAGAATGATCTGGCTATTGAGTGAAGGATATTTGGAGGGAGAGGTTGGAGGTGGTACATTACCTGGGAAATTCTTACAGTAGTCTAGATATGCCATGATGAGGCTTTGAATAGGGTGAATATAGACTGGAAAAAGGTGGCTGGTGTGAGAGGCATTGCCAGGAAGCATATGATGTTAACAATAATTAGATTAGAGGAGTAAAGGATAATAATGAGAAGGATAATGACTTAATAGAAATATAGGCTCTATTCTTAAGGACATGAAGCTATTTACAGTTCCCATTTATCCCACTTAGTGTGAATATTCATGTAATTTGTTGCAGGCATTTTATATGTTTGCCTGAGATTGTGGACCTGAATCTCCACTTTATAGATGAGAACACGGATACTCAGAAAATCAGTTTACCTGAAGCTCCTACACTAGCATCTGTGACCTGTGAAGACTCATCTGTGACTAACTCAACCTCAAAAGCTATATACACGAAATGTTGGCAGAAGTGGGTCTTACTGTCACATAATGTTGTAGGCCAGCTTAATCTCTGAAAAGTGCTGGTATTTTCACCATTAAATTGTAAGACAGGGTCACTGTAGCATTTGTGTTATTTGCTTTACTTCTAGAAGTTTAATCTGTGATGTTGAATACAACTGATATACATATATGTAATAGGTAAGGCAAAGCTTCTTTTTGCACATGTCCTAATGCAGGCTGTATTTTGTGGTTTGTCAGTGTGCCCCACTGGATAACTCTGTGAGCTCTGTACCCAGTGCCTTGGGAGGCTCAGAGTGGGTTCAGCCTCTCAAAGGCACAATGGCTGGGACCTCCCCCTGTCCGCTCTCAGAAATCTCATCTCAGCCTCGTAAGATGGGCCTATGAGACCTCCAGCAGAGGTTGGGTTTAGATCTCTAATGTTTGTTGATGGTTTTAGGTGCCACATGGGAGAACAGGCCCTGGAGCGAGGCACTCAGGAGACAAGGACACACGTCCACGCTGGTCTTTTCTACTGTGAAGCCAGGCTCTGATTTTCGTGGAGAGAAAATGACTTGTGGACTTCTCACCTCCTCTCATTTGTCTCCTTCCTCTCCTACACCTCTATGGTGAATCAGCTGTGTGTTCTCCTGTCTGACATTCCATTACTTTTATTGTGAGGCTTGGCTACAATTGTCTTTTTAATGGTCTGCAAATTATCCAACATCTAAAAACACAATTAAAAAATTCAGCCACAGTGTGTCTCTGGGATTTGGGGCTGACAAGAAAGAAGTTTTTTTTTCTCTAGGGAGTTCTATTTAGGCATGTGGCATTTGGTACCTGCTCTCCAAATTTTATTTCACAAATGGAGACCTGAGTTTTTTTTTAAAAAGTCTATTCAATATCAAGCAAAGGCTTTCAGTCAAGATGGAGGCATAAGTAAATGCAGCTCACCTCCTCATACAACCATGGAAAATTTACAGTTAAACTACAAAACAAATATCACAAGAACCGTCAGAAAAATTGAGCTGTGTTGAAGTCCAACAACTAAGGAATTAAAAAAACCATATTCATCCAGATGGGTAGGAGGAATGGAGAGGTGGAGATGCAGAGACACTGAACAGGCTAGTCCCAAACCCACGTGTGGTAGATATAAATGGAGGGATATTTTGGAAGCGAGGAATGCCAGCCTCACATCAGACCACCCAGCCCAGGGTTCCAGTGCCAGGAAGATAAGTCCCCATAACTTCTGGCTGTAAAAACCAGTGGGGGTTAGGTCAATGGAAGAAACTGTGGTGCTCTTCTCTTGGTGTGATCCTACACATGGGACTCACTTACTCAGACTCACTCCCTCTGGGCTCCAGCACCATGGCAGCACCTGGAAGGACACAAGTGCCATACAGGGAGGAACTGAAGTGTCTGTCATCAGAGTGAGAGCTGGGGGACAGCTTCCTCCCAGACAGAACTGCAGACAGTGATGATTGTACCTTTTCTGAGCCCTCCCCCACACAGAGCCACAGTGCTGAATCTCTATCTGAATCTCTGTCACCCTGACAATTACCTAAGGGTCCACCCCATCCAACTTACAGGCCCACCCAAGCTGGTAATGGTGGCTTTTCCAAATGAAAGGCTGGGCTAGGCACAGGCTTCAGACCTTCTTAAATCTGCTCCAACAAGTGACAGCTGAGCCCAGCCCCTGTACCTCTTGCTGAGTTGCCCCTGGCCAGACAATAGCAGCAGCCAAATGTAGATCACTTTATAGCTTATGCCAAGGGGCCCCATACAGAACACAGATGGAGGCTGACCATGGTCTGCACCACTTAGGAAACCTCAGAGAACGTGCACCCAGAGGACAGTTACAGACTATGTTGGAGCACCACACAACCACCTCCACAGGTCATGGAGGGAGGTGATTGAAGTTGTCCCAGAGGCTCCTTACTGGCCAGGGGTCACAGCCAGTCCTACCAGATGTCTGGATTGGATAAACCCCTCTCATTGACCTGCTGACAGCAATCAAGACTCATCTACAAGAGGAGGGAGTATTCAGGTCACATGAAGGGCACACCTCAAGTACCCAGCGTGGGGGATAGGGGAGGCTGTACCACTGGACTCTGCAGGACACCTACTGCATTAGGCCATGCTATCAAGTCATGGAGCCAAAGCAGCTCTACCTAATACATGGAAAAAATGACAGAGAGGCTGCCAAAATGAGGAGACAAAGAAAAATGGCCCAAATGAAAGAACAGAAAAAAACCTCCAGGAAAAGAACTAAACAAAATGGAGATAAGCAATCTATCAGATGCAGAGTTCAAAACACTGGTTATAAGAATGCTCAAGGAACTCTATAGGTACTTCAATAGCATAAAAATGACCCAATCAGAAATGAAGAATACACTAACTGAAATAAAGAGCAATTTATAGGAAATCAACAGGAGAATGGATAAAGCCTAGAATCAAATCAATGATTTGCAACATAAGGAAGAGAAAGACATCCAATCAGTACAAGAAGAAGAAAAAAGAATAGAAAAAGTGAGGTTAGTGTAAGGAGCCTCTGGGACAACTTCAAGCATTCCAACATTCACATCATAGGGGATGCCAGAAAGAGAAGAGAAAGAGCAAGAAATTGGAAACCTATTTGAAAAAATAATGAAAGAAAACTTCCCTAATTTGGTGAGGGAATAGACAAACAAGTCCAGGAAGCACAGAGAGTCCCAAATAAGAGGGCTGTAAAGAGGACCACACCAGGACACATCATAATTAAAATGCGAACGGTTAAAGATAAAGAGAGAATCTTAAAAGTGGCAAGAGAAAAGCAGATACTTATGTACAAAAGAGTTCCCATAAAGCTGTCAGCTGATTTCTCAAAACAAACTTTTTAGGCTAGATGGGATTGACAAGAAGTATTCGAAGTGATGAAAAGCAAGGACCTACATCCTAGATTTCTCTATCCAGCAAAGCTGTCATTTAGAATCAAAGGGCAAATAAAGTGCTTCCCAGGCAAAGTAAAGCTAAAGGAGTTCATTATCACCAAACCATTATTATATGAAATGTTAAAGGGACTTAGTTAAGAAAAAGAAGATCAAAACTATGAACAATAAAATGGCGATAAATACATAATTTTCAACAATTAAACTTAAAAAACAAACTAAGCAAACAAGCAGAGGAGGAACGGAATCATAGATATGGAGAATATTGGGATGGTGGCCAGTGGGGAAGGGGTCTGGGGAATGGGGGAAAAGGTGAGGGGATTAAGAAGTACGAATTGATAGGTACAGAATGGGCAGGGGATGTTAAGAGCAAGTATAGGAAGCAGAGTTGCCAAAGAACTTAAATGCATACCCATGGACATGAACAAAGGAGGGGGGAATTTCTGGAGGGAGTGAGGGGTACTAGGTGAAGGGGGGAAAGGGGGGAAAATTGGGACAAATGTAATAGCATAATCAGTATGAAATATTGAGCATATTTTAAGGAATCTCAGAATAAAAGTATGTTTGATATAATCTTTGAGGCAGAAAATATTTTATAGCTGATAATACTTTCCATGTAAAACAGCAATTGAATATGTGAACACTAAGCATGTTCATCTGCTGTTCTAGCCCTAAATGAATTGACATCCTTGGACAATTTACTAAATTCTTTTCCAACTTGTCTTCTTATTGGGAAAAAGGAAAGACTATCTTCACCAACCTTACAGCATGTCTGATAGGAATATGTATGTAAATAATATTGGCAAAAAGAGGTGCTCCAGCAGTCACCATTGATCCTGGTGGCCTTGGGCATGGGCAGTAGGGATCATGTGGAAGTGATTCCAGGCCAGGCTGGATTACTTTGGATTATGTGGAAAGAGAGAGTACCTGAGCTTTAGTAACCTATAGTATTTCTGACAGAGCAGCCAGTGTTTCATAATATGCCATGGCTACACACATGACAGGAGAAGTCATCACCTCCTACACTGTCAGGGAGCCAGCAAGCCATGGCAGCAACACTTAATGAGATGGGCTGACAGCTCAGGGAACATCCCTGTGTGTGTTGTTTTGAATGATGCCTGCCAGTTTCAAGTGGGCAGGATTAAAATGCAAACCAAGCCCCAATTTTTTAAAATTAATGTCTGATGTTTGCCAACCAGGGAGATGGTGATAGAGTGCAGCAAACAAATTGCTCTGTTGTCACCTGGATGAGACACCCTGACACCAGATGGCTGGGGACAGCAGCCAGTCCCTCTGTGGCTACCAGGGAATGGATTTGGCAGATAGGAGGGAAATATGAAAATATTCCTCAAACATGGCCCTTTAAAAATGTAGACTTGAAAATTTTGGTAAAATACATATCACATGAAATTTACCATTTAACCATTTTAAGTGTATAATGCAGTAGTACTAAGTACATTCATAAGGTATGCAACCATTACCAATAGCTAGTTCTAGAAAGTTTTCATTGCCCCATAAGGAAACCACATATCCATCAAGCAGTCACTTCTCATCTCCCCTCCTCCAGCCCTGGCAACCACTGATCAACTTTCTGTCTCTATAAGTTTGCCTTTTCTGAACACTTCATATCCATGTAATCATATGATACACGGTCTCCCTGTCTGGCTCCTTTCACTAAACATAATTTTCTTGAAACTCATGTAGGGTGTAGTATATGTCAATTAGTATTTCTTTTCTTTTTTTAAAATATATTTTATTGATTGTGCTATTACAGTTGTCCCATTTTCCCCCTTTTTTCCCCTCCACCTTGCATACCCCCTCCCACCCACATTCCCCCTCTTTAGTTCATGTCTATGGGTCATACATATAAGTTCTTTGGCTTCTCCATTTCCTCTACTATTCTTAACCTCTCCCTGTCTATTTTCTACCTACTATTTATGCCACTTATTCTCTGTATCTTTTCCCCCATTCTCTCCCCCTCCCATGCTGATAACCCTCCATGTGATCTCCATTTCTGTGATTCTGTTCCTGTTCTAGTTGTTTGCTTAGTTTGCTTTTGTTTTTGTTTTAGCTGTGGTTGTTAATAACTGTGAGTTTGCTGTCATTTTACTGTTCATATTTTTTATCTTCTTTTTCATAGATAAATCCCTTTAACATTTCATAAAATAAGGGCTTAGTGATGATGAAATCCTGTAACTTGACCTTATCTGAGAAACACTTTATCTGCCCTTCTATTCTAAATGAAAGCTTTGTTGGATAGAGCAATCTCGGATGTAGGTCCTTGTCTTTCATGACTTGGAATACTTCTTTCCAGCCCCTTCTTGTCTGTAAGGTCTCTTTTGAGAAATCAGCTGAGAGTCTGATGGGAACTCCTTTGCAAGTAATTGTCTTCTTTTCCCTTGCTGCTTCTAAGATTCTCCCCTTATTTTTAATCTTGGGTAATGTAATTATGATGTGCCTTGGTGTGTGCTTCCTTGGGTCCAACTTCTTTGGGGCTCTCTGAGCTTCCTGGACTTCCTGGAAGTCTACTTCTTTTGCCAGAATGGGGAAGTTCTCCTTCATTATTTGTTCAAATAAGTTTTCAATTTGTTGCCCTTCCTCTTCTCCTTCTGGCACCCCTATGATTCGGATGTTGGAACATTTAAAGTTGTCCTGGAGGTACCTACGCCTCTCCTCATTTTTGTGAATTCTTGTTTTTTCATTCTGTTCTAACTGAATGTTTCTTTCTTCTTTCTGGTCCACGTCATTGATTTGAGTCCCAGTTTCCTTCCTGTCACTATTGGTTCCCTATATATTTTCCTTTATTTCACTTGGCATAGCCTTCATTTTTTCATCTAATTTGTGACCATATTCAACCAATTCTGTGAGCATCCTGATTACCAGTGTTTTGAACTGTGCATCTGATATGTGGGCTATCTCTTTGTTGCTTAGTTGTATTTTTTCTGGAGTTTTGATCTGTTCTTTCATTTGAATCATTTTTTTTTTTGGTCTCAACATGCCTGTTACATAATGAGGGGCAGAGCCTTAGGTGTTCACCAGGGCAAGGCAACCTAAGTCCCTGGGTTGTGTTGCTGTATGTGGGGGAGGGGTCTGAGAGGGAACAATGGCACTTGCTCTACTCTCTGACAGTTTTCAGTCACTTCCCCTTCTACCCACAAGCAAATTAGGTCCTTCTGGTGCTGATTCCCAGGTGGGTGGGTCTGTGTACATTCTAGGACCCTGTGGGCTCTCCAATGAGCTCTCCTGTGCGTCTGGGAGTCTCTCCTGCTGCTGCCTCAATGCCCACCATCAGAGCAAGCTTTGAGGCTTTATTTCCTCCACACTGGAACCCTGGGTTGTGCGGTCTGCCTTGCTCCCCAGTTGTTCCTCCTGGTTTATCTGCACACATATGTGGGACTGCCCACTCCACCAGCTGCCACCTTGTGGGGGTCCGCGAGCCACTGCCTTGCTGGGAGTCCTCTCTGCCCATCTGCCTGACTCCGCCCCTCCTACCGGTCTGGATGAATATTTCTTCTTTAACTCCTTGGTTGTCGGACTTCCATATAGTTTGATTTTCTGTCAGTTCTAGTTGTTTTTTGTTTTTAAATTGTTGTTGTCCTTCTTTTGGTTGTGTGAGGAGGCACAGTATGTCTACCTACACCTCCATCTTGGCCAGAAGTCCTCTTTTCTTTCCTTTCCTTTTCCTCCCTCCTTCTCTCCCTCCCTCCCTCCTTCCTTCCTTCCTTCCTTCCTTCCTTCCTTCCTTCCTCTCTCTCTCTCTTTTCTTTTTTTCTTCTTTCTCTGTTGGATATACCACATTTTAACTATCCATTCACCTTCATATATTTTCGGGGCCCAGCATACTCACTCTGCACAACTCTGCTATTCTGTGCAAACATTTTAGTAGTTACTGGTCTGTAAATTCTAGAGGATTGGATTGTTAAATGGCCTCTAAAAATTTCAGTCTCTAAGATTCTGTTAAAAAAAAGTCCCGAGGGCAGATCTGAATTCTTCAGTCATTCGTTTATTCAACAATATTCGTCGATTCCCCATGGCACACCAAGCTCTGTGTTAGACACAGGAATTAGGGTCCAGCACTCTTAGGATTTGTGCTCTAAACAGGAGACAGAACTCTTTTCACAAGGCACACAGCTCTCGTCCCAGTGGGTCAAAGAAATAAGCACATTCTAATAAGCCCAATGTTCAGTCACAGATTCCTTTCTCTGTCCCCTTCCCTGACCTTCTCACTGCTCTCTGCTCCCTGCTCCCCTCAGCTGCTCCCACTGCATTCTGAGTTTCAAACACACTTTTTTTGTAATTGCTAGTTTGCATGGCTCTTCTCTCTCTGGAATGTGAGCAACCTGAGGACAGACTAGTATTACTTTATATGTCCAGAGCATAGAACAGAGTGAGGCATCTTGAAAGTGCCCAAAAGTTATTTGATGAATGAATGAATGAATGAATGAATCTTATTCTGACAAGTGTCAGGAGCAAATAGGAGAATTAGGGACATCCTGGCCGCTTTAGGTCTCCTGAGTTCTAGACACAGTGGTTCTTCCCTGGGTAGTTGCACAGTAGGTGGTAGCATGGTTGCCTCTCCAGAGCAGAGGAAGGCACAATGACAGATGAGAAAACAGTCCTCTAAGTTCTCTCTGCTCTTGGAACACAGGTTTGTCACAGACTTCTTACCACTGTCATTAGTATTTTAATAGTATCCCTAAGGTCACTCTGAGAGCAGACTATTTAGGGAAACAATATGAAAATGGCCTTGTGTGGCAGGGTGACCAGCCCAGATGCCAGAGGTAGTGACTTAGAATGGTTTCTCCAGCCCGAGTCCAGGCCCCTCCCTGCTCTATCCTGCCACCACCCAGCTCTGCTCTTAGCTTCCTCCTTGACTCCTGCTCTGGGTCATCCTGCCTGACCAGAAAGCCAAGAGCGAAGGGGACAGAACGCATCGTGTGTATTCCTGTGGGACTCTCGGCCAAAGGTGGAAGAGGGAAGACCCAGGACACTAAACCAGGCAAGATGCTGCAGGTGGAGAAGAAAACAGGAGGTTCTGGGAGGGCGTTGCTGCTTGCCAGTGCTGGAGGCCGGGGTCTAATCAGAGTCCCAATAAAATGGGACAAAACATTCAAGGGAGAAGGGACATGGACATGTCTAGTCTCAGATGACTTGGAGCTTTCAAAAGAGACTGTAATTATTTAGAAGATTGTTATTCTGTAGGACTAAGTACATACATGTGGTCTACTTTAATAGGACCATGTTTTAGCTGTGTCCATCTCAAGAAAACTCTGGAGATTCTTATCCCTCCATGGGCACCTTTATTTCCATGGTTATGCACCAGGACCAATTGGTTTGGTCCATCACACACATGTATTTCATGGGTGATTGGCCATCACGCTACTGAGGTGGCTCTGCTGTGGTCCGCCATGTGCCACCACCCCCTACAGAAAGACTCGATCCCTGGGCGGGCTACAACCTGCTGGGTTTCTTATCCTAATGGCTGAGAGTGAGATGCTAGTTGGAAAGAAATTACCTTGGGTTTGGGTTGACTCTGTTTTCCCTTAGCATCTTTACCATTTAAAATGTGCTCCTGCTCAAGGTACCCAAATGCATTCCTTCAATTCTAAATTCACATCCATAGCTACTTCTATCTGAGTCCACATCCAATGAAAATGTAGTGATACCTGGTCCTAATCTTGTGAATCAGGAGTTGGAGAGTACATTTTTCTTCACCTTCTTGACACTTGGCCTTTTAATTCACACAGTCCTTTCTGTTGAGTTAGTAGTTTCATTTTTAGCATAGAAATCAAGTTTAATTAAAGCTTCCTTGCCATTTAAAGTAATAATGTGTTTGATTTAGCATTCTTAATTACCTTGAGTAAATTGCCCATAGAGGCTCACCTGATTCATTTGTTTGTCAGGTTATTACTGCTGTTTGCACATTTTGAAGGACGCCTCTGTAATGAAACACTGGGGTGGAGTCAGGGCACTCGATACTTTCTGTGGCAAATGCTGAGGAGATGGTCTCTCCACCCTAGTCTGTTTGTTCAGCTGGAGGGTTTTAATCATCCTACTGAGTTGTCATCATCAAAGTTTTAAAAAGCTTCAGTGTTGGAAAATCATTGGTAATGAAGTGTCTGGGAGGGAAGTATAAAAAGTGTGAGTAGCACTTGTGTCTGGCCAGAATCTGCCACTTAGGTGTCCGCCTTTAGCTTCTTATACTGAATGTGGGTATGCCTTTCCTTGACCCCACCATATTTTCCTGGAGACTTTAGAGCATGTGTAATGGGATCATATTTCTAATGCATTGGAGGAACTTAAAATAAATGGTTGGAAGGCTCATCTGTTATTAGTGTGAAAATATGTGTTGAATCAGGCAATAATTTTGTGATTCTTAGTGTATTATTATCATTAAATCAGTGCTAATAAGTAACCATACAGAGAAGAGGGTTTTAGAGAACTTATATTAATATAGAGGTAAGAATGATTTATTATTTCCATATCAGTTTGTATAGGTTTTATGTATGGGTTTTAGCTCGTAATCTTTGGGAGTGCTATTTTGACTTTTTGTATGTGTGTGCCGGGGGAGGTTCTCTGTTTTAGCAGAGAGGAATGAGGGATTTCTGTATGGCTCTGGACAAGTTTGCAGGACAACTTGAGTCACTTTCTAATTTATTGATGTTAAATAATTGCAGAGCCTAATCATTGGTTTACCTCCTACACTTTATAAACTGATCTATATTCTCCCTATAAAATATGACACGACATAATAGAACACATTGCATTAATTTAAATATTTCCTGTTGTCTTTAACCAAAATGTGGAAAACATTCTACCAAGAGCCCTTCATTAGATACTAAAAGCATCTCTGGATGATGTAGCCAGAAGGCATATCTCAAATAGGAAACATTCTCTGTTTTATACTAATGGATTATTTGTAGAGAAAGTGTATATGCATCTTATGGAACACTAGTAATGAAAGTAAATGAATAACAGCATCAGTTTTTCATGTTTGCACTCCAATTTGGGGCTCTATGATAAAGGCAGGAA
Source organism: Phyllostomus discolor (assembly GCF_004126475.2). Taxonomy (NCBI): domain Eukaryota; kingdom Metazoa; phylum Chordata; class Mammalia; order Chiroptera; family Phyllostomidae; genus Phyllostomus; species Phyllostomus discolor. Next base: position 50,533,962 of record NC_040906.2, on the reverse strand, counting down.
AGTGCTCCCTTCCACGCCGGATAGAGCCTGCATCCTAATGTACTCTCTTTGTTCATGAAGGCATAGCCCTGGTCCAGCATCAATAGGACATGCCCTTTTAAACTCTTTGTTGTGATGGAAAGGATGCAATCCTGAGGTTTAAGAGACGTGCTGTGGTCACCTAGTAACCCTGTAACCTTGGACAAGTTACTTCTCTGGTCTTCATTTCTTTATCTGGAAAATGGTCATGTGAATTAGAAAATTTCTAAGGTCATTCTAATAAAATTCTGCGCCTCTAGTGGTACTGCATTATCTCTGACCCATACTCCTTTCCATGGTCTCCATGCACGTAGGGATAGGAGGTGGGAACAGCCAGAAGATGTGACTTAGAGTGCAGCAGATAGGCTCACAGGGGCATCCAGCTCACTGCCTTGTCAGTGCTCTGAGTTCTGATGAGCCTGTACCTGACCACAGACCAGACCTGACCTGGTTTTTTAATTCTCCTCGTCACTTGAGATAGGGAAGTGGGGATGCTGCGAATGAGGTTAGAGGCAAAAACATCTGGAATATACTCTTGATATCTAAAAACTCTGCCTTGGCTGGTGTGGCTCAGTGGATTGAGTAACAGCCTGCAAACCAAAGGGTCGCTGGTTCGATTCCCAGTCAGGGTACATGCCTGGGATGTGGGCCAGGTTCCCAGTAGGGCATATAGGAGAGGCAACAACGTATTGCTGTTTCTCTCCCTCTCTTTCTCCCTCCTTTCCCCTCTCTCTAAAAATAAATAAATAAAATCTTTAAACAAATAAAATAAAATAAAACTCAACCATGGTTTAAGAAACATGAAAAATTCATTTCATCTTATTTGACTTAGAAAAAGACTCTAAACATTATGACTTTTAAATGTTGATATACTTTTTGCATTAGTAACGGATTTCTTCTTTATTTTATTTTTAAGTTATAGTGTAAAAATGTTAATAAATATTATAAAACATTTAACCTATATGCACAAAATGCTAAGAAAAAAAAGAAAGTTCTTTTCCTCTACCACTGTGTAGGCATATCTGCTATTAACAGATATTATCTGCTTTTATCTGTATATTTCCAGACATTTTTCTATGCATATATCAAAGCAGTTGATGTGCATATCTTTTTGCCTTAAAAATTATATTATACTGTAAATACAATGATGTCAATGACTTTTTTAAAACTTAAATGTCTTTCATGGCTATTCTGCCATGAGATCATAGCAAGGTATGTGTTCATTAAAAACAGCAACTAGATTTGTTTGTATAAGTGTATGAACCTATTAGATCATATCTAAAGCAGTAACTCTGTGGACAGTGTTACCTTCCCTGAGCTCTTTCATAACTTGGGCCCCAGAATGAAGATAATCTTATTCCTAAAGGTAGGTCTTTATGAGCTATTCTGACTAATAAATCTATATTTATTGTCAATAAGCTAATATGTAACCTTTGCAGGTTTTATGTATTTTTTAAAATTTTGCTAGATGCTAATATAGTGCTTATTGTGTATTAGGCACAGTTCTAAATACATTTCAAATTTAAGGTAATTTCATCCTTATGACAATTATATGAGGTAGGTACTATTATTATTCCATTTTAGATTTCTTATGATTTTTCTATATAAACAATCATGTCATCTATAAATAATGAGTCTTCTTTTTTTCCTTTCTAATCTTTATGCCTTTTATTTATTTTCCCTGCCTCACTGTAGTGGTTAGGACCTTTAGCACGAGGGTGACTGGAAGTGGTGAGAGTGGGCATCCTTTCCTGGCTACCAGTCTTTGGGGGAAGTGTTCAATATGTCACCATTAGAAATGATTTTGATTGAAGATTGACGAAATCTCCTTCTAGTTTCAATTTGCTGAGAGGTTTTTTTTCTTTTAAATCATGAGTTGGTATTTAATGTTGTCAGATGCTTTTTCTGAATGTGTTAAAATTCCACATAGTTTATTCTGGTAATATGGTGAATTATAATGATTGATTTTTTAAATGTTAAAACTATGTTATGTTCCTGAGATAAACACTACTTGGTCATGATTTTTAAAGGATAGTTCTCCTCTTTATATATTGGATTTTATTTTATAGTATTTGTTGAGGATTTTTGTGTCTATATTCATATATATTGAGCTGTAATTTTCTTTTCTTATAGTACCTTTGTCAGAGTTTGGTATCAGGGTTATGTTGGCTTCATAAAATGAGTTGGGGAATGTTCCATCCTGCTCTATTTTCTTACAAGGTTTGTGTAGGATTAATATTTTTTTCTTTACACGTGTGATAGAATGCACTGTGAAACCATTTGTACTGGAGTTTTCTTAATGGAAAAGATTTTGATAATATATTCAATGACTTAATAGACATTGAGCTATTAAGATTTTAAATTTAATCTTTTGTCAGTTTTGGTCAAGAAATTTGTCCATTATAGTTACTTATTATCATTTCAGTGTATTAGGATCTCTAGAAAGATCTTATTTTTTATTCCTGATACTGATTATTTATATTCCCTCTTTTAAATTTTTTTGATCAGTCTAGCTAGGAATTTATCAATTTTATTGATCTTTCAACTAACTAACTTTTTAAAAAAAGTTTTGCTATTGTTTTCCTGTTCCTATTTCATTGATTTCTGTTTTTTTTAAAAATTAATATTTCCTTTTTTTACTAACTTTAGATTTAATTTGCTCTTTTTTTAACTTCTTAGGTGGAAACTTTTGTCATTGCTTTTATACCTTTGTTCTTTTCTATTATAAACATCAAAAGCTATAAATTTCCCTCTACACATCACTTTAACTGTGCCACACAAATTTTGATAAGTTATGTTTCTATTTTATTTAATTCAAAATATTTTTGTGTTTTCTCTGTGATTATTTTTTGGCCCATGAGTTCTTTAGAAGTGTCTTGTCAATTTCTTAATATTTGTGGGTGTCTAGGTTGTTACTATTATTTTTAGTTTAATTGAATTGTGGTCAGAAAACATATTTGGTAGGATTTCAGTTTTTTGAAATTTACTGAGACTTGTTTATGGTGCACCAGATTGTCTGTCATGGTAACTCACCATGTACACCGGAAAGGAATGAGCGTTCCGCGGTTCCTGGGGGCAGTGTGCTGCGAACGTCAGTCAGATCCTGTAGATGATAGTGATGCTCCTGTGTCCTCGTTTTTGTTGTCCTACTGTTGTCTCAGTTATTGAGAGAGTAGACAAACTCTCCAACTATGACTGTGAATTTGTTTATTCAATACTTCTGTTAATTTTTGCTTCAAAATGTTCTGTTCGGAACTTATGCATTTATTATTTTTTTCAGATAAATTGCCTGTTATCATGATAAAATGTCTCTCTTTGTGTCTGGTAATACTTGTTGCCTTGATATCTAGTTCATATGATATCACTATAGCCATTTCAGCTTTGTTCATCTTTAGTTTTTTTAACCTATTCTGCAGATTGGATAGGTTACATTGTTCTATCTTCAAGTTCCCTCATAGTCTCCCCCAGCCCCAATCTGTTAGGTTCATCCAGTGAATTTTTTTCATATATTGTATATTTTAGTTTTAGAATTTCAAGTTGGTTCTTTTTTATATTTTCCACTTCTCTGCTCATATTTCTTTTACATCCTTTAGTGTAGTTATAATAGCTACTTTAAAATCCTTGTCTGCTAATTCTAATATCTGTATCATCTCAGAGTTGTTCTCTATGGATTACTTTTTCTTTAGAGGATGGGTTATATTTTGTATTTCTTTGTATATCTGGCAATTTTGGAATGAACCTCAGACATTGTCAGTCATATGTTACAGAGATTCTGAATTCTGTCATATACTTCTGAAGAGTATTGATTTTCTCCTTTAGCTGGCACTTAACTTGGCAGAACTCAAATTCCAATTTTATCTTTGCTGTGACAGACAGCAGCAGAAATCTGTTGAGTTCTTTTTGCCTTACCTGGGCTGGTTGGAGTCTGTTCTATACATGTGTAATATTGGAATCAGTTAGAGATTTGATCAGGTTTTATATACTGAGTTTAGGCCTTCCCCTCTGTGGCTACCTTTTCTCTAGAATTTCCACCCTCATTTTCTAGTTGTTATCATCTTCCGGAATGTTATGCTCTGATTCCTCAACCGGTAAGATAGCAGGTGTCTATCTGAGGTCTCGCTATGCTGTGGAACTGACTCATGGGCCTTCCCTTGGAGGAGAGGCTGCAAAAAATTGGGAATTTATCAAGGGCCATTCTTCCAAGGGTCAACCCTCCATGAATTTCTGCCTGTTCTTGGTCACTCTCAGATAGTTGGGTTTTTTTCTGTTAATATTTTAGCCAGAGTTTATAGTTTTATCCATGAGAAAGTTGGTTTGATGTGAGTTACTGTTATGGCCAGAAGCAGAACTCTATTAGGCACTTTACAGATGAATTAAACACACACACATGCACACACACTCCACAGTAAATTTGAGTACCTTACCCAAGGTCATATCTATGATTTGAACATAGGCAGATAAGCAGTTTGATTCCAGATCCTTAGGATTTCTTCCAAGAGGAAGATTTAATGGTGAAAAATTTCAGGACAATGGCAAGAAGTATGAGAAATGCTGTGGGATTAATGGGGAGGTAAGGTGTCAATTCCTTGTGCAGTGGACCAGTCTCAGGATCTTACCACCCAGTGGACACTTCGTATGTCTTTGGGTGTTTACATTATGTTATCTACTAGTTTATATACAAGTTGCATGAAAGAACTGCGTTGCTTTTGGTTAACTGCAAGATAGATCTTTAGTTATGAAAGAGCCCTTATTTTCAGGGTTCTGTGATATTGGGCTCCTTGGGCCATCTTACTTAGAAACTGGTGAAGTTTGTCATGTGGGCTTTTTAGTGACTCAAATAAAGAGAACTGTTGAAGAAGAGTAGTGTACAGTAGTATAATGAATGCAGATGAATTGTTTATTGAAGAAACTCACAACCATAATTACGAGGTTGTGAGTTTCTCTAAAAAATGTAAGCCTAAGATTAATTTAGCTGATGTGAACCTTAGACCTTGGAAGCATAACAATAGGACCACGCTTGAGCAACATTTGTTTTAGAGTTTCTACTCTTTCTTGAATGTCTTCCTTTTTCTCCTCTAGCTTAAGTCAGTTTCAGTTAACATTCATCAAATTATGAATTTCACCTTATTCTTCTTATCCTTTGATTTTATCTTCTTTTTTGGTATTTTTGAGTCTGGCTTGCTTCATATTGATTTTGTCATAGTTGATAAGTTGATTTGTGAAGTAGTGAAATTGCTTCACGTGTGTTCCTTTCAAACTACAGGGAAAGGCCTATGTATTTGCTTTGGAATTCTCTCGGCATCCCACACTCGTGCTCGTATACCATACTTGAGCTGATTGACCGGTCAGGAGCAGGGGTTCAATATTTGATTGATTGATGGCTCTGAATCCCAGCCAGTCAGTTCTGGGAAGGTGGGCTTACCTTCTGAGTGAAATAAAGCTGAGTCCTTGAAGGCCACGATAAAGATTTTGGCTTTCTTCCTGAGAATGACAGGAAGCTGTGTGGAGTTTTAAGCAGCTGAGTGAGAAACCCAGCCTTAATTTTTTAAATAATCACTCTGGATGTTTGTGGAGTAGTTTAGTATAATCAAGTTCTATAGTATAGAAATGAACATATTAATGTTTAAAGTTCAGCCCAGGGATATAATATAGAAGTCTTCAGGCAGCCCTTTTGAGTATTATTTATCCTGATTGCAACACTGAAAAGAGTTGAGAAACTGAAAATTTGACATTGATTTTTTATGTGATTAAGGGCCTGGAATGTGAGTATTTTGTATTCATGATGAGAAATTTTATTTTCATAATGAAACCTTGAAATAATGCAAATATCAAAAAATTGGAAAATTGAATATTGCAAAGCTACTAAAAGTGTCAATTCTATATTTTACACTGGCATGGAAATTGATATGCCATATTTTGTTAATTTTCAAAAGCAAAATTAAAAATTTAGTATATATTTTAAAATGATGGAAAAAATCATGTTTTCTTTCAACAAAAAATATACAAAATAGAGATGAAACTTGTTATACTTTATCAACCCTCCAAATTCTGTTGCTTAACATCTGTTAGAAAGTTCTATTGTTCAAAGTGAAAAAATCTAATATTATTTAAGGAATCATTGGAAATCTGAGTTAAGAGCATTGAGATGCTGCTAAGACAGTAGCATTGTCAAGAGATTACAAATTTTCATGTGAAAATGTACTGATGTATTTCCCCTTCCCAAACATTTGTGGAGATGGAAGAAATTTTACACACACCCTAAAAAAAGAAATTGACAACTCCTGAATTAAACACATCCTTTCAGAAGGTTATAAGTTTAATAATGATTTGTTTGATTGATTCTCCCAAATTTGTATAGGAATAGGATGTTAATGCTTCTTGCATGCAACTTGTTAAATCATAGCACTCATATTCCTCATTTAAATAAGCACTTAAACTTGCATAGGCAAAACAAACATGGGTAAAAAAAGGACACGATTTCTCAGGAGGAAAACAGCCACCGAAAGGTGCACTTCACCCTGGGCAGTAAGTGGAATATCAGATTACTCTGTTTTTGTAAATAGTGTCAGTTCTGTCTTCTGGGTTGAAAAACTGGCAAGTGACAGCTCTCTCTAGTATTTCCTGAGGCCATCTGTACCGTTTTAGAGAATAAATCATAAATAGACCTTTGAACTAAGACAGTCTTGCTCGACCTATCCTTTTGCAACTGACTGCCAGTCCCAGCGGGATATCGAAGGGGAGGCTCACTTAGAATAAACAGTGGAATCCTTGTCCAGGAATGACTGCCTGGCAATTGTTTCATGGAAAACAGGGAGGGGTGGGGGCCAACAACCCTGCTCTGTTCAGTGGCTCTTTAATTTAGATTACCAATGATAAAGCCGGGGCTCCGGCTAAAGAAAGGTAGGATGCATACGCAGAAACATTAGTGCTAATATGCTGCAGAAAGACCAGATAAATCAGCCCAGCTCTCATACATCACTGAGGGAGAAGAAGCTGATTGCAACTTGACCATGTGCCTGAGTAGTCCCATCAGTGAGAAGAGCAGAACATGGATTAAAAAACACTAGAATGTACCTTTAGGGCTACTGCCGTGCTGGACCTGGGAGAAGTGTCTGGTGTAAGTTTCAGCTTGTTTTATCCACGTATTTACCAGTGTGTTCCCACGCAGGGAGCTTGTTTCTCTTTCTCTGTTTCCAGTGGAAGCTGCAAGCATGTTTATTTACAGTCGTAGCCTTTATTTTGTATAAATGTAATACCAACCTAGTAAAAGTTCTTAGCAGAGGACAGTTTCACCCAGTGTTTACCCAGGAGAGAAATGTGGAGAAGTGATGGTTATCATTAATGCCTGTAGGACTGCCTGTGGGTGAGTTTTGTTTTTCCGTTTTTTGGTATGTGGGGAGGTGAGGGTGAGAGGGGTAGATTTTAAAGGAAACGCTCAGTTTTGCCATTCATTGAAAAAAAGCGTGTTGGTAACCCAGCATTTCGTTCCTCCTGCGCTCTTTTGTTTTGAAAAACTGTGTTTGAATATGTAAGCCAGACTGCTCGCAACACATTATATTTTATGACTGGGATGTTTGTATTGTTTCATATCTGTTATTAGACAATATAATCATAAAGGATGTTTTCTATGGACCTTTTTATATTTCAAAATTAAGTACAGATGGTAATTTCCAGCCGTTTTAAAAATTTGTCAATTATTTAATTTAGTGTCACTCAAGCATCTGCACAGGGAGAAAGCTGAGATGGTACAAAACTGAATAAGCATTGATTGCTCGTCTGAATTGCATCTTTAAAGTTTTTTTCCTCAAATCTCTGATTTCACAGTTTATTTTTACCAAATTAGATTATCATGTTTCATTATCGAGACTGAATGGGTGGAACTCTCTCAGATATCCTACATTCCCCATTGGAACAGTGTGCAAAGCGCTTGCTGGTTGTTCCTCTGAGGGAAATTCTCATGCCAGCTCACCTAGAAGAGAGCTTAAATAATGCATGGGCAAGCGCGAGGCAAGATGGGATTTACGGCCCAGACACCGAGTTCGGGCTTTTTGTTCAGAGGAGAGACTACGTAAGTGTGAGCCTGTAACACACTCCGAGGCTCCAGGGGAAGGGCATAAGTGAATGAGGTTAGTGGCCACACAGTGCTGTCCACACGTTAATTCAAAACAAGCCTTAATACAGTCCATGGAGCCTACAGTGTGGTCTGAGGGAGGGAGGAAGGGAAACGTGAAGTGTCCTCTGCGAACAGAACCACCCGCCTGAAAGTTCCATCAGACAGACACAGGAAGTGAATGTTTTCCAGGGAGCAGCGTAGCCCTAGAGAGGGCGGATGTTTGACTGAGGCGAAGCAGCATGGCAGTCTAGTTCGGAAAAGATAAACCTTGACCAAATGGCAGCATTCAGTATACTACGTCTTCCATCTTGTCCTAATTAGAGGACGACGTCTGCTGAATCCTAATCCCTTTAATTGTTGGTAGAGCAGGCATGCGATATGCTATAAATACACATGAGCATTCATTTCTGAAATAATGGCTGTTGCCAAATATGTTAGACCGACAGGAGTGCTGGCCCAGGGAAGGCTGTGCTGAATAGTTGAGTTTTAGAGGTAATGGACCAGTTGAGAATCATTGCACAGCTGGGCCAGCAGCTGCACCCAGTGCTCTGTCAAGTTTGGCCTCTAATTTCCTTGAACTTGTCCTTGTTTGCCAAAATGATGAACATAGCAAGAACTTGTTTCAAATGAGCCCACTGCAAGCAAAAAAAGACCTCTCCAAGGAGTTTTTATTGAGGTATTTAGTCTAGAGCAGCAGTGGCCAAATGAGGTATTGATTAGGCAATGGGAAGTTTGAATAATTATAAAAATAAAAACCAAAGACAAAGTTGTAAAATGAGGTAAGCTGGCAGGAGACCAGAGTACATTAAAAGGCTGCATTGGGTCATCACTGTCATAACTAAAGGACATATGGAAAAATCCCATAATAACATCCAGCAATAATTATCTTGTAGTTAGGAAAAAATAAATAAGCCTGTGGGTTGGAAGGCAGCCCAGTAATCTCAATGTCTTTTTTTCCTAATGGTGTATTGTCCTGATAGTCTTTGGGACTGGATCAGGAGGAAGTGTCAGAGAGAGCGGTTCATATTAAGAATCATCTGATGACTAAACAATGCAATTACTGGCAAGCCAAAATGAGAAAGTAGCAAAGACTGTCCTTCCATTCACTGGTCCAGGCTTGAGCAAGTATTTATTTAGCACATACTATGTATCCGGCTTGTTCTAGATACATACTCTAACCAAATAAAGTATAAACAATTTTTAAGAGCAGACACTTGGATTTATACTTCTCATGTATGAATCCATCTCTTGAAAATCAGTGGCCTTCATATGGTAATAATTGCAAGTCTATCTAGCTCCTTGATTTTAAAAAAGATTAAACATTAAATGTTTTCATGCAAGTTCATTCATTCATTCATTCATTCATTCATTCCTTTTTGTTACAGCAGAGATGACTCTTCCCTTCTCAGGTTTGAGGGGTAGTGACTCAAACACTTACAGGTCAGGCGATTCTGGAGAAAACATTGTAACCTGTGGGAGAGTGAGTTTCCTGTGTGTGTGATGAAGAAAGTAACGCTCATCATGCAGAGTTGTGAGAATTAAAAGAGACATGCTTTCCTGCCCTCACAGGAGACAAGCAGGGTGATTCACCGCATGGACTGAGTGTGTGTGGCGGGGTGCTGGGGGTGGGAGAGAAGGAGCAGAAGTGGCAGGACAGTCGGCTAGGAGGGTGTACCAGAACCTTTGTTGAGCATGTGCTGCCAGTGGGAACACGGAGGAAAAGAGGAACCTGAAATATGTTTTAAAGGGAAAATTGAGAGAGCATGGCAGCTGATTATATTGAAATAAGGTGAAGAGGAAGGAGGAAGATTGCAAAGGAGGAATAGTCACGGTGTGGAGGGAAAAGATGACAGGTGTGTTATAACGGCAAGGTCTGTGTTTGCAACAACTAAGAAAACTAGAACAATCCAGTCCTTCAAGAACTTAGAAACTTGGAAATGGGAGGGAGGTGGGGAGGGTTGGGTGGGTGGGCTGGGATGGGAGTAAAGGACAGAAAACTGTACTTGAACAATGATTAAAATAATTTTTTAAAGTACTTAGAAACTAATGAAACATAAGTAGAGAGAAGAGGAAATTGGAGTGCCTAGGTAACTTATGTAAAGGGAATGAAAAAAAAAACAATAATAAACAAGTAATATAAGACTATTGTTGACAATAGAGTGAGAATTCAAAGGAATTGCTTAAAATGGCAAATCTATGTTTGGAGTTTTTCCCAGACAAAACCCACAATCATCAAATAATTAGGCTCTTCTGCAATCTTGGAGCTTATTTCAGTTTTCCTGAGTGGAAAAATGCCACTGAGCGGACACAAATAGTGTCAGGGCTGGGAAGAAAAAGAGCCTGAGGAAGAGAAATCCCCAAAATAGCTTGGCTGTAAAGAGGAGACAGGAGCCAAGAGATGGCGGGTCGACCTTTCAGAACTTAACCATTTATTACGATGACTTATCAGAGAGTTTGGCCACTGTTACTCCTTAAATAACTCACTGTGATTTTTCAGGAAACTCAAGCAGGGATCAAAACTATATCTAACCCTTAACTGGCAAATAAGTTGTAATCCAGAAGGCTTGTTTATTTACAAATCCTTTATAGGAACAATGTTGTAACTATCTTTGAGCTACTTTTTAAAAGTCTGCTCAACTCACCCTGTAGTAGAAATCACATACATTTGCAATAAAAAATTAATAGCTAAAGGAGTTCTATGTTAATAATTAAAACATATGAGCCATAATCCCAAGAATGGAAAATGTTTTGAATGTTAGTGCTGGGGGAAATGCAAGTTAATTACAAGATGGTGTGCGCTATGGCTATTTTAAAGTTTGTGCCCACTTTTACTGATTTTACTAGACTCTGAATTTAAAATTTTTTAAATGTAAGGATGTCCTCATCCTTATTTCAGGCATATCATGATAGCTGCCGTGACCAGGATTGTTTTCACGAATTGGAAAGGAAGGGGAGTGAGGATGAGAGAAAAAGCGGGAGGGGGAGGTACCGGGGTAGCCGGGGCAAAAGTCAAAGGAGGGAGGAGAAGAAGCAGGTCTGAAGAATGAGTGAGAAGGTGTTGCATGAAGGGAAATAGGGAGTTCTGAAGAGGGGGCGCTGGGCCCCATAGCTCCCTGGGTCCATCACCGGGGGGGTGCTTAAGAGTCAGAGACTCAGAGAAGTTGATTCTTGAGTAGGTGATGTCTCTCACATGACTGGTAGTAGATGGCAGACCTGGGTGATCTCCTAGAACCTTTGGTCTCCTCTTGTTTCCCCCTTACAGCCCTCTCTTAGCTTCATTTCCTTCCCCATACAGTTTGGATACCATGGTCTATCATTTTAACCACCCTCTTACCCATACTTTCAGTTCTCCCGTTTTTCCATTCAATAAAGATTTTTTTGAGTTATTCCTATTTTTCAGGTATTGTTGTTTCAGATACTTAGAAATGAACAAAGCCTGCCATTGGTACTTGCCAGGCCAGATACCAACCCTTAATCAATCCAGTTCTGGGCTTTCTCCTGCCTCCAACCAGATTGGTAAGCACAGGAGAGAAAATCGTACTGCAGTCCAGGTTGAAGATGTGGTAAATTTACAACCTCCAGTCTCGGTTGGACTCCTCAGTGTAGCTCAGCGATCTTTATGTGCTTTCCTTATACTCTTCTGCTGCTCTCTCCAAAACTTATTTATTGGGAAACTTTTCTACTTTCCTCAAATCTTTGGCCAAACTGCACCCCTCATGCCTCTCACCATGCAAGAGTTCAGTTTCCTGCCACCAAACCTATTAACCTTGTAAGCTGAACAAAATTGTTTGCCTTGAGGACAGTTCAACACAGTAAATGTCAGATCTCACTCCAGAAAGCGTTTACTGGAAGCTTCTTGAGGAATCAACCAAGACCAAATCGGGAACTAACTTCAGATCGCACAGCCAGATTGCCTAAACATTCTCTTCATGCATCTTTCTCCCCAAAGTCTGGCTCCTCATGGCAGCTATCAGTTGATTCTCCTCCTTTATCCTCCTCTACCCCACACTAATTCTCTTCATCTTCTTTCCCCTCCTTTCACTCCTTACAGGTGGAGCCAACCAGTCTCTCTTGCTGCCTGCCGTTTTTCTCCCACTCCTTACCTTCGTCAGCACAAGTCATAGACAGTTCAGTAAGCAGATTATCCTTCTTCCCAGTGAGAAGAGGAACGCATTGCAAATATTGGTGATTGAATATATATAAAATCTAAATTAAACAAAATAATATCTAAATTAAAAAACTAAATTAAATATATGTTTTAAATTGTCCGTTTGTATTCATCCATTCCATCTTTCCTCAGGTTAAAGTAGAAGAGGTTTTCTTCTTCTGATTCCTCCAAGTATGTCCGGTACCCATTCACTCCCGTATTCTTGTGGTGCTTGCTTTATGCATCATTTCCTTGGTTTTTTAGCTTTTCATCTCTGATGGGAGGGTCTTTTTCATCAGAGTGTACATGATTTCCAGCCACTCCAATCTTTAAAAAAAAAGGGCAAAACTAAACCTTCATCTTGCCCACATTTACCTACTCAGCTTTTCCTCCCCACTTATAGCCACACTTCTTCAAGTTTGCTGATTGCCCTTCTCTCCTGAAAAACCGCCCTCGGCACGCTGTCCATGCCCCCACCACACACACTACCAATTTTGTTGTATTTTGTCTCTTTTGGGGCTGAAATGCTAACTCAAATCTTTTTACATTCCTCCTTGTTCTGTTGTTTATAGTATGAACTTGTCCTAATAAAACTGAAGTTTCGGAACTCAGAAGCCTTTTCTGTTCCAAAGCTGGTTATTAAAATAAAAAAATTCTTTGACTTTCTGTGCTTTGGATAAAAAAAACCTATTTAGCCACTCAGTTGGCTTCTTTGTTTTCTTCAAGTCTTTTCATGTCCTTGGGGTAATGGAATAATCCTGAGGCGACTGGGTGGGGGGAGGGGCGTAGTAAAAGGTAAATGAGTTATGCTTGCCTGTGGTCTGAGAAATCATCCAAGAGAAATGACTCTTGAACCTAAACATGAAGGTCCAATGTAACCTCTTCGCCTACTGAAACATATCCCTCGTCATCTGAATTGTACCTAGACAGAAATGATTAGACATTTGTAATTTTTCAGCATTTCACGAGTGAAATGCATTTATGACTGAGGGTATGGCTATGTGTCAGGTCTTTATAATAAATTGTGGTGAAAAAGAACTAAACCTGTTAGCCTTGTCCAGTTTCATCCTGATTAAATAGGCACAAGCTGATGTTCATCCAGGCCAATCTATAAAGGTGGGGGGGGGGACATTTAAGAAATTGTTTTGAACCTTTGAGCCCTAACTACATTTTGGAGAGGTCTCAGTGACATGGAAGAAGTCTAGTGATTTGGGTCAGACAAATAAATGTTTGCATTGCTTAATTAACATCCTTAAAACCATTTTTGTTGAAGCATATAGAATATTCTTGAACTTCCCGGAATACAAGAAAGTGAAATATGTTTTACATATTCAAACTGTGTCATACCTAAGTTAATCCAAATTTTAACTATTCATCAACAACAGGGAAACTGGAGAAGGTGTGACGTGCTTCAGTTGTTGAGCTCTTATCTGGGCGTGCAAGCACACTTTGGACAGATTGGAATTGAAAGAACAGATTACTGGACCACCTAACAAAACAGCTTCCCAGTAATCGATCTCTGGAATAATAAAAGCATGAATTAAATGTTTTTTGATCAATATTATTCACACAACTCATATCCTTAATGATGGTGCTTAACTGAAAGGAAGGCCTTTGCTTCAAGGTTCATTTGCAGTCCACAGAGAACTTTGAAATTCGTTTTGAAACCCCGGTGCTTCTGGAAAATATGAGTCTTATATTTCATTTTGTGGAATTAGAGTTGACTGCACAATAGTATGTTCTTTTGGGGCATGGACCATCTCTCCTTTTTCACTCCAAGTTTCAGTAAGAAAAAACGGGGGCGGACAGAGGGGAAGGAACCTCTGGAGCTGGGGAAGAGCCTTGTGTAATTTTCTCCTGTTAATTGTGCTCATGCCTCCTATAAAAGTACCTCTTGCCCTGGCCGGTGTGGCTCGGTTGGTTGGCGTGTCCTCCTGTGCACTGAAAGGTTGCGGGTTACATTCTTGGTCAGGACACATACCTAGGCTGTGGGTTCGGTCCCTGGTTAGGGCATATGTGGGAATCAACCCATCGATGTTTCTCTTTCATATTGATGTTCTGTCTCTCTATCCCTATCATTCTCAAAAAAATCAATAAATGTACCCTTAAGTAAGGATTTTTTACAAAGTGCCTCTTGCATGGAGACCCAGACAAGGGAGGCAGCTGTTTGAAGTTTTTTTTGTTTTTTTTTTTTTTATTAATTCAGAGGACTGAGTTGCAGTTCCAGCATCTTCTTAACTAAGTCAGGTTCTGCAGTTTTGCCTCTTCTAAAAGGAGAACATAGGAAGTGCTTTGAACTCTTTTTTAAAAAGCCCTGAAAATTGAAAACTCAGTGATGGAACAATTGTAAGTTTCTATGAAGTCACATTTGGAGCAGTGCAGAAGGAAAGATCTGTTGATGTGGTCTTCCCAAAATACTAGTGTCAAGGCAGATCCATCAGCAGCCTCGGCTCCTCTGCAGCGAGTGGAGTGGCATGTGGAACTACAAAGATAGGCAACTTGTCTCCACCACTTACTGCTGGCCAGCAAAATTTTGCAAGGCTGCAAAATGAGTCCTGTGGTATTCAGCCCATTCTAGGCCACTGGTAAGGATGGCAGCTCTTCTGGAAACGTGAACAATGCTATAATCATTCACGTATGTCATTTCACTTTTGGAACTCACTGTGATCCTCCACAGGAGTTTCTGATGTTTATTCAGAAATTGGATGGTAGATGGCTGGAGAACCTTATTGCTGAATCCATGCAACAGTTGAAAGCTAGTCCGAAGTGGGAATAAACAGAGGCTACACTCTTCTGCCCCTAATCAACTGCAGTTCGTAGCATAAAACTAAGGTCTTCAATTTATTTTGTCATTTTTGAGGCATAACAAACACTGCATTCCCAGCTCATGATATTAGCCCAGTAATTTCTTTCAGGTGTGGGGAAGGGTTATAGAATCTTTTTCTTTGACATGATCCTCAGTCCTTGGAGGATTGGCTTCAGTTACTGGTGTCCCTTTAAGTTTAATTCATTTGCTTGTTTTCATTCATTTATTGACTCCCACTGTGTGCCAGACATTTTTCTAGGCATAATGTTTAGAGCAGAGCCAGATTTATTTCTGATGATGGTAAAGTGTACACCCAAGAAAGCCTCTTCAAAAGGCACTTTCATGAACAAAAGAGCTCAATATTGTTACTTTATATTGTCTGTAGCTTTTGTGGAAAGCTGAGGTTTTCTTTGTTTCAGTCATGTACTGTAGAGGGAACAGAAAGTTTTGGGTCCTTTGTTTATAAACTCTCCCACATGCTTCCCCAACTTGGGGCTACACAAGGACATTTAAGTGACACAGCCTAGATCTCCTCCTTGTTTCTCATTCTTTAACATGAACGACACATGGAAGAGCTGAGGGAGAGCACTCTGCATGAAGAGGAACAGTTCTTCCGATATTTTCTAAAAGCAGAGGTATCTACTTTTGGCTTAAAAGAGTGTCATGAATCCTAAGCTTTTGCAAAGGCTTGACTTTCGAAAGGCTTGACTTCCTGCTAAAGTGTTTTCCGAAAGATGAAAAGTAACTCAAGGACAAACACCCAAGCAAGGGCCTGGCATTTTGTAAGTGCTTAGTAAGTGCTGTGGTCCAGAATCTGAAGCCAACCAGAATCTTGATCAGAATCCAAAGGTTAAGTTAAAAAACAAAACAAAACAAATTTTCCTCCCCTCTAAGTGAATCTCTAGAATGATTCATTTCCTTTTCTGTAAAGTATGAATACTAATACTTACCTTGTGGGGTTTTCAGGGGGCCCAAATAAGATAACAGGGGAAAATTCTTCCTAAACAATTAAGTTCTATTCAAATAGAAAGTTTATCATGGAAAAAAATAAAACCAAGTCTAAAGCCTTGATTCTTATGTATTTTCTTATTGAATAGCAACCCATTTAAAAAAGAAAATAAACTAATACATACTACTTTGAATTCAAATAAAAATATTGAATATTTGTTTTCTTTTTTTATGGTTGTTCTGTTACAGTTGTCTCAGTTCCCCCCGTTGCTCTCCCCTGCTCCCTCCCCACCACCACCCTGCTCCCGCAGTCAGTCCCCACCCTGTTGTCCATGTTCATGGGCCATTTATACTTGTTCTTTAACCAGGCCCTTCCCCTTCTTTCCTCCCTTTTCCGCCTCCTCCCTCCCCTCTGGTCGCTGCCAGTTTGTTCCTTGTTTCCATGCTTCTGGTTCTATTTTGCTCATTTTTTGTTTTGTTTGTTAGGTTCCTGTTATAGGTGAGATCATTTGGTATTTGTTTTTCATCGCCTGGCTTATTTCACTTAGCATAATACTCTCCAGTTCCATCCATGCTGTTGTGAAAGGTAGGAGTCCTTTCTTTCTTTCTGCTGTGTAGTATTCCATTGTGTAAATGTACCTCAGTTTTTTTTTATCCACTCATTTACTGATAGCTACTTAGGCTGTTTACAGCACTTGGCTATTGTAAATAACACTGCTATGAACATCGGGGTGCATAGGTTCTTTTCAGTTGGTGTTTCAGGGTTCTTAGGTATAATCCCAGCAGTAGAATCACTGGGTCAAAAGGCAGTTCCATTTTTAGTTTCTTGAGGAAATTCCGTACTGTTTTCCACAGTGGCTGCACCAGTCTGCATTCCCACCAACAGTGCTCGAGGGTTCTTTTTCTCCACATCCTCTCGAGAACTTGTTGTTTGTTGATTTGTTAATGATGGCCATTCTGACCAGTGTGAGGTGGCATTTCATTGTGGTTTTAATTTGCACCTCTCTGATGGCTAGTGATGCTGAGCATCCTTTCATATCCCTATGGGCCCTCTGTATGTCTTCATTGTAGAAGGGTCTGTTCAGGTACTTTGTCCATTTTTAAATTGGATTATTTGTCTTTCTGGCATTGAGTGATATGAGTTCTTTATATGGGGTTGGGGACCAAATCCTTGTCTTAAGTATCATTGGCAAATATGCTTTCCCATATAGTTGATTGCATTTTCATTTCGTTAATATTTTCTTTAGCTGTGCAGAAGCTTTTAAATTTGATGAAGTCACATTTATTTATTCTTTCTTTTATTTCCTTTACCCTAAGGATGCATTGGTGAAAATATTTCTGTATGGGATGTTTCTTCTAGGACTTTTTTGGTGTCACAGATTATATTTAAGTTTTTTATCCATTTTGAGTTTATTCTGGTGTAAGATGTAAGTTGGTGGTCTAGTTTCACTTTTTTGCATGTACCATTCCAGGTCTCTCGGCACCATTTTTTAAAGAAGCTATTTTTACTCCATTTTATGTTTCTGCCCCCTTTGTCAAATATTAATTGCCCACAGAGCCATGGGTTTCTGGGCTCTTTATTCTGTTCCATTAATCTATGTCTGTTCTTACACCAGTACCAGACTGTTTTGATTACAGTGGCCTTACAGTATAGTTTGGTATCAGGTATTGTGATCCCTCCTACTTTGTTCTTCTCTTTCAAGATTGCTGAGGCTATTTGGGGTCTCTTTTGGTTCCATATAAATTTTTGAAATATTTGTTCTAAATCTGTGAAATATGTTATTGGTATTTTAATAGGGATTGCGTTGAATCTATAGATTGCTTTGGGTAGTATGGACATTTTAATGATGTTGACCTTTCCAGTCCATGAACATGATATATGCTTCCATTTTTTTGTACCTTCCTTAATTTCTTTATTCAGTGTTCTGTAGTTTTCTGAGTATAGGTCTTTTGCCTCCTTGGTTAAGTTTATTTCTAGATACTTTATTTTTCTTGTTGCTATAGTAAATGTTTTTTTTTCTAGTTTCTGTTTCTGATATTTCATTATTGGTGTACAAAAATGCCTTCAATTTCTGAATATTCACTTTGTATCTTGCTATTTTACCAAATTCACTTATCGGGTCAAGTAGTTTTTTGGTGGAGCTTATACAGTTTTCTATGTACACTATCATCTCGTCTGCAAAAAATGACAGTTTTACTTCCTTCTTTCCAATTTGTATGCCTCTTATTTCTTTTTCTTGTCTGATGGCAGTGGCCAGAACTTCCAATACTAAGTTGAATTAAAGCAGTAAAAGCAGACATCCTTGTCTTTTTTCTGATTGTAGGGGGAAAAGTTTTAGTTTTTGCCAGTTGAGTATGATGTTGGCTGTAGGTTTCTTGTATATGGTCTTTATTAGGTTGAGGTATGCTTTCTCTGTTTCCACTTTGCTGAGCATTTCTATCATAAATGGGTGTTGTACTTTATTAAATGCTTTTTCAGCATTTATTGTTATGATCATGTGATTTTTGTCTTTCATGTTGTTTATGTGGTGTATTATGTTTATTGATTTGCAAATGTTATACCACCCTTGCATCCCTGGGATGAATCCCACTTGATCATGCTATATGATCTTTTTAATGTTTTGCTGAATCCAATTTGTCAATATTTTGTTGAGTATTTTAGCATCAATGTTCATCCGCAATATTGGCCTATAGTTTTTTTTCTTTGTTGTGTCTTCACCTGGTTTTGGAATTAGGATAATACTGGCTTCATAAAAAGAGTTTTGAAATTTTCCCCCTTCTTGGATTTTTTGGAATAGTTTCTGAAGGATAGAGGTTAGCGCTTCCCTAAAAGTTCAGTAAAATTCACCTGTGAAGCTATCCAGTCCAGGGCTTTTGTGTGCTGGGAGCTTTTTGATTACTGCTTCAATTTCATTAAATGTTATTGGTCTATTCAGGCATTCTGCTTCTTCTTGATTCAGTTTTGGAAGATTATATGTTTTTAGAAATTTGTCCATTTTGCCTAGGTGTCAAATTTCTTGACATATAGTTGTTTGTAGTAATTTCTTACAACCTTTTGTATTTCTGTGGTATTGGTTGTAATATCTCCTTTTTGTTTCTGATTTTATTTATTTGGGTTCTCTCTCTTTTTCTCTTAATGAGTCTGGCTAAAGGCTTGCCAATTTTGTTTATCTTTTCAAATAACCTGCTCCTGGATTTATTGATCTTTTGAATTGTTCTCTTAGTTTCTGTGTCATTTAATTATGCTCTGATCTTGATTATTTCCTTCTTTCTACTCACTCTGGGCTTTGTTTGTTGTTGTTCCTCTAGTTCTTGTAGATGTAGGGTTAGGTCATTTATTTGAAATTTTTCTATCTTTTTTAGGTAAACCTGTGTTGCTATGAAATTCCCTTCCAGGATTGCCTTCACTGTGTCCCATAGGTTTTGCTCTGTTGTGTGTTTATTTTCATTTGTTTCCACAAACTTTCTGACTTCTTCCTTGATCTCATTGTTAACCCATTCATTGTTTAATAGCATGTTTTTCAGTTTCCATGAATTTGAATGTTTTCAAGTTTTTTTTTTTTGAGGTTGGTTTCCTGTTTCAAGCCAGTGTAATCCAAGAAGATGCTTGATATGATTTAAATTTTCTTGAATTTGTTGAGGCTTGTTTTGTGACCTACCATGTGATCTAGCTTTGAAAATGTTCCGTGTGCATTTGAAAAGAATGTATATTTTGCTTCTTAGGGGTGACAATTTCTGTATCAATTATTTTGCTTCTTAGGGGTGATCAATTAAATCCATTTGATCTAGAGTGTTGTTCAATGCCACAATATCCTTGTCGATTCTGTGCTTGGGAGATCTATCCATTGTTGACAATGGGGTGTTAAAATCCCCTACTATGAGTATGTTGCTGTAGATATCTTTCTTGAAGTCCTCCAAGATTTTCCTTATATACCAAGTTCAGCACAAATGACACCCCTTTTTATTACAAAATCTTTTATTACAAAATCATAAGCATGTAATTCTGTAACATAGTAATATCACACTCAAGCACCATATAACATTTTAGGTGAAATGTTCAAATTAAAACTATAAATTATTACACTCATATTATTACCCCACCAACTACACTCGAGCAGGCATTACTTGTGCTGGACCCTATATTTTGTTGCTCTTATGCTCTTAAACATGTATGTTTACAAAGGTTATATCTTTTTGATGGATTGTTACCTTAAGTATTACATAGTGTCCTCCTTTGTCTGTTTTTATGGGCTTTGTTTTAAAATCTATGTTGTCTGGTATAAGTATTGCTACCCTAGCTTTATTTCTCATGTCTGCTTGGGATATTTTTTTCCATCCCTTCACTTTCAGTCTCTGTAGATCTTTTGTTCTGAGGTGGGTCTCTTTTAGACAGCATATATGCAAGTCATGTTTTCTTATCCATTCAGCTACCCTATGTCTTTTGATTGGAGCATTTAATTCAATTATATTTAAAGTTATTGTTGATAAGTTCTTATTCATTGCTATTTTTTCCCTTTGTACTGTGTTCCCCCTTCTTTCTTTTTAAAGACTTTATTTATTTTTAGAGAGGGGGGAAGGTAAGGAGAAAGAGAGGGAAAGGAACATCAGTGTGTGGTTGCCTCTCTTGTGCTCCATACTGGGGACCTGGCCAGCA
Source organism: Phyllostomus discolor (assembly GCF_004126475.2). Taxonomy (NCBI): domain Eukaryota; kingdom Metazoa; phylum Chordata; class Mammalia; order Chiroptera; family Phyllostomidae; genus Phyllostomus; species Phyllostomus discolor. Next base: position 50,513,276 of record NC_040906.2, on the reverse strand, counting down.
TCCCAGGCATGTGCCCTGACTGGGTCTCAAACCTATGACCCTTTGATTCGCAGGCTGGTGCTCAATCCACTGAACCACACTATCCAGGGTGCTCTCTCTCTCTCTCTCTCTCTTTCTCTTTTTCTTTATCTTCTTTAGAAGAGATGCTAAAAGGACTGAAGAAGCCACTTGCAATGCTGGTTTGGTGGACATGTGTTCTTTCAGCCTTTTCTTTTTGTCTGGGAAGCTCCTTATTTTGTCTTTTATTTTAAATGAGAGTCTTGCCGGGTAGAGTAGTCTTGATTGCAGGCCTTTGCTTTTCATTACTTGGAAGATTTCTTGTCATTTCCTTCTATGTTGTAGTGTTTCTGTTGAGTAACTGGCTGATAGCCTTATCAGGGCTCCCTGGTATGTTACTAGCTGTTTCTCCCTTGCTACCTTTAAGATTATCTCTTTGTCTTTTAAATTTTGCCATTTTCATTATGATGTGTCTTGGCATGGGCCTCCTTGGATTCATCTTGATTGGGATCCTCTGTACTTCCTGGACTTGCATGACTTTTTCTCTCAGCAAGTTAGGGAAGTTTTCTCTCACTACTTTTTCAAACAGGTTTTCTGTCCCTTGCTCCTCTTCTTCTACTTCTGGTATTCCTATGATACAGATATTATTACATTTCATGTGGTCTTGCAGCTTCCTTAAACCTTCTTCATTCTTTTTTAGTGTTTTTTTGTTTTGTTGCTCTGTCTGGCAATTTTCTTCTATGTTGTCCTCCAGCTTGCTGATTAGAGCCTCTGCTTCATCTCACCTGTTTTTAATTCCTTCTACTGTGTTCTTCAATTCAGAAATTGTATTCTTCATTTCCTCCTGGCTCTTATTGATAGTTTCTATGTCCTTTTTCATGCTGATGTAGTACACAGTTAAGTTCCTTGTAGCTTCCCTGTAGTTCTGTGTATTTCTCACTGAGCTCATTGAACTTCCTTATAATCATTGTTTTGAACTCAGTATCTGATAGTTTACTTGCCTCTATTTCATTTAGCACTCTTTCTGAGGATTCCTCTTTTTCTTTTTATTTGGAGTTGTTTCTTGTTTTCCCATTATTTGTGAGACTCTTCCTGTTTGCTTCTGCTTCTTAAATTGATCTGTTTTGACTTCCTGACTTTGTGGTAAGAAATTCTATGGTAGGAGACCTGTGAGATTCAGTGGTGCAGTCTCCTTGATCTCCTGAAATTTATGCTCTTAGGATGCCCTTTATGCCATTTTATGTTGGTTCTCTGGATGTAATTGGGTTTTGATTGTAGATGGGTTTTTCTCTGGTGTCCTTCCCTCCAGCTGGCTGACTGAGAGCCAATCTACCCACCATGTCATGTATGTTGTTGTGCAGGTGCTGGCAAAACAAAACCATACAACCCAGGAAACAAACCCATACCTGCACCCACACCCACAATCACACTATCAACAACAAATGAGCCATTATTAATAAGAGTGTAAAGAGATGTAGACTACTGTAAGAAAGGAGAAACAAATATGAGATGGCTAACTCAAAGAAAAATGATTTTGAGAGGGTAGTGGAGGAGCAATAATAAGAGTAGGGAATCAGGGAAAGGTGTAGAGACAAAGAAAATAAAATTTACATTGTAAATAAAAAGAGAGTGAAGAAGGTTTAATAGAACAAGAGAAGGGAAGCATATACTATTAGATTTAAACAGAAATTTTAAAAAATATGGTGAAAGAAGGAAAGAGTCCTGGCTGGTGTGGCTCAGTGAATTGAGTGCCAGCCTGTGAACCAAAGGGTCACTGGTTTGATTCCCAGTCAGGGCATATGCCTGGGTTGCAGGCCAGGTGCCCATGAGAGGCAATCACACATTGATGTTTCTGAATCTCTCTTTCTCCCTCCCTTCCCTCTCTCTCTTAAAAATAAATAAATAAAATCTTTTTTTAAAGATAAGAAAGAAAAGCATAACTAACTAACTAAATAAATAGGAACCAAATTGGAGAAAAAAGATCCACCACAGCTCTATCACCAACAAATGAGCTAAGATTAATTATAGTTGGGATGGGAATAAGATGGAAAAAGAAAGAAGGAAAGGCTTAAGAGATATCTAGAGGAAAGGGAAGTTATTTCGAGATGATAGAGGGAGAAGGAATACTAAGAGTGAGGAATGAAAACCAGGGGAAAATTAAAATTTGAGACCAAAACCAAGAAAGGGCAGGAGGAAGGCAGAATAGAGGGGAATGGTAAAATTTGAAATACCAATTTAGTGAAGATCTAGAGATAAAATTGAAGAAATGCAACAACAATCAACCTATCCACAATCAATGAGCAAAGATTGATAATGGTGGGGAGAGAACAAGGGTATTTTAAGACCGGGAAAAAGAATGTGATATGACCAATGACAAGAAAAATGATTCTGAGAGACTGGAGTGGGGAGAAATAGAAGAGAACAGAATGGAAGCAAGTCATAACAAGAGAGAAAACAAAATTTAAAATGAAAATAAAAGAGGAAAGAAGAGGGTAAAGGGGGGTAAGAGAAGAGAGTAGAAAAATATGAGATTTGAAATAAACTATAATATAAAATTTAGTGACTTAATATGCACAAACTTGAAGGACAAGAAATGAATGTTAAAAAGCTACAGAAGGGGAAAAAACCTTGAATCATGAAGACCATGGTGGAATTCATCTTGGTAAGATCTAGTATTTGCCACTGTTTCTTCTTTCTGAATCTGCCTCTGGTGATGTCAGATGGTGTCCCAATCTGGCCTTAGGCAGCCAGTTCAAGACTAGCAGGGATCCACTGTCTATGGCTGACTCCTTCAGTTGTCAGTCTAGTCACTCTGTAAACAGCAGCCCATCTTAAGCACCACAGGGTGGGGCAGAGCAATTTTTGTGGATGGAACTAATGCTTCCTCAGGCTGATGCCACTCAGAGGGGAGTGGTCTGCCTGAGTAAGATGGCTCCTGCTGCATGGGGGATCACTTAGCACCAGGATACTGGTGGCTGCTCCCTCGGTTCTCTTCCCAAAGCCACCATCCCCAGTCTTACCTCAAATGTCTCTAGTCCACTCTGCCTTCCCTCTGCTGGAGCCCAGGGTAAGTGGTGGCAAATGAAATTTTATTCATTGTCCCTTTAATAGGCTCTCTGTGACTCCAGCTGTCTGTGCCTGGCAGAAAGAAACCCTGCCACTTTTCACAGCTGGATATTATCTGGGTTCTTTTTGGGCTCTGGTGCTATAGGCTGGGAAGCCCAGCTTGGGGTTTAGATCCTGCACTTCTCAGAAGAACCCCCTGGCCACTGAAATATTCCTCCGGGATTTCAGCTACCCCCTGGGGGAACCTAGCCAGCCCTCTTGTTTTCCCTCTGCACTCCCTACCAGTCACATTGTGGTGAACTGGTTCCTTCTGTCAGTCTGTGGTTACAATAAGGCTTCTCTCTCCCTACTGTTCAGTTGTTTATTCCAGATGATTTCTCTCCAATTTAGTTGTAATAGCAAGTTGGTCCTGGGAGGAGGTTAGTGTAGCTTCCACTTACTCCTCCACCATCTTGGATCCCCCTCAAAATATTGAAGAAGTTATTGTTAAAAATTCTTTCCCTGTGGGTAATTTTATACCTGTATTTTTTGAAGAAAATTATAGAAAGCAAAGGAAGTACAGCATGTTGAATAGAGTTAATGATAGATTTTGTGTATTGAAAATCATGGAAAATGTGTTTCTGATATTTAGACATCTTCACCCATGTTGCTGTGTGTGGAAGGTGGGGGCAGGGAGCACGCTCAGAGCAACTTGACTCAGGCTTCAGGTCCTCAGTCCAGTCTTAAAGCCGCTTAGCCCCTCGCTGCATTTTGGAGATTTTTTATTAAGTTCAACCATGCAAAATTGTTGATATCCAACCACTTTTGACCTACAGAATGGCAATTTCACACATTCAGCCTAGTGTAATTATATTTCTATTATTGAGTGGGCCTTCATTTATTCACCTGCTTGGTCTGACATGGACATCTGGAGGTAGTGATTGTATCTGATATCTAAAATTCACATCCAGAAGTCTATGCTCAGACAATGTAAAATATGAAATATACATCTAAAAAGTGTTTTTATGTGAGCTGCAGATGCTATTACTGACACTCTTTGTGGAAACACTGCAATAGAATTCGTAGGTGCTTAATAGTTGGGGACACCAAAGGAGTGTTCCGCTAAAACTAGGAACCGTGCTGGCAACTGCATCACCCTGGATGCTGCATTGCCTGAGTCACCTCCTCATTCCTCAGCTGCACTTCCCTCCCTCTGGACCTCACTTCCCTCTGCTATTGTCACCACTATACAGCTACTGCTGCTTTTGCCTGAAGCTTGCCCAGCTGGGGAATTTAGGGTACCCCACTGCACTGCTTTCCAAGCACTTGTTATAGCTTTACATCATCACCCTGTACATTCTACTGTCTTACATATATATATGTGATATATACATAAGATATATGCATATCTTATACACCTAAAATAGATGATATATATTTCCAGGCCAACTCATAGATTTGAGAGGCTGTCCATCATGTCTTTTTCTGGAATGATGGTCTAATGTAACTTGTGGAGACTTTTTTGTTTCATGGGAGAGGAAAAATGCCAGCTCAACCTTTAAGCTTCTTATCCCTGTTAAGCAGCTGGAGCCTGTATTGGTTTATGTCAGGATTTGTTTTCCTGTTCCTGTTTTTGAGAGGCCACAGCCTTGCAGATAGTCCCAGGATGGGGCTGTGGCTTCAGGAAGAAAGTTCTGAAGCCCCTATAGTTAATTCTAGGCGGGAATGGCTCATTTCGGTTCCTGTGGAGTGTCTTAGAATGACCATGAATGCCACCTGCAGTCTGCTGCTATACGCATGGATATAGTGGGGTGAGATTATTTCTCTTTATGCCTGTTTCTTATTCTCAAAATGACTTTATAATTTTATCCTATCTATAAGTTAAGATTTGAGTTTATCAAAAATCCTATGTAAAGCTATCTACCTAAGTATAGACTAGGGATTATGCTAGCAGAATCAATAGCTTGAGAATAGGTTTTGATCAAAACTTTTGAAATGTTTTGAAAAGAGGCATAGCACCTTTAACTCAATTTTTAAATTTGGTATAAAACTTATATATTTATTTCTAGTAGAATAAGAAAACGAAACCTTACGTGTCTATCTTAAGATTCAGATAACCTTCTTACATGTGGCTTTTCTAGTGCCCCACTGCCTTTCATTCCCAGACAGTCACCTGTGTTTACTGGAGGGAAAAGGGCGACAGTCACTTCTCCCTATAGGGCTTTGCCATTATCCAACCAGCCTGTATCATATCTGAAACCCCACTAACCCGGCAGAAATGAGAGGCATGAATGTCAAGACTTTCTTATTCCACTGACTTCAAAAATGGGTTTATGATGTTGCTCAAAAGAGAAACTTTGGAAATTCACTTGCTTTCCATTTTCCCCAATTTTTGAGGTGAGAGGCTCTTGACAGAGTTTTGATGGGCATGGGTGTGCTGTCTGCTGACGAGAGAGCTGACGCACGTCAAATGTGGCAATCGTAGGGAATTCTTCTCGAGAACTCAGAGAAATGCCTCATAGGGCCCAGGGTGAGGTGGAGTGTAGTGAAGCACAAGACTCCAAGTCTCAGTGATTTATCTCAGCTGCTGACCCATTTTATGTCCTTGCGTAAATCGCTTAACCTTTCCGTGTCTGTGCTTTTGATTGTAAAATGGAAAGAAGGTCCCCGTTTCCTAGACCTCATTAAAAGGGATATTATACATTTTTGACAAAGAGAGGAAATTAATAGTTTTGGGCACCGAACGCGATTCCGGAGGGGAGGTTCAACAATATTTTGAGATGATGACATTTTTGAAATAAGCAAATGAACAGTCAAGGCAATTATTGACTCTATTAAAATAGAGTAAATCCTTTACATTCAAAAAACATTTATTGAAAAGCTAGTATATCCTAGATACTTTCCAATTTACTCTGACTTTGCTGTTTAATCATTCCAGTAGTGCTGGGTAGCAGTTGGTTTTGTCCTGTTTGTGATTTTAAGAACAAAGAAACTGAGGCTCAGAGAGGTAAATCAAATCGCTTTGGGTCACACAGCATGGAAGTAGCAGAGCCCAGGTTCAAGTCTTCTTCTAATACTGACTGGGTCCAACATTCTTCTCATGTTATGGTATTAATATATCATGACAATAGAACTTCTCTAACTAAAATAAATCCAAATTCTGAAAAAACTGGAGAAGTAAAGTACCTATATTTAGTTTCAAAATTGTACCTCAGTTTCCAATTTGCTTCATTCTCTACTGAATTCAACTATTTCTCTTCAATGTATAGGTTATCATGTTATTTCAACCTTATTTTTTCTATCAAGTGCATTTGTTAATTATTAATAGTTTTTACTGGTATTTTTAGCATCTGGTAATGAAACTCTTCGGAAGCATATATGTACAACAGTATTATTCTTTTTAAACAATGTATGACTTCTGGTGAATAACCTAACAGCACTGTTATGCCTATTTTTATAATACAGTTTTTAGGAAAAGGAATTTTTCAAGCCAACTGGTTAGCCTGCTGGTTGCCAAGGTCTGGCTGCACATACTGTTTAATATTTATGGGCGTTCCGGTGCAGTCATGCTGTCCTGTACACACTCGTAAAAGCTGTTGTTTCCCCAAAGGTGCCCTCCCTTCACCGTGTGTTAGATTTCGTGGTCTTGAAATCTTGTCTGAGAGGACGAAAAGCTGAGCACATACTGCTTTTCCCTCCAGCTTCACAAGCAGCAGTGGTGTTGCAAACCCCACCTCACTCAGGTCTTGTCTGAACAGGTCAGATTGACTGGAACACATCTATTGAATGCCCATTACTGGCGTGCATTAGTCAAATGCAATTGATTGTTATAATACACCACCAGCTCAGGAGAGGTAATTGGGCTCTTTATATGCTACTTTAGAGGACAGAGTGTAAATCTTTGAATATCAAGTCCGATAATTTTTTCACAGTGAACACAGTGTGTCTGTGATTTCATACTCAGTGTCGCCAGATAAAAGGAAGATGGCTAATATTGAAGACCAGGCACTGGGGAAGTCCTAAGAACCTTTTCCAAGATTCATTTTATTTCATCTTGTCTTGAAATATTCTCATGTTTCCTACTGAAAACTTGATTCAGAAGGATGCTACAGGTATGTGCATACATGTGCATTTAAGATTAGAATGAAAATATAAGACAATTTATTAGGGAATACTTTGGAAGCCACAACATCTCAAGTCTCACATTCATTACCACCTTGGCTTAGTCTTGAGGCTGTATTTTGTAGAAAATATCGGAACAGCTCCAGGTTTTTCCTCCTTGGCCCCTCAACTGCTATCCTCTTTCCTAATCCAGCAATAACATGTAATTACTTAGCACGATAAAGATATATTCAAATGCAATGATTTAGATAAAGATTTCCTTTTTTATTTTTTGCCATTGAGGTTTTGGATAGTGAGCTGCTCCCTGATCCAGCCAAGCCTTGCTCTTGCAAGCTGCTTTTTCTACCTCACACAACCTAGATTGACCTCTCAGATAAAAGACCTCTCCCTTCTGCCCTGGCTGCCTGCCCCATGGGAGGCACCCAGCCAGGCTCTGGCCTGAAGCCCTTTCTTCATTACTGCTCTTTAAAAGCCCCTGGAGAGAATTAGATATGAGGGACCTTCTGCCTGGAGAGAGCAGTGAATCTCCTAACTGTGGAAAAGGTGGTGCTGTGTGATTCCATACACACTAAGAGTCTGCAATGTGAATACATCCTCATTATGTTTTGTTCTCTCTCTCTAAGATGACTCCTAAAAATAGAGGCAAATAGACTGTAAGAAACTTTGTCTGTGACCCTGCCATGACTCAGCCGGCATTCCTAATTTGCTGTGGGAGTGAGGCTTTGAATCTATTAGAACAAATTACTGAAGTCAGTGCTCTTTGCATTAGAATTTGCACTTCAATGAATTAATTTTACACCCACCTTGTGTGAAAAACAAAACCAAAGGGTTGAGAGGAGGTTAACACAGAGCTAGAGATGGGAAGGTGATGCTGTGGCAATTTTTCCTCCATCATTTTTGTGTAGGTCCTTCCCCAACCTCCTTGTCTACGGACGAGGTTCTCTCCCTCAGCTGTTTGCTTTCTCTTTGTCCCACGCACCTGCAAAGTGGTGCCGAGTGGCTGCTGAAAGACTCATCCACATTTTCACCTTTTCTCGTACCTCAAGGCATTTTAATGTCCACATGAGGTTGTATCCAAAATAATTCTGTGCACACCTACTGTGGGAGACCTGTTTCTCGTCTGTTTGTTTTCAGGAAGGACTAAAACTACAGCTGGGGCACAAGGCGACTTTCCAGATTGCAGTGTGGTTATTGCTGTGGTTGGCAGCCACGTTGCCTCACCTGGATGAGAAGACTTCCATGAGACATTCCCGTCTAACATAAAGAAATCGAGTATCTTATCAATGAACAAGGAAAGACCACTAGCTAGGAAAGTTGGCAGACTCTATGTACACATAATTCACAAAAAAAGAAATAGAAATGGACAGTAAATTTGTAAATATTGCTAGTCAGAAAAACATAAAACAACAATTAAATATGCTGTCTTTACTCATCGGATTAGCAAAAAGGGAAATAATGGATAAATATCAAGTGTTAAGGAGGCCATGGGGAGATAGATTATTCTCATAACCTGTTGGTGGTAGTACAAATATGAGTCATATTTTCCAGCTGACTTGGAAGTATGTATAAAAATTTAAAATGCATACACAATTTGGGCCAAATATTTCCAGGTCTGTATTTTTATTCTCTGAAATACTTTCACTTGTTCACAAAGATATATGTGTCAGAATTCTCTTTTCAGTATTGTTTATAATGGGAAATCTTCAGGAAAACTCTAAATGTCCGTTAGTAGAGGACTGGTTAAATAAATTACAATTCATCCATAACTTGAAATACTATGGAGCTCTTTCAAAAGCTAAGGGAGCCATAGCCAGGCAGCTCAGTTGTCTGGAGCATTGTCCTAGACAACAAAAGGTTGAGGGTTTGATTCCCAGTCAGGGCACAAACCTAGGTTACAGGTTGGATCTCCAGTTGGGGTGCTTATGGGCAGCAATCAGTCAATGTTTCTCTCTCACATCAATGGATGACTTTCTCTCTGTGTGTGTGTCTCCCTTCCTCTCTCTTTGAAAAATCAGTAAATATATCCTGGGGTGAGGATTTTTTTAAAAAGCTAAGGGAGATCCTTATGTAGTGATATGGAAAAATCACCAATCCATATTGTTAATTAAAAAATAAGGAGCTACAAGATGATATGTATTTATATGATCCCATTTACTTCTTAAAATGAACCTAGATATTTAGATATGTAAGTAAATGTACAAAGTTCTGTAATTACATACAACAAACTATGGAGAGGGGAGAGGAATTGGGGGAGGAGGTGCAGTGGAACTATTGCTTTTTACTCTGCATACTTCTGACCTTTTGATTTTTATAATGAGAATGTATTATTTTTGTAATTCATTAAACATATATAAAAATAGGAGAGTTGCAACTAAGTTTTCTGGGAAAAGCATACTGAATTGTTTCCCAAAGAGTCTGTTCAGGAAACCAAAGGTGGGTGTAATGGAAGCGTTTCTTTTTTATTTTGGTAGTGGTTGGTCTATTTATATAGTGAAGCAGGAGAGAGGTTTTTTCCACACACTTTTCAAAAAACATACCTGCATAGCCTGCAGATGAGGGGGGCGTTGTACGTGACAGGCCAGGCAGCCAGTCATCAGCAGGTGGAAGAGAGCGGAGGACTGTCACGCCCACTTGGTGATTGGAATCAGAGAGTCCCTCATGAAAGATGGGCGAACAAATTACTGCCCAGTCCACAACCTTCCTGGCTGCCCCCAGAGCTCTGGTGAACTCAGAGCTCAAGGAAATTTAGGGAGGCTCAGGGGTCAGTTTTATTGGAGCTCATACTCTGTAAAGTGCTTCTCTAGGTCCTAACCACTAGGCATGTTGTTGCATCTTCCTTATACCAGGGCTGCTTCCCTAAGGTAACTTTATATGATTGATTGTTCATAGGTCAGCCTCCTCCTCTACTCTGTTAGCTACTGCAAGGTAGGGGTCGTGTCTTGTTTATCTCTGTATCCCCAGCACCCGTACAGTGCCTGCCACACAGCTGATGCTCAGGAAATGACTGTTGAATGAATGGTGCAAAGTCAGAATGCCAAAAACAACTAATTTATAAAGGCATTTTTGAAAACTGAGGCTTGCCTGTTGTTAGATATAAGAGAAAGGCCCAGAAGCACAGCAGTTAAAAACCGGTACAGTTAAATGTTAGCTGTATGACCAATTGGGTCAGTATTTTGGCTTTGGAGTGAACAGCCCATGTTCAAATCCAAAGACAAATACCATATGATCTCACCTTTAACAGGAACCTAATCAACAAAACAAACAAACAAGCAAAATATAACCAAAGACACTGAAATAGAGAACAGGCTGACAGTGACCAGAGTGGAGAGGGGAGGGAATTTCAGGAAAAAAGGGAAAGGGTTTGCAGGAACAGGTATAAAGGACACATGATGGACAAAAACAAGGCGGGGGTGGAAACAGGAGGGAGGTGGGGAGGGCTAGGGGCGTAGGCTGGGATGAGAGTAAAACACAGAAAACTGTACTTGAACAATTCAAATTTAAAAAAGTCCTGACACCTTCACTTACTAGCTGGTGCTTGGGCAAGTTCCTTAAATTCCCTGTGCCTCAATTTCCTTGCCTATAAAATCAAGATACCAAAATTATCTACCTCATGGATTGGTCGTTAGGATTCAGTGAGATAATTAATGCAAAGCTTTAACAGCAGGATCTGGCATAGAGACAAGTTCATTCATTGTTAATTATTAGCAGTTATTACCTAGGACTTTCGAGAACCTAGTGCCGTTCTAGTTCAAATTTTCTGAATACCTCTTTAAACACCACAGTGCTTCTTACTTAACTAATTTTGAAATGTATCTTTAAAAAATGGATTCTACTTACTAAAACAATATAATGAGTATCTTAATCTTTAACTCAGGAGCATTATCAAGAGCATTCATTATTGCCCCATGAGCAGCACAGAAATACCGCCGGAGCTTGAGGAGGTGTGTTCAGCTGCCGTGTTCCCCGGCTGCTCTGCTTTTCGGTAACTTCCTCCTGACTTTCCCAAATGGTCAACTGTCAACTCTGACGACTCCCAGTGGCCTGCTTTTGGTACCTTCTTCTACCTCTATAATTTCCTTTTCCAATATGCTGTCCTCTTGGGAACAGACAACTAAGCAAGTTTTAATTGTGTATGATTTTTGCAATTTCCGTGTTGGTTGAATTATCTGCTATTTGATGCCAACATTGCATATATATATATATGAACAGATGAAGTCTTAGCATACACGGAGAAGTTTTATTCTATTTTCTGTTCTACAGTTTTAACCAGAACTCAACATAATGCCCTTCAACTTGACTAGCGTTTTTAGCACTTTCTGTAAACAGGAGAAGCAGCCTGTGCTAGTGAGCTCAAGCCCTCGGTCAGCTACTCGTTTCTTCCCTACCAAGGAAATAAGACTGGCCCTCCACTGTCAGTAGGGCTCTGATGAGACAGTGTAGTTTAACAGAAGTGAAAGTGCGTTGTTATTATACAGTGCCAAAATTTTATTATTAGAATTAGTATTACTCCAACACTTTGGCAGCTTATGGTGTTGTGCTTTATTTTATTTTATTTATTGTACTTCCTTGGATTTGGATTGAGACAAAAAATATTATTCATTGGAAAATAATATTCTCCATTGGAGAAATTCATCAGTGGCCTTTAAATGAAGTACCTCCACTTAAAACATTTTATAAATATTTTGAATTTAAATTTGTATTTAAAACATTTTACAAATGTTTTAACTGCTTATAAACTGTTGAGAAGCTGCTGTCTGAGTGACAGAGGAAGGTGGGGAAACGGGTAGTGAAAAATGCCGCCCTGTGGAGTCAGAGAGCTAAGAGGGGGAGAAATCCGTTTTCCTAATAGATTTTGCCACTCAGCTCTTCTGTATATACTGATAAGAAAAAGTTAAATGCAAATGAGGTGTGTTCATGGGTTTTAATAGGGGCTATTAATAATTAAGTACCTCTAGTATTCTTCTAAATTTACATTAAATTTCCCAAATTAAATTTTATTCTGGACTAACCTCCTGCCCTGGTGTGTGCACACTATGAAATGCTAAGAGATTATTTAGCTACCAGTAATGTTCTTTTTCTCGATTTTGAATTTGGGTTAGCTAATACTTTTTCTCTCCCTCCCATTCACTTCCTAATCTCTTTAACCTCTGTGGGTATCCCCTTGAAATGAATTCCTCTTTGCAGTCCTGTGTTCTCTGGGGCTAGAGAACCTCCTGGGTGCCTTGAGTATGGACCCAATTTTGCCTTCATTGTAGATGATGGACCCCACTCAGGGCCTGTTTGACTCTGCTGTCTAATGGAGTATAGGAACTTTAGAGAAATGTCTAAGACTACAATTTATGTATCCAAAAGAGGAGGTTTAATTTCAACCAGAAAGAAGTTTAAAATTCACTTTGAGAAGCCGCCAGAAGGGGAGGAAGGAGGAGGCCATGTGATATGAGGGAAGCATATGGAATCTAGAATCTGAAGATCTGTTTTGTATCTTGGGCCTGTGATTTATAACTGTGTGAATCACTTCACATTGTGCAAGTCACTTCATCACTGAGACTCAGTCTTTTCATCCGGAAAATGAGGGTATCTGCTTTATCTGTGTTGTAAGGTTGAATATACTTTATATGATATAAGGTGTGAAGGTGCTTTACAGATTTTAAGGTGCTAGCAAATGTTATCATCAGCATCGTTGTCATTGCCTTGTCATCATTGTCATTGTAACTGCTGTTGGAAAGACATATGCTGGATCCCATAGTTCTTAGTGCTGGCTACTAGGAGCATCAGGCTGTTTTCCTGCGCTTAGTTGCTCCGAGTCCAATTGTTGCTCATGTCATGTCATTAAATGTTAAACTTGTTAACTCTAATTATCCATGGATTTGGAAGGATGGAGTGGGTGCCAGATAGCAGATGGCCAAGACCATGTTGAGACCAGGGCTAGGCCACTTTTAAAGCACCGTGCTTCATATGTATGAGCAGCATGTTTAAAGTGTATAAAAAAGAAGCTCACCCAACCTTGAGGGCCTTGTGGATATACCTGCTCCACCAAGTGATGAAACATTCATGTCAAAGATCATGGATAAAAACTCTAAAAGGAAAAACCAGCTTATTGGTCAAGTATATGAATGAAGGAGGTTAAGTAAGGCCTGACATGAAGAAAAAGTCTGCTGGGTGAATACCTGGTGAAGTTTTTACCCTGGACATGATTTTACTCCCCAGGAAGATGTTTTCAGGAAGGGTGGGTTTTACGGGAAGCCTGCTCGAGTGAGCGGTGGCCCAGTGAGGACCTAGGCCACAGAATCCACTCAAAGAACCAGGCGTGGTTCTCAGGACCACAGAATGCCCAACCCAAATTTAACCTCAGGCAGTGTGAAAATGAGATGCAAACCATGGGTCTGAAGAAGGCAAGAGTAGCAATCCTTCCTTAACTTGTATTTAGGTTAGTGAAAAGAATAAGCTGTGTGTAAGAGTCACTTTGAGTAGAGAAGGGGAATGATGTGTGTAGTCAGTGAAGTAATTGGACTCATGGAGTTGGCACAGCCGCTGTGGAACCAAACCAATTTTTGTCTTCATCGATTAGGCTTCTTCTAGAAACTGAACTGCCGCCCTAGCAATTTTGTAACAACGGTGACCTGTGATCACAGTGTTTAAATTCTGCTATACCCATGTAACTCCACCCCATAGCCAGGGAGCCAACAGTGAGCCATTAAAATGTATGAAGCCATTCCTTGCTGGGAGGCCACGCTGACAGCAGTGTCTCCAAGTTGCGAGCCATGAAAATGGTTTGAAATATCTTACCTTCAGATGCAAGACCTTAATCTCATGTTGACCTTGGACTGTAATTTGGATAACCGGCACTTTTATTACCCATTTGCAGCAGGGAGGTAGATTGGTTAGAAAACCTGTGTTTGCGGTCAATAGTGTTCATGCACTGGAGCCTACGTACCTGTCTTGGATTAATGTTTGCAGTGGCAGCACCGAGTTTGCTCAGAAGCATGCTCTTCCTTGAAGGAACTCATCCTAGATCACTTCTGGCTTTCTCATGCCATGTTAGGCAGCACTTTATTATTCATGCTTTATCTAGCTGCAGATCCAGAAACATTTCTTCTTACATGGAAATTCTGTGCTTGCATTTGAGTCATGCCTGCTCTGTTCTTATCACAGTCCAAAAACATTTCTAGAAAATCCGGCAGGGCTGGTTTTCACCTGTTCCACACTTAGGCGCTCTGAAAGAGTTTTTAAGGTCAAGGTCTGTTCTGAATGTTCAGCTCCATTGCTGTTTTAGTTGTTACATATTTTGAATGTGGCCCCTGTGATATGCCATTGATTTTGTCAGATAAAATGCACTTCAGTGTTTGATTTTAAAAAGGAGAAATTTATTTAGGAAGTGTTGAGAGAATTTGAAAGTCACTTGTATTTTTACTGATTTATCTACTTTCTGGTGAAACTGAAAAGTTATTTGTGGCAGACACTATTGATGCAAATTCCATTTCTGAATTCATCTGGAGCTGTCGTGGACTCTCGCCCTGCACCTGTGTCTCTCTACTTCTGTCTGAGAGTTTTCTTCACAGCCCATAAATGAGCCACCCCCAAAGTGACAGGGATCTGATACCCCAGGGGCAACATTCAACAGATGAGAGGCAAGGGTTGGTGGACAAACACCTCAGCCTCTGCCATCCCTCTGCAATTCAATGTCGAGGTGCGTTCTGCTCGCTTCCTCAGTGGGTCTCCCATGGTACAGAACCTCAACTGCCCACAGCAGTAATCCACTCATCAATACTCCCGTGTTTGGCTTTTTCTCTTCCCTGCCTCACTTTCCCACTCCTTACATGTATTTCCTGAAGTCACCTCCCAAATACACTCTCTGAACCCAAGACCCTGTCTGGGAGTCTATTTCCAGTGGAAGCCAGACGAAGACAGAATTTTTCCCTGACCCACTGGTTTAAGTTCCCAGCTGCTCTCCCTGCAGGTCCTTGTGCCACCAACACCTCTAAATCTTTTAGAAATGCAAATAAATCAAATCCTGCTGAGCTCCAAACCTTAAATGGTTTCCTCCTGCTGTAGAGCGGAAGCCAAGGCCCCTGCCTCAGCATAGAGCCCTTGAATGGCCTGGCTGCTTCTCCACTTCAGCTGCACCTGAGATGTACTACTTTAAGTGTTTTCCAGGTGCACCCACATGGGGCTTCTTCGTTCCTCATCCTGCCCCCCATCTCTGCCTCCCTTCACTGTTGTTCCTCTCTCTGGGGCGTTCTTCCCCCTCCCTTGTTTCCTTCCTTCTCCTCACCCTCAGCTTCAAAGGAGCCTTTTTGGACCTTCCCAGCTCAGTCCATTCACTGAGATATGTAGTTCTTAGACTTTGCTTTTTCTTCATAGAGCTTTGATTATTTGCAATGAGGTAAGTTATTTTCAATGATGTATTTAATGTCTCCCTTTTTCTAGATGAGGGACCTGCAAGCAATTGCAGTTTGATTGGAACAAAGCTATTGATTTATGTAGCATCTATGGCTGCTTTTGTGCTACAACCAGAGTTGAGTATTTGCAACAGAAACCATACAGTTTGCAAAGTCTCAAATATTTACTGTCAAGACCTTTACAAAACAGTTTGCCGCCCCCTGCTCTAGACTATGAACTAACTCTTGGAGAGCAAAGTCTCTTGCTCACTCTTGTGACCTGGCACCCAACACAATCCTGACAAAAATGGCCATAATATAAATTTTATTTTACTGTCTAACTTGGAACAAAATTTCTGCAAATATTGTTCTTATTTCTTTCTTATTATTTGCCCCTGTCTTGTGAATTTTGCATGTGTGTGTGGCAGTGCTGTTTATAGCAAGTAAAGAATTTCAAGGCCTATAGATGAGTATGTAGTGCCACCTTCATAGAGCTCTTCATCAGACAGTTCAGATTCCTACCTCCATTGTCATGTCTACCAGTTTTATAGGCAATGCTCTCACTAAAGAGGTAAAGATTTTACTTTTTTTTGGCCAGATATTCAGAACAAGTGGGACATGATGTACTATGTAAAGTATTTTCCAGATGGCTAGAAGGATTCCCACTTTTATAATTTCTTGGGAAAAGATTCCCTAACGACCTAATTTTAGTATATCAGAGTATAATGAAGTAAAGACAGCTAATAGCTTTAATTTTAATAATACGGGGTGTGAAAACGTACGTACTCCATGCTGCTGTCATTTTTAGCATACAACTTTATCATCTCACTCTTTTATTAAAAAAAAAACAACAAGCCATAATATTTTCCTAAGCATCTCTATAATGCCCAGAGAAACTTACCCAGTTTGGTTTCTGACTTGCCTTTATAATCTGATCTTCTGTAATGTTCTAGCATAGTGGTTATAAAACTACAGTCTGTAGGCCAAATCCAGACTGCTGCCTGTTTTTCTAAATAAAGTTTTATTGGAACATAGCCACACTCATTTATTCACATATTGTTTATGGCTGCTTTTTGTTATAATGGCAGAGGTGAGTAGTTGGGACAAGACAGAATGGCCTGGCCATGCCAAAGATATTTGCTCTTTGTCCCTTGATAGGAAAGGAAATTGTTGATCCCTGCTCTAGGAAATCTCTTATGTTAACTGTGACCGACTGCTCTCATCATGTCCTCTGCTTGGCAGACATTTTCATGCCTCTGAGCCTTTGCACGTACTGTTCTTTCTGCCTGGAAGACCGCTCTCCTCTTTCCTGCTTAGAGAACTCATTCAAGCAGTCAAGATCCTGCTTGGTTTTCATCTCCTTTATAAAATTTCCGAATTCCCCAAATGTATTTTATTTCCTCTTCTGAGTTCCCATGTCACCTGTACAAATGGGTGTTAAAGAACTTATCATTGCTATTTGTATCATAATTCCTGGTTTTATGTTTACCTCCTACTAGAGCATGAGCTGTAGAGGACGAGGTTCTACATTGCTAGTTAATTTTGTATCTTCAGTGCACCCCCCAGTGCTCGGCACCAAGTACATACCAGAAAGTGGCTGTCCGACATTGGAGTGTTTCTTGTTATTAACCAGTGCACATGAAAGAAATCAGAGACCCAGCAGTTGGAGGAATTAGAGAATTTTAAAAATAAAGTATTCGGGGATGACTTTTGTCCTACTTTTCTCCTTCTCTTTTCCTCACAGATGGGGAAAAAAAGCTGGTGCTCAAAGAGCGGACTTGTCCAGGCTGAGTGTGTTCTCCCGCACCTCAGTCCATTGCTCTTTCTAACTGTGTGGCACCACCTCACAGAAACCCTTCAGTGGGCTGGACTGGAGATAATGTGCTAATTGCAGAGTTAACTGCTCAGTGAAATTGTTAATACTTATTTCCATGGTGAAGGAAGCAGGGTCTTTATCAGTGGACTGACCTTCAGTAATAGAACACAGATTGGAGAATTTTAGTATTAGCTCTGTCTTTCATTTCTATCTTCCTCGATTTTTCCTTTTGGAAAGAAAGAGATAATTCTGAGTCCCGATATTGTCTCTATTTTATCTGACAATTTTGAACATTTTTAAAGCTGCTTCAAATCTATAATGGCCTCTGCAATAGCAGCTTGATGACCTACCTGACTTATTACAATTAACTTTATATTTTTCTCCTTTTCTATGAAAGATCAAATTCAAAATGGAAAGCAGCATTTTTCAAGAAGTTCCTATTTTTATCTGAATGATGGTGATTTCATGTTGCTAGAGCCAGGTAACTGCTGGATGCTTCACATTCTCCAACTGCCTAATGGGGGGAATTTGATCTGGCGAAGAGCCCAGTTGTCCATCTTCCTGGGGCTGGTAGCCACTCCTGTGGTAATGAGCATGAGCTTTAATCGACTTCCTAGACACCTCTTCACTGAGGGAATGAAGAAGAGAAGAGGAGAGAAAAGAGTGAGTGCTGACAAGCAACCTCTGAGATTAAGAGGCAGTTTGGACCTAGTTTTAAATACCAGGAAAATTGTATTTGTCATGTCAAAGATCTATTTGAATGAGAACTCACGAACCAGAACCTCTCTTTTAGTATTTATAAAGTTGTGTTTTAAGAGTTGTGGCACTCATCTTCCCCCTACTACTTAGCTGGAAGAGATCACGTGATACCATCCACTTTCAAGGTAATGGGCTTTTACCATCTTTTAGGTAATGTTTTGTAGCGAAAGAAATCCATTTTTGCTGGATTTTCATTGTTCAAGCTTTGGCAATAATACTTATGTACAGAGAAAAGGTCAGCGAAAAGGTTTTGTTTGCTTACAAACAGATTTCATTGTTGAGAGACCGAAAGCTAGAAACATGGGCAATATTTGATCTCTGTTCATTGAGCTACTTTGTAATTAGGAATGCATCCAAATAACAAGTGCCTATTCTTTCATGGAGGTCATTTCAACTTGCAATTTCCACTGACAGCACAAGGTTTCATAAGAGGACATGTCTCTACACAAGGATGAGCATTAATCAAATATATATACACACACACATTCAGGCTAACCACTACATTTCTAATTGTGTCTGGCTTATTACTTTTCATGTCATTCAACAAGGATAGATTTTAAAATGTGGGTAAATGTTTTAAAAATTAAGATTACACATATTTAAACTTCTAGATGGTAAATGGATTCTCCTAGCAGATTTTGTAAAGGAAAACTCACTACAGCATGCAGAACTGTTTAAAGTTGGTCTCTGTATCGGGGTTATAGCCACCAGTTTTGGAGAGTGCTCTGTGGTGCACTGGGCATTTTTTTGTAGCTCTAGGAGAAAGAAGAATGTATGTCTTAGTATTTTACAGCTGTTAAGCTAAAAGCCAATAGGGCCAACCAAAAACAAGACTTAATCAACCATCGTAATGATAAACAGCTAACCGAGAATATGTAAGTCAGGAAGGTCCAACGTGAACTGAAAGTAATTTAGAGGGTTTTTATTTTGGCAGCTGAGGTTCTGACGCCAAATCTCTGATTCTGTCCCAGGAAAGCTGGTGGTGACATTTGGAATGGCTCTATTTAAGGAGAGGAAGTTTGATGACTGATAAGAGTCAAGACACAGCGTCAGGAATTGGATGATGGCGACAGCCATTTCCACAGTTGTCCTTGGGGACCATCGGGAGACCTTTTGTTGGGTCTTCTGTTCTTTTTTAGGAAAGCAGATTTCTGATCAGGCTATACATACTACAGGAGACTCTTGAAGCATTTCCTTCTTGATGAAGTTAGGCTTTATGCAAGGGAATCTATTTTGAGGAATGATCATTGGGTTTTTTTTTTAATTATTGTTTCTCTAATTCTGCAAATAAGAAAACCAGTGAAGAGAGTTTAGAATCTCATCCATTTACAGCTTTATCCATAAGACTTCCTGCTCTCAGGACAAGGCACATGAAAGACTGAAATTCCTAGTGTGTTTAAACCAAGAGATACCATTTCGAATACATTGGTTAAAAGGAAGGAGGGAGTGCTTTGAGAATACCCTTGCAAATACTGCCTTGCTATGCTGTAGTCTGCAAAGGAAAGCTCTTGTCTCACAATTCCTTTTACTCAGGACTGGATACCTAATTTTCAGGAATCCAAAACCAAATGAAAACAGGGTGGGGGCTTTGTTTAAAAATTATTAAGAATTTCAACATGGCAACCGCAGAGCATTAAACCAGGCACAGGGCACTTCTGAACAGGGGCCTGTGTGAACGCACAGGTTACACCTTCATGAAGTCAGCCCTGATTTTATTTATTTTCCTTATTTCAGATCTATAACATTTGACAGGTGTCAGATTTCTCAATCTCTTGATGCATGTTTTGTCTCCCTTTTCTCCTGTTGCTTTTCCTGGACTTTTTTCTTTAGTTATTTATTTATTTTTAAATGGATTTTCTAGAGCAGTTTTAGGTACAGAGCAGACTCAAGGGGAAGGCACAGAAACTTCCTGTATGCCCCCTGCCCCCCCCCCATGCACAGCCTCCCCCATCATTGACAGCCCACACCAGAGTGGTGCATTCATTACACCTGATGAACTTTATTTGACACATCACTATCCCCTAAAGTCCATTGTTTACACTAGGGTTTACTCTTGGTGTTGTCCAGTCCGTGAATGTGGACAAATGTGTAATGGCACGTATCCACCATTACGATATCACACAGAGCACTGTCGCTGCCCTGAGCATCCTCTCCTGAGCTTCCTGCTTCTTATTAAAAGACAGTTTCTTTAGAAGCCAGCTTTGATTTCTGTTTTTATGTCCCTTTCCCTAATCTCACTGCTATGACATCTGTTTATCTCAAAATTCTGGGCCAGTGTTAAGCTAAAAGGCTCATGTTGGAAAAGTGAGACTGATTGCAAGAAACAAAGGGCCAAATTCATTGACAGTAGCTGTGCATGGTGGAAGCAGAAGCAGATGGGAGGCACCAATGGGAGGTGCACGTGCACGGAGGAGCAACGGGCCGGGCGCCTGACGTCGTCCTCGTAAGTGAAGAAACAGTGTGGTACAGCCGTTCAGGTAAAAAATAGCGAAGGCGCTGCGGTTGGCTTGTCCCTTTTCCAGTGGGTGTAGAAAATTCTAGTGACAGTGAATACAAGGAGCTTTATCAAGTATACTTGGAGAAAGCTAAGAAGTATGCATTGGTTATCATTTCTAGTAGGTCTTCCCAGATTATAAAGTAGATGGGAATTCGTTCTAATCAGAGCCCAAGAGAGGAAAAGGGAAGCTAGCTTAAAATGATTGAACTTACTCAGATCAGCAAGTCCCTCCCCCTCTCTTCTTTGCTGTTCTCTTCACTCATTTTTTTTTATAAAATGACCGTCAAGACCAATTTACTTGGTGGCGAGAAGTCACAGTGAGTGAGAAAGGATGTATGGCAATTCTCAGCCCTTCATTTGCCCTGTGAATGACAGGGGATGGGAGGAAAAGTGGTCGACATGCAAGGAGATGTATAAATCTTGGATATTACTGAGCATCAACTGGCAAAGTCACCTGTTCCCCGGAAGCTTCATCCCCTAGGTCTGGCTAGGACATCCTTCCCCAGGCCCTATTAAGCACTTTCTTTTCATCGATTCATAGATTCATCGATTCATCGATTTTATTTTGGAGTCAAGTTTTATATTTGGCTGCATAATCTAGGAAAATATGACATAAGACCTTAACTATTTACTTTTGTGGCCCTCTCCTTAGCTAGTTCAGCGTGTGCAGAGGCTTACCTGCCCTTTCAGCGGCGGCTGTGATGGGCAGCTCAGGTGCACTTCAGTGCCCTACCCCAGCTATTCCCAGCCTCTCAGCTTCTCTGCCTCAGGACCTCCTCCTAAACTGCAAGATCTCATCCAGCTTAAATTCAAGGTGGTTGGGGTGTTTGGGAGGAATTAGTGCCTCCAGAGGTACCCCTCAAATAATGGGGGATGGGAGTCTGCAGATGAATGCCCCAGCCTCCTGAGCTTTGGAGGGAGTTCTGAGATGCATCCTATCCCCCAAGAGCCCCCAGTGGGATACGCAGCTCCGTAACAGAGCCTTTCTTGTCTTTTCTGCTTTCTTTGTTGCAGTTTTTCTGCCCTTCACTCCTGCTTCCTGGGAATCACTTCCCAAATGAGCTGCATTCAAGTCCCACTTTCAGGCACTGACTTCAGAGGAATACAAATTAAGAGAAGCCCATAAAATGAATAGGATGCAGTGCTGGCCAGGCTGACATGCATATACGCCAGCCTTCCATATGGCCTGGCTCATCTGGGGCGTTCCTTGCAAGTCTTCAAACTTTCAACTCATGACTAAAAGAGAAAGTTGGAAAATTAAAAAATATTCTTATGTTGCAAATGTTCCCCTACATCAGATGACACCTCCTTACATAGTCATCCATGCCGTCACCTTGCTGAGGCCCCACTCTTTGTCAGGGACAGTGCCATCAGCAGGTGCTAGAAAAAGAAACAGAGTCCAGCCCCTGCCACTGGAGTGTGTGGTCTGTCAGAGAGACAATGCTAGAAATCTGCAGAGTATGAGGGTGCAGTGGCGATGGGCAGATGTGCGTGTGTGGTTAGGAGCTGTGAAGGATGAGTGGTGAGAGCCAGTGGAGCAGACCGAGCAAAGGCGTGACACGGCAGGGGAAGCCTGGAGGCCCCAGCAGCTTGGTTCTGGGGTGAACTGCAAGCAGCCGGGCCACTGTTCCAAGGGGCATGCTCACTGCCTGTCCGATGTGAGTGGCCCGTAGAGAACATTGGAATCAGATGGGTTCCCTTACACAGCTCTGTGTGCAGGCCTTGTTAAGCTCGTTGGCAGCGTCACCGGGAATGCTTTCACACACAGGTGCCTCACAGGTCTGGCCGGAGCGTCTGGGCTCTTTGCACCGTGCTTTTCTGTAGCGATGACTTCCAAGTTGTAAACGTCCTTTTCCTGCAAGGCTTCAAGTGGAAAATTGGGGATCAGCTTAATAAAAATTCCAATTCTAGTTCTTACACTTACCACTTTTTAAGGATTTAGTGGGAAAGAGTAGAAGAGTTATTTTGTTTAAAAAAAAGAAGAAAAAGACAATGACTTACTTTGGAAGCACACGTAAGTGGCTCTGTCCAGAGTATATGATACTTTCATTTCAATCTGAATGGGAATTTAGTCTGTCATGAGCTTTTAGACTGACTGCAAGGATGAGGATTTAATGAGAAGAGAAAACTCATCTGATGCTGTGAGACGTGGGTGTTGAAATCGCTCTGTGCTCTGAGGGGGCATTTCAGACAGGCCCAGCATAATGGTATCGCAGTCTTGCCATGTGTATGTTTATTCCAGTTTGACCGACCTTTGAAAAAACACTTA
Source organism: Phyllostomus discolor (assembly GCF_004126475.2). Taxonomy (NCBI): domain Eukaryota; kingdom Metazoa; phylum Chordata; class Mammalia; order Chiroptera; family Phyllostomidae; genus Phyllostomus; species Phyllostomus discolor. The sequence goes on along the minus strand of NC_040906.2, from coordinate 50,490,393 downwards.
CACTTACATAGGCATCTGCACATTACCACCCCAGCCTTTGAAGTGGGCAATGAACATTGTACAATAATTATCACAGAATTGGTCTTAGCTGTCTTGAGCTTTCTGTATGTTCATTGGCTGATGGAGGCTTTGTACATTGAGTATCTTCAAAGAATATCAAACAGAAGGACTGTTTTTTGAATTTGTTTTAGAAGGCACCCTATTGCCTCTGGTGTGTGAGGGAAGGTGGTGGAGAGCAGAGTGATTTGTTTTCACTTTCCGGGTCTGTTTTAAATGCTCCTGTGGCAGCGTCCCTGCAACCCTTTCACTTTAATGTTTTCTGCTCTTTGTCTTTAATCTTTTCAAGACAACAGCTGGGTTTCGCTTTTAGTACTTATTTTTGATTCCTGTCCTGTTGTGAGCCATTCTGGTGGGTTTTGTTTTTTTTTTTTGTTTTTGAAAGGCATGTGGCATCCTACTTTTCTATACTATTTAATTAAAAGTTTGGCTTTTTAGAACTTGGCATTGGCAACTGCTAGAAAACGGAGCCAGTGGATGTTTCCAAGGTATGAGACCCTCCTTTATCCTTTGTAGCCTCCTCATCCAAGATTGAGCGCTTTCTATCAACTGATTCCCTGCTTGTGGAGGGAGATCACGATGCGTGCTTTACCCAGGGCACACTGTACGTGTGCATTTGTAACTTACATGCACATGGCCTAACAGGCATATTTCCTGAGTTATTGTTCGCAGTTTTCTGTGAACTTAGTTATTACTAAAGTGGTCTAATTTTATATATAACAGGTCTATTTCTAACTTGGTTCTCTAAGACTGCCAATTCTGAATTTTATGCTGATATAGTTTTTTCCCAAAATATATATGCTCCGGTCACTGAGGGCATTCAGAGATGAATATCTCATTTTGGTATATGGCAAGGAGACAGTTGGGAAGGGGAGGGATAAAAATAACACTGTCTCAAAACAAAACAAAAAAAATAGTAAAAATTTGCTCAAAGCCATTCAGGATGATTGGCTTGTTCAGATGATGAATTTATAAAATGAGTTGTATATTTATGGCAATTAAAAAAATTAAGCCACTTTTGATCAGATTTCTCACTCTTTCCATTGCCCTGGTATCTTCTTTTATCAATTTTATTTAGGAAAGTAATAGTGAAAATGAAGGCTTTTCTGGGAAATAACCCAGCAGTGAGAAAGAGATATTATTAAAATATTTTCTGAGAAATCAAAGTTTTAAACATTTTTTAATCCTCCATTTTAATGCCAGATTATATAGACTGCTGAATTTCACACAGAATTTAATGTATAATAAGAAAACAATCTATCAAAGCTGTCAAGATTTATTAATCTTGCTTTTGAGGACTTTGATTTGAAATGTCCTTGTTGGCATACAGAATGAAATTACCTAGTAAATGAAGCACTTTAGGATGTGTGAGAAAATTGATCTGAATTGGTTCTTAATTTTTTTTTTGAGATAACAATTTTTAAGATAAACCGTTATGACACACTGAATTACAATCTATAAATTAGAATATAATTGTGCAGTTTGTGTTTAATTTTCCTACTCACATTTTATATTAGGTTTGTTTCTTTGCAGACTTATAGTATTGCTTTTTATAAATAGCTATTTAAAGCCATTCATATAATCAAAATAATATTTATAGATATTCAGAAATGACTCATCTTAAGATTGTAGCAAAGCAGAAAACTGTACTGTGTGGGTTTGCCACCTCCCCCCAACAAAAATTCAAGTTTTGGCTAAGTTTCCTGAATGAGCATAGTGAAAATTAGTTTCTTTTGGAAGGATCATACAATTGAAAGACTAATTTAAATTAGGAGGGCACACTGGTCTTGGTGGAGGGCATTGTGAGAAAGCAAAGCATAATTTTCCTCCAAACAAAGACAAGCTTGTTGGAGAGCATGCTTTATTGCCTGGAAATTCTATATATATGCAAAGTTGCTCATCAGTTCACTGTTGGGTTTTATGTGCTTGGTTTCTCTTTTTCTATGGAAAAATCAAATGCTAAAAAATATCGGCGTTTGTTCTGCATGCTGTAGGCACCCAGCACCCTGCACCGGCAACCCTCCTGGGGTGTAGTGTTTCTGCCTGGGGTGGCGGGGGGCGGTGCTCAGACTTGTGCTCCATGCAGGTAAAATAAGGGTGTGTGCTTCCACAGAGCCCACCCAGATTTTCCGGGAAATGACTTTTCTGCATCTTTTTCTGATTCCTTCCCTCTGACAGCCAGGTGGATACTCTGGGTAAGTTAGGTTCACATCCTGAACTCCATTCAGTGCTTTCCCCTTTTAAAAGCAGCTTTATTAAGACATACTGCATATACCATACAATTTACCTACTTAAAGTGTACAGCTCAGTAGCATCTAGTATGTTCTGCAGCTATTACCAGAGTCAATTTTAAAACATTTTTATTACCCCAAAGACAAACCACATCCAGTTAGTGTTTTCTGAAAACACAGATTTGGATAAATTAATTCAATGAGTGGAAGGTGAACATTCTCTAGGCTGCTTTTATTTACTTGTTAATCTATTGCGGGGACACTGGCTTAATCACACTACATGTGTGTTGGGTGTACAATTCTATAATACGTCATCTGTACATTGCATTGTGTATTCAGCACCCGAAGTCTTGTCTCCCTCTGTCGCCATGTATTTGGCCCCCTTTACCCTCTTCCCTTCCCCGTCGTCCCTCCCCTCCCATAACCACCATACTGTTGTCTGTGTCTATGAGTGTCTTTGTTTTGTTTGTTCATTGTTGCTTTCTATTTTATGTCCCACATATCAGTGAAATCATATGGTCCTTGTCCTTTTCTGTCTAACTTGCTTCCTTAGCATGATACTCTCAAGATCAATCCATGTTGTCTCAAATGGCAATGCTTCATCACTTTTTATGGCTGAGCAGTACTCCATTGTATATGTGAACTACATGTTCTTTATCTAGTCACCCATTAAAGGCACCTAGGCAGTTTCTATGTCCTGGCCACATTGAATAATGAACATAGGGATACATATATATGTCTTTACAAATAAATGTTTTTGAGTTTTTCAGATAGATACCCAGAAGAAGGATTGTTGGGTCATATAGTAGCTCTATTTTTAACTTTTTGAGGAATGTCCATGCTGTTTTCCATAGTGGCTGCACCAGTTTACATTCCCACCAGCAGTGTATGAAGGTACCTTTTTTTCACAGCCTCTCTAATGCCTGTTATTTCTTGTCTTATTGGTAGTAGCCATTCTATCAGATTTGAGGTGGTGTCTCATTGTGGTTTTGACAGCTAGTGAAGTTGATCATCTTTTCATATATCTGTTGTCCATCTATGTGCCTTCTTTGGAAAAGTGTTCGGGTCCTCTGCCTAGTTCTTAATTGGATTGTATGGGTGTTTTGTTCAGTTGTATGTGCTCTTTTTATAGCTTGGATATTAACCCCTTATCCAAGGTATTGTTTGCAAAATCTTCTCCCATCTGGTTGGTTTCTCATCTTTGCAATTGCCTTCTTCAGTCCGTGTTTTCATTTCATGGCATAGCAACCACTTTCAAAGCTCCTAACAGAGTGTACAGTACTTTACAGTGTGCAAAGCACTTTCTATCAAACTGCAGCCAAGAGGCTTGGCTGGTGGCATGACAGGTTGGGGTGAGAGGCTCCTAGGAGATTGGCCTGGAGGAGAGGAACCCTGTTATTTGGTGTGTGCCTGCAGATTGGAACCCAGACATTTGAGCAATCCGGGCACAACTGTGGGAGGTCTGGTCTGCGGCGGGGGCAGCAGGAGAGCCAGTGGCCAGAAGAGGAGCCAGGGAGAAAAGAGGGATGTGGGTACCAGGAGGATTTCTTTACAGGAGGTTGTGGGGTTGGGGTCAAACACCAAGATGGAAGATTCTCAAACAGGAGGCAAAGACCTGAAAGGGAGGTGGAGATCGTGGTAAATATCCAGGTGGGGATGTGATCTACACCCGAGGAAGGAGGAGCTACAGCAGGTGCAGGAGAGTGAGGAAGATGACCTGCCTGGCTGCTGAGTCCTACACTCTGTGAATGAACCCCACCTGCCCACACTGGATGCCACCTCATACTTGGAATTGCCCAGGCCACCTCCTCTTTGCTCCATCCGAGTAGTTCTGGTCCTTGCTTTCTTCTCTGCAATTCTCCTTCCCCCACCCCATACCTTTCCTTGGGCCCACCTCACTGTGTGGACCCATTTGGTCAGGCTCCTCCTGTCAGCATTCTCTCTCAGACTCCATCCCTCCTTCAGCCAGCCCCTGTCACCCATAGGTGAGAGAGAACAGGTACTGGGCAGGCGACTCAGCTCCCCGGGATGCAGCTGGTTCAGACCAGCCCACTTCTTCTGGCAGAGGAACTAGAATGCTGTCATTTAGACAGGTTGGGGGTGGGTGGAGAAGGTTCAGACAAGATTTCTCCTAGGCCCTTGGGTCCAGATTCTGAGTCCTTCACCTGACTGCCTGTCTCCTGGGCTCTCTCCGTGTCTACCTTAAAGGTATCATTTTCAGCTTGACACTTCCATGGAAAAAAGAATTTTTTTGTCCAGATTAGCTGTGTACTATGTAGGAAAGTGGTTGACAAAAGTTCCTTTTCCAGTGAGGCTTCTAAGGAATTCTTTATAAGGCATCCCTCCCCTTCCAAGCTTTCTCCTTCCTGGATCCTTCTAACTCTGATGCAATGTACTTTAACCACCACCACCGCCCCCCCCCCCCCATTTAAATATACCTCACTGTATTTGGTAGATGTTATTTAAAAACCATGCATGTGTATATAAAACTATATATACTGACTTGGGCAAATATTATTTTTAAAATAGCAGAAATTTTATTTAACTCTGCAGTGAAATCAAGAATACCTGTATGTTACAAATATTGGAAAGCACACGTTCACATTTCATACTTTGGATTTTCATAAGCATAGCGCAGCTGTATTTTATTGTTCATATTTTTGTGTTGACTGGTAGGAATGTTTTTTTCTCTCCTTCCAGCACTGTAGAGATGATTTATAGGACAGCCCAAAGCAGCTATTTTCTGACTGGGAAATTGACATTTGAAGCTGAGTTTCTAGATTGACGCAGAAATCTGTGTTGTGTGTGGTGAAAACTTAATCTGTGCAGGACAGTCAGGCTCTGTGGCTCTGTCAGCACTGGAGATCGACATCAGTGTCCTTGGGCCTCAAGGCAGTGTGGCATGGAGAGTACAGGAAACCAGAATGCACCTCCCAGAAGACCTAATTGCAAAAACTGTAAGGCTGACCCCTGAGATCAGTGGCCAACTGTTAGAATGACAGTACTAGAAGAGCCCAGAAAATTTCTACTCAGCCCAGGATGGCATTGAGACCAAGGGGATTCTATGGTCTGGTTGGCTGGGGCCTGGAGAAAAGACTTGCCAACAGTGACAGAACCAAAAATCAGACCAGGTGATTGCATTGTGGTGCTGGGACATCTGTATAGGGTGGGTAGTGTTTCAGGCTGGACCTAGATATATAAGGGACAAGGTGGGAGAGGCGCAGCAAGGGCAAGACGGGCTGTGGACCACAGTGACGGCTGGGCTCTAGGCCCAGCAAGGGAGTGGACACACGGGGGGAAAGGCAGAAGCCCAGGTGTGGGGACTGAGCACATGAAGGGTCAGGGGGAAACTGACATTTCAGCCCTTCAGCCCTGCACCCGTCGCTCCACATGCCAGGTACCTGAACACATGGCACCCACAGGCAGATTCGGGCCTTCTCTGTTGGTGGGGACAGAGCGCCCACTCCGGTAAGGACTTGTTGGAACAGCAGAGGCAGCTGGACCTACAAAATAGGGGTAGGGCTTGTAATTGAGCTAAGTTGGAAAAAGCAAATATTGACAAAATAAATGCATTAAGAATAATTGTTTAAAGTTTCAACGCTGACTCCTGTTCATTTCTTGGTAGCTTTTAACTTTGAAATAATTTTAAATATACTAAAATTGAAATATACTAATATTGCAAGAACAGTATAAACAATTCCTCTAGACTCTACTCTGATTCTACCAATTGTTTGCATTTTGCCCATTTGCTTTATTATTCTCTTTCATTTTTTCTGAATCACTTGTAAGTTGATACTTTGTCCTCCTTAACCCCTAAATATGGATATTTCAGTACATATTTCCTTAGAACAAGGACATTTTCTTGTGTAACCACAATGCAGTTATCAAAATTAGTAAATCTGGCTCCTTTTAATACTGATAATATTCAAATGCCATGCATAATGTTTTAATAGTTTTTGTTTTATTACTTTTGAACCTTCAGAGACTGAAATTTAATCACATGTCTTTTACCTTCTGACAGTGCTGGGGAGAGAGCACACTGTATTTTTCCCAAATCCATCACACGGGAAGCCTTTGCCAAGTGTGCAAAGTCAGGCTGGGCAGTTGATGGAATTCCACTATAATGACCCCAATTAGATAAAGCCACCAGAGAGATCGAAGAACTTTAATGCATAAAGTGCTTGCACATTTGTTTGCCTTGGAATTAAATTTCTACAGTGCTATCTCATTTCAAGAATAACACTGTAATCACCACTTGATAAGACCCATGTACATGATTTCTATCTTTTTACCTTAAACTCAGGAATGATATTTTGATGATGCAAATTTAATATATTTACCCCAATTGGGTTAAATGGGTATATAGCAAAAATAAATAAATAGATAAATAGATAAATAAATAAATAAATAAATAAATAGAAAGACGCATCAAACAAGAAAGCAACTGTGAAATGTGTTCTAATGTCAAAAGCTACCGAAGATCTCGTCTTAGAGAAAAAAAGGAAGAAGCATCATGTGCCAAATCTCCCCATCTGTCTAAGGCCAGCTGAGATTTTGTGCCCGTGAGCACATGGAAACATTTTGGGGTTACAGAGGTATGAGTGTTGCTGGTGGTTAACTTGGTGGTGAGACTGGATAGGTAGGTCACTAGGTGGAGGACAGTGAGGGGTGAGAATTGTTTTTTTTTTTTTTTCACTTTATACACCTTGTGGTTTAAATCTGCTCTCATGTGCTTTTAGGCGCTGTATAGTGACAGAACTTGTTGCAGTGGGGTGGGGGTGGGGGAGAGACAGGATGAGATGGGGAAAGGGGCAGAGAATGAACAATAATTAAAACAAAACCAAAAGACAAACTTATTAAAAAATAGTGTAGCTTAGAAAGGAACATCAATAATTAATAAGTGGAATTATGAATAAATTGGTTGTATAAAATGAGTCATTTTCTATTTTCAGCTGTATATCTGTGGCTGCCAAGTTTTTCAGCAAGATTCATATATATATATCTCTTAAAACTAAATTTTCACTAATGAGTGTATTTTGGTGCCAATTGTCAGGGAGCTGACTGGCTCCTCAATCTTTCCGTACTGCCTTTTGAATTACAAAATTGATTAGTCTTCATAGGCTTTGATGTGTTAAATTTAGGTTTTGTTTTTATCAGCATCAACTGATCTTCACGCCCATTCTGTTCCGTCTCTGAAAGCAAGAAGCTTATTCATAAAGAGCAAACAAACATCACAGAGATATTTGACCATGAACATCATATGATTTCAAATAACTTCTTTCATCATATCTCCAAATCATTAGAATTATTTTTGTAGATCTTCATGCACTAGGCCCGTTTTTCTTCTAAGCATTTGTTTTTTGAAAAAATGGCAATGTGGCCCTTGGCAGAATTGGTATGAGAAGAAGCTGTGGTGCAGAGGGAGTGGGAGCCGACAGCCGCTGTGCCCTGGGCCGAGAGCAGCTCTCCATGGGTTACCTCACTTAGCCCTTCCGTCAGCCCTGGCAGGCACAGGGTAGTGTTTCTGGTTTATTGTCGAGGAACTTGAACCTCAGAGTGGTTAAGAACTTTTAGTTCTTCATTCACTGTTTCGTTCACTCAACAAATAGTCATTGAAAGTCTGCCGTGTCCCAGGCCCTGTGCCAGGTTAGGTCTGCAGCGGGAGAATATGGACGTGGTCCCTGCCCGCGATGAGCCTGTCGTGGAACAGAGGAGAAAGGCATGGAAGCAGTGCATGCTCTCACACAGCACATAACCACACATTGCCTGGGCACACTGATGGCAAAGACATGATGCAGGGAGAGAGAATAACAAGAGACTCACACACACAGGGGCTCGGGGAAGGACACCCCAAGAAAGCCATGTATAAGTGCAGACGAGTAGAAATGGGCAAGGCCAAGTGGTGGGTAGCACGTTCCATGCCACAGGAGGCCTCCAGGGGTCAGTGTGGCTAGAGATGAGTGACCAGAGGAAGAGGGTGAGAACTGGGGCCGGAGGAGCAAGCAGGGCAGCTCATTAGAAGGTTCAAAAGTCTTGTTTGCACCAGTGGAAGTTTTCAGACCTGGAGAGAGCTCACATTTGCCTGGATCTTAAAGCTGGTGTCCTCCAACTGTGTCAGCCTTGCCCTAGCCCTTGCTCTGCCCCCTCTGACACATGGCACTGTAATGTTCTCCTCCACACTGTGTTCCAAGATGGCTAAAGCACCACTTCCATTATTCCACCTCCCAGTGTTCGTGCCGGGAAGAGTGGGGCCTAATCAGTTCTTTGATGAGATAGAGGGGAATTAGAAAGTGTGGGGCCTGGGTGAGGCCCCTAGATCACACTGCAGCTAAAACAGAGTTCATATTATCTAGAGCGGAGAGATGACAGAAACCAAGAACCACTCAAAGGATTCAAGGGGTACAGTGTCCCCCAATAAACAGAAGCTTCCAAAACCACACAGCACTATATGACCGTGATTCCCCAGAAATGTGTAGTATGTGTATATCTTGGAGCAGAAATAGCAGAAATGATAATGAAGGGAAGTGAATACGGCAAGGCTGGGGTACCGGCTGCCCGCTGGGGGTTACAGTGTAGGATCGGAGCTGAGGCGGCAGGACAGGTGAGTTAGAGATGGGCGCTTCCAGGGAAACCAAGTCAGAAAATAACCAGAGAAATGCATAGTGGTTTCAGACTTTGAGAGACCAAGCCAGAAACTAAAAGAATATCTCTAATATCTCTAATGTGGGAAGTTCAGATATCTATTTGGGCCAGGAAAGTCTTTCCTCTCCCCTGTCTTAGTCCATTCAGGCTGCTGTAACAGAATACTGTAGACTTATAAACAACAGGCATTTATTTCTTACAGTTCTGGAGGCAAAACATCTGAGATTGGGGTGCCAGCACAGTCGGGCAAGGACCCTTTTCCAGGTCACAGGCTTCTTGTGTCCTCACCTGTTTGATGGGCTGGGGAGCTGGGGTGGGGGGAGCTCTGAGAAGAGTGCTGATCCCACTCGTGGGTCTCCGCCCTCACGACCTAACCACCTGCCAAAGGCCACACCTCCTGATACCCTCACCCTGGGCAGCGGGACTTCATTATGTAAATGGGGGGCACATTCAGACTGTAGTAACTCCTGAATCTCTTCTCACCGCCCCCTCCCTTGTGCCTGCGACTCTGTGGGCTGCATGTCATGGAGCACGAAAGCGAAAACCAAATCCTGGTAGTTCGCTCTAATGGGGGGACCCTCGAGGGCGATTATTTCCTGTGAAATGGTTCCTTATTTCAGGTTTTTAAATGACAGATGCATCCTAATTCTGTATTATCAGTATTTAAGGACTTTCTTAGAATTTGCATGGTTCCATGATATGCATTGCTGGTATTCCTGTTAGTTGTATCAGAGCTGGGCTTGATCATTTAACTCAAAATAACTATGCTTAATGTCCCTCACTCTTTGAAGACTCATATGGTTACATAAAATGCCAATCAGCTGTTTTTTTCTGTAAGCAAGGAGGCAGTGGCTATATTTTAATGCTCACGGTCTGCGTGTGCATGAGATGGACCGTAGCAGTGGGCTCAGGCCTTGTGAAGAGAGGGAGATGGGGGTTTGCTATGCAGGGTCAGCTCTGCGGCAAACTATTTCATGACTCTCGGCTGAGTAGCATTGACCTACTATGTGTGTGTCTTACTCTCAATCTGAGCTGCCCTAAGAGGAGCTCACGGCTAATTAGTTGAATATGCAGAGTGTGCACTGACTTAAATTGTAAGTGAGCCCTTTGAAATCTCTGAACCTTTTAGTGATATTAAAAGTATGGATGTATTGAGTGTGCTTAACCAGGAAATCTGAGTCTTTAATATCATTAACTGTAAGTAACTGGAGATGGTTTAGCCTCTGAGATAAAGGGTCTTTACCTCCCCCTATGCCAGCCCCTTTCTCTTCCTCTTCCCCAGTTCAGGCCCCTATGATGGGCCACACGTCCAGGCCCACCTTCCGCTTAAAGGGCTCATGCCTTCCTTATTTTTCCATCAAAACTATTCTCCACACAGCTGCCAGAATGGTCTCTTAAAAACACTTATCTGTTCTTGTCACTTCTTCCCTTAAAGTGCTTCTCATTGTGCTTTGATAACGTTCAAATTCCTCACCCGTGACCCACAAGGCCTTACCTGGGAGGCCCCTGCCCTGCTCAGGCCTCCCCACCTCTCCCCGCCCCCCACCTCCTCGACCCAACTCTCCTGCCAGCCTGGCCTCTTCGTTTCTTAACACCACGTGTGTTCCCTCTCGGCCTGGAAGGCTGGCGCTCCTTGCCCCATCCCTCAGCCCCAAGCCTCCTCAGCCTCAGACTCCCTGTCATCACCCTGACCCCCAAATCGGAATTTGCTCCACTGTCCACCACCCAGCCGCGTTTTCAGTGCACCCTGTCCTGCGCCCCTGTCCAGCCCCCGGCACCACTGAGCTGCGAGGAGTGTGTGGTTCTGTGGGAACGCCGGTGGGGGCCCACTGCGAGGACCCCGCCAGCCTCCTTAGCACCTTGACCAAGCGAATGCGTATTTACTCTCCCGTTCCTTCAGGGTTAATCCGATTAAGCTCTATTATAACTGACTGAGCGAGGACTGGCTGAAAACTACCACTACTCGTAGTATAAATAACTTGAGGGTATTTTAGGGTCCATTTTTACACCTATTGGGGGGATCTTGGCACCTTCATAGGCCAATAGGAAAGAGTTTCAAACAGGTGGCTTTTTCATAGAGACTTTATTTGCTTATTTGTACATTCCACGTGGGCTTTAGTCTAGGATTCTTAGAGGATCTGGGTTTGGAAAACAAGGTCCATGGGCTGTAGTTGTGATTATCACACTCCAGACTACAGCTCTTGCAGGTTGTTTGTGAATTAAAAACAGCCAGGAGTTGGCAAGCAGAATTTTGCCTCCATTTAGAAATATTTCTAATAGGGCCGAAGGATGTAATTAAACATCATTGAAGAGGTGGCTGTGGAAGTTCTTTGTGCCCCATTATGCCATGCTATGGAAACCAAGAAACGATGCAACAGAGTAACTTGGCATGAAGGGCCAACCTGGTCCAGCCCGTGGTCTGCTGTGGGAAGAGCCGTGCGTGTGGCTTTCGAGGGAAATCAGGAAACTTCTGCTGGAGGGTTTCATTCACAGCTGTCTCACTTTCCCTTCCTTTCTGCTTTTCACATAGTAAAGAAGTGCCTAGCTCTCTGAGAGCAATGTGCCACATCCATTTTACACCATACTTTATACATCTTCATACAGAAGTTGTAGAAGAACTCTTCCAAGAAACAGAAAAAAGGGACCTACACTTTATACCCCTATGCTAAGCTCTTCTATCACATAATCATGATGCTTTCAGAGAAAGTACAGATGAACTGTTTGCTGTTACATTTTATGAACTCAGCTGTAGCACATTGGGAGGACCTAGTAAAGATGTAACAAATGGGACATCATGACAAGACAGAGTCTCACGTTCCTGGAGCAGTCCTCTCTGCTCTTCCCCAGTCCCGGACGGTGCCAGGATGTGCTCTCACTAGTGAGTCCCTGTTTCGAGCACGTGCCCCTGCTGGCGTTCACAGCACTGCCTGCCAGTCATCCTCATGCCTTCCTGTTTGTAATGGTTTTCAGTGCTGATATCCCAGTCCAGGGATTCTATTTATATTCTCCCGGCAATCTGGTGATTTCCTAGGTGGAGAGGGGTGTCACAGGGACAATTGCCGGGGAGGGGAGTGCCCAAAGCTCAGGCCTCCACCTGGCTGCTGGTGGCCGGGCAGGAATTTGGTGATAGTCATGGTCACTCTGGCCTGCCTAGTGGAGGCTGCCGGGCAGCCTGGACAGGCCTGGGCAATGGGCAGCATCCTGGAGAACATCCAGAAAAGGTCCCAGTGTGTCAGGAAAACCTTGACTTCTAGGGTGGGGCATCCGGCCCCACTGGGACTCCTTCTCTTGTCATAGAGGGTCCCGCTAAGATTCAAGCTGCTGGCCTTCCTGCATTCTCGGTGAGTCCTGCTTTGCAAACTGACTGGCCTTTCAGAATGCGTCATATCTCCAGCATGCCTCTCTCCCCAGCAGACACCCTCGACTTTTGTCTTCTGGCTCCTGGGCCATATGGAGCCCTTGTGCACATTAGAGAGTGGTACCTACTGCTCTAGGTGGGAGCAGCCCCGGCCTGGGGCTCTGGGCTGGGGCCCAGAGCTGGATTCCTCCCCAGCACCCTCAGCCTTGTGGCTGCACCACCAGCCTTCCCTCCAGCCTTCTGTAGAGGCCGTGGTGGGGCCAGTGAATTGGCTGAGATATGATAGACCAGGTTTTAACCTCTCTGAGCCTGTCATCTTTTGTCTCTTCTCAGAAAACATTAGTACAGCCAGTAGCACATCTCCACCTGGACCCAGGGACAGGCCTCTGGCCTCCTGAGCCCGGGCACGCCTTCCCACCCCTCTGCTCCAGGCTTTGCCCGCTTCATGCTGCCTTTCCCCTTCCCTCTGTTCTGCGTCACATGTGTCGATTTGCTTTACAAATAGGCCAATGGTATTTACGGATTAATTTTTTAAAAAAAGGATTCTGTTCATAAAAAAACAGGCTGATGGCTGAAAGGCTTTACTAATTTTTGTTAACTTATTTCTGGCCTTGCTCTCTTGTGCTCCTCCCCTTGGACTGTGAAGGTAAAAGTGGGCAGCACACTGCAAAGCTATTTGAGGAAGTCTGCTGGTTCATTCTTATTTCTCCACAGCCCCACTGAACAGGCACATCAGTAGATGTCTTTGGGTCTTTATGTTGCGTGTACATCAGCAGCCTCGGTGATGTGAAGCTGTCGTGGAGAGAATGTTTCTCCCTAAGGCCGGAGGCTCTCTGCTTGGGAGATATCGTCACTCGTACTCTGGTTAGCTCGATCAATCCTTGGCTTATTATTTCTATTATTATTATTATCAACAACCATTTATTCAGTGGCTGCTGTGTGCTAAACACTTTTATAGGTTTTATGGCTCATCCTTCCAAAGGTCCCCGAAAATGGGTGTTATTATCCTAGGTTCCTTAGCCAGGAAACTGAGGAAAAACTTACTCAAGTTCACACAGGTAGCATGTGGAGGATTAGAGTCAAGACCTTGTTCTCACGTGAGCTCAATGGCAGCACACTTTCCGTAACATCAGAGGTTCTTGTTTTTCCCATTGAAGTTCCCTGAATGCAGATGAAATTGATACATTATGCTCGGATCTAGACCCTTTGTAGCTAGACATAGCCCGCAGCAAGTTCAAAATTTCTTTGAAGTCTCGTGCTTTAATCTTTAAAATGTATGCAAATTTGGCTTCTACTTCATAATGTAAAAGTATAAAAATAATCTTCTAAACTACTTAACATAGAATGAAATTTAAACTCCAGGAAGAGCTCCTGTTAACCCCTCTCATGGCCCCGCCTGCCCTGCTGGCTGGCGCACTGGGGGTCTGCACACCGGTTTGAGAGGGTCGCCATTGCCCTGTGGTGCATCTCAGCTCAAACCTTAGTGCCCGTTTTTTTGGTTTGTTTTTTGTGTGTATGTGTTTTTTTAATAGACCTTTCAGGTATGGAGCAACCTTTACCTGGTAAATCCACAACCTCAGAAGTCTTCCTAACAGAGAACACAGTACCTAGTACTTTGTAGACAAAACCTAAGTAGATCTCTGTTGGTTTCATAGAGATCTTTGAGTGATCTGTGTTTGGCTGGAAGTTTAGAGATTATTTAGTTGTGTGGTTTGTAAACTTTTATTTACTTTCTACTTTTAATTTTTTAGAGAGAGTGGAAGGGAGGGAGAAAGAAAGGGAGAGAAACATTGAAGTGAGAGAGTAATATCAATCGGTTGCCTATCATAGGCACCCTGACTCGGGCATGTGCCCTGACCGGGCATCGAACTGGCAACCTTTTGGTTTGCAAGATGACACCCAGCCCACTGAACCATACCAGCCAGGGCAGTCAACTTTTACTTTCTTTCAAAAGCAAAAGTCATCTTTCAAATGAAATTGCTCTTGGGGCTCTAATTTATAAAACAACAAAAGTGAAAACACTCTAGTTGCCTTAGGGGCTGAAGGCTCTGCATGGTGCCCTTGCCAAGGGAATTCGGGTTTCTGCCAAGGCACAAGGTTTAGAAAGCCCAGATCAATTCAGAGCACTTATTTTACGGATGAAAAGACTGGAGTCAGAGAGCTCGGATGATGTGTATGAGGTGACTCAGCTGATTAGTGACAAAGCTAGGAGTAGATCTAAGAAGGAAGCCTACCAAACTGTTCCAAGACCCTCGAAGGCCCTTGTGGTTTTCTTGTCCTATGAATAGCTGATTTCTTAACTGCCCTAAGAAGTCTGGGAGGGCTAGGGAGTGGGAGTGCTGAGGAGTCCTCCCGCCAGGAGCCCTCCATAATATGGACCAGTGCCCCTGGCTGTTAAAGGCACAGCTCTTTCCCAGTGCGTGTGGCAATTCAAGAATGATCGAGTTAGGCCATTGACACTATTAAAGTGTTAGAGTGTGTTGGAATCCAGGGAAAGGTTTTGCAAGAGAATGTCAATCAGGACCCCAAAGAGGACATTATCGAGGGACTCAGCCAGGCCACTACACACCCCACCAGCTGGGATAGGGGAGGAGTATAGGGGTGACATTGAGTAACCACCATAAAAATGTGCTGAGTCACCTCTGGAAACTCCTGACCTCAGGTTTAAGCTGGCCTTGTGCTGACTTTCATGTGGGGACCTTACTAACCATGGCCTTGGTTAATTCCCTTTAGTTTTTTTCTGGCTCTCAGAAAGCTTGAAGTGACTTTTAAACTTCTATGAAGACATGAACTGCTCCACAATCTAGATTACTAATATAATTGTCTCTCATTTTTTTATTCATCACTATTACAAGGAGGCCCAGTATCGAACTTTCCAATTTCCCCTCCTCTGGAGGATTATATAGTCGAAGGGAATTACTCCCACCTCCACATGCTAAACTGAGAGAAGAGCTGTCTTCTCATTCCTCTGCCGCCACTCTCCCTCACCGCCAGGCTCCATGCACATTCAGATGCCTGACACTTAATGCCACTGCAGGCCAACCCCACCTGTCCTGCCTCGGGGCAGACAGACACAGGGGGTGATCGCCCGGCCGCAGTGTTGGCTCAGCCAAGGATGAACAGTGAACACTGAGTCTCTCTCCCACTTGACTCTCAGCTGCTGAGGTCTCTGTCCAAGAGGCAGTCAGTCCTTTTTACTATCTATCCAGGAAGAGTCATGCATTTACAAATCTCTATGGATATTCACATACACACATCTTTTATCTCCACAAAATGGTAGCATACTCTATACACAGTGCTATAGTTTGCTTTTCAAAAATGTAACAATATATCGTGGAGATCATTCCATATTGGCACAGGTAGTAGGGCTTCATTCTTTTTCATGGCTGTATAGTATTCCAACATCATCTCTCAGGAAACAACCCATCTTCATTCTCTCTGGAAGTAGCTTAGATGTCACCTATTAGTACTTGGTGGACATTTGGGTTATTTCCTGTTTGTTTTGTTGTTGTTTTGTTTGCTATTACAAACAGAATCATTTGCATATGTATTCAGGTGTTTCAGGGGGCTGTACTTCTGTCCCTTGAGGGAGATTCCTTGCTCAGTCAAAGGAAATCTACATTTTAAAATGTGACTGATACTTCCAAATTGCCTTCTACTGAGGCTGTATCATTTTATACTCCAATAAGCCACACGTGAGAGAACCTGTCTTCCTGACTCTCACTAATAGTGTTAGCAAACTTTCTGAAACTTCTCCAGATCTGATGAGTAAAACATGATATTGCACTATCGTTTTAATGTGCTTTCTTGTCATGAGTGAGGTTCAGCCTCTTTTCATTTGATCTATAATTTTATAGACTGCTTTTTAACTGGCACTTGGAAGATGAGCTGCCGCCTAAAGATCAAGCAATATGCAAATAATTTAGAAATGCCAATTTTCTGATATAAGTTTTATTCCAGTTAGCTGTTTTTTATCCTAATTAACATAGGATGCACTGCAGGGTACTACCTAAGAAATCAGTTTTCCTGCTTTAGTGAATGTTTATTAAAATGCCCCATCAATTTTAGAAGATGGAGTTTTTTTATTTATATGCATAAATATTTCAATTCTGATTTTGCATCTCCACTATACCAAAAGTTGTTATTAAATACAGTACTTTTTAGAATCAGTTCTCTTATGAAATACAGAGTTGTCTTATTAAATACAGCACTTTTTAGAATCAGTTCAATGTGACATTCATGAAACAGAAATTTGAATAGTGACTGGGTATAATAGAGATGTTACATTTCTTAGTTATGACAGTGGTGTTGCAGTTTTGTTTCAGAAAAAAACAGTTCTTTTAGAGATTCATATTGAAATACTTATGGATTAAATGGTGTGTCTGGGATTTCCTTCAAAATAATTCTGGAAGGGGCAAGTGAGAGGGGTATGTATGAAATGACATGGGTCATGAGTTAGTAATTATTGATCCTGGATGTTAGTTATATGGTATTCTGTCTGTTTTTACATATATTTGAAATTTGCCATAAAAATTCTAAAATTCAACAGATCAGTGTTAAGTCTGTGTCACATACAAGCCGCAGCGCTCTGTGCTGTAGGAAACACACACCTCACAAGCGCAAGGGGCCTCATCGGCTTGTTCTCTGCAGTGAGCCCAGTGCCGAGGACGCCGTCTGCACATAGTAGGTCCTCACTATGTCCTGAGTTCCAGCCTGCACTTTGGTTCCCAGGAGCTCCAACCCTGAGGATGTGCTATTGAGTGAGCAACAGACTGAGTGCTATGGAGCCGAAGGAAGGCGAGGTCCCATTCACTCAGGGGTCAGGATGGTGCTTCCGTGGGGTTCCTGAGAACTGACATGGAGGTGCCTGAGACAAAGAACATCCTCTGCATCCAAAACATTTCTAAGCAGAGCAAAATTCCTCCTTTAATTTAAGACGAACTATTTCTCCTAGGAGCCCGGTAGGAAGTTGCTAACAGTGAGAGTAATAGCTCAAAAGGCCGTAGGGGTCACAAAGCTTCTTAGAACATACCCCGTCCCCAACTCCTCTCTTTGAGCCTGTTTTGTTCTGAGTTCAGCATGATACCATGCTGAGCAGTGTGTTTAATCAATGCCCTCTGGTGAGGAAGAAGAGTAGATGGTGTCATAAGAAAGAAGAGAATCAGAATGGGGGAGTTATCAAAGGAAAGATCCGGACTTCGGGGTGGTAGATTGGTCCTGTGGGTATGTTTGACTGATTAGTTAGCTCAGAGGCAGAGAAATTCATGATTTTTAATGTTTGCATGCAGGTGCTGGTATAGTCACCTCAGAATGAGAGTACAAATGGGTTTAAAAAATAAAAGCTAGTCACATCTTGACTGGAAAAAGGCTTTTTTGAGAAGTTCAATGTTACATTACAAACACCATTCAGATATACCAAATGGGCCAGGTGGTTGCTCAAATACTGCGTGTTGCCAGCTGCCCATTGCTACAGATGAAGCCTTTTCCACCGACGTTTGTGTAACCCACAAGCACATTGTACGGCGCTGACTCCTTTGATGTTGCTTAACGTTTGTGTGTCACCATAATTACAAACCATAAATATACATGACACCGTGCGACACATGAAATTGCCCAGCTTTCATCCTGAAAGGGGAGGAGGCTGGATTATTACCTGACAAGAGAGGATGTCTAATAGGCATTTTTCATTCTTCCTAAATGCCACTCCTCTCCCGTAGGATGCTCTAGATTGCTTTATGCTCACCAAGCCTTGTGCCTTCAAAACAGCACAGACTTCGAGGGCTAGTGTGTATTGCTGAACCCCAGGTTTTAAAGCATGCCTGGACCAAAAATCAGGGGGATACAATTCTGGGGAACCCAGACACTACTGCACGAAGCCAAAGTCTTCTATTTGACAACATATCAACAGTTCCTTGGAGGTCACAAATGGACAGGTGTATGATATAAAAGGAAGTAGGTAAATGGAAGCAAATCAGCTTCTTTCAAAACAGACATATTCTAGGGATGTATCTCTTTTTGCTCTGAAAGAAAACTGATTCCGTGTCATTCAGCTATTTATTTGTATCTGCATCTGTAAACACCAAGTGTCTTTGCCCTCTACCAAAACCTGAGCATGCGTTTGCAGGGGTGGTGAGCAGGGCAGGAGATGGAGGGAGGGCGAAAGCCCACACAATTCGTTTAATCAGTCACAACTACATAGATGGATGGGCTGAGACCAAGCCCCCTCCCTGGGCACGGGCATATTCAGCCTTGCCCGGGAAGACCTCTGTAGAGCACAGTGTCTTAATTGTAGGCCACGGATCCCAGACAGTGCGATTCAAGGCTCTATAAATGCAAGACTCAGATGCTTCCTGGTGACCAAGGTTTCTGCTTTTTAATGTGTAAATAAATGAGTGCTCCACGTGAATAAATATCTCTGTATTGAGTTTGCAATCTTGTCTTTCAGAAATACCGACAGTACATGGCAGGACTTCTGGCTCCTCCTTATGGTGTTATGGAAACGGGCTCTAACAATGACAGTAAGTGAAAAATGTGAACATTTGTATCTAAAAATGTGTCGTGTGGTGTGTGTTTTCATGTGACAAAAATATGTCCTACACCAGCTTGACAGATTAAGTTTCCAGACTCTTTTGTGGATAAACAGACCTGCCAGCCCACGTGGGTTATTATACAAAATGTTCATACAGTACTATTTTTTCGTGGCTTTAGCTGATGCTCTGCTGCTAGTTGGGACTTCAGCATACTTAGAATACCTTCTCAGAATGTCTTCATTTTGTTGCAAAATCCAGTGTTGTTGCTGTGCTCTCTTTAAAATGGGACTCACGAGCTGTGTTTGTCTCGGTCACTTGTGCGTACCTGAGAGCCCCACCCTCTTGCTCATTTTGACATTATTGATCAAAGAGGAGCAGCGTGAGTCATTCTTCTTCTTAAACCACAGCTTCTCCAAACCCCAGGCCTTTCATAGGAGACCAGTCTCTGTCTGATCATAAAAGAAAGGAAGTTTTTCTCTGTGATATGCTTTTCTAGCAAGTGCCCACCGGGCCCTGAGAAACCCTGTGTCCCGACTGTGTTTATCTGTTCATGCACATCAGAAGCACCTGCCCAGCACCCCTTAGTATTCCTGGGAGATGCTCACTGCACCTCTAAGCCCCTTTCCTTGGCTCTTGCACATTTACATGTGACAAGGTACCAAGTACTAGGGTTTTTGAGGCTGTAGTACTTCAAGTAGACCCAGTGATGGAGCAGGAGGCCCTTCCACTCCAAGCATCTTCAGAGTCACTCTTCATATCCCCTTCCTCACACCTTGAATCCTCGCTCTTAATCCCAGACTTGTCACTCTCTACAGGGGATTCTCCTCCCTGCTTGCCCAAGACCTAAGTGAGCTTCCTCATTTTCCTTCTCCTCGGGTTCACAGTTTCTGTGCAGCCTCTGCCCTCTCCTTCTGTTGCTTTCTTTCCTTTCGTTTGCTTCCCTGTTTTGATTTTTCTCTGTGGGCTGATCTGGGGGTGACTGGCTCATGACAAGTCCCTGAGTTGCAATCCCAGCTGTGCTGTCTTCTAGCTCTGTGACCTCGGACAAGGCACTAGTCTCCCTGTGCCTCAGTTTCCTCAAGGGTTATTATGAGGATTAAATGAAACAAAACACGTCAAGCATTTGGAAGAGTCCCAAGCATATAATTAGCACCCAAATGATGTGAGCTATTATTTCTTCACCACCAGCCACTCTTTAACCCCTCCAAGTCTGGCTTCTGCCCCTTTCTTGACTCAAACCACTCTGCAGCTTCCCACTCTCTCCAACTTCGAGTAAGACTTTTCACACCAACAGTCCATTCTCCTGTGGCATCAGGCTCCACTGCTATCCTGGTTTTCTTATATCTCTCTGGTTACTTAAATGTTTGTCTCTTTTACAGATACTTCTTCCTTTCAATGAAAAGTTTAGGTATAACCCAAGAGTGTAGCCTTAGCTGTTTTTCTCTACACTTCCCCCTGACCACTGTATCCTTTTTTGCAATTGATATAAATACTTCCCCAACCAATACCTCTGATTCCTCCAAAGAGCAGCCTGGCTTTCCGAATGACTGCTGGTTCTCTTTCCACCTAGATGTTCTGCCGGCACCTTAAACTCAAAATGTCAGTAACAGAACATATCCTGGTTCCCACAAAACGATCCTTCCTCTGAAGGTGCATTTTCACTGATAACTCCCCCATTCTCCTGCATGTACCAGGCTCTAAGCCCCACCCATTGTGGAGCCCTCCTTTCTCTTACCCCCACCACTGAGGTTCATCACTTGTCCACCCCTTGCTCCTCCGTCTGTTGTGTTCACATGCTTTCATTGCTGCTCCCTCCGCAGCCACCTGGCTGAAGGCCTCCTCACCCCTGGCCTGAGGGCAAAAACGGCTCAGCTGCCTCTGGGCCCTCCGTGACTCACCCCTGGTCTGTCCTGCTCCTGGCTTGTACTGAAGTTCTTTTTATTTACTTTCCGGTGTGAGGAATTTCAAGCGTATAGAATGACACAGTGAATGCCTATGTTTTCATCATTTCAACTTAATTAATACTTTAATATTTAAATAGGATTTGCTTATTAACTTAATGTGTGTTTTAAAATTAATACTTTGCCACACTTATCTCTTTTAATTGTACATATGTATTTCACACCAAGTACTTTAACAGGTATTTTTTAAAATAAAAACTTTTCCATGTACAACCATACACTATTATCACGCCTAGTGGCTGGCGTGGTTTTCCTTAATAACACCCACTGCCTAGTCCATATTTAGATTTCCCCAGCTGAGTAGCTTTAGAGCTCATGCTCAAACTGGACCTCAGTCAAGGACCATGCCATTGAATCTTGTTTTTGTGTCTTAAATGTCTTTTCATTATGAACAGTCCCTATCCATCCTTTTCCTGGTCAGAATTTCTCTGTTACTCAAAACCGTTTAATAGTTGTCCATCACTTGCCACAGAAGGTGAATTCCCAGACAGCAAATGCCTTAGCCCACCCTCCAAGTTCCCGCATGACCCCAAATCTCCTTTTCAGTATTATTTCTCTACAGAGACCCTAGTTTCCAGCCACTTGGTCGTGGTGACTTGTGCAACTCTGTAGCTGTCTATTAACCCTCCTAGAAAGTAAGCTTCCCCTGCATCTCCTCATTCAGTCAACTTCGGTCCTTTCAAACGGTTGTTGAATGAATGGTTGGGTGGGCTGGTGGGTGGGTGGACTGAAGATGAGTTTCAGAGTACTGACAGTGAGCCACCCTTCCTTCCTCTGAC
Organism: Phyllostomus discolor; assembly: GCF_004126475.2. Taxonomy (NCBI): domain Eukaryota; kingdom Metazoa; phylum Chordata; class Mammalia; order Chiroptera; family Phyllostomidae; genus Phyllostomus; species Phyllostomus discolor. The sequence goes on along the minus strand of NC_040906.2, from coordinate 50,468,835 downwards.
GGATCTGGGAATGGGGGCAAACCTGCCCCTTAGCGCACTCTGTTTTTTGTCCTGGTGCTGTCCCAGCCCGGGAGCCAAAGTCTGATTAGGGAATGTTTTCAAATAGTCTTTTTTATTCTTATCCCTCCTGTGCACTATACTGCTGGCCATTAGGATGGGTGCTCAGTTCTTTTAATGCCAATATTATAAATCAGTATAGTCCCATATTAAACACAGAAGGTTTTGTTTATTCAGAATTTGGACGTACTGTATTTTAACATTGCAAACCACCACACGCGGCCCCAGTGATTCAAAACTAGGCGCAGGCCACCTTAAACCCACCTGTGCTTCTGTCTCCTCAGTATAAGGCCACTTGTGCCCACTTTCCTGGGGACAGAAAGCTCTGCTGGGGCTGTGGACCTTCCCATATGACCACCCTTACCTACCACGTCTGTCAGACAGCGGCCCCCGAGGAAGTGCCAAGGACCGGGCCCTGCCTGTAGTAGGTGCTCATGAAACGTTTGCGAAAGGATGCACAGAAAGTGAATGGATGAACGTTTAGCCTTTTTTTGCTCAGAGAACTGAGATATCCCTGGTCTCAGCCACTGCCCAGCTCAGACCTGACTTGGAGGCAGCAGGAGTTTGCTTTGCCCCAAACGGAAGGTGTGTCCTGGTGGGTTTTATGTGCAACCTGCCCCTAGGTTCAAATCCCTGGAGCAGTCTGGGTGGTTTGAAGCATAAAAAGGCAAATGTGTCACTCACACTTGATGTGTCTGTCTAAAATTTCGAGTGCTCTGGTGCCCAAGACAGACGTTAGTTGCTCGCATGGTGTAAACAGGTCAGGGGTACACTTTTACCTCTGGGAAAGTGAAGCGTGCGGCAGGAAAGCACAATCAGCGGGACATTTGGGTGTCTGGACACAGCCCTGCTCCTGGTTCATCGCTCCACGTATGTTAGCCTTTGAAAGGGGCTGCTGTTTTTCAAAGCAGCATCATGTAGGTTTGTTTTTTTTAACACCAAATTTTATTTGGTTTGATTAAGCAAAGGATTTCAGCTCCATTTTACAGGTTGATCTTATAATTCATTCTCTCTCTCTCTCTCTTTTCTTTTGCTCTTCTAGGGATTCCTGACAAGGAGAACGTGAGTAGCTCACTCTCTCTGCCTAGCTTCTAAAAACTGTCAAAAGGTAAAAAATAACCATGGTAACCTTGCCAGCAAAGAGAGCTCTTTATCCACGTTCAACAGAGCAATAAATATTTTTCTAATCTTATTCTGGCATCTTTGGGGGGCCACTTTGAAGTATGAAGGGGAGAAGGCCGATTGCTATGACATGGTCACCACACGCCCTTGACATTAGTGGGTCTGAAGGAAGGTTATTCTAGGGGCAAACGGTGCAAGTGCTGTTTTCTCTTTCCCATGATGCATACGCAGCAGTACAACAAATCATTAGTTTAACAGCCTATAGAAAACATGTTGTTTTTCCTTAGTGGGAATACAAAAACATGAAATTCAGGGTCAGATGATGAATTTACCTAATTGAACACTAAAGTCATATTTCTCTTTGGAAGCTAAAAAACAAATAATTGCTGTAGTTGTTTAGAGAAAGCAGGGGAGAGAATAGAAGGTTTAGGACAAATTTCACCTAGGAAACAGTACCAAGTGTGCCTTCTCAGGGTGGAAGTGATGCAGTGTCATTGTCTTTGTGTGTAAATAATGATGATGACATTAATTATGTTAACTGGAATCTAAATTTAGACAACAGCATGGAAGGGTAACTGATGGAACCATGCTATGGTTCATCTGAAGCCGTGCTCAGTGGCTCTCAGAGTGTCATCTCGCCATTGTGCTCCTTGGTGGCAATATCACAGAATTGTCACCCTTTCCTCTCCCTGTTCTTGTCCTGTCTGTGGGCTAAGATATCGTCTCAACTAAGTTCAGATTACTTCTGTATTCCTCTTCAGAGTGCTGACTCTACCTTTCTCTGGGTCCCCCTGTTTCCATAATCTTGGTTTTATGGGCTGGCTGGGGATTCTGGCCCACACTGGTACTGCTACAAATTTGGGTTCAGGACCCAGAAATGCTGCTTCAAATGTCACACCAAAAGTTTCCTTGGCTTGGTTCAGCAAAGGACTTTGGCTCCTCCCTGGGGGGACGTGTGCATGCAGCTTGAGCTCTCTAAACATCCTCGCCTCATCTTCAAAACGCGGATGTCAGCCCTGAGCACCCTAAAAGGCCATTATGAATACTGAATGAGGCCGTCTGTGGAAAACCTAGAGATATTACAATAGAGCTCAGTAAATGTTAGGACTATTATTATAATCATTACTTTCTCAAGCCTCCTATCATTTTCTAGCTATTTTTCCTTCTCTGAAAATGTCCTACCCTTTATAAAGTACCTTTTCTTTTGTCTTTATGGCTGGCCTTAAAATACCTGTCTTCAGTGAACCTGAGGTTCATGGAGAGTCCAAAGCCATAGCCTTTAGTGCCAGAAGTAACTATCTCCTCCTGACACCATTTGAGACACGGATGCCCCCGAGACACCGCAACAAAAAATACCCAGCCGTCGGCCAAATCAAGATGACAAGAGAGCCTGCAGCCTCCTCATCCAGGGGCTCTCTGCGATGCTGAGGGTGCACAGAATGGCCAAACCCTGGGGGTCTCAGCTGTTCTGATCTTCAAAAGGAAGCACTGTCTCTCTTTGGCCCCGGGCCACCTTTACGATGGACCTCCCTGCAGCGGGGCGACAGGCACAGGTTCTAAGCAGAAAGTCCACCAGCTGTCATCATGTAGCATTTTGTCACATACTTGTGACAAACGAGGAATTCGATGTTTGCGGAAAGTTCGAAACGACGACATAGGGGCTGGCCAGGCTGTCTCCCCTGTGTTAGTTGTGGGGTAGCTCCCGTGCATCTGTGTGGGCCATTCCGTGTCCAATCCTCTGGCAGATGGAAAAGCACACGTTTTCTCTGTCAGCAAGTAGAGTGGACGCAATGTCACCCTGTGCTCTTAGGAAACCTCTCCGATGCCATCAAAGGAAAGCAAATGGGATGAAAGACATTCGTGAACAGAGCTGAAGCTCTAGAAGGATGAAGAGAAGCCTGAGATCCTTAAAGTGGTGTTAATTGAAGTATTTCCTTTGTAAGAGACAAGTTGTGTTGTGATGGTTCCTTTAATCCTTTACCTTCTGTAGCTGCACACTGGGCCATGTTATGTTCCCTTGGTGTTTCTAGACAGAATGATATGCCGGCAACTGAAGTGAATGCACGTAGACTATCGTTTCGGTGTCCAAACACAGTCTCTGTGGAAAGAATATATTCTCCTCTCCAGCTCCTACTCTTGATTATGTTAATCGCCGTGTTTGACTTTTAATCAAATATGCAGACGTCACCATGTGGTGTTTGCAGCTGCCTCACCAGCTACGTTTTATTTCCAGACCTAGGCTTACCTTGCCTAGAAAGAACTTCCTTGTCCTAAGTTGCACTTTTGTAGAAACAAATGGGCTGGCGGTTAACTTGCTGGATTATTTTGTTTACTACCTACTGTAATTGAGAGGGGCAGTATTTAAGTACCACAGGATACTGGAACCTATAAAATGATTGATAACTTCATCAGAAAAATGACCACTGAGCCAAAAAAATAAGTAGACTGTTTTGGTAGGGTTGTGATTGTTTGCGGCTATTGTATTTATAAAGAAATTTTTCTCCGTGATCTGTTTAAGTTGTATTTTTCTGTCTTTATGTGCCATATCTGACTGACCATGTTTAACAGAGAAGCTAAAAAAAATCACAATTAAAAGAGAGCTTTTTTTAAAATCATTGTTCAAGTACAGTTTTCTCCCTTTAAAAGAGAGCTTTATAGTCAAATATTACGGTTGCCCTTTGAAGGAAGGAGCTTGTATAAAATTTTTTGCTATTCATGTAGGTAGTGCTGCTCACTGTGCTGTATCCTTCTGAGAGGCGACTGCTATGGAGTTTTGTAATCTTAGACATTTATACTTTTCTTCCTGAGTGTGCAAGAAGCCAGAAAATAGACTCAGGAAGAGATTACAAAATAATTCCATTTCCTGACTTACAAACATCTTGTTTCCAAAAAGATCATTTGAGGTCTTCATTTTTTAGACAGTTCTAGTGCTGAGAGTGTCACTAGAAGCTTCTTGCTAAACAGGAGAGCGTCCTTGCCAGCAGAAAACACTGTCAATGCAGACGGAGGTCGAAGGTTTCCCAAGTGCTGGAACTGATGCTAGCTATTAATCATGGGCAAGCTCTGGAGTCTTATAAAACTATTTGTAGGTCTCATTTTTAGAAGGTGACAAAGTTTCTTAAACTTTTAAAAATCATGTGCCATTTATGTGAATAACAAATTTCAGAAATTATTGTAAAGACACAAGTTTTTAAATGTCAAATGGTCAGGAAATAATCTACACAGTTTGTGAAAGCTCTCAGTAAGGAGAAAGAGTAATAGAATAATAATAAGCAAGTAACTATTAGGGTTAAAAGGCTAGGAATTTTAGGAATTTTTAGGGACTATAATAACATTTATTTCTACTGCTGCTCTGTTTCAAGTTTAGAGGAAATAAATGAGAATGTTTTCCACCAATTAAATGGCAACATCTTATTTTACCATGTTAGACTGGCTGTGATTCTGGGCCAGTCATAGGGAGATGTGTATCCTGATACAAACTTAAAATGTAAAAACTTAGACAATCCTATAAAACCCAGTAAAACCTTCACCTTTAGAACACCTACTGGATTCTAATGAACAGTTTTTTGCAGAACACAAAAGTTTGTTTTTTTCCAAAGATTTTATTTATTTAATTTTAGAGGGAGGGGGAGGGAGGGAGAGAGGGAGAGAAGCATCAGTGTGTGGTTGCCTCTAGTGTACCCTCTACTGGAGACCTGGCCCGCAACCCAGGCATGTGCCCTGACTGGGAATTGAATTGGTGACCCTTTGGTTTACAGGCCTGTGCTCAATCCACTGGGTCACACCAGCCAGGGCAGAACACAAAAGTTTTTAAAATCCTGCTTTAAAACATGACTGATGCAAGTCCAAGGCTTATCAAAGTATCTTGGCCAGAGCTCCCGGGCTTACCCAGCATCCCTTTCCCCTGTTTGTGGGTGAGAATGGTTTCCCTGGTGCCAATGCTGCCCTGAAACGACGTGCGTGTCACAGGCGGAGGGTGCAGACCAGCCAAATGCTGAAGACTCAGAAAAGACTGAGCCTGCTCCTCTTGATTTTGAAGGACAGATTGCCTATGGCCCAAGTGGAGGTTAGAGTGAGGGCATTGCAGGCCCTGGTCTGTGCAATGTCTAGTGTGTAAATACTTAGTTCTCCAGCGGGCCGATCGGAATGCGTCGTTCAGAGCCAGGATTCACTTTGTCTGCCCCGCCTCCTGGAGAACACCAGCAAGTTAGTGTCCACGGGGCCAAGGACAGCCTGAGCTCTCTGAGGATGTGTTTGTTTTGGTGTTTGCGAGGTATGGGTTATATGGGGCAGAATGCCCTTGCTGAATTTCTTTCTGCTTTCTATTCCATCTATTGTAAAAGCTGACCATACCGCCTCTCTCCTTCTCTCTAGCTTCTGCAGTGGTAGATTGATTGAATTTCTAAGGTACCGGGTGGTTGTCCTTCATCTGAGCAGTACATAATAAATGCAGGCAACACTCTTAACTACCTGGTCTCAGGTTGCCAGTTAGACCATGTGGTCGTTGCCACCAAATGTTCTCGGTCACGTTTGCAGGACCCGCTTTCTGTGAGTCTCCTGTCAAAAAGGCACATGTTGGGTGATATTGGGGTGGTGCCTTGTTAACATATTTGAGAGTTATGTCTATAATATTATGAATTACATTTGGTGATTGTTTCAATGTTCTGATTTGGGTTCCTTTACGTTTTAAAATTTTGTTTTATGACACAGAACTTCTTAATGGTGCTGCCGGGCTAATGGTTTACTCTGGTCATCACTGATGGTGCTCTAGGGTTACTTTGAATATATTCTCTCATTCTTCTCTGTAATCAGAATTTGACGTGGCCAGGTACTGCAGAGAGAACCTGGATAGCATTTAATCCTTAAATAGCATTGTAATCAAAGAAACGAGATTCCCTGTCTCTCTAGCCCTAGCTTCTCCTGACTCTCACTTGAAAAACTGGCACGGCCTTGAGGCGAGCCTGCTCAGGATCGGCTCGCTGCCGAGAATCAGGTCCACTCTCCGCAGGGACGAGGAACATAATGTCCTGTTGACGATAAGGTGCTTGCTCTATTGCTGATTCCAAAGTTGTGGGAGAGGGTTCTTGTCCTCAGAAATATTTCATCCTGTGCTGCAGGCAATTATGTTCATCACCAGCAACTTTGGGCCACGGGCACATTATCTCAACTGATTGCGAGTGTAAAATAATACAGTGTTTATGTTTGATGAATTTGAATTTTTATTGTTCCTGTTTTGAGGAGTTGAGACCAGATTATTTGCAAAATATGTCTTCTTTGTAGGAGAGAAAATTGTAGTGTTCTCAGATTGGATAAGTTAATCTAGTGATTACATGTCACATAGGATTTGGATTCTTTTATAATAACAATTCTGGGTTGGTCAGACTCCCCTGAGTCCATAGATATTAAAATATTCTGTAGTCACTCTCTTTATCTTTAGGTAAAATTACATGGAAGAGATCTAGATGATAGATACGCATATACATGCACATACACTTACATACAGATTTGGTATATAGACACATACATATGTATGATTATGTAAATATATTTAACTATTTTCATTCTTAAAATTTTGGGGAAAGGAAATTGTAAAACCACCTTTAGTAATATGATCTGGCATTCTTATTGCTAGCTTTCATAAATGCTTAAGTTCTCTTCACTCAAATAAAAACTAAGTTTTTATTTCAACTTAGTTCTATTTTCCAAAGAATGATTCAGAATACCCGTAGAATATGCCACCTATTTGCTTGAAAACCTTTCCTTTATCACATGTGTGTTGATGGGCTGCAGGCTCCCTGGGGGGGCTACAAAAAAATACCCAGTACCTTCAGCAAGTTGCAGTAACATGTGGAGGAACACATGTGAACATAAAGGTACACGGAGGTGTCATGGGCACATGTGGGCAGAGAGCGTAGCAAGGGGACATGCATGGCCTTAGCTCTTCAGGCTTGAGTTAAAGTCCAGCTCTGCCACTTATGGCCCACGTGAAGGTGGACGAGTTAGTTCACCCCTTAGTCCTCTGTTTCCTCATCCGCAGGGAGAGTAACAGTGGCGCCCTACCCCAGGGAGCTTGCAGAAGGATTCATGAGATGATGCGCACCAAGTGCCCAGCCAGCGCTGCAGCCCGCTGTGCGCTCTCAGGAGACACGTAGAGGTCTGTGCAGGTCCCAGGGGGGCGGGCAGGGGCTCGGAGCAGGCCTCACGGAGGAGGAAATGCCTGCGTGCGTTCTCAGTGGAAAGTAGAAGTTATCCAGGTGAACAGGAAAGGAGAACATTGCATGAACAAAGGAACAGAGTTCCAGAACTTTCTCAAGGCTAATCTCATCAGATCTAAATTCAAAAGCTGTTATGTTGGACACTCTACTTTCTAGAATACCTTTCAAAGTCATAAAAATCTGACTTCCAAGCTTCAGACATTTCAGGGTCTCAACAAATCAACATATTTTACCCCGTAAAGCCTGATCTGTTTTGAATGTAGGTGGGGAATTAGCTTGAATTTCCCCTGTTTGTACCTCACAATATCATGTCTCCTTTCTAAAAATGGCAGGTCTGGATGGCTGACACCTAAGAAGCCTGTTGTGAGCTCTGCTTCCCAGCCAGCTGCCTGTTCTAACTGTGCAGCCCGTGCTCCCCGCTTTCTGTCGTTCTCCTGTGTGTTTTCTCCCTTCTCTCAAATGCACCACTCAGCACAGCTTTCTACTGAGTCCTGCCCTCTTTCACCTTTTCCATTTGTCAAGGTCACTTTAAATTTCATTCCAGTTCTCCTACGTGCCAGCCATCCCCCAACCAAATGGGGGTTATTATCAAATTTAATAAGAATGCTTTTGATTCCATATTCAAGGCATCAATCAGCATGTTAACTCTAGCAACATTCAGCAGATGACCTAACTCTGTGGAATTTAATTTGTTTGTACTAATTGATTTGTATACGTGATAAAATTACCCTTTCTAGAGATGAAAAGGAAACTTGGGAAAGCATACCATGAAAATGCTGGACAAATAACAAGGACTCAGTCATTACATTCACTTCTGTCGTGCTTTTCAGTCACTTGTGATTTGGAAGAGAAGGAAGGCAGTAATTTTCTTTCTATCTCAGGAGGCATTAGTATGACGGATCTTAATTCTCACTCATTTTTATAGCCCATGTTCCCAGAATGCATCCGTTTCTGTCCCTGGCTCTTAAGTGCCAGGTGACTTGACACTGTCCAAGTCACCTCCATGAGCTTCAGTTTCGTCATTGGTAAAAAGGCGATCCCCAAACTAGCACAATGAAAGGATTGCTGGGGGATCAGTTAACGTCGAATATGGGGAAAATTCTAAAACTTGACACTACTTAAAAAAAACATTATTTTGAGTTCCCTGGATCTTAATTCTAAATAAGATCACACCCCTGTTGTAGCCTAAATCCAAGGACATTTTTGTGTCCTGGGGGGATCACTGCAGTTGGCCAGTGGGTTCTAGTTCATATGGAGATTTGGTCTGGGGGGCTTTATAAAGGTGCTCTTCTTGCATCCTGTGTTAGGACTTGGTCCAGTTCTGAGTTCTGGGAAGAATTTAGAATGCCAAATGGAAAGTCATTCATCCTAATGTCTGTATTAATTTGGCTTACCCAAAAGAATGAAAATCCCCAAGTCACACCAAGTGCTTACTGGGTGCTGTAATTTGATAACCCAATCCCAAACAAAGTGAGGAAACCACACCCAAAATTGACTACACAGGACGGACCAGGACAGAGAGTCAGAGCTGGAACGTGAAGATGTACTGAAGAAGGCACCTGGCTTGTTCGGGGCGCCCAGCAGAATATCATGGATGTTATCACAGCAGTTTACCCTGGACCTTCTAGTTTTAGGGTAGGTGAGGATTTTTATGTTATGTTTACTTCACTGCAAAGCGTGAAAGCATTGTAGTGTATGTCCAACTCTCTAGTAAAGGAATTTATAACAAATGCAAAAATGGCTCAGTCGTTCAACCAGATATTCTTTTAAATGATTGAAGCAGTTAATGGTCTCTGTCCCACCTACCCCAAACCTCCTGCTTCCTCCAGTTTTATATTTTGTATGTATTGTCTTCCTATCTCTTTGGTGTCTGATAGATTCAGAAGAACACTTGGGCTCCCTCTGGTGGCCATTCCAATATTTATGCATATCTAAGCTTAAAGCTGAAGTTTTAGTTACATGACACAAAATTTTTGGGTGAAAGTGGAAATATTAATAGTAAATGTTATTTCCTTTTGTAAAATGCCTCATAATTGGGAACCTCCAGATTGGATAAAATATCCAATTCATTTATTCATATACTCATTTATTCATTCATGTCGTCTAATCTAATAAACTGTTGGTATTTGGCTTTCTGAAATGAAGAAGCATGTGGTCTGAGAGTCCATAGAAAGACATCTTATCCCAATCCTGTAAGTCAGATTTTCTCAAGTAGCCATCCTATTAATAAGCAAGTTTTTATAGAATGTGTCCTGTGTATTAAGCCAGAGTTAGGCATGGTAGGAAATATTTGTTACTTGCCTTTTTAAAAATATATGAATTTGCTCTTCTTTAACAGTTGGCAATGTTATATTATTTCTTTTTTCTTCTTTAAATCATAATCCCACTCTTTACCCAGAGAATTTCATCCTATTAAATTAATATTTTTGTAAGCTAGATTACTTTTTAATTGTGTCAGTGTATTAGTCAATATACAGATTTAACTACAATAACCCAGGCCCAAACATAAGCCTCTTAAATGAAATAGAAGATAGTTTTCCTTCATGTTAACTGTCCAAATGTGAGCTGTCTAGGATTAATATGGCACCCCATGTTGTAATGTATTTTTATGATTGAAAGTCTATTCATTACCTTATTCTTATACTTTTGTGTGTCAAAAATAAGTATATAAATTCAAATCTTAGCATTTTTAAATGTCTTGTGACCATAAGTCTCTAATAAATTTTTTCCTCTGAATTGAGTTATAACAGTAGTATTACACAATTGTCAAAACAAAATAAACAGACTTCCAGCCAAGGTAAGTCTATTTCATGGAGGCATAGGTAAATACACTTTCCCTCCTCGCACAACCAAAAGAAGGACAACAACAAATTTAAAAACAAAAACACCCAGAACTTCCAGAAAATGTAACTGTGTGGAAGTCTGACAACCAAGGAGTTAAAGAGGAAACACTCATTCATACTGGTAGGAGGAGTCAAACTGGCAGCCAGGGCAGAGAGGACACATGGCAAGGTGTTGGCTGGAGAACCTGGCAGTCCCACATTTGCATGTGGATCAACCAGGAAGAACAACTGGGGAGTGAGACAGGAATGCACAGCCCAGGCTTCCAGTACAGGGAAATAAAGCCCCAAAACCTCTGGCTATAAAAACCTGTGGGGATTAAGGCAGTAGAAGAAACTCCCAGCCTCATGGAAGAGTTCACTGGAGAGACCCACAGGGCCCCACCCACTGAGGAATCAGCACCAGAAGGGCCCAATTTGCTTGTGGGTAGTGGGGGAAGTGACCAAGAGCCGGCAGAGAGCTGAGCAAGCAGCATTGTTCCCTCTCGGAGCCCTGCCCCACATATAGCATCACAATGCAGCAATATGGGTTGCCCCACCTAGGCAAATACCTAAGGCTCCGCCCCTTGCTATGTAACAGGTGTGCCAAGACAAAAAAAAAATGGCTAAACTGAAACAACAGATCAAAGCTCCAGAAAAAATACAACTAAACGATGAAGAGATAGCCAACCTATCAGATGCACAGTTCAAAACACTGGTAATCAGGATGCTCACAGAAATGGTTGAGTATGGTCGCAAAATACAGGAAAAGGTACAGGCTATGAAAAGTGAATAAAGAAAAATATTCAGGGAACCAACAGTGAAGGGAAGGAAACTGGGACTCAAATCAATGATTTGGATCAGAAGGAAGAAAGAAATATTCAACTAGAAGAGAAAGAAGAAACAAGAATTCACAAAAATGAGGAGAGGCTTAGGAACCTCTAGAACAACTTTAAATGTTCCAACATCCGAATCATAGGGGTTCCAGAAAGAGAAGAAAAAGAGGAAGAAATTGAACTTATTTGAACAAATAATGAAGGAGAACTTCCCCATTCTGGCAAAGGAAATAGACTTCAAAGAAGTCTAGGAAGCTCAGAGAGTCCCAAAGAAGTTGGACCCAAAGAAGCACACACCAGGGCACTTCATAATTACATTACTCAAGATTAAAGATAAGGAGAGAATCTTAAAAGCAGCAAGGGGAAAGGAGAGAGTTACCTACAAAGGAGTTCCCACAAGACTGTCAGCTGATTTCTCAGTAGAAACCTTGCAGGCAAGAAGGGGCTGGAAGGAAGTATTCCAACTCATGAAAGGCAAGGACCTACATCCCAGGTTGCTTTATCCAGCAAAGCTATCATTTAGAATAGAAGGGCAAATAAAGTGCTTCCCACATAAGGTCAAGTTAAAGGAGGTCATCATCACCAAGACCTTATTACATGAAATGTTAAAGGGACTTATCTAAGAAAAAGAAGATGATCAAAACCATGAACAATAAAATGATGACAAACTCACAACTATCAACAACTGAACCTAAAAGAAAAACAAAAATAAACTAAGCAAACAACTAGAACAGGAGCAGAATCGCAGAAATGGAGATCACATGGAGAGTTACCAGTGGGGAGGGGTTGGGGTAGAATGGAGAAAAATGTACAGGGAATAAGAAGCATAAATGGTAGGTAGAAAATAGACAGGGGGAGGTTAAGAATAGTATAGGAAATGGAGAAGCCAAAGAACTTACATGTACAACCCATGGACATGAACTAAGGGGAAGGGGAATGCTGGTGGGAGGGGGGATGCAGAGCAGAGGGGAATAAGGGGGAGAAAAAAAATGGGACAACTATAATAGCATAATCAATAAAATATACTTTAAAAATAAATATTTTATAGATGTTATAAATTACTAAACATTAAAGTAAATTATTATTGACAGTACATCATTGTGTGCTTTTTAAAAATGAATTTGTTATCTATATGCAATGGAGATTTAACATTAATTCTATTCCTC